>NC_072802.1:73310475-73949385 GCF_028583425.1 Eublepharis macularius | reverse complement strand
AGCCTCTTCTTGAAAACTGCCAGTGAGGGGAAGCTCACCACCTCCCCAGGCAGCCGATTCCACCTTTGAACTAGATGTGACACCCCAGCTCCCAGCTGCTGGGCCCTAGCTTAGGGCAGCACTGGGTAACTGGAAGAAGGCCCCTTCCTACAGTAAGGAGTCCTTCCCACCGCTGACAATGGGTCATTTCATCCCCACTTCGTGCCTTGTACCACGAGCAGGGACTTCTCTCTGGCCTGATGGCCGAGCAAAATCCCTTCCCTGTAAGTAGCCCTCCTCTCCCCTGGGCTTCAGGTCCATCCGCCCTTGCCTCTAAATTTTCCCATGCTGAACAATCTCCCCGTCTAGGATCCAAGTCCAGGACTACAAAAAGGGAAATGGGTTTCTGTGGGAATGGCAGCCTTCCTGCTTAACAGATGGGGTGGTGGGAAGGGAACCCCCCGTGCAGCAGGAAGGGTCGGGGCCTACTCCTGCAGGAGCTCCACAGTCAATCCCATGTGAGTTTGTGGGGTCGCCAGGCTGCCGGGGTCTCTTCTGGTGGGGTGCCTGCTCCCCTAAGGAGCCAGAATCACTGCTGGGCCGGAGGGATTCCTGCCTGGCCTTCCCACCCAGTTCCTGCCTCCGGGCAGCTGGCTGGCTTCCCCCAAGGAGGACGTGCAGCCGGGGGCCCTTTCCCGTTGCTCGGCCATCACTGTGGTGGAAGCCAGAGGGATCTTTTTGGTAGCTTCAGCTGTAGTGGCCAATGCCCAATGACAAATGCGTGCTTTCTACAAAAAGCCATAGAACTCTCACAAACCCTGTGGCAATAAGTTCCACGTTCCACGATTGTGGAAGAAAGACTTTCTTTCATTCATCCCACCCGTTGCTGCCTATCAGTTTCAGGGAATGAGGCCCGAAAGTTCCATGTTTGGAGGAACAGAATGAATCTGCTTCCCGGCTCACTTTTGCCAGCCACAGAAGTGTTTATGTTGTCAAGGGAACCCTCTCCAGACTTCGTAGGTTTAGAAAGGCCTGAAGCAAACAGTTGTCTTCATGCAGGAGGACGTGCAACCCCGCAAGGACTTTCGATGCTCTTGTGGGGAGGGGGAAAGACCCAGCCAGCCAGCCGCCCGGCGGTGGCCCCTCCTGGGTGCTCCTGCCGCCGCCACTTCTTTAACCGGACCCCACAGAGCGATGGGTGAGGAAGGAAGGGGTCCCTGAGTGGAGAGCCGCCTGCCTCCCTTCCCAGAGCTTGCAGGAAGGACCCCGCAAAGTCATAATCGCCTCCCGACACCAATGCTGCTGCCAGTGTGAATCTATTAAAAGCTGCCGCGTCAGCAACTGTGGCCGGGCTGGGGCTGGGGGCTGGGTGTGTGTGTGTGTGTGTGTGGAATTGCATGGAAATGAGGCTCCATTTAGAGGCTGTGAAATGGCACCTTATTGTGTTGCTATAAGATTTCTTGCTTAGTTAACAGAAAATGCTCAAAATTAAGTCTGAACTCAGATTAATTCCCATTAGAGAAAGGGAGGCGACCTCAGCTCCCAGTTTCTCCCTTGTTTGCGCAGGAAGGGCTGAGGAGGGAGAAGGGTGGCTCCGGAAGTCCTCCCCCCCCCCCGGGATGCAGGCTGGCCCAGGGAAGCAACTCGGCCTCAGGGCGGTGGTGGTGGGGGGGCTGGATCCACTCGCAGTTGTGACTGCACTGAAGACCCTAAAATATCCGGCACTTTCTAAGCCTCAGTTGCTCACCTATAGAATGGGGAGAATGTGTGTGGGCGGAGGGCTTGCGATGTAGCTGCCAACCCCATGGAAGCCCCAGGGAGCTGCGTGATGGGAAAAGGTCAGCTGCAAATTAATATCAACACTTCGCACACAGGAAATGGCTCCCACCTTGAAGAAGACCACCTCCTGCCCTGCCTTCTACAGTTCTGATGCGCACTGGGCCCTGGCAGGGCTGCGGCCCTCATGGAGTTGTGTTGCCCCCATTCTGGGTTCAGTTTGGGGATTTTTGCATCAGGCAGGACTGGAGGAAGACCCCCCCCCACTCACCCACAAAGGGTCTTTGGATGCATTTGTTGCATGAAGCTGGAGTCCCTTCCTGGATGCAAAAGGCGTATAAAGTTGAGGGGGGAGCTTAAAGTGGGGAGGGGGACAAGAAGCTTAATAAAAAGCATTTGAGCGAATCTGTCGGGGGGGGGCTTCGGCAGCTGACGAAGTGGCCGCGTGACACTTAGGTGGCAATCAAGGGCTGCCTCCCAGCTCTCCACCGTTTTGCCACAGCCGTTTTCAGGGCTGCCTGGAGGTGTCCCCGGCCAGAAAGGGGTGCTGCCTGCCCAACTGCTGCCCGGCCGGGGCACCGGGTGAGGCTCTGCTGAGTGGCGCTTCTGCGGATCCCACGGGGCCAGCCCTTGCCCCGCTGCGTGCGGCAGCTCAACTGCCTTCCCAAGAGGTGCATCCCACCCTTGGCTCGCCTCTCGACGGTGCCCCCGAAGAGATCCTCCTTTGGCTGCAGAAGGATAAACACTTTTCTTGTACCAACAGTAATTGTCCAAAGGGGCCCGTGGATAAATTATTATCCTGACCCTCATTGCGGTGTGAACAATTCTCCCACTCCGCAGAGGGAAAAAGTCAAAATTTGCATTTAAATGGAAAACGACTGGCAGGAGGCAACAGGGTGGGATCTGCAGCAACAGGGCTGGGCCAGCTGCTTGCTCAGCCCGCAAAGCCATCCCCCAGGGGGGCCGCCTGAGGCCAACCTGCTGGGCCCAGAGGCCTGGGGCAAGGGGGCAGGGGAGCGGGCTGGGGCAAGGGGGTGCTGGATCCACCTCTCTCCTTTGGGACCTCTGAGGGGGGACTTGGGGCTTCTGCTCCCAGCCCGCTGCCTTTGCCCTCCAATAGCTGCCTTTGCCCTCCACCTGAGAAGGGAATTTATTTATTTCCCAAGAGGGGAGGGGCCAAGGATCCCTGGGACAGCCTGCCCTCTCACTCCCCCCCCTTCACTTCCGTGAGCGAAGGGGACTCTGCAGATGCCCAGGGGCGCGTCTCCTTCACTGCTCCCAGCACTGAGCCCAGGCATCCATAAGAACATAAGAACATAAGCAAAGCCATGTTGGATCAGGCCAGTGGCCCATCCAGTCCAACATTCTGTCACACACAGTGGCTAGAAATCCAGTGCCATCTAAAGGACTGTCAGTGAGGCCAGGACACCAGAAGCCCTCCCACTGCCTTCCTTCCAGCACCAAGACAACAGAGCACCACCTCCCCACAAAGAGAATACCATCTATCTCCTGTGGCTAATAGCCACTGATGGACCTCTGCTCCATATATTTGTCCAGTCCCCTCTTGAAGCTGGCAATGCTTGTAGCTGCCACCACCTCCTGTGGCAACGAATTCCATGTGTTTATCACCCTTTGTGTAAAGTAGTATTTTCTTCTATCTGTTCTAACCCGACTGCTCAATAATTTCATAGAGTGTCCACGAGTTCTTGTATTGTGAGAAAGGGAGAAAAACACATCTTTCTCTACCTTCTCTAACCCGTGCATTATCTTGTAAATCCAACTTACATTCTGCCTTGGGCCGTTTCCACACGGCTTACCTCTCTTCGTAATGTCCCGGTAGATCGCGCAAAAAATGCGGAAGATCGCGTTTCCTCACACGAGATTTGTGCGATGTCACGCGATGTTTAAGCCAGGGCCACGTTAACGAAATGGCGCGATGCTTCAGAAGCTCCAACGAGTGAAGTCTCTTTTGTCTTTAGAGGCCCTTCATAGTCGGAAGCCCTGAACCGGAGCGTCCTTGGCTTCTGCACGCATCCATGCATTGAAGGCCGAACACTTGCCGGCGTGTCCTCAGGGCGTCTCAAAGCGGCATGAGCAAACCGGGGTCTGCACCTCCGGCCAGGGCCCAGGCGTGGGGAAAGGTCCTTCTGCCCATCCATGAACATTATTATTAACTTCATTTGTAGCCCGTTTTTCCCACGGGGAGCCAAGACGACTCTGCCTGGAAAAGTTTTAGAACCAATCATCAAAGAGTCGGTCCTTGAGCATTTAGAAAGGATGGCTGTGTGATTACTGGGAGCCAGCACAGGTTTCTCGAGAACAAGTCATGTCAGACTAACCTTCTGTCCTTTTTTGAAGAAGTTACTGCCTGGCTGGATAAGGGGAATACCTTAGACTTGGTTTATCTGGATTTCAGTAAGGCTTTTGATAAGGTTCCACATGATATCCTTGCCAACAAGTTGGTAAAATGTGGATTGGATCCGATTACTGTTTGGTGGATCTGTGACTAGTTGACAGATAGCACCCAAAGAGTGCTAGTTAATGGTTCCTCATCCTCTTGGAGAAGAGTGACAAGTGGAGTGCCTCAGGGATCGGTCCTGGGACCCGTTCTGTTCAACATTATTATAAATGATATGGATGGAAGAATAGAGGGGATGCTTATTAAATTTGCAGATGATACTAAATTGGGAGGGGTAGCAAATATGGATGAAGACAGAGTCAGGATACAGGATGATCCTGACACACTGAAAAACTGGGCTAAAATTAACAAAATGGATTTCAACAGAGATAAATGCAAAATTCTGCATTTAGGAAAGAAAAATCAAATGCACAATTATAGAATGGGGGAGACTTATTTATTTATTTATTTATGTCATGTATATTCCGCCTTTCTCACTGAGACTCAAGGCGGATTACATAGTGTGAGATTAGTATAATCAGTAGCAAGGACAAGGGCAGGCATTTCCATACCGTGCCCAGAACGTTTCCATAAACCATGCCATAGGGTAAATGAATACAAGTTTACAAAGACATAATATTAGCAAGGATCCAATGTGGGGTTGAAGAATTGCTGAAACTTGGCAGTAGGATATGCGAAAAGTAGACCATACACTGAATATGAGTCAGCAGTGTGATAGGGTAGCTAAAAAGGCAAATGTGGTTTGGGGCTGCCTCACAGTGTTCCGCCACCTCTTTTCCCAGAAAAAAACCCCTGAAGAGAAGCACAGTGTCCAGATCACGTGAAGTGATAGTACTGCTTTACTCTGCTCTGGTTAGACCTCACCTAAAGTATTTCTCTTCAGTTTTGGGCACCACAATGTAAGAAGGCCCCGTTCAGATGAGTGAAGCTGCTGTGGGAGAACAGAGGAAGACAGGCAGTCCCACAGATCAGTGGGGCCGAGGCCATGGAGGGTTTTGTACGTGGTAGCCTAGACCTTGAGTTAAGCCCGGTAACTGATGGACAGCCAGCCGACGGAGGGACTGCAGACTGGGCACGCCGTGCAGGCTTCACTGAGCTCCTGATCATAACTAAGCAGCAGCATTCTGGGCCAGCTGGAATCTCCCAGTACTGACTTTGAGGGGAAACCTGTGCAGAGGGCTTTACAGTAGTCTCCTTTCAACGCTGCTGTGGTGTGAATCCAGGGGCCCAGATCTGCCACTCAAGAGGGGGCCCATCTTCCAGGCCAGCCTGAGTGGGGAGAAAGTCTTTTTGCGGCTGCGTTGGCCTCTCTTGTGGTAATGCCGGATTCAGTATAGCCCCCAGACTCTCAGCCAAGCCAGCAAGGGTAACTGAGCCCCGTCAAAAGCGGGAAGCACAAAGTCCTCCGGGGTTTCCGCCTACCCCTCCAGCGTCACTTCCGTTCCTCCAGGGCCACCTCTCTTGCTATGTTCCGCCGCAACAGCTCCACTCACCTGAGCAACACCTTCTGAAGGTGCCAGCCTACAAGCAGGTAAACTCGGCAAACTCACCCCAGAAGACGTGTGCAAACGGGCCCTGCGGCAGGCGCTTCCCCCTCTGGCACAGCTGCCTGGGCTCTGGCACATCTTGCGCCGCCGGTAATAAGTGCCAGGTGGGGAAGGGCCTGCCTGACTGCGGCCGGGGCCAAGGAGCCTTTGCAGAGGGGGACGGCGGGAGGGGCCACCTGATTGGGGAAATTGGTCCCACCTGTGCCCCTTCCAAAGGGCTGCCAGGCTGGCTGTCCAGTTCTAAGTGAGGAGCGGCCCCTTCCTCAGTTCCATCGCCTGCCCTCAGGACCTGCCAAAGACCGTAGGGCCGGGGGAGCTGATGGGAGTTCACCCCGCAGCACAGACCTCACCTTCCAGGGGAGCAGCCTTGAACCCAGCTCGATGGAGCCGTGAAGCAAAGGGGGCCGCTGCAGAGTCCTGCACAGCAGAGGGCTGGGTGGGCTTTCCCCCAGGAAGCCCCCTTCCCTTCCCCTGAGGACATGCCGAGAAGACCCATGGGCCTCTGCCCCACTGCAACCTAATGAATGAGGTCACTCTTTATGAGTAATATGTAGCAATTGCACTTGATTAATTGACTTATAAATTTATAATTTGTATGCTCCTGTGAGTGTATTCTCTTTTGGATTTTGTCTATTTGGTACAGGAACAGCCATTTTTGTTTAATTCCACTGCAACCTAAGCCAGCACGGACTCCTCAGGGGCTCTCCCCCTCCCTCTCCACCAGTGTGGGACAAGAAGTTCTGCAGGGACACTCTTTGCAGCATCCGCAGACTCGCCCCATCCCAGCATTAGAAGCTCCTGGGCTTAAAAGGGGGAGGCGGGGGAGGCGGAGGGGCAGAGAAGCGAGGACTTCGTTGAGGGTGGTCCGGAAGGCCTGCGGGTGGCAGGGTGGCAGTGCCAGCGCTGCTCCTGCTGCTCCTCTTCCTGCTCAGGGAGTGCCAGGTCTGCCTCCCAGTGGAGCAAAGCACGGGAAAGGGCTTGACTTGCTCTCTCTGTCGGCTGCCAAGGGCACAGCCTGCGTGCAGGAGAGGTTGCCAACTGACCAGGCCGAAGGTCCGCTTTCAAGCAAAGAGGCTCTGCCTGTCTTTCTCCTTTCCCCTCCCCACTTCTGTTTTTATTTATTTGACTTATATACTGCCTCTCCACCATATTTAGTACTCAAGGCAGTTTACAGCATACATATAAAAACAGTAATAAAATAATATAAATACAAACATTAAAATTGGTAGCACGATATTAGAATAGCAATAAAAATATTAAAAACCAGCCATGAGTAGAATACAAGCATTAGAACCCAAATCTCTAAAAGGACAGCCAAATGCCGGAAGAAACACCTCTGCTTTGCAGGCCCTCCGGTCCCTCCAGCGGATCCCTGGAGGGGAATGGCCCTGCCCCAGGTCTGTGGGGAACGGCATCCCCTCTGACTCTCGGCCTGCTGCTGGGATCGGTCCCAAGCCTCAGAGAGCTTTGCTGCGGGACCAGCGCCTGCATTTCAGGAGCTGGGCGTCGTGAGTGGCGGGGCAGAGGGCATGGCGGGATTGGGAAGGGGGCTCCCGGGAATGCAGCACTGGGGCACTGCATAGGGTTGGTCACACTGGGAGGTGGGTGGCGGCGAGACTAGGAACAGGGCAGGTTCGTCTTCAGGAATGCGATGCTGGAGTCTCTTCCCTGAGCCCGATCAGTCGCTGCCCTTGGCTAAAGCAGCACCCTGGTTCACAGCGCTGGTGCTGCTTTGTCTCCTTTCTCTGTACATGTGAACAGGCACCTCTCTCCCCCACCAAACCCGGTCACTCCATGTCCTGACAACCTGGGATGAGGATGCAGCCATGGAGAGGGCCCCAGGAGGACTGCCCCCGTTGCAAGCCACTGGCAGAGCTGACTAGAACAAGCGGAGCCTTTGTGGGGAGGAAAGTGGCGGCCGCGCAGCTCCTGAGAGTGCCGGGGAGCTGAGCTGCACCACCCAGGGCAAGCACGCTCGCTTCTCAGCGGGGCCCTGGAACTGCTGCTCCTCAGGAGACCTGCAGCCTCTGGCCACGGACGGGCCAGTGAGCGTTTCTGCCCTTGCGGCCTGTGTGCAGCCCCCCTTTCCCCGCCAAGGCCCAGTCTGCTCCCGGGGCAGAAGATGGACCCCAAATGGGGCAGGGGGCACCTGAGGCTAATGCAGAGCTCTGCCTCTTCTGAGCTTGCCGGCACGCTTGCCAAGATGGGGGTCCAGGGCTCTCGGCAGGGCCAGGATTCAGAGGCCTTGTGAGATGTTGTGGAAAGCCAGATGTGGGAAGGGGGCTGGGGGTCTGTTCACAATTACGCTTGATGTTGCGTGCTGACACCGAGATGGCAGGCGAGCATGAAAGAGCGCTTGTGGGCACAGCGGGGCTCAGCCTGGCTAGCAGATTAATCAGCCAGGACAGCCAGGACTGCCCATGGAAGCATGGGGGGGGCACTTTCCCCAGGGTGGCTCTCGCCTCTGCTGCTGGTTCAGGGCCACCTTCCCAGTCTTCAGAGAACAGTGTCAAGGCTGCCTTCTGAAATGTCTCCCCCCAGACTTAAGATCCGCTTCTCTGCAAATTGCACAGGGGGAGGCCTGGGGCACATTCCTGTTCTGATGGGCTTCGGGTAAGGAGGGATGCGGAGGAGTCAAAGCAGGCAGGGAGCCACACACGGCCTGAAAGAGACCCAAGGAGCGGCGGGGATTTGGCACAGCCCCTTCGGGGCCAGATCACTAGCAGAAACACAGAGAGGTTCTTTGAAGGAGGAGAACAAGACGGCGAAGTCTGCCAAGCTGTTGTAAGGACGAGCGGCTTGTGGCCAAGGGTGCCTCCAGCTTTCTGCAGGCTCTTCTGCCCCTCTCCCCCACCCCCAGCCTCAGGGTCCCCAGCTCCTCCTCTCCCTCCTATGCCCTTCCGTGCCAATTGCCCTCTGTTCCTAGAGCTTCTTCTCCCAGCCAAACCAGCCACCCGCTTTTGGGGTGAAAGGAGAGAGAAGCTGGAGGGAAGGGAAAGAGCAGGAGACGGCAGTGTTGGGGAGAGGGGGACGGAAAGTGGCCCAGTGCCTCCTTTCTGGCCTGCCAGACCCAGCCAGGTCAGCAGCACCTATCGGGCCGTGGTGCCGGCTCCGTGGGCTGCAGCGGCCGCTGGTTCTTTCTTGAGATGTTGTGCAGGTAGCACCCAATCCACCAGGAGCCACAGCCTCCAGCCTTCTCTCCCCGTCCTTGCCACGGAAGATGATCCTCTGTGAATGTGGCAGATCAAAGGGAATCCCTGGGACATCCCCCGCCCCCGCCCCCGCCCCCGCCCCACCCCCGCCCCAGCAGCCCATTGACCCAAGTCTGTTTCCGGTTCCATTTTGACAGGGGTTCCATATGCTCAGATTTAATTAGTGCGATTACCAAGTAATTAGATTAACGAAGTGCTGCCTTTGAGATAAAAGGATTTCTCCTCTTGTAAGTGCTCCCTAGCAAGGAGCAGAGCCCCAAAAGGGATTTGGGATGGTGGGGCTGCCCCTTTGGCCTGGAAGAGCCTGCAGAACAGCAGCTCCTCTTCACGCTGCAGGGTCTCCTCGGGGTTGCCTCCTGGCGTGTTTCTTGTAGGGCTAGTATCGGGAAACCTGCTCTGAAGGTCCTGCTGTCACTTTGGCTTGCATGCAGGGGATATTTATTTATTTACTTCACTTATGCCCCCCCTTTTCCCCAAAGGGGGGGACCCAAAGCAGCCGACACCATTCTCTTCTCCATGTTGTCATCACAACAATCCTGTGAGGTAGGTTAGGCTGAGTGTGTGTGGCTGGCCCAAAGTCACCCAGGTCCGTATTCACCCCTGGCCGGGCCCCGAGGCTTTCAGGTATTTCGGGCCCCCTCCTGCACTTCCATCTTTCACCCACTACAGCTGACAGCCTGGCCCTAGACCGCAGTACATAGCCCTATATCCACTTTGAGGGTCTCCTGAAGAATTCTATCCATATATATGTATATATATATATATATATGGATAAGTATTGCTACGGCGCAGAGTGTAAAGTGCCTTTAACCACTGGAGCCCAAGAGCGCAGGTAATGGTGCCTCAGCAAATATATATATATATATATATATATATATGGATGAGCCCCGAGTGCCTGCGGGGCCCCTGGGCCTCAGCCCAGTCAGCCTCAGGAATAATACAGCCCTGAAGCCATGGTGGAGGGGGGACTGGAACACAGATCTCTCAGGTCCTAGTCGGCCACTCTGCACCCCACTGGCTTTTTAAATTGTATTTGATTTTGCTGTGAGGTTGTCTTAGAGACCACAAGGAGTGCGAGCCAAAGGTCCCAATATAATCTTAACACTCACCCCCCGCCCCGAAAGCCAACCGCGTCAAGCCATCCTTCTAGCACCTGCAAGAATAAATCTCTTTCTGTTTGTCTGCCGATTAAGATATTTGTATCCTGCCTCTCCTTTCTAAAGTTGCCTCGAGGTGGGCTGCATCGTGTCAACTCGGACTGACGCTAAGACTTAAACGAATTATATTCAGATAGGAAACACTCCACATGGGTTATATGCAAACGCTTTGGGGAGGGATTCGGCTTTCTTGAGCACAGCCCATGCTGGGCATGCGGATTAGAGCTGCTTGCCAACCTCTAGGCGGGGCCTGGAGGTCTCTTGGAGTTGCACCCAATGTGGACGCCACGAAGATCAGTTCTGCCAAGAAAAAGGGGCTGCTCTGGAGGGAGGATTCTGTGGAGTTGCATCTATGCAGAACTCTCCCCCCTCCCCAGGCGCCCCCCCCAGTCTCCAGGGATTTCCAAGCCAGAGTCGCAACTTTAACTTGGATTCACAGTGCTAGCCAGCCACTAGCACAAACAGATTGTCCCTTTGTGAGAGGTGCATCAGGCTGGGCCCAAGGAAGACAGCAGCTGCCTTGAAATGTGGGCCTGGAAGTTGGGTTGCCAACTCCAGGTTGGAAAATTCCTTGAGACTTGGGGTGGAGGCTGAGGAAGGTGGGGTTTGAGGACAGAAGGGCCCTCAGTGGGGCAGAATGCCCTTAAGGGCACCCTCCAAACCAGCCGGGCAAACTGATCTCTGGAGTCTGGAAATTAGTTGTAATCGCAGGAGATCTCCAGGCCTCACTTGGAGGTTGGCAACCCTACCAGGAAGGCAGCAGGGACCCATGGATGAGTGGCTTTGGCACATGCTGAAGCCAGGGGGAGCTCAGGGGGGCTTCCCCAAGTCCCCCCAGGGCCAAATACTGCCATAGGTGTCCACCAAGGCTCAGGAAGGCCTAAGCACCACATCTGACAATTGGGAGGACCAGGCTGAGCCCGGGGGGGTCGTCAGCAGACTTGGGCCCCAACCGAGGGGGCCGTGACACAGTCCTGTTGAGTCTCTGCCTTGCTGTGGAGCTGGTGAGCAGAAGGCAGCGGCCTGGCCTGGCGTGCTCTCTCGCCTGCTCAGAGAGGATCCCCTGTCATTATCCGCTTAGGCGTAAACAGCAGTAAATACTTTACCAATTGACTTTCAGAAGGCTCTTGTGTAAAGCACGCTGCGCAGAAAAATATTAGCAAAATAAACTCCTTTGCTCATAAAAGGCTAAAGAGTTAGGAGTGTCAATGTTTGCAAAAAGGTCTTTTCTAAAGAAGCTGTAATTTGAATTAAGCAACCGCGGGTGACTGTTTCAGGAGGGAAAGCCAGAAAAATTGCCGTCTGCCTGGGGATATCAGCAGGCAGGCAGGCAGGCAAGAGCCTAAAGCGGGGCTGGGGGACATGGGTTGTGTCCGGACAGTAAGCGACTGGAGGGCTGCACCCCCTTCCCCCTGCCTCCTCCAGACAAGCCCTTCTTGCACCCCCCCCTCTGTTGTCTAGAGGAAGCCGGCCGGCCGGGAGCAGCAGCAACAGCCCGGCCTCAGCTCTGGGGACTGCGGCGTGTGCGAGGCCCTCAGCGGTTGCTTTGCTGCATTAATGCCGTAATGATCGTTCTGCTCAAGGCTGGGCAATTTCATTAGGGCACAATGAGATTGCATTAGTTAATGCAGATGACCTCCAGGGTGGACTGTTCCCCTCCCTGACTAATTGATTCGAGATAATGACATGAAGTTCTTGCTGCACGCTGGTTCTGCCAGAGAGCATTCCCGTGCCCCCCACAGCCCCCTGCCGGCAGAGCCCTGAAGGATAAACAGGGTGGGGGGATGCACCCGCTAGGCGGGTAAGAAGTCAGTGGAGGCATGGTAAGAGCAGGCCACGCGGGCGTCCGGATTCCTGCATGTGGCTGCCTGCAGAGAAGCCCTGCTTGGGGGTGGGGGGGTGGGGGGCAGGATAAGCCTGGGAAAGGTCCGGCCCCGGGAGCCTTGCCTTTGGGCCGGGAACTGGACTCGTGCGGCCTTGAGCAAAGAGAGGAGCTCCGCGTGCACTTCAAAGAGCCCTGGTCCTTCTGAAAGGCTGGAGAGCCTGGCCACCCCAGGAGAGCGCAGAGAGATTTGCCCCGGCGGAGAGGACCCCTTTCGTGGGCCTGCAGGGAGGGCAGAGATCCAGGAGGGACTGGGGCGGCTCCAGGCGCTCTGGCTTCGATTGCGCTGGCAGAGCGAGGGTGCCTGCCCCTCCCTGTTGGCATGGCCGCTTACAAGGGTGCCTTGTAAAGGGAACCGGACCGGGCAGTGGAGCGCTGTGTGCAGGGAGCAGGCTCCGTTGGCTGTGGCCGTCACCCCGTCGTCCTTCCATTGTTTTCTGCAGGTGTAATGCCTGCCCTCTGTGCCATGCCTAACTTTGGTCAGTCACCCTCATCCCAGTCGGTGCTCCTGAGATGTCTCCTCACGTTGACCGCCTCAGCCTCCCTGGGCTTATGATGAGCGCTCTCTTTGGAGGGGCTGCAGTTGACTCACACTGTGTAATCCACCAGGGTCTCAATGAGAAAGGCGGATTATAAATGCAGAAAATAAATTGCTAAATTCTTTCCCTCTTTCCTGGCCCTCTGCTCCTGCGGCTGTAGCAACACTTCGCGCCTGGCCTCCGGGAGCTGAAGCCGTTCATTATTACTTATTGACTCAGAAAGGTTTCGTCTATGTGTTCCGCTTTCCGCTAGTTTTCCAGTATGTGGCCGCCATACCCTGTATTTGTTTTCACTGAATGCCCAAATGTTGATCCCATTGGAGTTTTGCTCCGTGGATGTCCTCCTGGCTGTTGGTTATATTGCATTCACTTGTCATCCGTAATCTGCCTTGGAGCTCAGTGAGAAAGCGGGCTACAAATAAACCCCATCAATGATCATTTGCCAGGGCTAGCACGTGGCAGGCCCTGCAGCTGGTGCTCCTTGTGGAAAGGAAGACCTCGAATCGTGGCCCACGGAGCCCATTACGCTGGGATACCCAACCCGGCACCCAGGGATGCCCTGCCCCCCCCCCCCCGAGTCTTTAGAATGGGCGAAGCCCGCAAGGCTTTTGTCCAGCAGGGCTTCTGATTGGCTGCTGGAGGTCTAATGGGCTAAGCAGATTTTAAAATATTGCTTGGGCAGCAGCAGACGAGTCTTCACTGAGTGACTGAAAGAAAGCTCTGTGTGTAGAAAAAATGGTTTTTAAGCAGGATGTTCATTTTAAAAGGCATCCTGTGAACCAGAATTTTCCCTGAAACGTTGAAGAGTTTCTACAAGATTCTTGCATAACCTCACTCCCAGACGTTTTGAGGCCGGGCATCCCTTTTGAGGCTGCCCCCACCACCATGCTCCAATAACACGATGCAAGGGGCCCACAGCTCAACAAGGACGGGGACCCTGCACTAGGGGCTGGGCACTCCCCTCCCCCTGCACACAAGAGTGCCACCATGTGAGGACTGGAAGCCGCGCATGCAGACGGAGAAAACACCGACCCTGTAAAGATGGGGGGGGGGGGGTCCTTGGTGAGCAACAAGATGAAATCGACCAGAAGGGAAGATCCGTTCTTGACTGAAAACCAGAGGTGGGTGTGGGGGCCGTGCGCTGCTGGGCCAGCGAGCTTTGGCCCGCTTCGTGAAGCCAGCTCAGGTGAAGGTGGTGCACGAAGCCGTTGCTGTGTCCTGCCACTCTTCTGGCCCTTCCTTCCAAGACTGGCGTTGGCCATCCATTGGGAATGCCCTGGCCCACCGGCTGAGTGTCCCTGCTGTGCTGGAGGCCCTCCTGCCAACAAAGATCCTTCAGAGAGAACACTGGAAAGGCCAAGGGGGGCACAGGAGCCGGCCAGTCCCCGCCACCTCCAGAGGAGGGGTGTTTCCGGTGGGGCTTGGCTGTCCTCCTCCTTCCTGAGGCCCAGCCGGCGCTCCAGGCCTCCCTTCACCCAAACTCTTCCCCAGGAGAAGCCCACAGCTGCTGCCCAGGGAGGGGAGGGGACTAGAAATGTGGTTCGCATTAGAGCAAGCCTGAGATTCAATAGCCGGCCATTTGCAAAGCCGGGATCTTCTACCCTCTCTGCCGCCGCAGTGAATGTTCCAGGTCAGGACTGTTGTGATGCTGGGGCGGGGGGCCGGGGGGGGGGGCGAAGCAGCTCTCTGTACCCCCAGATCTTTCCACACATCCCCTCCTGGGTCAGACGTGGCCTAGGACCTCCTTGCTCTCCATCTACGGAGAGCCACGCCCTGCACCTGGTCTGTGTCCGGGGAAGGCTGAAGGACTAATGAAGAGGATGCCCCTGCACGTGTGCAGAGTGCTTTCCCTTCATCACTGCCAGTCTCTGGGCACCCTCCACGATGAAGGGCAACACACCTTAGTGCAGAGTTCAGTCAGGGTTCCCAGATCTGGCAGGGGTAGGACTACCAGGTCGCCAGGTGTCACTGACGGAGTCATCGTGTTCCTGGTAACATGCTAATGTTGCTTCCTGTGACTCATCAGTGATGTCAGTGTGTGGCCCTGGAACACTGGGGACACTCTGGTTTTTGAGCAAAACTCTATGGTTTAACCATTAAGTTTTGCCCAAATACTAGAGCATCCCTGGTGTCCCCTCCCCTGGCAACAAACTGACATCACTTCTGGGTGCATGGAGTGCCATCACTGTGTCAGGATGCTGCAGACCTTCCTGCCCCCATTTCCCTCCCGCCAGTGAGGGAATGTTAAGCTTAAGTTCTATGGATGGTTGAATCTGCCCCCCTGCACTGCCAGGCTGTTGCCTGGGGGGTGTCTGTCAGGACCCCCCCCCAGTCTTGAAAGAGGCAGTGGTGTGCACGCCAGTGATCTCCTTGGAAGCTGGCCACAGACCACTGCAGGGTTCAGGAGGGCCTTGCCTGCTGCGCTGGTCAAGAGGTTCTCCACCCTGTTACGCAGCCATGGCTGGTACTGAAATTTGAACCCAGGGCTTGTAGCTCCCTCCGCAGGACTTTCTAGTCTCTTAGCAGAGTAGAAAGGGTGGGAGACGGCAGTGGAGGCTCCCCACCTGCTGAAATTCAGATTGCCTCCGGCAGTGGAGGTGGCCAGAGGCGGGAGGTCAGCAACCTGCAGTGCAAATTAAAGTTCAGGACAGGAGTGTGTGTGTGGGGGGGGGGGAATGGGATGTCTGGGGACCTCCCTCCATTGGCCTTTTGGGTTTCATTTGCATGTGGATGTATTTCTCTGGGCAGAGCGGAATGAGAAGGGGCACAGCCTGCCCAGAGGGGGGGGGGTGAGAACTTCCGAGCACTGGTGGGTCTTGCCACAGGGTCCCCGGGAACATCTGACCAGGATGAGGCTGAGCTCCTGTGGCCCTCTCTTCTGCAAGGGCCAGCCTTGGAAGGATGTTGCATGAATCTGGCGGTGCACGAGGGGGGCTTCTTCTGCCCTTGCCCTGCAAATGTCTCCCTAATGTTGAAACGGAGGGAGGTGCAATAAGGTCGGCCCCACAAGGTGATCCAGGGCAGATGCTGTTGGGACGAGGATTTTTCCTGCTTCCTCCCGGCATCATGGTACATTCACTCACCTCCTAGGGTTTCCCTGGCTTTGTGGTGAAGCTTTGGGAAATACGGCAGCAAAGCCTAGAGGGCTGTCACATGGGCAGGAAAATTTGGATTTTCTCAGTCCTGCCCACATGGCAGCCTTTGCATATTGTTATATCGATATAATGTTATAATAATCTGTGTCTGTCTACATTCCCAACTTTCATTTTTGAAAAAGTACATCTCTAGCCTCTTTTGTTGCAGAGAAATAAGGGAAAAGGCATATTTGTGTAACAAAATATGAAAGCTGGAAATTTAGAGAACTTGATGTGCAGATTGTTATATTGCTATAATGATATTCAATTGCGAATTTTTTTTAATATGGGGAAAGCCCTGACGAAGTATGTGTGGGGGGAATGGCCACTGCTGGGGTCTGGGGCAGGGAAACTCTGGCGAGGCCTGCCACGTAGAAGCCCCTTTGCCACTGCGCTTCACTGGCAGCTGCAGCAGCAAACACACACGCCTGTCCTTGCATGGCACACGCCTCAGCAGCTATGGCGCTCCTGCACGAGTTTCCGCTCGTCTCCTTCCTTCAGGAGCCCCATTCTGGGCAGGACAAAGAGGTGCGATGCGGGCTTTGCTCTCCCTGGACGCTGGCAGTGGAGAACTTCCCGCCCTGCAGTGCGGCCGGGGCGTGAGGCCCTGGTGGATCCTCCGGGTGGGCCGGCTGAGGGGCGCCCGGGTTCGCCTTGCGGCTTTGTTCCTGAACAGGTTTGAAAGGGAGGAGGGGGCGGTTCGGGGCTCCTCCTGCCTCTGTCTGGCAACAGGGAGCCTGGCGTCATTCCACAGTCCTTGGCCTGCTGCTCCGGGCAGATTAGTTCAGACTCAGGCCCCTCTCTGAAGGTGGTGTGTTTTGGCTTGGCTGGAATGCTTCTCTCCCAAGGAGGGAGAATTCCACTTGTCTGTGCCCCGAGGGGGCGTATGCAGGCAGCGGAGACAGGAAAGAGGAAACACACGGCATACTTCTTGCTCCTTCAACTTTATTTTTTTAATGCATGGAAAAAGAGCAGAATTATGGGAAATGGTAGAGGAGCTGAATATTTGTTCCCCCACCCCCCTTGTCTGTCTTGGTATGTCCACACTTGGGAGGGAGAGCTTGTGTGACTGCATCAGGTGGACAGGCAGAGCTGCTGCTCAACCAGTTTAGAGTGGGGGGGAAAGCTGCCCCCCCCCGTGACTAGTACACTATACTGTCTTGCGGCTGAACATGCTTGCAGTGACGCCCCCAGCTGCTGACTGTGGGCAGAAGGTGAAGCTCTCCAGCATCTGGAGGCAGGAGGCAGGCAGAGGCCCTTGTCAAGGCAGGGCACAGATTCAGTCCAGCTGGGCACTTCCAGCATGCCCCTGGGGCTGTGTGGATCTGAATGGGATGTGCAGTTAGACCAGCAGGCATGCCCTGTGTGTGTGTGTGTGTGTGTGTGTGTGCGCGCGCGCGCGCATTTGGGGCTCTTCCCCTGCTCTTTTGGATCAGGAATACACCTCCCCAGCCCCGCCTCCGAGAAAGAAGTTTCCCATGACATGCTGCCGAGGATGTTCCAAAGCCTGGACTGATGCCCAGCCTGGCTGAACGGCTGACCCCTGACTTCTCTTCAAGCCAGCAGTGAGGCTCAAATGCAAAAAACTGTTTAGGCATCCACTGGCAGATGCTCAATGGGCAAGACTTGGGTTGGAGTGCAGAACTCTGCTTTGGCCCAGCCGAAGTGGAGCGCTGAGCTTAGGGTTGCCAAGCCTGAGTTGGAAAATTCCTGGAGATTTTAGGGGCGGAGCCTGGAGAAGACGGGGTTTGGGGAGGGGACAGAACTCAGCAGAACATAATGCCGTAGAGGGTCCGCCCTCCAAAGCAGCCGTTTCCTCCAGAGGAGCTGATCTCTGTAGCCTGGAGATCTGTTGGAATTCCAGGGGATCTCCAGGCACCACCTGGAGGTTGGCAATCCCATCGGAGGTCCAACAGTTTCCAGCAGCACCTCCACCCGCCCTTCTGCTCTGTTGGGTCGACCCAATGCCTGACACGCGCCACAGCCAACATTGGGGCATTCTCGGACCATCTTGCTTGTTCTGTGCCTGTTGGCCTTGAACCCCTGGCTGTGCAGCAAGGTGGAGCAGCACCCACCCGCCACGATTTTGCCAGGGAGCCTGCTGCCTTGCTCCTAGAGCACCTCCCTGCTCCAGAGGGCCTCCCTCGCATCGGGCACCTTTGTCAGTCTGGATGCTTCTGGCAGAACCTACCTACAAGGCAGATTATCTGACAAAGGGACTTCCCCTGTCCCTGGATAATCTTGACCCTGGAAAGTGGTGTTTACAAACTGGCTCAATCCTTTTTCACGCTTTCCCCTCGGGCTGCAATCTGCTTAGCTGCAACAAGCAGTTTAGGTGGAAAATCCCTCCCAGGCAGCAACAAAGCCCTGTGAGGCTGGAGGCAGGAGGGAGGGCAGGGCTCTTCTTGAGGGCAGGGAGGCTCAGAATTTCCTTTTCCATTTCTAAACCTGCGGCCGACTGGAAGCTCTCCAAAGCCATGGTTTCCCCAAATCAGGTTGTTGTCCATTTTTTCCTGTTGTGTTGTGTATCAGTGTCATCATTCCAAGTCTCTTGTATTTAGGGGTCAGACCCCTGCTTTGCAGGAGTCTATCATTTTTTACGTATGAATTCTGGTGTCCAATGCAGGGGGGCAAAAGATGGGAAAAGACACCTTCCCAGGACCTGGTGGGGGGGAGGTAATTCCTGGGGTATTTCCACGTGGGTTATTTGCCCCCCAGTTGGTTCCCCCCCCCCACCTCCTCACAGGATCATGGTGCATTTGTGCACTTCCGGGGTGGGGTGGGGGTACTCCCTAGCTTTTGTGCAATCTTTAATCCAACGCTTTAACCTGAAGTTTTAGAAAACGTGGCACCAGAGCCTGGGCGGGGTGGGGAGCCCGGCTCCCCCTGCCCGAGCCCCTTGGGCAGCCATTTCCTCCTCCACCCTCGCGTGGCTTTTTGCAGGTCTTTCATAAAGGGCGACTGGCAAATCGATATGATGGTCTATTGGAATGTTCATTACCAGTTTATAAAATGCCTCAGAAAAAGCCCCCCCCCCCCTGCCCCGCCCCCGGCCGTGGGATTGGCCAAAGCTTTTAACTGGAGACCAGCAGCGAGTTGTAAAAAGAGAACAACTCTCAGACACCTCCCTCGAGAGCAACTCTAGTTGTACAATTTAGATTCTTATGGTCAGCAAAGTCAAGGACCCAGTTAGATTCTAAACAGTAACCCCCCCCCCCATTGACAACATTAAAAGATGCAAGTGGGGAGCCGGAATAAAACCTTTCCTGAGGGTTCAGCGATCCCTGTTTGAGCACATGAAATGGCTTCTAGTGCGCCACCCGGGCCAGTCTTGCCCGCTCTGCCTGGCAGCGCCTCTCCGGGGTCTCCGGCAGAGGAAGCCCTTTCCCATCTCCCACTGCCTGATCCTTATTTGGCTGGAGATGCGGCCGGGGCCGGGGCCTGGGACCTTCTGCGTGCCAACCGGGGGCTCTGCCACTGAGCCACGGCAAAGGCAGCTCTGCACCCCAGAGCTGCCATCTGGGCCACAAAACACACATTATTTGTTTTCTGCTAAATGCTGGCGAGTGGCTGCTTTTGAGGACGAGTAAAAGACACCCTTGCAGCCTCGTGCTTATCTGTGATTCTCCTTCCAGTGCAATTTCATAGCAGAGTCATCAATGGACTTAATTTACATAATGGTTTATCATAGACTCCAATATTTCAAACACACTTCATTAAGCGCTGGAGGCAATGGCAGTTCACCACTTCCTTCCTCTAAACTTGTTCTGAAGCTCGGTGTCTCCATATGTTAATAATGGTTGAGAAGAACGATGAGATGCCAACCGGGGGCTGGGGTTCTGCCCTCGCACCTGGGGCTAATGTGGCAGCCACCGAGAGCAGGTTACCTACCAGGAGGTGAGTGACTGAGCTGGCTGGGGGGAGTCACGTGCCTGGAGAAGGGCATGGAGAGGGCGAGGGCCAAGGAACTGCAGCTCAGTCCAGGCAAGACTGAGGCACTGCTGGGCGCTGGAGTCCGCCTGTCCTAGAGGCGGTTGTCCTCCCAAGGAGCAAATGTGGAGCTCGGTGTGGGCAGCTCCAGGTCCACAGTTGGAGGCTCCATTGAGGTACCTAGCCGTGGCAGAGGAATCCTGGCAGGGCGCTAGAGCTGGGGCATGGCTGATTTGTCTCTCACAGCCTCATTGGTGCGCTGCCTTTCTCAACCCAGATCGTAAAAGGGATCCTTACTCACAGTTTTAGCCAGTGAACGAGGCATGGTTCAAACATAAGCAAGGTACATCTTTATTGGTCCAGATTTGTTGTAGACAAGCGGTAAATTCGTTATAACTGTCACATCCTTGCTTGAGGAGCAGCGTCCCAAACAAAGGGAGGAAGAGGACAATCAAGTTTTTAACACCTTCACAGGAAGCCTACAATAAACTTCTATATTGAAGGGGGGACTACAATTCCCATGAGTACCAATTGTTAAAGGGACAGTACATAGTTCTGACTACACAGACACTGAGACTTTCTAAGCTGTGGTTACAGTACACAAGGGCAGTGGCATTCAGGGCTCTGGAGGAAATGGCAGCTTTGCAGGGCAGGCAGGCTGAGAGGACAGAATAAGCTTAAAGGTGCTGTGTGCCCACAGAGAATGGGGCAACCCAGAAGTCGCTCACAGCCAACGTTTGTTTGTTTATTTGGACCATAGGGACCCAAGGGCGGCAAGAAGAAACAAACGTTTAAAACGACAGCTACAGAACATTAAAAAGCACCCTGAAACCTTTTATGCCCCCCTCCCCCAGCAGGGCCTTCAGCCCCTGAGTGCGGACTCCGGATGCCTGCCGAGCTGCCTGGAGCAGCCTTGCTGGAAAGCCTGGAGGGTGGCAGCCCTTGACCTCCTCCAGGCAGGGGGCGGCCAGTGCAAAAACCTGAGCCCAGAGCGGGGCTGGCCTGGCTGGGAAGAAGGAAGCTGCTTCATGGGGATATGCAGGGGGAGGCAGAGCAGGGGGCCTCAGGGCACAAAGGGCTTGAAAGGGCAGCATCCCCACCTTGAACTGAACCTGGAAACTAATCAGCAGCCAGTGAAGGGCCCTCAGGACAGGAGTTACACAATCCTGACCCCCTAGTCCTCTCTTACCAGAAAGGCTGCCAAATCTTGCACCACCACCAGCTTCCAGATTGTCTTCAAGGGAAGCCCCATGTAGAACTGTTGCAGTAATCTAGCATGGAAGTTACAGCAGCAAGGATCACATGGCCAAATCAGACACCTGCAAACTAGCCGGGGGGGGGGGGTGCATTTTCTGCTCTTGTGGACTCCCTGTTCCGGCCACATGAGACGTCAGGATCCAGCCAGATTCCCAGCTCTTAACAGAGTCTTTCAGTGAAAGCCAAACGCCAGAAACGGCAGGAAGAACAGTCCAGTTTAAAGCAGCGGCTCCTCCAGCCCAGGCGGCACCGCCTCGCACAGGTTCATTTTGATGCACAGGCAAAGCAGATTTTCAGGGAACTGCATGAAGGCCGAAACCAGAAGGGCACACACGGCATCCTGAACCTTTGCACAATCTTCAGAGCATGCCCCCCCCCCACGAAGAGAAGTGTGCCGGGCCAAAGGGAACACGGTGAAAGAAGCCCGTTTCTTTGGGGCCCTTGTTCCTAGGGGCTCTTAGGGGAGGGCCATCTCTACAGGGACCCCAACCGTCTCCCCAAAATTACTTATTTGGAGCTTGTATTTGATTCTCCCCAGACTGAATTGGGATAGCGGAAAGAGACGTTTTCATGCCTGACCTGTTGTGGGCCCCTCCCTCCCCAGGCAGTGAGGAGTCCCAGAGGTCTCCCTGACTGGAGGGTTCCCCTTGGAGACATCTGGCCTCATAGCATTGGTTTCCTTTGCGAACCGACAAGCACAACTTGACTAGAAGCCAGGAGGCACTCTGGCTTGGCAGCTGATCTCCCACCCAAAGTGGGTGCGTACATACCACACCACAGACACACACACACTTCAGCCAACCTACAGCCGCCGCCTGCCTGCCTGCCCGCCTGCCTGCCTCTCCCTCCTTCTGCCCTAGACCATCTCACACACACTCAAAGGACAACTCAGAAGGGGCAACTCAGCTTCTCAGAGCTACCTGGAGAACATCTCTGGACCATTGCCTGTGTGTGTTATATGCTATCAAGTCGCTTCCACTAACGGCAATCCTGTGAATGAACGACCTCCAAAATGTTCTGTCAGGAACAGCCTAGCTCAGATGGTGCAGACTGGAGTCTGTGGTTTCCTTTACTGAGTTAAGCCATCTCATCTGGGGTCTTCTTCTTTTCCTACTGCCGTCCACGTTTTCTAGTGTGTCTTTTCCAGTGAGTCTTGTCTTCTCATGGCGTGACCAAAGTAGGAACTCATTTTAGCTTCTAGGGAGAATTCAGGCTTGATGTGACTGAGAATTCACTTATTTGTCTTTTTGGCCACCCATGGTAACTCCTCCAGCACCACATTTCAAAGAATCAATTTTCTTCCTGTCAGCTTTTTTCATTGTTCAACTTTCACATCCGTACATAGAAATGGGGAAAACCATAGAATGATTTCTCTTGCTCTTGGTCTCCAGCAACACATCCTTGTTCTTAACCCTAGGTGTTTGCATACTACCTCTAGGCTGATCCTAAGCTGTAACTCCCTTTCTGCATCGTGTGTTCTTTTATTGCCATGTTGAGCACCTTCTCCCTCGCAGGAGAAGGCTGAGGAATGGTAGGAACTGAGCACTTCTGCCCTCTCTTCACCGCCTGTTACGCTTTCACTTCCCTGTCCCTGCAGTGGGCCTACCATGTCCTTGCTCTTGTTCTTACTTTGGACATAAGCAGAGAACCCTTTTTTGTTGTTTTTAGCATCTCTTGCTAGCCTAAACTCATACTGAGCTTTAGCTTTTCTAACACTCTCCCTACAAGCATTGGTTATTTGTTGATATTCATCCTTGGTTATAAGGCCCTCCTCCATTTCCTGAATGAGCCTTTTTTATTTCTCAATTCATTAGAAAGCTGTTTATGAAGCCACCGTGGCTTCTTTAAGCTCCTCCCATTTTTCCTTCTCATAGGAACCATTTGTGATCGTGTTTTCAATATTTTGCTTTTAAGAAACTCCCACCCCTCTTGAACTCCCTTTCCCTTAAGTATTTCTGACCATGTGATTCTACCCAGCATTGCCTTCTGTTTGTTAAAATTTGTTTTCCTGAAGTCCAAACTGTATGTCTGACTAGATACAGCTTTTCCCTTCCCCAATACTGTAAATTCCAAAATTACATGGTCACTGCTACTCAGGGTGCCCATTACTTTTACCCTGTTAACCAATTTTTCCCTGTTGGTGAGGATCAAGTCCAAGATAGCAGAACCCCTTGTTTCCCTTGCTACTTTCTGAAAAATGAAGTTGTCAGCAAGACAAGTCAGGAATTTATTTGACCTTTCATTTTTAGCAGTTCGACTTCCAACAGATATCCGGGTAATTGAAATCTCCCATGACCACTGTGTCCCGTCTCTTTGTGAACTTTGTAATTTGTTCTAGGAGTTTCTCATCCAAGTCCTCTGCTTGACTTGGTAGTCTATAGAAGACCCTCACCATAGTATCACATTCACTACTATTTCTTATTCCTTTTATTTTTACATAGAGAGTCTCAACTGAATTTCCATGCTCAGATACATGTATTTCTTCACAAGTATATTCACCTATTACATATCATGCTACTCCTCCTCCCTTCCTTACTTGTCTATCTCTTTTGAACAAGTTGTATCCCTCAGTCCTAGTATTCCAATTGTGAGTGTCATTCTACCAGGTTTCAGTAATGCCTATTATGTCATAGTCCCCTTCCTGTATTAGGACTTCAAGTTCCTCCTGCTCGTTTCCCATACTCTGTGCATTAGTGTACAGACTTCGGAAGCCATGAGTTATATGCCCTGAACTTTTTGTTTCTGTGCTTTCCTGCGAGTTAATGTTTCCTAGCATATGTTCCACTCCCTGCAGATCTTCAGTGTTCCCTTCTTCAGTTATAGGCTTTGAATTTTTGTCTCCCCCCCCCCCGCCACAGGATTTAGTTTAAAGCCCTCCTTATCATATTTGCAAGGCTCTTACCAAACACATTTTTTCCTACCCTCATGAGGTGCAAACCCTCTCTGTATAGAAGAGCTTCATCTCAAAAGTGTAAGCCATGGTCCAAAAAACCAAACCACTCCTGGGCCGTTTCCAGATGGCTTGCGCAAAACTCGCGCGAGAAAACGCGATATTTCGCGTTTTCCCCGGCACGATCTGAAACGTGGTTGCAACGTCCAGGGTGCAGGTAAGCCGTCTGGAAACGGCCCCAATGACTCCACCTACGTAGCCAGTCATTTATTTGCAATATTCTTCTTTTCCTTCCTAAGCTACAGCCTATGACGGGAAGAACTGACGAAAACGCAACCTGTGCTCCCAGGTCCTTAACCTTTTTACCCAGAGCCACATAGTCTCTTTTAATGCATTCTGGACTGTGTTGGGCAATATCATTTGTTCCCACATTTATCAGGAAGAAGGGATAATAATTTGTGTGTCTGATTACTCTTCCTACCCTTTCTGTCACATCCTGGATGCATGCACCGGATAGACAGCATATCTCTTGAGATGACAAGTCTGGTCAGCACACTTTACTCTCTACCCCTCTCAGCAGGGAGTCCCCAATTACCAGCACACGCCTTCTCCTATACTGAGGAATGGAATCTTGAGTCCCCTCATCTGCAGGGAAACTGAGAAACTTCTTTTAAGGTTTGAGGAGTCGGGGGGCGGGTAGCTCTTGATCCAATGGTCCTGAATCAATATCTATGGGGAGATCCTGGAACCAATTGCTTAACATCAGAGGGTCAGAATGTCTCCTGCTCCCATGGGTTACTTTCTTCCATGTGCTCACCTCTTGCATTGGGTATTCCTCCAAATCCTGAAATACCTTTCCCTCCTCCTCCTGCCAATGTCATTATTTCTTGGTTGCAGTCTCTTTTTCGGTTGATGATTGACCCACAGAATAGAAAATCTTTTAATAATTTCAATTTCTTCACTGAAGAAATCTGAAGAAGTGAGCTGCGGCTCATGAAAGCTCATATCCTATCACAAATCCTGTTAGTCTTATAGGTGCTACTGGACTCTTGCTCTCTTCTGCTGCTGCAGACAGACTAACACGGCTATCCATCTTAATTTCTTCATTGTCAACTTTAAAATAGTGTAAGTCTTTAACAGTCATTACTTTTGTCTTGATGTTCAACTGTTATCTTGTTTTGGCACTTTCTTTTTTAAACTTCATCAGTAGTTGCTTCAAGTCTTCACTATTTTCTGCTAGAAGCATGGTGTCTCTGCATATCTCAAATTGTTAATGTTCCTTCCACCAATCTTCACTCCACCTTCTTCTAGATCTAATCCATCTTTCCTTACGATATGATTTGCATAGAGGTTGAACAGGTAGGGAGATAATATGCACCCTTGTCTGACACTTTTGCCATTCGGAAACCATTCTGTTCCCCTATATTCTATTCTAAGAGTAGCCTCTTGTCCAGAGTACAGGTTGCAGATCATAGCAATCAGAAGCCCCTGGAGGTGCACAAACGCAGCAAATTCTGTGAGAAGCAGGTGGGGGGGGAACAGTTTCCCAACATGGCAAACAACCCTGTGAAGAAAGGGTCCAGGTTGAAGTGAAGCAGAATAACAGCCAATCTTTTTTGGACTTGCTTGTAGTGGAGAAAAGTGGGGCCGACAACTGAACATGAGGCCCCCAAGGGACCTTCTGATTTATCTTTTTCTCCAAGAAAGAAACTTTGGCTTGGGGTTTTCTTTTTTGCACAGAATTCTACCCCCAGGCAAGATTTCAAGAAATTATTCTCTCTCCCAATGAAGCCCAAGAGCTAGTCAGTGCTAGCTAGTCAGTGCTGTTTGCCAGCAAACAAACCTGCTGTGTTCATCACCCACATTTGAAAAACCAATTAATTACTTAAACAAATATTATCTCTCCTGGCCTTCTAGTCACAGGAAAGCATTCTTCTATTGATTGGGGCAAACTGCTGATGTGATGGTGTTTGAACAACTTCCTTTGTGGCAGCGTCACTCAAGAAGTGCAGCAGGAAGCCGGTCTTGGGCCCAAGTGGATGAGGTGGCCAAATACATCCCCCCCCCCCCCGCAGGCAAGGCCGCCTCCCAAAGCCACTCTCGGGCTTTTACCAGCAGAGTGGAAATGGCTCAATGCTAGCTCAGGGTGGATGCTGACAACGAGGGGGCTGCTCCTGCGAACACTTGTCTTGCATTGGCAAAGGGAATGCAGGGGACAACCTGTGGAATTCTGGCAGGCAGGGTTCCTTCTGCCTTTAGCTCAACCCCATGTAAAGGTGATGCCTGAGGGCCACGCCCACTCACCCAGCAAGTGGCCTTGAAAGAACAGAGAAAGGCCAGGGCTTGGGACTCAGCCAGCCAGAGGGGACTGCTGGCTCCTGGGCTCATTTCATTCATTCACTTCATTTATACCCCCCTTTCTCCCCTGTGGAGACCCAAAGTGACCTTCCATGCCAGAGTGCAGATTCGAACCTGGGCCTCCCAAGTTTGCCGCTTCAACCCTACCCCAGACTGGCTGTCCCCCCAGCTTAGGGAATCAATTGCCCCAAACACTGTGACAACCACAAAGGTATCTTTATGGTCCTTAAAAGGGATGAGATGAATTCACAGCGGAAAAGCTTGTAAGTGGCTCCCCAGGGTGCAGCCTGCAAGTTCAGAGGAGGGATCCTCCTGAGAGGTGGCCTCTGCAGCGTATGAGGTTCTTCCTGGCTCTGAAGAAGTTCACAGTTGCTCCTGTTTTAAAGATGAGGAACTGCCCCCACAGAGCGCGCGCGCGCGCGTGTGTGTGTGTGTGTAGGATTAGGCCAAGGTGGGGCCGAACTTCCATGCCGGAGAGAGCTGGCTAGCCAGAGCTTTGTTGCAGGGAGCTGTCCAGGACTTGGCACAAGCTGGGTTGGAGAAATGTGGAAGGAGCCAACAAGTGAGCGAAGGAGCCAGCAGTGGCTAAAACAGCTCAGGAGCTGCTGGAAGTGGACTTGGGCCCCTGATCCGGCCAAAACTCAAGGCATGGCACCTTGCTCCTGTGCACAACCTGAAGAGGGAAGGCCCAGGCTGCCAGACCAAGCGTGTGGTTTGGGCCTGGCACTTACGGGGAGGCTGTAGAGGGATTGGTGGCAGAAGGGACCACTGCGGGGGCTCCCAATCCACCCAAGGCTCTGGGTGCAAGACAGATGTTGGATCCTGCCTACCTGAATCAGAAAGACAGCAGAGGGCTCTTCTCCCCAAAATCCTGGGGCCAGGGTCTCCGTCTTGCCTCTCAGCTCCCGCTCGGGCTTTGCACAGCCCCGGCCGGTGTTCTGGCGCAGGCTGCCCCTTGGCCCTTCCACCCCACTGGCATCACTGGCTCCTTTCTCTCTTTCTCTTTGAAATGCAGGCCAAGGAGATGCTTCTGGCCTGGCTGGAGCACCACCAGGTGCAAAGGGGGCTGCCGAGCTCCTAGGCCGGCCTGGGATCAAAGCCGTTTCCTAGGAGTACCACCTGGCCGTCGAACCGCACCTGGGCCTGAAGGGAACCGGACGGGAGGACCCTGTTGCCCTCTTGGCCACCTAAATGGCTTCCTTTGCTGCCCCTCCTTCAGATATGCCCCTCCCCCTTTCCTGACCTGGCTGGTTTGCCTCCATCGGCAGCACCCTATCAAAGGGAACGCGTCCCTGTTCTCTCTGAACATCTCCCACCTTAGCGTTTCACCTGAGTCCAAACTCAGCATGACTAAATCAGGTCAGAAAGGGACTGCAGGCCTTTTGTTACTTACGGTGGGGATTAGATCTTTCCGGGAGAAGCAGGCACCGCGGTGCAATCTTGCAAGTTATCTCTGGGGGCAGCTGTGAGTGTGCATGTGGGGTGGTGGTAGGGTAAGCGAGACGCCTGCACATCTGCTTGCAGGGCAGATAGGAGTCAAGTCTGCTGGAGAATTCCCATGGGCCAGGGGGGCCTCTCGTGTCGTCCCTCCGCCCTGAAAACCTTCACAGGTTTCTTTGGGTCCCTCCCTTCCCACTCGGCTGTTCTACACAAATAACTCCCTTTTATTGTCAACTAACTGACGGAGGGGGCAACAGCCAGGATCTCTCTTGGGGGCTGAAAACTTGCAGAGGCCAGAAGTACTCACAGCCATGTGCTCTGCCCCATCCACTCCTACCCCGCCGCCGCCGCCGCCACCACCACCACCACCACTACTTGTTGTTGATGCCTTTGCTACAACTGCCCTGGGCAAGAGGGGACACTTTCCCAATGAGCACTTGTGAATTTTCTTCAAGGCACAAGCTGGAGTGTTTCCTGTGGCTAGCAAAGGACTCTCCTCCCCCCCCCCCCCCATTTCCCAAAGGGTCCCATTCCATTTGCTCATGCACCTCCAGAGAAGCAGGCCCAGCCCCAGCCCCAGCCCCGGAAAACTGAGCTGAGCGCTCGGGGATCCTGCCCCCTTCCTCCTCCTCCTCTTTGCAGAGCCCCCCAGAGGCAAGCCGGTCCAGGTGTCAGAGCGGCATGAGAGAGGCGGGCGGGAAAGGCCTGCTGCCTGCCAGGAGACGACGAGCCACCGTCTCCCCAGCCCTGACCCGATATCAGGACAGACAGAATGCAGCATCGTCCTGGCTCATGGCACGAGGGGGCTGCCGGCATCCGCCAGCCAAGACGCTTCTGTCTGCTGGAGAAGGGATTGCATGTTATGAACAGCCTTCTTGAAACTGGTCTTATTTGGTCAAAAACCAGGGGAGAGAAATGCAAAAGTAAGACATCAGTTTTGGGTAACCTTTTCAACTCCGTCTGTTTGTTTTCACCCTGACAGGCTCTAGTTTCTTCCAACACAGACAGGCCAGACTGGGAAGCTGAGCACGGCATTGCTGGCTTGAATCCGGACCACGTCGCCTTCTTACATGCCCTGGAGCTGGGATTGGGAGGAGAGTGGTGGGGCTGTCAGGCATTCTTCTTTGGATGGCCCTGCCCCGCTTCTTCCAGGACACCCCTTCTCCTCGCCTCTTGGAGCCCGAGCGCCGCAAGGGCCCTGGGGCATCTAGTCGGACTAGCAGCAGCGCCACCCGCGGCCCCCGTTCCACACAGCTGATCTCAGAGCCGGGGGAGGTGGCCGGCAGGAAGGTTTGCGATTCCAGAGGCCGTAAGGAAAGGAGCGCCCCCGCCCCTTGCTGCAGGAGAGGGCAGCGTGGACACCAGCCAGCGCCACTGGGCAGCTGCCAGAGAGAGCGCCTTACTGGCCCCTCAGTCACTTGGGAGGGACAAAGGGCCACGCAGAGGCTGAGCTCAACATTGCCTGCGGCACTGGAGCCTGGTTTCCTTGGCATTCCCCCCCCCCCCCCGTCCCCATGGTGGCGGAGCTGGAAGCTGACACGCAGGCTTGTTTGTTCTCGCTTGTAAGGATCCACAGACCCGGTCTGGGGTTTGGTTCTTTTTCTTTTGGGGGAAGACTAGAATTTTGGACACGGCAGCCCCCTGCATGGACGCTTCCCATCATTGCCAGCCTCAGGAGCCTGGCTGGGGTGGCCTCCTCACACCCCTGACGGGCCCCTGCTGTCGGAACGCATGGAGAGGTTTGGGGGCCAAGTGCTTGCCTCAAGGCTGCTGCTTCGCCCCTCCCAGTGCCACCGGGGGCCCCAAGGGGGAAAGCCGCTCTGCCACGCAGACAGCCCTGGAACGGGCTGCTCTGGTCTTGGGCCCGGCTGCTGCAGCCCAGGTGAGCAGTGGTCCCTGGCTCCCCTCCTCCCGTTTCCTCAGAAGCCCTTGGAAATCTCTCTCGCTGCTTGTCCGGCCAGCTTTCCAGCTCCCCAAGCCTATTTCCGAAGTCAGGGATTTTTGGATCCTTGTGTGTGTTGAGTTGGCTGCTCCCCCCCACCCCCCGCCCCAACTAACATCCGACACATTACTAATAAAAGGAAGAACCCACAGAATAAACTTCAGCGCATTAATTATTGAGAGACATAATCCAAATTTATTTAATGAATTAATAATGGGCCATGGGGGTATTTTAATAATGAAATACTTCTAGTTGTGTTTCAATAATTATGGCAGGCTTACATAATTACACCACTGCAGTGAAAATAAAATCAAACCCAATTAAGTGGGAGCCATTCCACCCCGGAGCCGCCTGCGCCATTGATTGCAGCATGGCTTGGCTTGCAAGGGCCACCAGGAGAACCCGGGCTGGTTCACACATCTGGCCTGCTCCGCCGTCTCTCTCTGGAATAAAACGGGCCTCCTCAGTGAAGCTTCCCCCCCCCTCCCAAGAGCTTCTGAAGAGCAGGGTCTTTTCTCAAGCACATGCAGCTGCTGCCCGGGTGGGGTGGGGTGGGGTGTTGCCAACTCTCCAGGCTCTCATTGGCGTGACAGGCCTAGCAGCCTGTGTGTGGCGGAAAGAGCGGAGGCTGCTGGAGTGCAGGGGAGACAGCCAGGAGTGGCCAGCAACCCCGTTCTATGGCATCATGACGATCCAGGGCCCAAACGGAACCGTCTCTTTCACAGACAACGGGATGGGCTGGGACCGAGGAGAGGGCCTTGAGGTACAAATCAGCACCAGAACCAAAGAAAGATCGCCGGGCTTGGGATGCTGGGCAGGATGCAGGTTCTGCCAACCGCTTCCTATAACCTGCTGTGCTCTGTCCTGACCCACAAGATTGTGCATTGGTGTCACCTTTTGTTTTCCAGACTTCCTCCTGGCTCTGCTGCCCGCAGGTTCTGCCAAGCTCTGCTTCCCTGAGGGGCTGGCACTGGAAATCAGAAGCAGTCAGCTGGAGGAATGGCTGGTTTGGAGGCAGCTGGTGTGACTTTTACACCACCCAGGATGCTGTACGCAACGGGAGTGGTTGTTGCATGGATCGGTCCTGATGAGGAGTGCAGCCCTTGCTATAGTTTGGGCTGCAACGGCTGGCAATGGTGCAAAGAGGTCAGCTGTGCTACTACAGAAAGCCATTACTGGTCCCAGGGGTTGACTTTCTGTGGCCTGTGGCCAGCGGGCAGAATGTGGCACTCCAGCCTGCCTGGAAATCAGAAAGAAAAAAAAGGTCATCCCTGCCTCTTGGTTTGGAGCTGACAGATGGCCAAGGGTCAACATTGCTCCTTCCATTTTTCCTCCTGGTTGCAAATTTTCCTAAGTAAGTCACACTCTGGCCAGGGATTGGCAAAGATGCATCTCTCTGCCCAAGGGATCTTTCTCCACAGCCGTGTTCAGATTCCTTGTGACCCCAGAGGGGCAAGCGCTCCAGTTGCCCTTGAAGACAAAAAAAGAAAGTCTTGTTTGAGGTGAAGCCAGTATCTATCCAATTTTCAGCTGCCGTCACATCGAAATGAGAAATCTGAGGCAGAGCCAGGCACAAATAGCTGATAACAGACTTTCAGGTGAACCTCTTCACTTATCACTTCTGGGGTCACCTCTGTTCCTAAAGACTTGTTTTGCTTCAAAAGAGATTGCTTAGGACATTTAACGGTGGTGCGGTGTGATAACAGACCCAGCGGGCCTCCAATTTTAGGCTGCAGCTGAGACACAGGACTGCCATTAAGGGGGGACTGGGGAACAGGTTTCTCAAGGTGCTTCACCAAGTCTGCACATCTAAGCTTTACTCTCTTGTTCCCTCTCCCGTGGACCCGGCGAAGCTTTGTGCTTCAAAGAGCAGAACTGGGGCAGGTGGCAAAACTCTCTGGGACTGTGAGCCACGACCCCTTCCAGGGCCTCGCCTGCACTTGACACTGGACTGCAGTTGGCATATTCCTGGGGGGTGGGAGGGCCAAGGAGAGGGGCATGTGCCGTGGCAGGTGAGAGGAAGAGCGGGTGATGGGGCCAGTGGTGAGCTGGAGAATGTGGAGAGCGACATGGAGAAGGAATAGAGGCCCTTGAAGGGCACCGCAGCCCCAGGCAAGAGAGTGCCGCTGAGGCCCCTGGAGGAGAGGCAGAATAACTTTGGGGCACAGGTCCCAGCATCCCTGGGCAATTGGGACTCCACACAAGAGATGAAACAAAACACACTTAATACTTGTGAGGGAGGGCAGTTGATCAGAGAGGTGCTTTGGTTTACTTCTGTATTTTAGTTTCCCGGGCTGCCCTCTTTCCAATGGGCACACGCGAGCATCAGGAAAGCCCAGCCCGGCTGGTGGGGCCACCCAAAGGGGTTTCTGATGCCGCGTCCGCTTGGGCCGAGCAGACCCAGGGCTGGAGAACCAGGCGCTTCCCTAGTCGCCAGCACTCCGCTTGGGCACCACGACTCGCTCCACTTTCCTCTGCGAATGTGTTCCGTCCCCCTTCAAGCCACTGCAGGTGGGGCCATCAGGCCACACCTTCCGTAAGGGAATCTGGTGCTTCCTTTGGTCCGACCTGCCTGCGTCCTCATCCCATCGACTTCACCAGGAGCCCCAGAGCTCCAGCATAAGGGAGGAGAAGGAAAAGTTCCCCCTCTTTTCTTTATGCCACGCATCAGATAACATACTTGTGTCATGCTCTCTCCCCTTTACCTTTTATTTCAAAAACTTTTTTTGCCTTGACGCACAACTTCCAGAGGGGGCCAGAGCAAGGCTGCTCAGACCCTCACGAGTGCAGCTCGAGAGGGCGGGGTTTCCCATCTCCCAGCTTCTTCCCTCCAGGAAGGAGGTCGGCCGCTTTGGCACCTTTTCTACCTCTACAGTATCTCCCTCAGATGAGGTGACCAAAACCAATCTTTCCTAGGATGGCTTTTCACGGCAGCCACACATGGAGTAGATATTTCCCTGGAGATATCCAGCATGGGTCTCGTTCTCAGACATTCAGGGCTCATTCAGCCCCTCAGTAGTGCTTAGGAAAAGTTCGGAGGCCCCCTCCCCCGCAATGTGGCTCACTTCATACTTACCTGTAGAGGAGCTGCTAACTTTGCTGCCAACGCGTTCCATTCTCAGCAGCCGCCATCCCTTGGGAGCCTCCTGGCCACCCAACCTGATTGGCTATCAAACAGCTTTGGAGCTGCACAGTAACTGCGGGCGTGGAGCTTTGCATCTATGGCTGTAGGGGTAACTGATTCACCCCCAGGGGCATGGCGTGTTGGGTCAGGTAATTAAAACACCTGCAAACTGTCCAATCAAACCCAAATCAATGCCTGCTTGTGACTGGCAAGTAGAAAGAGAGCCAGGGGGGCGGGTTCTCGAGCGGGCCTATTTACAATGGCCATATCGTTGCCTAGCCACCCAAATCAGCTTTGGTTCTTACCATCCCGAATAACCTGCAAACAGGCTACCTAGTTGTTCACCCCCATCTGCATCAGTTATAAACAGACCAAAGAGCACCTATCCCAGCACCCTCTAAATGGACCCCCTTACTCAGTGAGGCTGCCCATTTACTCCCACCCACCGAATCCCGTCCCTAATCCAAGGGCAAGCCCATCCTTTGAGGCCAAGCCTGCCCAGTTTACGCAGGAGCCCTGGGTGCAGGTAAGATGGTGCAACCCCCAGGGAACACAGCCGCAGCCCCACCTGAGCCACTGCCACTGCTGGCCCAACGGGTCTTGGCCTGCACCATCAAAGCCATGTGGAACAGCTCCTGCACGCAACGCACACACAGGGGCAGAGTGACAATTCCTTACAAAGGATGGGCAGTACAGGCTCAGTGGTTACGTGATACACTGTCCCCAAAGAGGTGCCTCCTGCTATACGGGAATGTCTGTGGTGGAGGGAGCCACGTGCAGAATTTGGTCTTCACTCTTTTTGCTGTGCTGCGGGTGAACATTACCCATTTCTATCCTTGTGTCTCTCTGGACACACCAATGGGACATGTAACTCCCCCCTCATGGGGCTATTCCAGGTATGAAAAACAACCAGGGGGAGGCTGAAGCCTTCCTCCTCCTATGCCACGGTCCCAATCCAAATCGGGCCCCTGGGGTGGTTTAGGACGGCACTCCCACAGGGAATCCACGGCTGCCCCATGGCTGACTCTGTGGTGGTCAAGTAGTCGGAGCTTTCAAAGAAACTGTTTTTCTGATATTGAAACTTCCAGAAATTTCTCATCTGTAATCAAGTCTAAATTTATTTTGCTGTACTAACAACGTAATATGAATCATTTATAGCTTAGCATGCAAAACTGTACTGTTTGGCATATTTATGGGCTTCCCAGCCACACATGGATCTTGAACCAGTCTGAAACAAAGATTCGTAAGAACTTGAAAGCATTGCATAGATTTCAACCCCACCTCCATTTCTGCTCACCAGGTGAAAAGCCAATTTCCCCCAATGGCTTCAAAATTGCTGGGAATTCTACTATCTACCTCAGAGAGATTTTTAACTGGTTTCTGGCCGTTTGGTTAGTCTTAGTGATTGTAATACTGTACACTGAGTTCCTGCAAGGTAGAAAGGTAGCTAATAACCGTTTTAAATAAAATTAAAAAATAAAATTGGCCCTTGCTTTTCCATTGCTATGAGTTGTGTTGGCTTAAACTGGTTTTTAGCTGTTGTTCTGTCTCTGGTTTTATTGTGGTGTTGGCTTGTTTATACTGGTTTTGATACTGTCATGTTGCTTTATTAATTCTACACTGCCTTCTACACTGGTAGTGAAGCAGCAGCTTATAAACCTTTGGCATTAATAAATAAACTGTGTCTTGGAGAGATGGGCCCTTTGGCCTGTTTTTTCAAGCCACTTTGGCTCTCACCAATTGCATTATTTTGCGACTATTGCCGTGGACACCGCTGGCCGTCCTGCACTGCCTGCCGCCTCGCCCGAGTCGCTTTCCCCGGTTTCTGTGCATCCCCCCACCCCGGTCCTCCCCTCCACCTAGGGAAATGAAACAGGCTTCCATGGCCTCTGAGCTAGGGGCGAGGCAGGTGCACACAAAGTGTGTGGAACTAAAAACTTTGCACATTCGGTCGGGGGACGATACAAAGGCCGCATTCCAGCTGCTGGCAGCCATTGTGCTCGAAACCAAGGGAAAGGGGGAGGGCGGGCGATGGAGGCCTTGAGGCTGCCTTTCAGCAGGACAAAACGCCGGGCACTGCAGCAGAAAGAACAAGTGTGGTGGAGGCAGAAGACGCCCCTGGGTGACCTTGGGGGTCTGCCCCCTTTGAAACAGAGGGGCTGCTCTTGCTTCCAGGAACCTCTTGTGCCAGTAAATGCCTCCCCAAAACAGAACTGGAGAGGAGTCAGCAGGTCCAGACCCAAATCATCTTCCGCCCCCCCCCCCAGCAGCCCCTTTAAATAAACAAATCCTGCAAAGAGGGGGGGGGTCGGGGGTCTAGTGGAAAGGCCTCTGCACAGCCCTTATCTCCAGGGTTGTAATAAGCAGCCCCTTCCTGACAGGAGGAGTTATGAAGGTGGCTCCCAAGCTATGACAGTTTAATCAGATCTTGGAAATCAGGGACATTATATTTTGCACCTGCTCATGGGAAAAAAATGGATGGTACAGTTCACTAGTGCTGAGAGAGAGAGAGAGAGAGAGGGAGGGAGGGAGGGAGGGAGGGAGGGAGGGAGGAATTCACCTCAAGAAGAGAAATCCCTTCCTGAATGAAGCAAAAACAAGAGGCAGGTGGAAATCCACCCTGGAGGCGGCCAAGTGCTTGCCCCCTTGCTTGCTCCCCCTTTTGCTTCCACTATAATTCGGTGTCCTGCATAAAACCCCAAGGGAAGTCTGGCATGACCGGCACCCTGAGATTTCAGGGAAGGATTCCAAGGGGCAGCCAGGCTTCCCGGAGGTTTCAGAGAGCCCTTTTCCCCTTCTGGGCAGAATGGGAGAGCAACCTGTGGGCCCTGCTTTTACTAGATGTACAGTAGGCATGAAGCTGCCTCCTGCCCAGTCAGACCCTTCGTCCCTCCTGGTCAGTCTCCTCTGCTCTGACCGGCAGGTTTCAGGTAACAGGTAATGAGGAAACTGCCCAGCAGGGACCGACCCGAGACCTTCTGCAGGCCAGGCAGATGCTCTGCCGGGAGTAGGGAGGAGCAGGGAGGGCACTTTTTTTTGGCTTTCTAGTTTTTCAGCGTGTTGGGATTTTAGCAAGGGTCCCACATTTAGTTGTGAAAGAGTTAAATTGTTGTTCGCTTTGTTTAGTCAAACTGCTAGTTAGCACAGGACCACTCAGGCCTCCAGTAAAAGTTCCCTCCAGTGAAAAGGGAAGGATTGTGCCTAATGGTCTAGGATTCCCCACTGGGCAACGAGCTTATGGGGAGGGGAGGTGGCAATAAACTTCTAACATATACCAAAGGGGTTATTGCTCTTTGTTTGGTCTTAGTTAAGTCTTTCTTCAGATTACAGCTAAGTTCAGGATGCAAGAGTCTAGCCATTAAGATGTAGCAATTAGTGACTATCCTTTATTTTCTCTCCAAGTGTACCCTTTGTCCCAATACGTAGTAATGGCACTAAAACACTGGAGTCTGTCTTCTTATATTCTACTGCCGATTAATTAACTTCTGCTAATAAAGTCCAACAGTTGGGCTGAACATCCCCAACCCTCCCCCTTGGTGACAGCCCTGGCCCTCCGAGGGCCAGAGGGGTCTCTGGGCTGGGGCGGAGTTCCAGGCACCCACCAGGTACGGGTCTCTCATCCTCTTCCCTAACCGGGTGGTGGTTATCCAGCCACCAAGCCCCAGAATGGGATCTGCTCCTACCAGACCACACAGCCCCAATTGCTGCTCTGATCTGCTGTACCTGCACTGGGGGGGGGGGGGGGAGCTCCAGAAGGGCAGGCTTGCTAAATGTCACCGGCAGGAAACAGGGACCACTGTCGGATGAGGCCAGCCAAACACCCTCATCCCATTTCTCGCACCAGACTGACCGGAAAGGCCCAGGAATCGGCTCCTGCAACTGCTGCTCCCCAAAGATGCACGCCCCTCACTGCGTCCAGGCAGCCTGGGGGGGGGGGGGTCTGGGCAGCCATGGTCTGGGGGCTGTCTCATAGCAGAGCAACATCCCCCATTGCGATCACAGAGGGTGCACGCAGGTGGATACCAGCCGCTTGGCTTCCATGAGCAGCAGGCACTGGCATGCAGGTGGGCAAGATGGGGGCAGGCATCTCCTCCCCCTATCAGAGACCAAGGAGGGGAACTCCAGCCTCAGCAGCCTCCAGGCACGGCCATGTTCCCGGCATCCTCCCCCCTCCAAAAATTTGGGGCAAAAGGTTTTCCAGGGTCAGCTACCAGAAAGCAGAGGATATTTGGAAGGGTCTCTGTCCCCCCAGAATGTCTTTCGCTAACCCTTCCACGGTTTTCAAGACCCAGAACAGCCTAGATGTGCTGCAAGAGCCCTGGATCTTTTGCAGATCAGAATCCACCCCGGAGGGAGCGGCGGGGGAGGGGGGTGGGTGGGCCGGCCAGGCCCTGACCAGCGACCCTCCCGTCGGTGCAGCCAGCCCCACGGCCAAGGGCTCTGTTGGCTTCAGGGGGGTCCACCCAGGCCGCTCGTAAACCTTGCCCTTGCGGGCACTCAAGCGGCCCAGCGGGGGGGGGGGGGCTGGCTGGCAGGCTGGCGCGTCCGGCGCTGCCAGAGGGCCCCCCCCCATGGGGCCAGGCACCCAGCAGGCCGGGAGGGGCAACTTCCAGGGCAGCCTTTCTTGGCGAAGACCGGGCGGGTCTCGGCTCAGGGCGCTGCTGCCGGCGGGAGGGCGTGGGCAGGGCAGGGGGGCGGCGGGCCTGGAGCCCCGGCCGGGGCTTCCCCTGGCAGCACCTTCCCCGGCGGGCCAGCCGCGAGCAGCAGCGGCGGAGTCTGCCCAGCGGGCTCGGGAGACCCCAGAGGAGCGCAGCCGCCGCTTCTCCCCGCCTCCCGCCGCGCTTCCTCGGTCGCCGCTGCGCGCTCTGCGGGGACGGCCGCCCAGGCCGAACCGCCCGTGCCGCCTGCAGCCGCTCCGGCCCGCGGGGCCCTTCCGGGCCGCCCTGCCCGCCTGCCACGCCCAGGCGCCGCGGGGCCTCTCCTCCCGTCCACCCCCCTCAAGGGCGCGGCCGCTTCCGCAGCACCGGATCGGGCGGCGCCCCTTTGTCTGCCCGCCAAACGCCTCTCTGCGCAGCCGCCTTTCTCGCCGCGGCCCGGGGCGGACGCCGCAGCCGCGTCACCCGAGCCGCTGCCCGGCCATCCCGCGAGCAAGCCCCGAGGGCGGCGGCAGCGGGAGCCCCAACCCCGCCCCGGCCCGCCCGTCCGCACAGCGCAAGCGGCGCTGAGCCGCAGCCCCGCGACGGGGGCGCGGGCGGCGCAGGCCAGGCGGGCCGCGTGCCCGCTTCTGCGTGAGGCGGCGGGGCTGCCAGATCCAGGCCGGGGGATGCCTGGCTTGCGCGGGGGGCGCCCAGCAGGTGCCCCGAAGGCGCCCCCGGAGCGCCCCCCTCCTCCGGCCTCGCCATCTGCCGCCCGCTCCCGAACGCCCCCCGTTTGCAAGCCCCCAAGGGGGCGTCCCAGCGGCGGAGCCTCGTCTCCCGCGGCAGGGCCCCGCCGGGCGCACACAAGGCCGGCGGGAGGCATCTGGCCCCGGCTCGGGAAGGCAGCTGGCTGCCCCGCGGCGAGGCGCGTCCGGGCCCCGAGGGCGTCGGCTGCCCGGGCCCTGCAAGGCGGCGCGGGCCGGGCCGGGCCGGGGAGCGCATTAGCATTCCGCTCGAGCGCAGGCGGGCCGCGCAGGCAGCTCCCCGGCATCGATCGGTTCCAGCATTTGACTTTCAGCCATGACAAAACTGCGGGCAAATTAATTGTTCTCCAGGATATTAGGCATCAGACTCTATTAATCCTCTCTGGAGGCCGCCGCGCCCGGAATGCTAATGCGGCGGCGGGGGGGGGGGGGCGGGGGGCGCAGCGCTGCAGCTCCAGCCGACGCCGCCTACGGGGGGAAGGAGGGAGGCCGGCCGCGGCGACGGCGGGCGCTTGCTGCACCGACCCTCCCGCCCCCCTGCAGGAATTCGGTGCCGGGATTTCCTGGCGCGGCCCTCCCGCCCGGCGGCTCCCTCCGGGCTCCAGCAGCCCTCGCTGGAAGAACAGCCACCCGCTCCGGCGCCAGCGCGCAAGTGACTCGAACCGGCGGCGGTTGTGGGCCGGCGGGGCTGGGAGCGCCCTGGCCCAGCAAGGCCTTTATTTATAGTCGCCTTTCGCACCGAGGCTCAGGCGGAGTATTAAGTTCCAGGAAATATGACCGCCCAGCTAACTTGGTTAGCAGAGGCAACCCCACAGAAATCGCCTAGGAGCCCCCTAGGCTGGCAGTTGCCAAAGCAAGGAGAGCTGCCCACTCCTCTTTTGCCCGCAGTTGACTTGTATGGCAGACCAAGCGAAGCGGGTGGGGGGAGCGTTGTGCTAGGGCGTCGGTCAGCAAAGGTGCGTGGAGAAGAAGCCGGTCCTGGTGGAGGCCGAGCCTGGTCCGAAGAGCTTCTGCCCGATCTGGGTTAAGCTTCTGTTTCTTGCGCTAGGCCAGCACGTCCCCAGTGGACTCTGGACCGGATGGAAAAGTGAATAACAACAACAACATTCAACTTCTATACCGCCCTTCAGGGCAACTTAATGCCCACTCAGAGCTGTTTATAAAGTACGTCGTCATTATCCCCACAGCCAAACACCCTGTGAGGTGGGTGAGGCTGAGAGAGCTCCAAAAGGGCTGTGACTAGCCCAAGGTCCCCCAGCTGGCTTCAAGGGGAGGGGTGGAGTGGGGGATCACCTCCGGCCCAGTCCCTGGACAGCCTCTCCAAGAGGTAGCGTGGAGGTGTCAGATAGCCTGGGAAGTGCAATGGAGCCCCCGTGTTTTGCACAGCCTTGGGAAGGAGATGTGAAATGCAGATGGGACAGGAGGGCTGTGGATGGATTTCCACCACTGAATGCTCCCGCTTGGGGGCCCTTGTGGCCCCGTTAAATGGAGAACTTGCCTTACCGTTATAAATCAGAGGAATAAGTTTGCTCCCCAAAGCTCATTCGGTGCTTTTGGGTGGCTAAGGAGAATGTGCAGGATCGCTTTGAGTGGCCGCTCCATAGAAGAGAGCTGAGAGGAGGGGCCTCGATATGTGGTGGTGAAGCACTTTCACGATGCCAGACTCTGCAGGAAACCACCGGGCGGGCCACGTTTGCACCACCTCTTCGATTCTTGTGGAAAGCTGCAAAGAGACGAGCCGCAAGACACGGGAATTCTCCGGCGGAAGGAGGGGCCATTTCTGCAGGAATGCCGGGCGGGTGGCTGTTGGCCAAGGACCGAAGAAAGACCGTGCTGGAGACCAGGCCCGGCAGCGGTGTGGCTTCTGCTGCCCCTGCCCCCCTCAGCCTTGCCTGCTTGAGCCCCACAGTGCGAGAGGAGCTCTGCTATTATTCAGCACACAAACAGAGAAGATATTTATGGCTGTGCAAACACAGCACGCGTGCCTTCCGCATGATTTGGAGCTAAATGCAGTGTTACTTAATTAATGCGTATGTAACACATGAGACTATTACACCTATTAGAGCCCACGGACAATTAGGATCCCCCTGATTCCCGCTGCAGATGGATGTCTGAGACGGGGACTCGTCGTAACACCAGTTGGCTGGCAGAGAAAGAGGAAGGAGGGTGTGGCTCTTCAGGTTGGCGCTTGTGGAGATGAGGCAGAGCAGGAAGATAACCAAAGCAAGGGGCCAAGGTGGGTCACTGGGAAGCAGGCTGCCCTTCCTCCCTGACCCCTTTGTGCTGGAGCCAGTCCAGGACACGTTGCTCCCCCCAGCCTTGACGTGTGCCTCGGCAGTCTTCTCTGCCCTGGCTGGGTGGAGGTTGTGAGCTATGTGCCGCTTTATGGATGCCTCTGCAAAGGTTGGCTTGCTTGTACAGAGGGGCCCACCTGGCTCGTGGGAACAGAGGGAGGCAAGTTTTGCAGCAGAATGAGTCTGGAATGCGAGGGTGCGCTCCTCTTTCCAGTGTTGCCCCCAGAAGGCAGGCTCCTTTCTGGGGGCAGGGAGAGGAAGCCCTTCCAGTGCGGTGACTTTATAGGGACCCCTAAGAAAAACCAGTGCAGGTAGGATCTTCTACTTTCACAAGAGGCTGGGAAGGGGTCTGCATGGAATGAAGGAAAGTACAGCTGCAGCAACACAGCAGATGCTTGGATAATATTGGGGGAAGGATCCCCCTCGTGCCTCTGTCAGTCTCTGGCCATTTGTTGATTTATGACTGTTTTCTTAAAAGCCCCTTTAGGCCTCTGAAGTGGGCAGAGCAGTGCTACAGCAGAATTCCTTCTTTGGAGAACTTTTGGAATGAGGAACTGGCTGGACGCTGCTTTCCCAGGTCCCAAAACTCGGGCGCCTCTGACCTCCGCCCGAAGGAGCCATCCCGTGGGAAAGTCGAGAGCAGTGCCGGTTCTCACACTGCAGGCTCTTCCCCAGTAGTTTCTGTCCCCACCCTAGAAGGATTAGGTGGGTCTGGTCTGGGTCTGTTGACACAGCCTTGTAGGCCGCTTGATGAGGGATGGGAGCCGTGCCAACGGGAAAGGCTGGGATCTCCGCCACCAGTTTCAACTGCTGAAAAAGTACACGAAAAAGTGGTCAAGTATATTTTCCAGAGATAAAGTGTGCTGAGGTCCGTTTGTCCTGTTTCCTCAAGCAACATGTTGGGAGCTTAGGTGGCATTTTAAAACGGGCAGGATACTCAGGCCATCGTAGCTCAAACGAGATCACTTGCAAGGGGCAAAGATCACGGCCTTGGAAGTCCACAGGAGGGGGATCTGGTGGCTCCCTCTGATGCTGAAATCCCTGCGGCTTGCCATCAAATCAATAAAATAAATAAAATAAATCAATAAAATAAATCAAGAAACCAATAAAATAAAAGCTGAGGTCTTGGGGAGCTTGTAGGCAGCCACTGGGAGACACCTAGCTTCAAGCAACAGGGTTTAAAACGGAGGCCTCCTGCTCAGTCTGGGAGAGCAGCATGTCTGCGAGGCAGAAGAGAGTCCGGCCAGAACATTCCGAGCCGAGTCCTGGGCCAAGTCCGCCAGGCGTCCCGTCCACTCCTGCCTTTGTGCTTCCACCCCAGCCTCTCCCTCTTCCTCTGCTCTGGCAAAGCGCTATCTCCATGCTGTGCCTGGGAGAAGTCTGGTTTCCATTACACACATTTGGAAGCTCAGTTCGGGCTCGTGACAGCTGAACACGCTCGCTCAAAGGGAATAAGAAACCTCTGGCCGGGGTTCCTCCCCCACTGGATGTGTAATGGGTTTCTTATGTACCAGCATAAGAAAAATCTCTCTCAAATGCATCACCGATTTTCTTGTCAAAAAGCCTTTGGACAAAACCTAATCATGAACAAAATGGCTTGCTATTTTAAAAAAGAGTTTTCCTATTGAAGTCTGAGCGTTTCTTTTTTATTCTTCTCAAAAAGAAGACCGGAGAATGTGGAGATAATGCAGACCAGAGAAGGGGGATGGTGCATACTTGTGGCATGGAAAACGTGCTGGAAGTCTGAAGCTATGGGGGTGGGGGGGGGAGGACAGTGTTTTTTCCTTCGGGGTGTTGTGTTGTTTGGGCCACTGAGTTCCTTTCCTCTAGGCCAGTGTCTGGGGCTGCCCTAGTAAGCTCCAGGACTTGGTATGGGCAGGGACGGGGTGGGGGAGGAAGTTGAGTTTCTGTAACTGCAACGAGGGAGAAGGAAGGAATGGGCTTGATTAAAACTCTGCCTCTTTTGGAAACAATGTGCCGCCTTATTCTTAAGTCTAGCATTTAAGGACACAACAGGTGTGTATATGAAAAAACCGTGACATTCTGGGAAAAGTTGAAATATACGCAGTATTTACTTTCCTATCAAATCTAAACTTCTTTTACTGCTTTACCAACATAAAATGCAGAATGTATAACATAGTTAGCATATAGAATTGCCCTCGAGTGCATATTTGTGAAATCTGAAAGAAGGAATGCCATCGGGAGCAAAACTATATATAGTGAGGGTTCCTCCCAGAGAAGCGTTCTTAGCATTGAAGTCTTTTCCTGCAAGAAAGACTTGCAAACTGCTGCATCCTATGTTACCTTAGCACATGTATCTTAATTTTTGTTACCTGAGAGGCAAGAAAAATCATGTAATTTAGAAAACAAATACTGTAATAAACAAAGAATTATTTGGAAAGATACAGACTCATACATTCACAATAAGACTATCAGCATATTTGCATGGCAAGTTAAACTTTATAACACTAAAATACTGAATTCTTTAATATTGTATTATCATTAAACACATAGCATATTAATTGCTTCAAAAATTATTCACATTTCAAGAATGAACATCTTACAATATGGTGCGCGCGTGCGCACACACACGCTGACGATTATCTAAAGCTGTACAAATATTCACGCTATACATTCTGAGTGAGTAAAACCTGTTTTTAAAAGCATTCCAATCATTCCAAATCAGAAAATATATCGGGACTTTTTTCTCCATTGGAAAAAGATGAAAAAGTCCTTGGGGGAAAAATGGACCCCCGAATTGTTCCATTTCCTGCCCGGCCTTCACATCTCTACACACAACCCTCCCCCAAGGCATTCCCGTATGTTGCTCCAGTTCCATGGGATTCTTCCCCCAAGCACCCCTTCCTGCCTCTTCAGAAGTAGATCTGCACGCGTGGCTGGCTGGTGATGTGTGGAAGCCACCAAGGGAGGACTTCAGGAGTAAGGAACCTTGTGGCTCCTGGTCTGTGTCCCAGAAGGGGCTGTGATGGTTACTGTGCGGGGGGGGGGGGGGGGGGGCAGATGCCTCAGCTCTGTCTTCCAGGGTAACCTGATTGCCTGCCTTCCATCACGAGCTCAAGGCAGCATTCTCTCTCTCTCTCTCTGGGTGTCCCTGTAGGAATCTTAGGAGGCCCCCCTGTCGGGCAGACCCAGACCTCCTAAGTTCCAGCCAGGCAGCTGCAGCAGGGCCTTCTACGCATATCCCGTTCACAGAACACGTTTATCTTTCTGGAGCTTAACAAAAAAACTGTCGCCCCCCCCCTCCCCACACATGCTTCACTTCCCCCGCTGAGTGGAGGATTGCATGCGCTCCTTCTGTCTCCTGCTAGAAGCAAAGATGTCCCCGTTGCACCACAGGCGATGGACGGTGTACAGCTGCCCAGTTAACTTCAGTGCAAGTGGCCTTCCACGTTTCCGCCGCAGGTGATGCACAAGGTCTCCCCTGGACGTGGTCAGTTGCGGCAGAATGCATGGAGGTTTCATACACAGGCTGCGGGGGAGGGCGCATTTTTGACCAAGTTAGCTGTGTGTGGGGAACTACGTGACCTTCAAGATGAAATTTTGAATTACGCACTTAGTTACGGAGATTATTCATGTTAATACAGCATGGAGGCTGCAAGAGGAGGCTTCCAAATGTCTTCCCTTGTAGCAGAGAGAAAAACAGTTACTGATCATAACATTCCAAGCAGTTTGTGCAGAGAGGCCTGTTTTGCCTCGATGTTTCCAGTGTGAGCTTACTTGGGGATCCGGCTGTCTCTTCAAGGTTTGTGTATTACCCACAAGACGGGGCGCTCCGCTACGGAGCACTGCAAAGCCGCTTTCCAGGAAGGATCCCCTCCCTCCTCCCTCCAGCCCGGGACACACGAACAGCTGAGGCTGTGATGACCCCCTGGGGACGGCTGAGCAGAGGCGGCCGAGTCCCTGGTCCTGTCTGGTCCCCTCTGGCTCCACCAGGCCACTCGCCTGTTCCTCACTATTGGTTGCTTGTTAGGGTGGGGGAGGGGGAACAGTTGCTTCCAGGCCCTGCTTTTCAAACAGCCTCTCCCATCTCCTGTGGGTGCCTGAAGAACAAGGAAGAGAAGCTCTTTCTCCACAGCAGCTGAGGGGCGGGAGGGAGGGCATCGATCTCGCTGAGTTACAGCCCTGGGGAAATAATGGATCGCACAGCTGACACCAGAGTAATGTTTCTTGACTACCCCGTGCTTGACAAAGAGATGGGGCAAATTATCCTTGATTGTTTTAATTATTCACACTCCGATTCCTGTGACAGTCGCAGAAAGATTCCTCCACACCAACCGGTGGGGCCAATGCAAGCTAAGATGCCAGGAAAGGGAGCGAGCGCAAGATATGGAGACAGAGGAGCCGGGGGCTATCCGGGCTGGGGGCACTGTGAAAAAATCCTGCCCTAACCCTTTTTGGGTTCCTTAAGAGCACTAATCAGCAGGGTTGCCAACTCTAGGCTGGGAAATTCCTGGAGATTTGGGGGTGGAGCCTAGAGAGGGCAGGGAGGGAGGGGGGGCCGTTTTCTCCAGGGGAGCTGATCTCTGTAGTCTCGGGATAAATTGCAAATTCTGGGAGATCTCCCGGGGATATTACAGTTTCATGTCCTAATTGCCAAAGGAAAGTGTAGCGCATGGGGAATCGCTGAGCACTTGACATTTCCTCCCCCTATAACTCTCTCCCCCCCCCTCCTGGCACTCCAGAAGAAGAGTCATTCTGGGTGTCAGTTTAGTGAAAGGCAGGATTATCTGGCCCTCCCTTGCTCAGCCTCGGGACAATGGCGGGGCCTGTGTGTGCCAATGGCGTCTGGCCTGGTAGGGCTGAGCCAATAAGGGGGCTGGTTTTGTTCAGCTTTCTGTGCTGCAGCTCAGACAGGCTGGAGGATATCTGGCTTAATGGGAAGAGCAGGGGGCCATTCTTAGGCAGACTGGTGCCAGGAGGGGAGGCCCTGGAGCTGGTGGCCAAGGAAGGCCAGCACCATCCGCTTGCCAGCTGCAGGCCAGGTTTACGATTGGAAGGCCCTGCTTTAACTCAGAGGTTTAGCACAGTAAGCAGAAGCAAGCTGGCAGCAACAGCCCCCTGGGATCTTGGGCAAGGCGGCTTTTCTCCACGGTCCATGGAGGCAGCCCCGTGCTTAGCACCCAGTCATGGCAAAACCTTGGAAGCAGCTATTAGACATCTGCTTTAAAAAAAACATCAATAGCTAGGGGTGAGGAGGGACCAATTACAGGCCCTTCTCCAATTTACCTTTTCCGGGGAGGATGTGATGGTGGAGCGGCTCTAGTGGTTCCAGGGTGACCCTTCTAAGCTTCACTAACTTCAGTGCCTCTTCAGGTCCAGTTTCAGTTGCACTGAAGGACCCTCTCCATTGAAAGCGGGACAGGGCAGGGGACGGCCTTCTCTGTTGGGTTCATCTGTGGAGTGGACACACATGGCCACTCCGTCCTCTTCCATTGGCTGGCTGGGGTATGGGGTCAGCATTAGGGGCAGACCTGGCAACCTATGGGGGCGGGGGATGGGGGGAGGCTGGGGTGGGGGGAGACTTGCCAGCATATGCACCCACCGGCGACATAATGACGTCACTTCTCGAAGTTCTGCCCCAAACCTAGGGCTTCGTTGCCGATCTGGTGGTGTCGTTCCTGGGCACAAAGGAAATGACATCATTACATTGCCGGTGATTTTATTATTTATTTATTATTTATTTCAAATTTGTATTCCGCCTTCCTCGCAAGCGGGCTCAGGGCGGATACCAACATATTAAAAATACAATTAAAATACAAGAAAAATGCATGTTCATTAAAAACAACATATTTAAAACAAGATGGCAGACAGCCTTCACGGCGGAGGCCCAGCCTCAGCCATATGCCTGGTGGAACAACTCTGTCTTGCAGGCCCCGATAAAAGATAGTAAGTCCTGCCGGGCCCTGATTTCAGCAGACAGAGCGTTCCACCAGGTGGGAGCCAGGACCGAAAAGGCCCTGGCTCCAGTTGAGGCTAGGCGGGCCTGCCTAGGTGATGACATCAGCAGCCAGGGCCTGCAGAAGCTGGTGAGTAGCCCCATTCCCTCCTCTATTCCGCCCCTCCCGTGGACAGGTGAACAGTGTGTGTGTGTGGGGGGGGGGAATGGCTGGAAGCGGGGCTGGCGATGGAGGGCGAACAGCTCTTTGGCGGTTTCAGTCTTTTCTGTCTAATGGGACGTATTTCCCCCTGGAGTGGAATCCATGGGGTGTGATTTGTCCCGAGAAGTGCCAAGCATCTCTCTTCTCTCATCCACACTCTCCAGCACTGAGATGAGGCCCCGGAATCAGATTGTCTGGAGCTTGGGCGTTGGGCACCATCCGTAGAAGGACACGGGCAAGCCAGCCTCTCCCACCTGTCTTGAAACCGCCACGTTGGCTGCCCTGTGTGTCTGGGCACAGCTTAGAGTTGCCCCCTGGCGACAGGTGGGGGCCGCATGGGGCAGGGCACAGGACTTACTGGCTGCGGGGCCTGCTTGCCGGTGATGTAGTGATGTCACTGGCCACACGCTGACATCGCATCCCTGGCCCACCAGAATCTCTGGTGTTTGGGCAAAAGCTTTATGGCTTCTGCTCAGATAACAGGGCTTCACCCAGCGACGTGGTGGCTGGAAGTTATCGGTGATGTCATCAGGCCTCTGGCGTGCTCTGAAGCCAGTAAGCCACACCCATTCCCTGCCCTTTCTGCCCTCCCTGGCCAGCTGAGTGGTGGCAGGGCATTGGGGGCAGACGGCAGCCCCAGTTCTGTCCCAAGTGCTGGCTGGGACCTTTAAAACCCTTCATGGCCTGGCCCACAGATCTAAAAGACCACCTCCTGCCTCCTGCCACAGCCCCGGTCCCAGCCTGGCACCCTGTGGCTGTTCCCCCATCAGCCGAAGCGTGAGCCTTCTCCCTTACGGCGCCTACTTTGTGGAACTGGCTCGGGGCTCGGGGCTAGGGGGAGGGGCTTCTTTAGAAACCTTCAGGAGGGTCTGCCAGGCCATTTCATTTCCCAGGGCTTTTAATGAGCTATAAACTGCAATTATTGGTGGGGGGTCATTTGGGGTTTTATTCTATTCATTTTAAATTGTAATGTTTTTAAATTACAATTGGTAAGCTGCCTTGAGACATGAGGAAAGGTGGGATAGAAATAGTTTAAGAAATACATAAATAAATTGTACACCCTGCATTCATTTAGAATTTAAACGCTACCATATAGGGAGCCGTAGAGCCCTTTCCAATAGTTTGCGGAGGTTCAAATGTATTAAAACAATGGAATGCAGGATAAAAACTCAAGCAAGGGGGTGACTAAAACCCCAGCGTATCATGACGCAGAGCCGCGGCAAAAGAACCAGGTCGGAGGTGAACATTCTTTGCTAAAAATGGCAGCCGTTGCCCCCCCCCCCCCCGTGTCTGGGTGAGCCTGGAAAAGCCTGAGACCTGAGCCAGCTGCGCAGGCCCCTTGGTGGGCATCTCATGCCACAGTCTCCCCTCCCTCACAATAGTCCACATTCTAGTTGCATATTCTGCAAGAGGACACAGGTCAGAAATGTTTGCAGCACTGCTCAGAAGGACCATTGGCTGGTTATAAGCTTTGGCCAGGGCCTTTCTCCCTTTTCTTCAGTGGTGATTTTGGTTTGCATTTGTTTTGATTAGTGGTTTCTTACAGCATTTATTAGCCATTCCATCTATATTGCAAATTGATGAGGTTTCCATATCTGTCCCTTTGCAAATATAATGTGTCTGGCCTGAATATTGACGGCCCTGCTGAAGATCTGGGGAGTTTCCCTGATCCCTGGGAGCCAGTCCCGGGATTATTTGGTTTGGAGTCTCCCTAGGAAGACCACCCACTTCTCCTTGGTCCCTCGATGTGGCCTGTGAGGAGATTCCGAGAACACTGGAGCCCTTTGAATTGCCAGCAAGGCCAGAGCTTGGAGCGACGCTTTAGAAAAAGAGGCAGATTTCATCCCAGCTGTGTAAATGTTTTCAGTTTCACCGGTGAGGCCCTGATTTTGAGCCAGAGCCAAGACAAGCTGTGCTTGGGTTGTTTTTGGCAACGGATCCTGGCTGAGGAATGTCAGCATCACTTTCAAAATATGATGGTTTGTAATTTGGACCACAGGATGGAAATCGAGCTGCAGGGGCCCTCCCTTGCTATCATCTCCTTTCCAGCCCCCTCCCGTTCTGCCTTACAACCTGGCATAAGGGAGGGTCATTCCCACTGGAGGTGATAGGAATGGGCACAATTCCCTTTGTGCACATCTCCAGCTGCAGCTGTTCTCCTCGACCCGTAAGCGCCACTGCTGGGCCTTTCTGCTGGCAGGGATAGGGCATGCAGACAGGGGGCATGCCCTGCCATTCCTGGTTCATCATGCTGCAGAAACAGGCCCGGCTAGAAGCGCAGAAGTGGTCATGGACAAGGCAGCTCCGGCTTCTGCCCCTCCAGGAGTGGGGCTGGGGGAGGCCGGGCTGCTCAGTTTTGGGTGAGCAGCGCCTGGCTCCCCCTGTCTGGACTCCAAGCCAAGCTTCCTCTTGGTTCCTGGCCATGCTGATGATGCCAAAGAACAAGGAGGCGCTGGGGCTTTTTAAGCGATGCTGTTAATCAGCCTTTTTTCCAGAAAGGGAGGGAGGGGAGATGCTTCACGAGGAATGCTTTTTTACACAGAAACAAAGCTCAGAAAGAAGCATTTTCTCCACCCCTCTAGAAGCACAGCACAAACATTTATTTGCCATACTGCGGAACACAGGCTAGTTTCAAAGTGGTTTAGCCACCATGACGTGCTCCAGCCAGAACTGTTGTGGGAGATGCCCAGCCCTTCCACAGAACTGCAGCTCCCAGCTCTCCTTGAGGATTGGTGCTAGGAGGCCAAACAGGTTTTCAAGCAGGGTGGCTGAGACCTCCCGGGGTCAGGGGTCCACCTGGGGAGTGCAGCCCCTGAAGGATCCACCCCCTCTCTGTAAAATGGAAGAAACGCGAGAGCTTCATGCTTCCAACAGACAGGCTAGCTCCATGTGGGGAAAAGGTTGCTCTTTTGGTTCCTGCCCCAGGCCAGTTGGGGCACCCCACTTTTGACTTTCCAGAGCTGCTGCAAAGGCCTCCTGCTGCATTGGGTGAGCCAGCGAGAAGGAAGGGTGTGCCTGGCTGGCTGGCTGGCTGGCTGGCTGGCTGCACTCTCCAGCTCTTTTGCAACCTCAGTGGAGGAGATGAACTTCTCCTTCATTCCTCAAATGTCACAAGTGGCTTTCCCTTGTAAATTGGCCGAGGGAGGCCTTCCTTTTGAGTAGGAACTATGACTGCAGCTTGCCTTCCTCTCCTAGCAAAGATGCTACAAACTCATACAGATTTCATAGCCGCTGCTTTATTTATAAGGATTTGCCTGGCACCCAGAGGATTTGGCGTGTCAGAAATCCGTCTTGTTCTGAAAGAGATGAAGGAACCCTGACAGGTGAAGGGTGGAAATGTTTAACTTCAGAGCTGGGTCCAGAGAGGTGAGAAAAATGACCATTGGCAGAATCAGAGAGATGGAAGGCATCAACCCAATCTGTGAAGCCAGAGGGCCTCCCCCCCCCATGTCTCCTGCCCAAATCAAGCAAGGGGGGGGACTTGGGTGTGCACAACTGCTGCATCGGGGGGGGGGCATCTCTGTTGTGGTGATAAAATGTGCTTTTCCACCCTGTGTCTCTAGCTGATGAAATGGATTTTGGCTTCCGTGTTTAGAAACAAATCTCCGTATTGATTGCAACTAAGAGCAGGCGATGCCCACCTTTCTTTGGGTGGGCATTGGCCATGGCAGACTGATGGTGTAAGAACCTCTATGGCAACATACGGCAAGACTGTCCTTTAAATGCCCCGTTGGAATGACCGATACTGAACAAGAGACTAAAACTCATCGAGCAAAGTGGCAGAATCTCCTGTAAATGCAGGACTGGGGCTGCTGTGGTGGGGTTAGCTGGGGCTGACTTAGACTTCTCCTTTAGTCACTGGACCAAATCTCTGGATTCGCCAAACCAGCCTGGGAGCCCCTTGGCTGCCGGGCACTGCCGGTCCAACAGGGCACAGCCTCCTACACTCCAGGGCCCCACTCCAGACAGTGACTCCAGGGACCTGCAGTGGGAGACGCAACCATCTTACTAATTCAAACTGGAATGAATTCGGCAGAAAAACCATTTCTCGTGCAAACCCTTCCAGTTCAAAGCTTCCTGAAAAGTCCCAAGCCTCGTGTCCTCCAACTTCCAGTGTTTTGTATCATTTACAGCTATGGACTCTGTCACTTGCATTTTTATTGCCAGTGGAGGCAAGTAAATAATTAAGATGTGTTGTATTTTCAGGGCTAATGTTCAAATGATGTTTTTCAGTGGTAAGTTAAAATTTCAAACCCCAGCATAATCCCCCAGCTTTGTAAATATATGAAGCTATGTATAGCCAAAATGCAAAGTTGAGGAAGATAAAAAGTTAAAGCCAAGCAGCTGCTTTGACTCAAGAAAAAAATAATAACGCAGAGGCACTAAGGAAGGTGGCTAGGAAAGAGAGAACGCTTCTAAAAGCATCAGCGCAGGCTCAAGGGTCGCCCTTCTCTCTGCTGTCTCCAAGCAGCCACTAGGAATGAACGTGAGCGCTGTCGTTTCCCTGCAGGGAGGGGTGGGGGAAGAGCGAGCTCTGACTTGGATCCGGCAGCTGCTGCTCCCCTGACCCTGAGCAAGAGGCAGGATGGGGCAGACGTCTTTGCTTCCTTCGCTTCTCTTCTGGAGCGAGTCTCTCTTTCCCTAGCACAGGAGATGAGAAGATTTCCCCCACGCCCGAGGGCTAAGCTGTTTCTGTGGGGGAGCAGTTTCATACCAGGGGGGAACGTGAGGGCAAGTGTGCCAGCCCCAAGGTGTTTGCAGGGGCGTAAGAGATGAGAACGCTGTGGGAGGCTTGCCCAAAGTGGGTTCAGCCAGCTCTGCTTTGAACTCAGGCAGTGGCGATGCCCCCTCCCATTGCTCCTTGGCCCCCACCATCCCGCTCCCCTCCTGGGGCTGGGGCAGTGCAGAAGGGACCAGCATATCCTTGTGGCTGTGGTGGGGCTTCTTAACAGACTGTGGCCTCTGCCCGCACAGAGTTGCGCAGGTGTCATCCGTGCCCACGTGACGTCTTGGCCTCCGCCCCGCTGGCCTATGCCTCTTACTGTGCTGAGTCTCTCTGACAACGCTTACTTGGTGGTGCGAGGCGAACATGACTGCCATAAATGGCGCTGGGCTCATGAGGACGCTGGACCAGAGAGGCAAGCGGGGGCTGCTGAGATAGCTGCCCTTTGCGGTACCTCAGTCCTGGGCCCAACTAGGGCAAGGACTTCCCAACTCGGCTGGCCCTATTGGGGCAGGCCTCACCTTCCCTGCCCAAACCAAAAGGCAGGGCTGCCCGCCTCTCAAGTACCTGAAGGCAGCAGAATCCCAGGGATCTGTGACAATCATCTCTGGACACCGACAGGACATGAGCCTGGCTGGTCTCTGCAATGCTGGAATTGCATAGCATGATTTTAAGGCTGGCTCAGACTCTTGGGCAATTGGGGCTAAGAGAAGCCCAGCTATCTTGGAAGCATGGCGAGAGCAAAGAGAAACAGGGGAGACCAACGGGAAGAACACGAAAGCATCCAGGTGACCTTAGCATGCATTGCAAGCTAGGAAAGGGCCCGGCACTGATAGCCAAGTTCTTGCTCCTGCCTTTGACCCAGGAATGGCCAAACAGGCTGGCACTCTGGCGATGATCTGATCCTCCTGACCCCTGTAGCTGGGCGCAAGCACATCTTCTCCCTTGTCAAGCTGAACAGCAACTGGCATGTGGCTCTTGAGTGGTGGATTCCCCTCCAAGCCCCTCCACACTCTCATGCATTCACACGTGCCTGTTACCCCCCACACCCCTACCCCGCAGTGATGGTATGCCAAGGCTATGGGAGCGGAAATCAGAGCAGAGCAGCGGCGGGGGGGGGCAGTTCCCAGGACGGAGCCATTTCCCTGTTGAGTTCTCTCCTCCTCCAACCCTTAGGCATGCAATAGGGCTGCTCACAGCTCTTTGGAAGTAGCACAAAGCAAGAGGATGAGCCGGTGCCCTCTCAAGGCGGCTCCCATGCAGGGACCGAATGCAGGAAGCTCTTGAATCTTATGGGGCTTCCACGTGCCTGACCTGTGAGCCTCCCAGGGCTTTGCTCTTGGAGCTGGCCCAGAGGAGGAACTGCCAGGTGTCTGTGGGTAGAGCATGCACTCGCACTCCCCGCTTGCACTCAGTATGGGGAGGGGGGGAGCCAAGCTTTGCCTTCAAAACAGTAGAAAGAAGCTCTGCACCTCCCCCCCCCCCCGCCCCGGACTTTAAAGAGCTTTCCGTGCCATGTGGCTCAGCTGGGCAAGAGAAGGGGAAGGGGGACGGTTGCCACTTGCCAGGCATGAGCACGGTCTCAGTTGTATCCATGCTCGTTCCCAGGAGCTGCCTACAGAGAGAAAGGCTGCGGGGAGCGAGGGGGGGGGTCAGCAGCAGTGGCACAGGAAGGGGCTGTGTGGGTGCTATTCTTTCCTACCCCTCTGCTGCTTGCATGGAGTGCTCATGCTCCTAAATGGAAGCAGCCCTGATGATACTCTCTAGGCTTGCCAACTCCAGGTGAGGCCTGGAGATCTCCTGGAATTACAGCTGATCCCCAGACCACAGAGATCAGCCCCCCTGGAGAAAGTGGCAACTCTGGAATGAGGCCTCTGCAGCATTGTAACTGCAAGGCCCTTCCCCAGGCTCCACTTCCAGAAATTTCCCCACCCAGAGTCGGCAATTTCCCATCCGAAACACCAAATCTTCCAAGCCAAACTGACACAAACTGCCCCTGTTCTGGCATGCAGGGCTGCTACCTACGGTGGCCAAAGCCTGGCTGGGGAATTCCTGGAGATGTGGAGGGGTGGAGCCTGGAGAGGGCGGGGTTTGGGGAGGGGAGGGACCTCAGTGGGTTGCCAGGCCATAGAGTCCACCCACCAAAGCAGCCCTTTCCTCCAGGGGAACTGACCTGGGTGGCCTGGAGGTCAGCGGTCATTCCAAGAGGACTCCAGTCTTCAGCCCCTACCTGGAGGTTGGCACTGCTCAACTCCTTCTTATTCCCCTGGAGCCCCTGGCAGAAAGGAAAGGGAGTGGGGCGAGTTGTAGTCAAAAGCAAATAATTCACACTGAAATAAAAATGTATAGACTTTGGGGTAATTTTCAAAACGCTGATCCAATGCTTCCTTTTTATAAACGCTTTGGAAAACCTGTTTGAACTCAGCCCCATTATTTGTTTGTCTGTTTGAAATAGGGTCCCCAGGTTCCGTATCCCCTCCTGCTGGGAGGGGGGACCTGGGACTTACCTGAGGAAGTTTCCTCGTGTGCGTGCTTTGTGCGCCTGCGCTCCCAGAGAGACATGATGACGTCACTTCCAGTAAGAGACGTCAGCACGCTGGCCACGGTCGTGCTCCTGAGCTTCATGTGGGGCTAATTCTGGCCCGTTTAGGGCCCAAATGGGCCCCAGTAAAGATCAGGAGGACACCCGCAGCCAGTGTGGTGACATCACTTCAGGAAGTGATGTCGTCATGCCCGACCAGGAGTGCCCCTGGCGTGCACTTTCCCGACTGATCTCTGGGGGGTGGGGGCTGCCACCTCCCACCGATCACCAGTGATCAGCAGGCAAATTTCCCGCCACCAACAGGCATCTAGTAACCCTACCTCCAAGGAGCCAGAGGCAGATTACAAAGTAAAACATAACTAGATCAAAAAGCAACCGTTAGAAACAGAGTTAAAACACCATTGAAATCCAGCCCACATTAAAAAGCTGTCCTAAATACAATAGACTTCAGCTGCTGCCTGAAAGTAGAGAGTGGGGCAGGAGGCAGGCGCCCCTCCCTGGATTGTTCCACAATTGTGGGACTGCTGCTGAAAAGACCCTCTCCCGTGTACCCACTAACAATGTTTCTCTGGTTGGTGTGGTAGACAGAAGGGCCCCTCCCTGAGATCTAAACTCCCAGGTAGGAACGTATGGGAGAAGACGGTCCTTCAGACGCCCCAGTTTCAAGCCATGTCGGACTTTAATGGATAGAACCAGCACCTTGAATTGGGTTTGGGAGTGGATCAGCAGCCAGTGGAGTTGCTATCGTATCCGGGTCATATGTTCCTGATAGGTGGCTACTACCAGCTGTCTTTACTAGCTGCAGCTTCTGAAGCGTCTTCAAGGATAACCCCAAGTAAAGGGCATTGCAGTAGTCTAGTCAAGACGTAGTTATGGATCACTGTGGTTAGATCCGACTGAACCAGGAATGGGCACAGCTGACGAAGCTGGGCAAATGCACTCCCAGCCACCATAGCAACCTGGCTTTCTAAGATGTCTGCTGGGCCGAGCCCTGCTCCTTAGCTGTGAGCCTGACTTTTCAGCGGGGGGGTGACCCCATCCAAGACCGGAGAGATCCGACATTGCTGGTCAGCCTTTTTCCTACCCCACAGAACCTCGGTCTCGTCAGGGTCAACTTCAGCTCGTTCTCCCTCATCCAGGCCCCACGAGGCCATTGTGGGCTGTGTCAGAGGGTGCTTGGCTTGTTTACAAGGAGCGCCCTGCCACGCCCTTGTGGCTGGCCCTTGAAGCGGATGGCTGGCTTCTTGGCTTTGGGCACATTGTCACAAGGAAGGTTGTGTCCGGCCCTTCACAGCACAGCACTTACAACCCAAGAGGTGCAGGGTGTGAACCTACCTGGGGAAGAAGGATGAAAAGTAAAATAAGAATACGCAATGGCCAATGCTTGGAGGACTCTCTTGACCCCCCCCCCAAAACACACACACACACACACACACACACACACACACACACACACACACACACACACACACACACGCGGCAGGCCCTTAACTAGCACGAGGGAGGAGTGAGGCCATTGCGAAAAGGAACCTGAAATCTTACATTTTGTTGTGACCTTTTAAGCAAAACTGCCCAGTGTTGGGCTGGATCCAGACTGAATTGGTGATTTCCATGGATTCTGCTTTCCCGCTATAGACCCCCCTCCCTTTGTCCCTTGGTGCTTCTATCCACCAGGAATAGCATTGGTGTGGCTATCGGGCTGTGATGGGGGGTGGGAAGCAGGACATTTCCATTCTGCTAAAGGAAAATTTAGTCTGGATCTCAGCCATTAACTCACCAAATTCAGGAACTGGGATAGGATATCTCTTTCCCCCCTCAAAAAATTGGATGGCATTCCTTTATTGGGAGTTTTGTCCAAAAACACCGACTACATTCAGCCACACAGCAGCTTATGAATCCCAGCCATGTTCTACCCTTGGAGATGCCGCCGCCGCTGTCTCTGGATGGCTCCCCCTTGGCACGGCTGACTGGCTGCCATGCCTGCGGCCCTGCTTCCTGCACCACGCAAGCACATGCCTCGCTGCTTCACACATGGTGGCTGAATTAAGTGATCCTTTCCGGTGCTGCGCAGCCTCGCAGGGGCTGTGAAATCTGAGACATGCGCTCCCTCCCGTGTGTATGCTGCGTTTCCCCAGGCCCCCTCTCCTCCCTCGCCTCCCTCCCACCCATCTGCCTCGTGTGCAGAGCAGAATGCAGCCACGAGCTGAGCCAGGCACCCGCATTTGCATGACATGCTCCATCGTGTAGGACCAAATCAGGCGCTCCTTCCATAAATCCACAGCCAAATCACTTTGTTACCGCATAAGAAGCTCATGCTGGGTAGAACTAAAGGAGGAAATAATCAGGCGGCCGCTGAGATGTTTATCGTGAACGCTTACCGCCTCCTCTGCTGTCAGCACGAGGGTGTGTGCGCGTGTGCATGTGTGCGGGCATGTGTGTGTGTGTGTGTGTGTGTGTGTAGGGAGCACAGGGCCTGTGGCGTCTTTATACGTGTGTTTGTTAATTCTCATATTACACTGAACGCACATACGGCTGGTATGATTGAAATCCCACATTTATTATTCGTTTTATTTATAGTCCTCCTTTCTCTCTGAGACCCAGGGAGGATTACATAGTGCAAGTCAACACAATCTACAGCTGGTTCCAGGAACTAGGCCCCCATTTCATTGGTAAATTGAACACATGTTGGCTGTTTCTCACAAACGCATGCATGAACATGTGGTCACTGCAGCTTGCGAACAGGGCTACTGTGTGACACCCTGCAGTTCCTTGGGGACCTTTGGAGAAGAAGTCTCTCTCAGGCCAGCACCACAGCCGGTCACATGAGAACCAGAGCCGAGGGGGGCCCAGTTGTGCCAGCTTTACCTCTGGGATTATATTTGCCTCCAAGTAGTCCAGAAACCAACCACCGTTTACACCTTTTGCCTGACAGTAGAGAGACTGGGCCGGGATGCCACCTCTGGAGAATGCAGAGGAGACAAGCCAAGAAATAAGGCACCCTTGTTTGGGAGACGGAGGGAAGTTTAGGACATTCTTGGGTTACTTCTGAGGAGGAAAGAAAGATGGTTTTAGGGCGACAGCCGAGTGGGGAAACTGGACAGACCAGGGAGTCCCTGCCCAACAGCCAAGATGGAGGGCTTGTAATTTTCATCCCAGGTATCCTGAGAAAATCCTGAGCACAGCTTTGGCATGACTGGTCGGTGCTGGCTTGGTGGGAAGAGATCAGCTGAGCCCACGAGGGTCTGATTGGTCTACAAAGACACTTCCAGCCAGGGGTCGAAGGGTTAAAACCGTCAGCCAGTTTAGTCTGCATCTGCCAAGAGAGAGGAAATGAGGAGGACAAAGACGGAAGCCTGTGCCACAGCCAGAGAATGGCCTTTGCCCACGTTTCTGCTGTCATGTGTCCATTTCTAAGAAAGGTCGAGGTTATATAATGGCCAGTTTAGGATTAGTCAATTATTCTCTTCTTGGATTCTTTCTAGTACTCTCCAACAACTCTAGCTGTTTTATGTAGAAGTTGTGCTGAGTTATAAAAGACCTGTGCTTTTAATAAGAATAACAACAACAACATTCAATTTATATACCGCCCTTCAGGACAGCTTAATGCCCACTCAGAGTGGTTTACAAAGTGTCTTATTATTATCCCCACAACAACAATCACCTTGTGAGGTGGGTGGGCCTGAGAGAGCTCCAGAGAGCCGTGACTAGCCCAAGGTCACCCAGCTGGCTTCAAGTGGAGGGGTGGGGAATCAAACCCGGCTCTCCAGATTAGGGTCCTGTGCTCCTTGGTTCAATCTAGAAAAGAGCAAGTGTCCAGTAGCACCTGTAAGACTAACAAAATTAGTGGTAGGGTCTGAGCCTTCATGAGTCACGGCTCACTTCTTCAGATGCAGCTAGAATGTGAGTCCATCTGTCCTTATACCTTGGGGAGTGGAGTGATTTCAGAAGCTGAATGACAATAGCAGGTGTGATGTGATAGGGCAGGGTATGTGGGTGTGGAGAAATCAGCATTGGTAATGAGAGAGGAAGCTTAGGTCTTGATTCAGTCCAGGCGGACGCATTGTCTTGAGCTTCATTATCAGTTGCAATTCAGCAGTCTCTCTTTCTAATCTCCCTTTGAAATTCCTCTGCACGAGAACTGCTACTTTTAGGTCAGCCACTGAATGTCCTAGAAGGTCAAAATGTCCCCCCACTTGGTGCAATGTGACTGCTTTCAACTTGCACCTCTGCAGCTAGGTGCTTCGCCACACAAGAATACTAACTGGCCTGGCTAAGCTAGAGGGGCAGTGTGGGCCAGAGGACAGAAGGAGGTTCACCCCACCCCTGCCCCAGACACACGTGGCACACTCTAGTGAGCCAGGCCTCTGGAGGAACAGAAAAACTGGGCAAAAATAAGGACTGAGTGGAGGCAGCTACTGGAAGTAGAGCCCCACTCCTCAGGACGAGTTGGGGGTGAAAGGGACTTCTTTAAAGGACTTGGGGTGCACACACACACACACCATGCACACACCCCATGCACCCTCTCGGTCGCACGCTGGGGAGTAGAGAGGGAGCAAGAGGGTGAATTCGTGACGCCACCAGCTGCCCGTCTCCCCTAAAGGGCCAGTATTCACTGTCTCGGTACCCTTTAGCCAAAAGGCTTCCATGCGGGTGGGATGAGAGCAGGTCCCCCAGCTCCAAAGAAGCAAGTGTCCTTAAACTACAAGGTACACTTGTTAGCAAAGCAGAAATGACCAAAGAAATGAAGAGGAGGAGGAGGAGGCCAACTTCTGGGTATGCCGCTAAACATCGCCGAAGACGGGCCACGCAGGCTGCCTTCAGCCCCACCCACAGTAGCCACAGCCTGACTTCACTTTTTCTTCTGCAGAACAAGAGAAGTGTGGGGGCTCTGCCCTCTAAGGGACAGCCCAGCTGCTCTGTTCTTTTAAGGGGGCCACGCGCTCCTCCGGGTAATGTTGGGGGACGAGAAACATGCACAACAGCATCTTCCGTGGCAGCCTGGCTCTGTAATGAGGTTGGTGCCACTTGGTGCAGTTGTAGGACTCCTGCCCTGGGCACAGCCTGGAGGAGCACATAAGAAACCCTGAGACAAAGCATCCAGGTGAGGAATTAAACTCGGGGAGGCCTTCTTAATCTCCCCAGGTCTCAGAAGCTCAGTCGGGTCAGCGCTGGTTAGTACTTGGATGGGAAACCAGGGCCGCCATGCAGAGACACGCAGCAACAAACCACCTCTGTTAGCCTCGGCTGCGACTTGACAGCACTTGACACACACCAGGGAGTCAGATAAAGTAAGCAGATTGTGCAGTATGTGCGCGGCTGTTTGAGTGGATCGTTTTACTGATTGATGCTTTCATTTATGCTACCATGTTTTTGTTTTTATTCATCATATTATTGTGATCTGCTCTGAGCCCACTTGATAAGATAGATAGACAGACAGACAGACAGACAGACAGACAGACAGACAGACAGACAGACAGACAGACAGATAGATAGATAGATAGATAGATAGGCATTATTGCCACAGTTTGAAATGATGGTGCTGGAGGGACTCCTCGTCAGGGTGGATTCAAGAGTCTGTCCCTCTTGACCTCTGGCAAGCGTCAGCCCCGCCCAGCTCCCCCGGAGTTCCTCGGCCCTGACAAGCGTCCCTGTCCGCCATCCCCAGCTGTCCCTTTCCCTCAGGCTTGCCTGGCAGCACCCACAGGGAGAGGGCGGTCTTTCGGTGAGGACTCCCTCTCTCTCTGACGTTTGGGGCACTGGAATGGCACCGGGCATCCTGGGAAATGTGGTTTATTTTATTTCTTTATCCAGACGACGTCTCTGCTGCCTCTCCAGAGCACCTGCTCAAGTTCTCAAGGACATCAGGTGCCCTGGGAGTGATGCCTCTGGAGGCTTCTTTGCACTGAGCACCTGTCCCTGGATACAAATGCCTTCAGGTCAGATCCCAAACTCTTGCCTACTCTTTCCTGGAATATTTCTGTGGAAGGGGGTTCCTCAGGCTTCCTCAAGCAAGTTCCCCCCGGCTGTTTCACTAGCTGAGTAGGCAGGAGATTGTTCCTCAGGCTTATTTGAGCGCTGCCAGGGGACAGGGCTGGCTGAGCAGGGCCTTAAGGCCGGCCGGCCTGGGGCTCAGTCCCTGGCCTCTCCGGGCCCAAGGATCCCAAGTGGCAGGAAAGCCCTTCCTCCGCCTGGGACCTGGAGATGGGCTGCCGGTCTGAGCTGGCAGTCCTGAGAGAGACGGAGCAGGGGGCTGACTCTGTGCGTGGCAGCTTCTTCATATACCTTCCTGAGATTTCAACCCATGGCTTTCCCCCTCTATCATAGCTGGGGGTGGGACGGGACGCTGGCTCCCCCTCTTCTCTTCTACCTGAGAAAGTGCTCTATAAATAGCAAGCCCCCTTATTGTTCTTGAATGCAAGCAGGCACCCCCCTTTTCCAGTTTACCATGTTTTTTGTTCTGAACAGCAGCCTTAATAAATCCTACAGAAGCAGGAACAGCCCTGGTTTCCTTAAAAATGATGTTCCCTATAATTATCTATGACACAACAGGCTACATATTAGTTATTTCTCCCTTAGCAGATGATTAGAGCACAGCCAAGCATTGCGGCTGCGGTAATGGAATGTCTCTTTTAAAACCATGTGCTGGGGGTCTCCTGACAGCCTCGGGGCCTCTCCGCAACAAAGGCTCTCAGGCATCACTTGGGGGTCTCCAACGCCGTTCAGGGCCCGGGACCAGGAGCAGATCCTGCCCAGGAGGGGTGGGGCGGCAGGGCCTCCGTGTCAGGGGTGTTATATGGCCCAAACAATTTCCATCTTCTGCCACCCCGATCTTTCATGCTCTCTAGCGCGTGTCCAGGCAGGATGATCTGTAGGACTGTTTGCAAGTAAATAATCCCCAGACAAAGCCAGATTTTGAGATACCTGCCCCAGGTCTTCCAAACACACTGCGCTTTATTAACAGTCCTGCGAGGCGTCTTGGGGCAGACAAATGCTGTGGGGACGCAGGAAAAATAACCTGCTTTCCAACAGCACTGGAAACGGCCATTATGTCTACTGGCAGTGAATTTTACTGCTTCTTCTTGAGTCGAGAAGTGTGGCCTTTGGTCTGTCCTGCACCTACCGACCATCAACTTCTTTGGGTGGCTTCAACCTCGAGTGTTATAGGAGAGGGAGAAAATGCTCTCTCTAAAGAGGGTGAGGGGGCAACAGGGCGCCAAATGTTCAGCGCAGGCAAGCGTAAGGTGACGCACCCTGCAGCAAAAACTGCTGATGGGCTCGGGCTCGGAACTGACTGAGGGGGTGGGATGGAAAATCTTGGGACTGTGTGTGTGTGTGTGTGTGGGGGGGGAGTCACTTGATGAGAAAGTCTGTCCAGTGTGTGGCAGCGGCCAAAAAGACACGCTCTCTGCTGGGGGAAACAGAGCGGCCCGTATTAAAACGCGCCCCTGCAGATCTACGGGGCAGGCCGCCTTCTTTGGAATGCGGCGGGCGGCTGCCCCGAGTCCGGTCAGGGCCTCTCGCCAAGCGCCCTGCGCCCCTCTAGCGAAGGCAGAAGGTGCCACGCGGGTGGGGGGGGGGGGGCTGAAGCTGGGCGGGGCCTGGAGGCCTTTACTGCCGCGCCAACGGATCTTCCAGGAACGGCTAGAGGGAGCCCTTAAAAAGCCGGCCACCCTGGCTGACCCACCCATGGAAGGCAATGGCCGAGAGGGGCCTGGAGACACGGCTGGTCCCCGAAGCCCTCGCTCCGCCCCGCTGCTCTTTCGCGTCCGGCTCTGCTTTCACGATGATTGCGGCCGTTCCGTTTACGAGAGACGAGATCCCGGGCTCATTCATACGGGCCGAATGTTAATGATGCCGTTTTATTCCCCAGATCAATTCATTTCCCCGTACGATCAGGGCTGTCTTCCGTGTTCGAAAGGCGGCCTTTGGGAACCGGGGCTCTCCGCGTTCTCCGCGCGCCCCTCGGGCCAGCAGCCTCGTCGCCCGGCGGCCCCCGCGGCGCCCGCTCCCGAGCGCTTTGCTCGTCTCCGCTCCCCCCCTGAGTTTGCGGGGCGGGCGAATAACCAGCCTGCGGACGCCGCCGCGACGGCAATGCACGGCGCCCCGCGCTGCGCACGCACGTCGTTTGCAGAAAACGCTACGCCGGGCCCGCCGGGCGCCTCGCCTGCGCGCTGCTCTGCCTGCCCCTCGCTGCAGTGCCGTTTGCATAGATTTGCATCCCCTCGGAGAATTAAGCCGGCGGAGCCGCCTCTCCCGCTCGCCCTCCCGCCGCCCCGAGGGCCCGGGCGAGCGGCTTCTGCAGGCAGGCCGTCGAGGCGCTGGGCCCAGCCGGGCCGCTCCCCGCTTGGCCACCCCCCCTTCGGCCCCTGCCAGGCCGGGCTCTGCGGGAGGCTCCGAGCCGTCCTCGCCTCTCGGCCCGTTTGCTTCGCCTCCCGCGGGCACGGCAGGGCTTGGGCAGGCGGCTTCAGCTGTGCTTTCCCGACGGCTCGGCCCTGGTTCAGAACCCTCCGTTGCCAAGAAGAGTCCCGGGTGGCCTCGGGCCGATCATACTTTCTCGGCCGACTCTACTTCGCAGGGTTGTTGGGTGAGCGTGAAATCCCTTTCACCGACGCCAGTTGCTTGGAGGGGGAGGGGGGGTCACGCACAGGAGGCGGGTGGACAGGAGCCCCGGTGCTGCCGGTAGACTCATGGGGCGGGGGGTGCTGTCCGGGCTATGAAAGGCAAGCGCCAGCAAGCCAATCCGGGGAGGCCATTCAAGCAAGCAGGGTGCCGCCACAAGTAAGCCCCTGTCTCTGCTAGGCACCCGCTCGCGGGTGGTCGGTGGCATTCAGGGCAAGGCCTCCAAGGAACATTTGGACATCTGGACAGATACAGGTGGGAACCGCTTCAGGCAAGTGGTCCCGGACCATTCAGGCGCCAGCCCCAAGAAGCCAAGTGGGATGAGGAAAGTTCTTGGAAAATGTTCCCTTGTGATTCCATCAGGGATGCTGTAGGCTCATCCTGCATTGGGCAGGGGGTTAGACTAGCAGGTCTGTGTGGCCCCTTCCAACTCTTCTGTGATTCTGTGAACTTGTGGAATGACCCCCAGAACCTGCCCCACAGTCGTTAACAAACCCTAGAAATGTCACATGTCCTTGTACTGGAGCTTCCAAGATGGCTTTCGTTTACTCTGGGCACTTATATAAGCCTTAAAGGTAAAGATAGTCCCCTGTGCAAGCACCCAGTCATTACTGACCCATGGGGAGACGTCGCATCACAATGTTTTCTTGGCAGACTTTTTGTTAGGGGGTGGTTTGCCATTGCCTTCCCCAGTCATCAACGCTTTGCCCCCCAGAAACTGGGTACTCATTTTACCAACCTCAGAAGGATGGAAGGCTGAGTCAACCTTGAGCCAGCTATTTTAACCCGGCTTCTGCCAGGATCGAACTCAGGTCGTGAGCAGAGCTTGAGCTGCAGTACTGCCGCTTACCACTCTGCGCCACGGGGCTCATATTGTGCATCTATAATATGTTTTCAGCATGTTACTGACCTCTTAAAGAAGTCGCATTTTAAGCTGTCTTGAATCACGAGGAACCATGTTTTAATAAAAAATTAAAAATGTTTCCTCTCGTAACCCAGTTTCTTCTAAGTGTTTAAGTACCATTAGCAGGTTTTCACATGCTCTCCATCCCTTTCCGCTGTCATCTAAGAGCAGCGGGATCTCGGGATGCCTCGCAAGACGTGGTCCATGGCCCTTTGCCAGATACCTGGAGCTGGTGTCACGCCACACACAGCCCTTTGAAGTGTGGATGGTGAGGGGTGCCTTGGAGCCGTCTGCTTCCACCTGCAAGTCAGCCTGTGACAAATCCATCTTGCTGGATCGTCATTTCCCTGCTGACAGGATTGCAAATCTGCCATCAATTCTTGGCTAGGGAAGCATTTCCATCTTCAAGACAGGGTTTGTGCTAACCTTGAAATCTCCACAGAGCCACGTCGACCCACTTTTTTCTAGAACTGGGGCAACAGGGATTGCCACGCGCTCCAGGCCACGCTGGATAGGTTGCATTCCTTTCCTGTTCAGCCTAATTCAGCATCCACTTCGGAGCAAACAGTCCAGATGTTCTGAAACCTGGCCTGTTCTGCTTTTCTGTTTTACAGTGCCTAAGGTATTTCCCACATTTTCCTTGGCTTGTGTAGGACTGATGATCACACCTTTATAGATTTCCAGTCCATTTATTCATTGCTCCTTGTGGCTTACCTAGCAGCAGAGATGGCGGCTAAGCGAAGAAGAGAGTCTTCCCCATTAGGAAGCAGAGAGGAGGCAAGGGGCAGGCAACTGGGGAGGCTGTGACTTACTTTGGGTACATTAGGACACAAGAGAGCCTGGATCAGACCAAAAGCCCACCTGGCCCACCCGCTGGCCCACCCGCTGCCTCCAGGAAGCCCAGGAGCAGGATAACTGTGCAGCACCCTCCCTCCCATGCTCCCCAGCAGCAGAGCTGAAGAGGCACTCTGCCTCTAGTACTGGAGGGAGCAGCTTTCCATCATGACAGCAGCCACTGATAGCCCTGTTAGCCAGGAATTTGGCCACTGCCCTTTTAAAGCCTTCCAAATTGGCAGCTATCACCACATCCTGTGGCAGTGAGTTCCACAAGTGAAAAAGCACTCCCTTTGGCCTGTCCTGAATCTCCCACCCCTCGGCTTCAATGGATGACCCTGGCTTCTAATGTTATGAGAGAGGAGCTGTTCTCCCTGTCCAGTTTCTCCGCACCATGCAAAATTTTACAGACCTCTATCGGGTCTCCCTTTACTTGCCTTTCTCCAAAGCTAAACAGCCCCAAGGGCGGCTGCTCTAGCCCTTGATCATTTTGCCTGCTCTTTTCTGGGCCTTTTCAGGCTCTGCAAACTCCTTTTCAGGGGCCAGTTTGTCCACAGTATTCCAACCGTGGCCTCACTGTGCATTTAGATAAGGGCAGTACGACAGTGGCAGTTTTATTCTCTGGTCCTTGCCTAATTATGGCCAGTCTGGAAACTGCCCTTTCCACAGCAGTGCGCACTGGTGGGACATTTTCATCGGGCTGCCCACCCCCACCCCGAGATCCCTTTCTTGACCCGTTGCTGCCAGCTCAGATGCTGTTGGCGTCGATGTGAAGCTGGGTTGTTTTGCCCCCATGTACGCCTCTTGTCGCTCACGTTGAATCTCGTTTGCCACTTTAATGCCCATCTCCCCAGTCTGGAGAGAGCCTTCTGGACCTCTTTGCAAACCGTTTTTGTTTTAGCTACCCTAAATAATTTGGTGTCATCCGCAAACTTGCCCGGCTCACTGCTCACTCTTAAGTCCAGGTAATTTATGAACAGTTGAAAAGCACCAGGCCCAGGACGGCTCCCTGAGGGGCCGCTACTCACATCCGTCTCCATGAGAAGTGATCATTTATTCCTACTTTTTCTTCCTGGTTTTTAGCCAGTTTCTAAGCCATAAGAGGACTTGTCCCATGACTGTGAAATCTGCGCTCAGGAGTCTTTGGCGAGAGACTTTGTCAAAAACCTTTTGGAAATCCAAATAAACAACCTCTACTGGCTCATTCCTGCCCACATGTTGACTGACACTTCCAGAGCACTCTAAAAGGTTAGCGAGGCAGGAGCCAGTAGGAGCTTGTGGCAAAAACCATCCACAGCTGAAAGGGGCCACAGTTGGTTGAAGCTTTGAAAGGCAGCCTCAGAGTCTCTCTCTACACGAGACATCAGACGCGTGAAGAACACGTGTGGGGAGATGCAATGGTAGCTGGGAAGGGTAGTTTAAAAAGACAGAGCCAGCGGGCTGTGTGAAGCAGCTGTGAAATGGCAGAAGGGAACGTCCGCCCATTGGAGAGCCAGGGCCAAGCCCAGCTCCGGAAGGCAGCTCCAGCCCGTGTCCGTTCCTTGCTTCCTCTCTGCCACCATAGAGAGGCCTTTGGAATCACAACCTCCCTTCAGGTTTTGCCCGCCGGACAAGAACTAGCAGTGCACCTTTGGCTGTGCAGAGACAAGGGAACCCACCGTTAAGCCCAGGGCATGCAAAAGCCTGGCTGTCTGTCTAGAAGGAGGTTGGCAGAGGGCCGTGGGAGGGCAAAGGTCTTGCCGCTTGGCAACTGCTCCATTTCATAAAGACATCAGAACCCTGCTGGGCTTTCAGGCATGGGCACAAGCCTTACCTGCCGGAGGTGCGGCACCTCTGCTGGGGGGAGCTCTTGATCATTTTAAGTATGATCTCTGAGTGGTGGCGCCTGGGGAGGAAACGACTCTTCGCACAGTGTATTTCCCAGGCAAGTGCACAGCCCGACCCTTTCAAGTAGGCCAATGAGAAAGAGGGGCTTTCCGTCTTTTTGAGCAGTCAGTGAATGCAGTCAGGGAGGAAACCCCCACCAAGGTAGGCATGCAACAACAACAACGTCTCAAAAATGTTTCAAAGTAATCAATTCAATTCTCTTAAAGTGACAATGGGGTGTGTCAATTTCCTAGGGCTAGGAGCTTCATTAAGAATGCTGTGAAGTGCTGTGGTGGATGATATTCTTGTCCCCGATGAAGTCCATCGGACGAAATCTGCGCTCCCAGTATCCGGCCCCAGTTAGGGCTTGGAGTTGTTTGGTCATCATCCACTGGAGCATCTGCAAAAGAAAGAAACCGTGGACTTTTCAGGACTTTATTTTCCCTATGGAATGGACTTACCTGTTGGATTTCTTCCCTGGAGTTATCCTTCCTCCAAAAGGAAGGGTTCATTGTCTATGAACTTGATTATATTTATTATACTTGTGAAATAACTATGACCTATTTATTGTATTTATGACATTCATCTATTGATATTTATTGAGAAGCACTTTATACTCTCACGTTGTCACTTTAAGAGAATGGAATTTATTACTTTGAAACGTTTTTGAGACACTGTTGTTGTTATTGTATGCCTACCCCGGCGGAGGCATCCTCCCTGTTTGTTCCCTTTAACTGAACCAGGAGTGCCCCCTTTTTGTGAGTTAGTGAATGCGGTTCAGCAGCTCCCTGGGAGGGGGCAACAAGGTTTGGGCATTTGGGCGAGTTAGCGGAGCTATTTCTGTGCAGCTGCTTCAAAGCACGTGGGATACCTGCGTGTGGGATCTAAATGGGATCATTCCGGGGGGCTGTCGAACTCGCAGCCCCACCTTGTCCCCTAGTAAGCCTGTGGACCTGGGTCCAGCTTGAGCGACTGGTGCCATTTCTGCTCCGCCGTTCTCTCGGAGCTCGAGGCGGATCACACAGGGGACCTGCCCGGCCTGCCCTCCGGGTCTCTCCCGAGGGCCGCTCCTCCCTGGGCGCAGAGAGGCGCTCAGAGGCGGGCCAGGGCCGGGCTTTCTGGGCGACATCCTGCACGGCTGAGCCCGAGAATGGGGAGGCCTCCGCGGCAGCCTGCGGCTTTCCCGGCAGTCGGAGAGTCGCGACCAGCTTCGGGCACCGAAACCGAGAACTGCCCGCTCATGACTGCGACGGGGCTGGGCTGGGGGCCGTGGGCTGGAACCCCCTTGCGGACTCGCGGGGCGTCCCGTGAAGCAGCCTGCAGGCAGCATCCCCCCGGGAAAGGGGCTGCTCGGGAGGGGGCGCCAGGCACTATACGCCGCCGAGGTCCGGCCCTCCCCCCGCTCTCCAGGCATCTCCCGAGCGGGAGTTGGCGGACCCTCCCCTCACGCGGCCTGCTTCCAGGGCTGGCTGCGGCGTGCAAAGGAGATGCGCCAGGCGGAGGGCAGCCCGGCTCGCCCGGCCTTTCGCGGCTCAGGACGCGCCGCCGCGCCCCGAGCGGCCTCCTCTCTGCTCCGGGAAGAGCGCGGGGGCTTTGGGGCCGCCGCCAAGCCGAGCCGCCGGAAGGCTCGACGGGGCGGGCGGCGCGGGGCCTTCCGGGCGCGCTCCTGGCCGCGATGATGGGCAGCTGGCGGCGACTGGCGGCCGCGGCCCGCCCCCCCCCCCCGCCCCGGGTTCGAAGCGGCGCTGCTTGAAAGGGCCGCCTTCCCTCGACGGGCCTCGGGGTGGGACGGGTGGGAGCCTGGGGAGTGAGCAACGAAGCCCCCGCGGCTGCAGGCGAGCCCCTCTTCGCCCGTGGCAGCGAAGTCAATGCCGCCCCGCCCGCCCGCCCGCCGGCCGGCGTTTCGCGTTGCTCGGGAAGCGCCCCCACAGGTGCTCGCCCGCTGCTTTGCCCGCCTGGGGGCTTCCCGGGCCCTTAAAAACACCGCGGATCGCTGTGGATGCGCGAAGCCCTCCGGGACGGCAGCCGTTTCCCAGCTCTCCCGGAGCCGTTTGGTGATAGGTTGCACCGGGTGCTGTAACGGGCCTTGCAGTGCAAAGGGCCGTTGCTGGAGGACCGGCTCTCTGCGGGGCGGGAATGACCTCGGGAGGTTCCACAGGGAGCAGATTGCCCCCCCCCCACCCCCCGTGATTCAACCTCCGTGGAAAGCCTGTAGGAGAAATTCTGCAGAGCTGCGGCATTGGAGGTCCTCACTACGTGGCTGCCCCCAGCCCTTTATCCCTCCAAATCTCCAGTCATCTCCTGACCGCCGTGCTCAGTTGGCTGAAAAAGAACACGTTGAAAGGGAATCTACTAGACCAGTTGGGAGCCGCGGTGTTGGTTGGGAAGGTGGAGGTATTGAAAGATACGGGGCTCCCCACTTTGGGTGGGGTTCAGCTGACTCTCGCAGACGTGGTTAAGAGCTTACAGGTGACGCGGGATCCAGAGCTACTGCTAGAAAAGCAAGTTGAGGCAGCTGCGAAAAAGGCCCCACCTCAGACTAGTCTGGAAGACACAGCCAGTCTGGACGCCTGGATCCACAGCACTGTAACGTGGAGACTTGACTGCTGTAGTGTATTGCACACAGATCTCCCCTGGACGGCAGCCCTGAGGCTCCAGTTGGGGCAGAATGTTGCAGCTGGATGGTTATCAGGAGCTCGGGGAGCGGGCATGTTTTTTCTTCCACTCGGCCATCACTCCATTGGCTACCCTTTTATTTGTTTATCACTCACTCACTTCATTAACAGCCCACCTTTCCCCCCAACAGAAGCTCCTGGGTGCTTTGCATCATTCTCTTCTCCTCCATTTTATTCTCAGAACAACCTTGTGAGGCAGGTTAGGCTGAGAGTGGCCTAAGGCCACACAGTGCACTTCCATGGCAAAGGGGATTCGAACCTGGTTTGCCCAGATCCTAGCATAATCATAATCATAATCATAATTTATTGTTACGGTCATAAGACCAGCAATTACAAATTAACCACTGAGGGTTAAGAATTTAACATACATTTAGAAAAAAGCCCCACGTGGGGCTGTGTGACATGGCTGCCTTTTAGGGGTACTATACTTTACTGGAAGCACGGCTTCATTATGCGGGAGTCTGCATCAGTCAGTCTTTGTGAGATTAGGAGTTTTGCCTTGCTCAATCCCACCGCAAAAAAGAGGCTCTTCTGGGTTTAAACCATTTGTTCTGATCTTCTCTCTTATCCTCGTGGCCCAAGGAGGGTTGGGCTCAGCAGCAGATTTATTCCTTTTCTTGTATGTGGGGACTATAATAGCTGAGCCCAGTCCTTCGGTATTTGTGCTGTTGCATCTATGTGCGTGAAGAGGTTGGCCGGTATCGGAGCCCGCTACTCTGTGTGTGGTGCTTTGAGCAGTTCTACCGCAATGAAGTCACTTCCCGGTGCTTTCCCGTTTTTCATCTGCAAAATTAGCGAAGTGACTTCACTTGCTGCAACTGTAGGCCGTGATGGTGGTGTTTCTGAAGGATCAAGAGACAGGGACATGCACTGTTGGTCTTCATACGGGACGAAGAAGGGTCTTTCCCCCGATTCTGCTTGAGTGGCGCCTGCTGTCATGTTAGTTTTAGTCCCCTGGTGACCAGCGATCATTTTCCAAAGGTTGACATGATCTTTTTTTTTTTTTTTAGTGGCCTCTCTAAGTGACTTCCACGCAAGATGTGCGGCAGCAGCCCGTTTCCCCTTCGGATCCCCGCCCTGCATTCTACCTGCTGCGCCACGGTGGCCCTGGCCGTCAGCTGCTGAGCTCAGTCCGTGGTTTGGGCTACTACATCCAAAGCCCTTCTTGGCCTCAGCAGCTCCTCTGACCTTGAGACTACCTCTCTTCCTACGCTCTGCCAGGGCAGCTTCACTCACTCACTTGGCAAATGGGCAAAATCGAGAGCTGCCCATGTCCGTGCAATGAATGCCTGTATAGGGAATGGCTGGTTTGAAGAGGGATGCAGGAAGGCTCCTGCTCTCCTGGATTTCCACAAACTGTGCAAAATCAAATGACGCAGGAGGGCTTTCTTACGCAGCTGTGCTGTAAGGAAATGGTTCAGAGGGATGCCTTGGAACAGGGATAGGTCTGTAGACCATGCTACTGTGCACTGTCTGTTGCTGTAAGTATGCTCCTACTGGATAGTTCTGAGTTTATTAATATGTCATATTACTGCGTTTACGTTGTGTTTAAGCATTTTTTCCAGCATTGTATTGGATTTCTGCTTGCTTTCAAATGTCTGCTATCCTTACCTAGTGCTTTGTTTATTGAGTGTTCCAGCTGCCAATCATATTGACTTGTTCTATGTCATCTGTCTTGAGTCTTGGTGAGAAAGGTGGACTATAAATAATACAAACAAACAATCTCTAGCATGGAGTTTACCTTTTTCACTGCTGCCACCCACTGAGTCAACATTTTTACTGAGCTATCCACCTCCCCCCCGCCCCGCCCCAAGGGCTCTTCCCTCTCAGCCTCAGCAAGTTCAGACCCCAGCCACAGATACCTGAAGCTGGGATTTTTGGTCCCAGTGTGTATCACCTTACACTTGCCCACATTGAACTCCATTTGCCACGCCGTTGCCCACTCACCCAGCTGTGGAGCTCTTCATAGACTTGGCTTTACCCAGCCTGAGTAATTCGGTATCATCTGCAACCTGGCCACTGCGCTGCTTGCCCCCAGTTCCAAATTAAATAGCACCAGCCCCAATACTAATCCTTGTGGGACCGCACTGATTTTCATTTGGTTATTGGATGTGCTTTCTGGTTGTAAACCCCCCCCCCCATTCTTCATGTATTAGATTTGCCCAAATTTTGCACATTATGCAGAAGGCTGGTACCCGGCACCACGTTTTTTGGGAGGCGGCTATTCTTCCCCTTCTCCGCCCCATGCCACAGTGCTGAGCATCATCTCTGACACCTCAGAGCTCTGTTCCAATAGTCTAGGACTGTTCTGAAACGTGGGCTGTGACTTGAGCGGGTCATCAGCAGCTTTTGACCCCTGAGCCAAAGAGATGAAGAAGCCTGGCGGAGAAGCTCCCACCAGCCAAGATGCCCAGGCCGTATGCTTCCCCATTACCCCCTCCAGCTTATCCATTGGCCCTCAGCTTTAACAGGCGAGCTCAGTTATGCAAAGCTGACAGGTGAAAAATGCCCACCCTGAAGAACTGCAAAGTTATTTCTGAAATGTCAGGGGCTCCACACAACCAGTCCTGAGGAAGGACCGAGATGCAGCTGAGGGCCAGAGCCACGGCACAGTCTTTCTAAAAATGCCCCCCCTCCGGGGGGGGGAGTTTTGGGGTGAGAATCTCTGCTCTCCTCTTACAGTTCATGGCGTCAGAACGCAGCCCTTGTCCCGACAGTGAGTGGCAGCAGCCTTATGGCTGTCGAAACTCAAGGACAAAATTTACAGCCGTAAATTCCTCTCTCTTCAGGGTGGTTAATTATCTTAATTACTTTTATTATCTTTTATCTTTTAAGATCCTAAATTGCTTATTTCTGCTTGTGTAGCCAAAGGGGGTTGCATATATTTTTTTTATTGGAGCACAGTGAGGGAAGGCACCAATAGAGAGATATTTGTGTGCCTCCCGGGCCTGCCAAGGATACTTGAGCAGAACTTTGATGTATAACAGGGTTCCTTCTTGGGATTTTAATTGTGCTGCGGAATAAGTGAAACAAACTTTGGTGAAATATGGGCCAGAATGGCAGCAAGCAGCTCTCCCTCTTCTTGCCCCCCACCGAAGACCTGAACCTGCAGATGTTCAACCCCCCCCCCTCTCTCTCTCTCACACACACACAGAGCTTAGTCTGCCCATCAAAGATTCTTTGCATAATCCAGATGACCAGTGCACTTGGCCAGATTGAGTGGATGGTCAAGACTCAGAGGGCAGGACTCACAGGTTTCATCACCAGCGGAGAACGCCGGGCCAGGAAGCTCCCTCCTGCTTGCTGGATCTGACGGGCTCCTGAGGCGGCGTCTGCACTAGAGGCTGAAGTGGAGTTCATCCTCTTTCCCGCTCGCCCAACTGGGATCTGCAGCAGGAGGAAGGCCGCGAAGCTCCGAATTCTCAGCCTCTTCGCCAAACTGCAGTCCCCAGGATTCTCCCAGAGAAGCCATGACAGTTAACCTGACCCCAACCCAAGGTACGTCTGTGTGCAGCTCTGCCCCGAGAGGCGCTCTGTGCTTGCTAGTGATTGTGATTGTGCGGGCCACTGCTCACGCAGCCAAGTTGTCTCTGCATGCCCCCCCCCTCTGCTTGTATCGTGGGATGAAGGCAGGGGCCCCCAGTGCCACCTGTGGTTCTCACAAGAGGGGGGGGGGTAGATCTATAGATTTAGACTGGTTCGCTTGTTGGCCTGCCAAGCCAAGACTGAGGGGCTCAGGCCCAAGGGCAAAGCCGCGATTCTGCCCACTCAGAACATGGAGACACGCTTGGTGGCTGGGCCAGAGAAAACGGACCCTTTGGCAGGCAGGCAGGCAGGCAAAGCCCCCGGCCCCCTCTCAGTGAATGGAAGGCCAAAGCACAGTGCCCCCCCTTGTCACTGAGCATGCTCCAGTAGCTGCAGAGGCAATAGCAGCAGGACCTGGTGGGGTTTGAACTTGGCTCCTGCCAGGATGTAGCCTGGCGGCCATTTTGCAATGCCTTGGCTCAGCCAGGAAGGCTCCTGAGCATGTGCAGAGTCTCCTTTCCCTTCACTGCTAGCCAGTTACCGAGAGGTGGGGTTGGGATTTCCAGGGCCCATAAGCTCAGAAATTAAACCCTTCTGCAGCAGAACCGGCCGGCCTTGGGCCACGGCTCCCCGTCCCTGCCGGTGTGGGCTGTTGGCTTTTCTCCTCCCCCCTTTCCTTTTTTTGAAAGGCAGCTCAGCCCCTTGGGGAGCAGAAAACGAGTCAAGCAGCAGATGGGGGTGGGGAGGCAGGGGGAGTCGAAGGATGATCATCGCAGACATTCCTTAGGTCGGCCAGAGAAACCTCCCGAAATGTGCCAAGGCCCACCCACTCAATTGGATTTCCCATTGATTGCTTTGCAATGCCCATCCTCCTGCAGAGAGAGAGGGGGGGGGAGCAAGCCAAAAATGCAAGCTTTCCCTCTGTATTGCATGCCAGAGAGCTTCCCTCCCAGGCAGTCTTCCAGTATTCAGCATGCAGAAAGAGTGTGCTTTTCATGTGGAAATAAGAGTGAGGGCTGTTGGGGGGTGGGGTGGGGGGAGGATTGCAAGTGAGGCTCCCCAGGGGAGAGGGCAGCCAGTAGCTCTGAATGAAAAGGGACATGGTGTGGGCTCGCCTTTCACTTCCATCTTCATCTCAGCCCTCGCCCTGGTGCTTGCTGGCTGTGGATGCCACCCGTGGCCACTTTTGAATGGGGCAGGATGCCACGGACCTGTCCAGGCATTGACCCAAACTTACTGGTGGGGCAAAATGGGACTTCATGATGAGGGAGCTCTAGAAATCTCTTTCCCATTCCATAAATATGCACATGGGGAAGTGAGAGACAGGACAGGCCCTGGGGGAAGCCTGGTGGTCCCGAGACCCTCGGCAAGCCCACAAAGCACATTCAGGTTTCAACCAAACAGAGAAAGGCCACCCTGTGGGTTGCTGCACAGCCTTCCTTTTTAAGGGAGGCCTATTTTGCAGTTTGCTGTCCCTCCCCCCTGCCCCCGCCCCACCTCTGGCCTTTCTGGAACTGAAACTGCCCAGTGGGTGAGGCTGCCGCTGTTGCCACTGTTGCCACAGGCAGAGTCCAAAGCAAGCAGAGCTCAGCTGGCCCCAGGGCGCTGCCGTTGTTCGGACCTGCTCCTGGGGGAGCACTCCTTGGGCCACCCAGTCTTGCCTTGGGCCGTAGCAACGTGGGTAGGTGCAGAGCGTGGCTGCTTCCCCATTGCGGGTTGGAAGCACCACTGAAGACTGAAAAGTGATGGAGGCCTGAGGCGCTTTCCCCATCGCCACCCGGGTCTCCCTGGACCATCCCAACTACTGAGCCTCCCGGGCCGTTTGCTCTTGGCAGGACTTTGCCAGCCCGCCTAGATGAGTACCCCACACTCCGGAGCCCTGTGGGGAAGCTCAGGCAGGGTCAAAGTGGGCTCCATGGACCTCTGCTTGGCTGTTCTTTGGGACTTTGCAGTTGTGCGGCCGTTGTTTTTGTTTGCCAGAAAGCTGCACAAGTCTGGTTCAGCTTGAGTCTAGCTGGCGGGACTCTTCCTAAAGTAAAAGTCTAGTGGCACCTGATTGATTGATTGATTGGTAGCATTTATAGCCTGCCTTTATCACTGACACTCAAGTGGATCGCAGAGTGTGAGTTGATTACAGTCCCTACAAAGAGGCATCTAATAAGCACAGGTAGGTTGATACAATCAATAAAAGGAGCAACGAATACAGGATTAACAACCTTTATTTCACCCTGAGCTTTTGTGAGTCACCAAAATGAGACAAAGGCTCATATTGAAATAAAGGCTGTTCGTTGTCAAGGTGCCTCGGACTTTGGTTTATTTTGCTACAGCAGACCAACAGGGCTACCCCTCTGCAATGGAGCGTTCCTAGTCTCACAGCAGTGGAAGAGCCCTTCTTTCCCACAGCATGCACTGGAGGGACCGTGCTGTAATGCAGGCTGCTCACACAGAAAGACAAGAATCCAGGAGCAACCGTCACCGCTTGCCGCCACTCAGGCTGCCCCAACTCGTGGCAGGCGGACAAGCTGCCTTGTGCATTTCTGTGGGAGATGAGCAGTGGACACGCGCCTTCATCTTGCTGTATGGACACGCAGCCCACGTTGTGAGGTTTGATCTTCCTTTCGGAAACAAGAAATAGTGGAGGGAGATGTAACGGAAAGCCACGGCGGGCTGCCTTTCAAAGACCCGTGGCTTTGAAGGCCGTGAATTTTAAAAAGGCACGTAATTAGCAGCTTGCCTCCTCCTCCGCCTGCCTGCATAAACATTCGACACGCAGCACTTCCAGACACTTTTTAATAGAATCGCTTAAAACAATTAATTACCAGAGTTTTCATTCAAGCTGCAGTGGAGAAGATATGCCGGCAATAAAAGGCATTTATTCCTTGGTTTCTGGAGGCCTGTTTGTTATTAGCATGTAAATTAAATCATCACAGATGTTCCATTTTTAATCTGGGATGTGAAGTGCGGGGCCAACGGCGGCCCAAACCACCCTGATTCCATTACTGGCACATTCATTAGGAACTGGCGGCATTATTGGAGATCATTTTTCTCGGATACATTTTTTAAACCAATTATCAGGATAATTTGTTCACCCCTCCCCCCCTCGCGCATTTGTTTGGCCCCTGCCAGCGACGTGTGGTTCTTTTGCCCAGGCCCACCACGGCTGTTATTGAGACCCTTGTTTCTAAATGGGAGCTTGAGGGCCAGCCGCCCAGGCGGGCTCCTTCCTCCTCGGTCAGGCTTTCCCTCCCTTCTTCCCACTGGCCAGGTTGCTGTGGCCAGGCTGTGCTTTCAGTCAAGAGGGCTTCAGGTACGGATTTGGCTGGTAGGCCGATAAGTTGTGTCCTCATTTGCGCGTGTTGGAGAATTGGCTTTGAGCTGGCCTGTGAATAGTTTGATGGATCTTTGCAAGATCTGAACTCAGAGGGACCCGCCTCTTGTTTTAATTTCATGTATGCATTTGCTTGAAAAGAGAAGCTCTTGGCTGCCTGACCGAGGCACTTCAAATTTGTGTGAGTTTCCTCAATAATATGAAGAGGGCAGTGGTGTGTCTGGAAGGGACCTCTGATGATCTGCCACAGGAGCCCATCCATTGCAAAACACCTTTTATAGCTGGAATGAAACCAGGAAGAAATTTTAATCACATTCTCCTTGCTTGCAATACCTGAAATTTTCCCCCACAACATACCCAGCAGTAAAGCATATTTGGGAGTTTTAAAGCATATGATACAAGACTAATAGCTACAAAACTGCTAATTACAAAAAAAAATCTGAAAAATTAAATTGTGGATGCAAAAAGTGTGGTATTTGATAAGTTGTAGGTTAAGAGAGCTAGAAAGCCTGAGTTTTTGAAACCATTGGCAGCCTTTCTTAAGCTTTCGGTACCTGATTCTTGATTTGGTTGTTGACTTTTATAATTGTTCTTCTTTGATGTAATTTGTGTTATATTTGTTGTAATAATGTTAAAACTTATAAATACATGAAAAAGCAAATGAAGAAGCAAATTAATATATTCCATGATTTATTTAAACTATTACTAAAACTCTTTCTTAAAAAAGAAGCACTTTCACAATATGATGGAGATATCAAATTTAAACCTTTCTTAGCTGAAATCCTGGCTTCCCTCCCTCCTCAGGTGCTGTTTTCTTACAGCTGTGATGTTAAGTTGAAACTTTTAAAATTAGGAACCTTGAATGGATTGCCAAAGAAGAGATTGCTAAGCAGGTGCAAGATCGCAGCCCCCCCCCCAAGCCATCGCCCCCCCACCAAGGCCCGACTGGGCCAGAGTGCCGTCCCTGGGCCTCATACAGAGAATTGGGTGGGGGGAACTGGGCGCCACCCTTCTCCCTCTCCTCCAGCGCTGCTTCTTCTGAGCTGGGAGCCAGAGCGGGACTCTTCTCACTGGCTACTGCCCTTGCTCCAGGGGTGCCAGCTCCATTTGGGAAATTCCTGGAGATCTGGGGTGTGTGTGTGTGTGTGAAACCTGGAGAGAGTGGGGTTTGGGGAGGGAAAGGACCTTGGCCTGGCATAACTCCATAGAATCCACCCCCCAAAGTAGCCATTTTCTCCAGGTGAACCGATCTCTGTGGCCTGGAAACCGGTTGTAATTCCAGGAGATCTCCAGCCACTACCTGGAGGCTGAGAAACCTACCTTGATGTATTGTCGAAGGCTTTCACGGCCGGAGAACGATGGTTGTTGGGGGTTTTCCGGGCTGTATTGCCGTGGTCTTGGTCCCTCCAGCCTTTTGCAGGCCGGAGCCAGGGCCAGGGCCAGCCCTACGAGGGACCAGCAGTGCCTCGGGAGCAATTTCCACCCAGGGTGGAGCTTCCCAGCCGCTGCTTTCAAAGGGCCAGTGGGAGGGCCTCGGGGGAGTCCATCTGTGTCCCCACTGGGCTTGATGGATGTTGGGGCCCTGTGTGTTATCCCCACCCCTAACCACAGTGCAGGCAAACATGCCGAGAAGGTGGGGCAGCCTCCACCCAAGGCCAGGGTGAGGAAGAGAAAACGGCGGCTGGTGCAGTCCGGCAAAGGGCAGGGCTGCCTGCGATCTGGGGAATCACGGGCCCCTGAGGGCCTTGGACTTCGGGAGGATTCAGGTGGGTTTACCTGTGCAAGATTGCATTCAAGGAAGCAGGTGCTGGTGGGTGGGGGGACACTTCCCAAAGCAGGAAAGGGGGTTCTTTGCAGGGTCTTTTTTGCTAGCAGAAATGGTGGCTGCATCAGACCATTGAGGGGTTCTGGCCAAGCATGTGAATTGCAATCTAGACAAGAGGCGCCGCTTCAGTGGTGTGAGAGCCGTGAAGGATCTGCCGAAGAGCTCTGGGGGGAAAGCATCGTGCTCATCGGTTGATTCTGACCTCTGGAGTCCTGACACCTTGCACTCTGTAGGCAGATTGCCCCCCCCCCGTAATAAATGTCCCCCCATAATAAACTGGGCATGTTGTAATATAATAAACACCCCCCCCCCATAATAAACTGGACATGTTATCTGAGGCCTCTTCTGAGGACGTGGCATGCCATGAAGGCCTCTTGGGGGGTCCTCTGTGTGAGAACCCCTCGTTCCCTGTCCATGTGGAGGACTTTCCCAGACTGTTGCCTGCCTGTGCATTGAGTGCCCAGCTGGAAGGGCTCCCGCTCCTTGACTACGAAAGATTGGGTCTTGTCATCCGACCTGTTTAAGTGCCCTCCCACCTGAGAGCTCAGAGGTGCGTCCTCCTCGTAGGGGCTCCGCGCAGGCAGCAAAGCAGGCAGCCGTGGACCAGCACGAGGCCTGGTTGTGAAACAGCATCGCGCCCCCTCTGGGCTGACGAGTGGCCTGGGTAGAGGTTAGGGGCAGCCGAGGTGCACGCTGATGTGCTCTCCCTCTTGGCGCTTTCTGCGCAAGCAGCAGCTGAGAAGACGATTGGGAAAAGCTGTTGCTTATGCATTTCTTGATTCAAGCATTTGGATTTATGAGGGCTTGAGATGGACAACAGCATCTACGTATCCCTTCAATGTCCACAGGACAACACGAGTCAATGGCCGTCACAATTAGTTCCTCTGAAGAAGAGAAGAAGCAGGCGCTTGAACCTCCTGCTGTTCCAGTTTGGGTCTACACGCCAAGGGTGAGGTTTTTGGCCAGCCTTCCCCTTCTGGAACATTGACAGAAATCCAGGGTGGTGTTGTGGTGACAATTTCAGTCTAGAACCAGTCTAGAGTCACGTAACTCTGAGCCTCATCTACCCCACAGAATTCTTGGGAGGATAAAATGGAGGAGAGGAGATGGGTGGGAGCGGTTTTGAGTTGCCAGTGGGCAGAAGAGCAGGCTTGGGGTGAAGCAAAAATAAGGCATAACAATCCTTGCGTCCATGCCTGGGACACGGTGTGTGCGTGTGCGTGTGCGTGTGCCCTCCCCTTCTGCCGAGAGGGTGCCTGGAGGAGGCAGCGGAGGGCATGTCCCTCTTTCACACGCCATTCTCTCTGCTGCTGCCGATCTCCTGGGGCATCCTAGAAGATGCAGCTCTTTTCTTAGCCGCTTGTGAAAGAATTCCCAGATCCGGGACAGTGAACCAGGCAGTCTTCTGGGGCTCTGCATGGTGAGGGTGTCTTCCTTTTGACGTTCCTCTGGCTTGTTGCCTCCTACCATGAAGGGGGGGGGGCGGTACTTGCCAAGTCAGTAACCAGCCTTTCTCAGTCCACCTGGCACTGAGCTGTGGACAGACTGGCGCCCCCCCCCACTCTCTTCCACACCTGGAAGTGCCTTTCTTCACATAGGGAGGCTTGGTCCAAAGGAAGCCTCCCGGTGAAGGGTCCCTGGTCTATTTTAAGATCTGTTTGGCTCATCGGCTTCATGCAAAAATACACATTTTCTATCCAGAAAAAATGGCAACAAATTCCTATGGGACAGTTTAGATGCCTGTCACAGTTCTTGGTGTCAGAACTCAGACAAAATGTGGCTCTTAAGAAGTTGGAAGGAGCAGTGAAGGGTGCTGAGTGCAGAAGGCTTTGGATTTGGGCCAGACCTTTCGGTGACAGTTTTGAGCCAAGGCACCAATCGGTTGTGCACCTTGCACACGTGATACTGAGAAGAAGCAATGAAAATGGCTCCTGGTCCAGGACAGCTGCACACAGGGCTGAATCCGCCACAGGGGGAGGAAGCCCTCTCGTCTGCAGCTGGAGGAATCCAGAGATGGCCCTTCCGGACAGGCAGGTGGTTGAGGCGTCTTCAGTGCATGTCCACAGGCCGCCTTTGCAGCGTGAGAGAAGTTCAGCCGGCAAAATTCTGGGCGGGCATGTCTCAGCTCTGCCCTGGCCAGCTTGCTCAGCCTTAGTTCCCTCGGCATAAAGGGCGGCCACCCCTAGATGTCTCTGCTTTGAGGAGGGGTGTGTCTACTGAGGTCGATGGACCTGCGGTCACCCTGCTGACTTTCGGCTTTCCTATGCAGCGGGCATTGGGGCTCAGCAGCATCTCCCCCCCTCCGGCCCTATCTGTTCTGCAAGCAATGCCCTTGCCGCTGTCTGCTTGCAGTCTTGGCTCTGCTGGTTGATTTGCAGATGGGTCTGTCTTGCCACGGGGCACTTGACCCAGCAGAGCCCCCAGCCCATCAGTCCCTTTCAGCCATTTGGCTAAGCGGGAACTCCCCACACCCAACAGTTCCTTTCTTCAGAAGCCATTCCTATATTCCACAGCTGTCGATCGTTCTTTCTTTCTCCCTCTCCTGGGACGGGTTCGTGAGCTCCGAGCCCCAACCCCCTGGAAAGCAGACGAGGAGGAACACCTCCCAGCATTTCTAGCCCTCGCTTAAGCTTCCAGGGACTTCATTCAGCTGCGGCGCTTAGTTCCAGGGGGCAATGGGAAGCCCGGTGGGGTTGGACCCAGTGTGCCACGTAAAGTGAGTCTGACTGTGTTCCCTTACGACAACTGGTAGAAGATGGTCATTCGCTGGCCATTCTCCCAGATTCCTGGTATGGACAGCACTCAGCCGGCATGACGAACACCTCCAGCTGGATGTGCCTCAAGGGCACTTTTTGCTCTGCCATGTATGCCAGTCAATGCCAGATGATGGGTCACCTTGGAGAGACCCCTTTTTTTTTTTTGCAGTTTGCAGTTTGCAGTGCTCCCACAATGACAGCCTTATGAATATTTATAGAGCTGCTCAGATATTCAGCAGCGGGAACAGATAGAAAAAGGATCCTATTTGCATCTCCCACAGACGACGACAAACTGCCGGGGAGCAAAAAGAAATTCTGGCTCTTTCTAAGGAAAAAGGAATGGAAGCAGGTTCAAGCTGGTGTTTTGGCCACGAAGGGCATGTCTGGGCGAGAGCCACACTCTGCGACTCGGGGAGTTCTTTCTGTGGTTTGGGTGCCCGGCCGTTTCTCCCTCAGCAGCTGAGGCTGGGGAACGCTATTTCGTTGTTTGAGGAGAAAATGCCTTTTGCCCGGTGCCTGGCATCTGGCGTGCAGGGAGGGCAGACACGGCTCCTTTATTGGGGGGTGGGGGGCACGTTTCCAAGTGCTCACCCTTTTCCTCTGCTGCATACAAGTGAATGGAGACATGGGCTCCTCTCTTGTGTTTGGAGCCGGGGGGGGGGGAATGAGGAGGAGGAGGAGAGAGAGAGGGTTGCCCCCCCCACCTGCCGGACTCTGTTGCCTCCAGGTTCCAAGCTGGGAGTCAGCTTCTGCCTAGAGGGTTTTCTCAAGAGTCCAGAGCGCACAGAAGCTGGCGGCCCAAGATGGCTGCCTGAACCACTTCCGGGGCTGCGCCAGCCCGAGGACAACCATGGGGGACCCTGTGCTCTTGGGACAGCGAGTGGGGCCGGCTGCAGAATTTCCCCTCAAATGAATGACAATGGCACCAGCTGATGAATAAATCGTTACGTAGGCCCCAGAAACCCAATTAAAGGATTCCATGTTTGGGCCATTAGCAGAGACTGTCATTTGGCATAGCAAGCGTGATTATAGGGGGCTGTGAGCCCATTCTGCTGGCTGGTGTGTGTGCAGGAATGAAAATAACAAAAGCATATACTTGGTTTACATTTAAGAAAGAAATAAGAGTTCTTTATTGCAGAAACTCCATACTCTGATAGGAAAGGAGGAGAGATCCTAACTACCTAGCTAGTCTAAGGATGGACATGGATGGCAGAACAAGGCCTGCATCTCTGCTGCCAAGATGGAGGGAGAAGGAGGAGAGAGATGGTGCCTGGAACAAAGCCAGGAAGAGGAGAGGGAGAGGGAGGAAGTCAGGAGGAGGGAATCCTGAGAGTCGCAATCTGCATATTAAAGGACAGTCAGAGCAGGAAACACTAGTCAACAGTGAACAGAGTGGCCTGACCTCTCTATCTCTTTATCACGTTGGTTTGTCCCGCTCTGAAACCTGAGAAGAGGGACAGCGCTGGATCCTCCTCTTGCAACACCAGCATTTGTCCAGCTTGGCTGTATTGTGATTTGTGCACTGCACCCCACACTCTACCCCGCCTGGCTCCCCGAGTTGTTGTCTAGCTCATAACGTGAAAGAAGATTCTACTAGGGTTGCCAAGTTCGGTTTGGGAAATTCCTGGCGATTGTGGTGGAGCCTGGGGAAGGCAGAATTTGGGGAGGTGAAGGAACCCCAAAGCTGCTGTTTTCTCAAAGGAAACTGACCTCTGTAGTCTGGAGATCAGTTGTAATCCTGGGAGAACTCCAGGCCCCTCCTGGAGATTGGCAGCCCTAGATTCTACACGTTTGGCCTGGGGCCAGCAGACCAGGCGCCCCGAACCTTCTGCTTTGGGGGAGGCACAGACTCCTTCCTGACAACCCACTCCTGCCTCTCAGCTCCTGGGGACTGATTGTTCTGCCCTTCACACTCTCAGCAAGCATGGCGACCTTGTGCTGTGTGTGTGCGCGTGGGGGGGCGCTCTTCTGTATTGCTGCTCCTTTCCCTGATTGTGCCTGGCAAGCACTTCATGCCGCTTCGTTCCTCTGCCCAGACCTGAGTTCTTCCCTGTCTTGTGTGGGTGGGTGTACAGGAGGGGAGGGGGATTTGCAGGCATCTCTCTGCTATAACTGGCAGCGGAGGCTGCCCTCCAGTTCCCGAAGGATCCTCCCGGCACGTGGCTGCATCAGCAAAGAGAAGTCTCCTGGAGAGGGGGTGAGCTTTTTCGGAGAACTTGCTCAGAAAGTTTGCAAACACCAAGCTGGCTCTGAATCGAACTGAAGGAAGCTCATCCCTCACTGCTTTTAAAAGGTGGGCTTGGCACACTCCCTCCCCACCCCCCGCCCCAGGGAAAGGAAGGGTCACATTTTGCAAGGAGGGTCTCTTCGGCAGGCGAACCCCTCTCCTGACCCCTGACCCCTGGCAGGATCGTGGGGAAAGGGTCCCGTTTCTCCTTTCATCCAAAGGTTGGTGTGTGGAAAGAGGACCTGCAAACCACATGGGCCGGTGCAGGAAACGCATTGCAACGGACTCCCTTGAGACGGCAACTCTCCAGGGCAGGAGCAAAGTCTTGCTGAGGAGCCCGGGGAAAGTGCGAAGCTGACAGGTTCATCCAAAGAGGGTCAAACCCCTTTGAGACCCGTGGACTTAAAGGGTGTCCCTTGGCTGAGGACGCTTGTCTAACAGGCGGCTCCTTTTGCAGAAAGCCGAGCTTTGTAGCATCCCTGGCTGCTCACACCTATTTGCCTTTCCAAGTGGGTGCTGCTGGCTGGTGTCTGTAATATGTTTTCAGCAGTTGAGAACTGGACTTAGAGGAGGAAAACTGGGCAGCTTTTAAGGAGAGGTCTGGGCACTTGAAGCCAAGTCATTGTGCTGTGCTGAAGGCCATGTTTGCCAAAGCAGAGAACGAGAGAGAGAGCAAGAGAGAGAGAGGATTAAATGGGAATGTTACCTTTACTCTTGTCAAATCCCTAGTAGAAACATTGGTTAATGCCCTTAAAAAAGGCCCATTACTGCAGGGCAGTGAGTCAAAGAGCCCAGCTGCCCTCCGGCTCAGTTATCTCGTTCCCGGATAATGGAATGACCCCTCGCCTGCCCGGGCTGTGCCGCGCGGTAATAGCACGAGCCGCGTGAAGAAAGTGGCTATTTTTGGAATCCAATTGAAAGAGTGCGGGAGCCGATGTGACAGGGGCAGGATTGAACAAGATGCAATGTTCCCAAGGAGGAAGAAGGGGGAAAAATTGAATTTGGGAGAGCGGTGCTGGCAGTGAACTGTGGAAGGGAAAGGCGACCTGGGCCAGAGCAGGGACGGGGGTGGGGGCAGCTCAGTTGTGAAGAGCAGCCGTCCACTTCCACAGGTCTGCTCCAGACGCCAGTGGCTGAGGACCTGGTGCTGTCTGGCAGCAGAGGCTGTGAGGGGTGCCACTGTGCAGGGGTGTCCCCTCCGGTGGGCAGCCATGCTCTGCTGCTGTGGATGGGCCTGCAGTGCTTATGGCTGGCTGGATAGCAGCAGCAGCAGCCGCCGCCTTTGGTGTTCAGAGCGTCGCCCCTTCCCCAGTCGCCCTCCTTTCCATTATTCAGGTGGTCACCCGTCCTGGGAGGCTGCAGCCAAAGAACACAAGAAGCCACACCCACCTCCAATGGCTCCATCCAATGAGGAGCCCCAGGAGGATCGGGGTGGGGGTGGGGGTGGGAAGAGCAGCAACCCTTTTGCGTGAAGAGGCGCTTGAGAGGCACGAGCGCCGAGGGGCCCCTGCCTGCCCCTGGGGTGTATCTTGTGTCTCCCCCAGGCTATGATTATGCCCAGGAGAGGGGAGCAGCCTCCTCCTCCTCAGGGCTTGAGCCTCCCCTGCTCTACAGCTGGGCTGGGGTGCGGGGCAATGAAGCCAAGCCCTTCCTCTCAAGCCACAGTTGTCAGCTCCAGCCTGGAAAATTCCTGGAGATTTGGAGCTGGTGCTTGGGAGGACAGAGTCTGGGGAGGGGAGGGAGCTGCCCACCGCTGGCAGCTAGCTGGAGATCGCAGGGGTGGGGCCGACCTTTTCAGTGTTGCACCAACCTGGAAGTAACATGGTGGTATTGGAGCAACCCGCCAGCATCTGCTCAAAACTCTCTGCATTAGAGCATCATCTGCCGTGATGGTTTCACTTCTGGGTCACGCCAGAAGTGATATCATGGTGTTGGGGCCCCACTGATGGCCCCCCATTTGACCTGGCATTTCTCCTCTGAGGACAACTGGCCTATAACAGCAGCCCTCTCAGTCCTGTCCATAAGGGACGATGGAAACTGATCCCAAGCACCTCTCTTAACCCCTTGGTGGGACCGTTCCTGGCTCCAGGCATGCATATTCTGCCTTGGCTTCAGTATAATTTTAAATAGTTTCAAGGCAGCCTGGAGGAATCTGACCCTCTTAATTCTCCCTTCTCACTTCCTTCTGACGAGTCGTCTCCCTGTCGCCAAGATCCCTGTTTGGAGATCAAAATGGATTGTGTTGGGCTTCGGGAGCGATGGTCCGTTGGCATGAAAGCTAAGCCCAATGGCATGATGGTCACTGTTCCCAGTCTCTGCGTCACACACCAGGTCTAAAACGCCCCTCCGAAGTGCAGAGTGGCCTGACCTCTGGCCAGCTCCATGAACACCTGCTCTGAGGCCCAGTCAGTCATGATACCTCCTTGCTACAGATTGAGTTGGGCTCACATTTGCCCAGCCAGTGTGAGGGGGGCTGAAGTCTCCCCGTATTACAACATTTTCCACTTCACCCGTCTCCTTTTCATCCAGGGATCTGCCTCATGGTTTTGATCTTGAGAATACCCCTTAGGGCCAAAAAACCCCAACTTCAGGCAGCTGAATTAGGGTCTGAGCTTGCTGAGACTGAGAAGGAAAGAGGCCTGGAGGACACAGCGGAGTGCTCCATGAGCGTATCCACCCAGCATGCTGCAGCTGTGAAAAAGGCAAACTGCACTGGAGATTATTAGGAAAGGGATTGAAAAAAAAATGGCCAATATTATATATCAGTGCTTAGTTTTTGTGCCCCCTTCTTACATGCTCAGGGGAAAGCTGATCGCCACTTTGGGTTCAGGAAGCTGTTTTCCCCAGGCCAATTTGGCCAGAGATCCTGATGGTGTCTTGCCATCTTCCGGGCATGGAGTAAGGGTCACTAGGTGTGTGTGTGTGTGGGGGGGGGGTTATGAATTTCCTGCACTGTGCGGGGGTTGGACCAGATGACCCTGGGCATCCCTTCCACCCCTATGATTCTGTAATGCCCCTTTATAGATCTATGGTGTGACTTCATTTGGAATGTGGTGTGCAGTTCTGGTTGCTGAATCTCAAAAAGGGCATTGCAGAGCTGGAGCAAGTACAGAAGAGGACAACCAAGGTGGTTAGAGGGCTGGAGCCCTGTTCCTTTGAGGAAGGACTGGAGACTCCGGGACTTTTCAGTTTAGAAAACAGAAGACGAAGGAGAGCATGATAGAGGTTTATAAAATTATGCATGGGGTAGAGAAAGTAGAGAGAGAGAACTTTTCTTCCTCTCCTCAAATGCTAGAACTCAGGGGCACCCGGTGAAATTGGCGGAAGGCCACGCGGTAGAGCCTGATTTCATCAGAATTGATACTTGGATGAGCCACCACCAAGGAAGACTCCGCAGAGGAAGGCCACGGCAAACCACCTCTGCTTCTCACTTGCCTTGAAAGCCCCTTGCTGGTGTTGCCATAAGTCAGTTGCGACTTGACAGCACTTTACACACAGGCACAGGCACAGACTCACACTGAAGCTGATGGACAGTAGATTCGGGATGGACAAAAGAAAATACTTCTTTATTCAGCAAGTGATTAAAATAATGAACTTTGGTGCCAGAGGATGCAGCGAGGGCCGCAGGCTTGAAAAGGGGGCTTAGAGCTTCATGAAGGACTGGAGGACGGGTCTGCCAGTGGCTACTATCCATGGCGACGGAAGACAAACTCTGCATTCCCAGGCAGTAGCCCGCTGCATGCTGTTGCAAGGAGGCAACATAAGGCCTCTCGGCCCTGTTGTTGGCCTGGCAGAGCAACTGGTTGGCCAGTGTGTGAGACGGGGATGCTGGACTGGGTGGACCCCTGGCCTGACACACACACCCCCCCCCCGCAGGGGGGCTCTTCCGCTGTCCTTGTGAGTGGGACAGCTCCTGCAGGGCTCTGAAGCCCTTTCTGCCTTTCTCAGCTTCCCCAGGGGAACCCTGGGGGAAGGGATGTGTTCCTGACAGCTCGATGCACTGAGTGCACACACCCCATTTTTGTTCTGAGGATTCTTCCACGGAGCTCAGCATAGTGCACACGGACTCCCTCTGCTTTACACTTCCAACAACAACCCTGTGAGGTAGCCAAGGCTGAGAGACAACGACTTGCCCCAAGGCCACTTGGAGGGGGCCCAGCTGCCTTGAATCCAGGGCTCCCTGCACCTGACTCGCTTCAATTCAGGTGAGTATTTGCTCTCTCTGAATGCGCACATCAAGGAACTATGATTGGCTTAAAGGTGATTGTAAAAAAGGTATGCTAATTTCCATGAGCTTGTCTGATAATTATGCATTTTATTGATGTCATGCATGGAACAGAATAAATGTTGCAGATTCAAAGCGATGTTATTCTTGCTTTACGTGTCAAGGATTTCTGACATGTACATGAGTTTCAGGTGGAATTAAGGGTTTTTTTTTTATATTTGATGTAAATCGTTCTGTATTCCATGGTGTTTCGTGCCATGTCAATCATCTCCCTGGAGACAGATGTCAACCACCCTGTTTGTAATGGGGGGAGGCAGAGCAAGCAGCACCAGCAGCCCCCCCCCCCCCAGAAAACAGCTCCTTTGAATCCTTGTATTGCTTCTCTCCAGCAGGCACTGGCGGGTGCTGTGGAGCAGGGAGAGGTAAGGAAAGCCCCCTGAACCCTGGGCCCTGACCTTGAACCTCCGGCACGTCATGGGACACCTGGGTTTTTCCTTCTGAGCAAGAACGTTGGACAGGCCTGGGCAGCTGGTGTCCCCTTCAGTGCCCATGGGACGAGACCATTGCCACTGAACAGTGCCCCCCCCCCCACACACACACACCAGTCCTGCATTCGAGGTCTTGATGTGGAAAACCTGGAGGTTCAGTTTGTGCCCTGGATGGGGAGAGGGAGCAGCATCCATGGCTCCTGGTCTGCAGGTGGGCTGCGAGATCCGAAGTTCAGCCACAGCCCCCTGCCACAGGAGCAGGAGAAGTGGCCATTGGCGGCTGCGGGGGGGGGTCTCATCCTGGGACAAGGCCTCGGGAGCAGAGTCTCGCCCTTCTGGAGCCTGGGGGTGGGGGGGGGCGGGGGCATCATGGGTGTGAGAACATCACTTATGGGGGAAACCTGGGAGGGATGGCAGCAGGCGGCTCTTTGAATCTCCAGAAACTCTCTGGTAAAACCATAAAATTTTTGGCAATTCCTAGAGCAACCTGCTGTCACTTCTGTATTTTCCCTGGAAGTGACCACACCTGCAATGCCATAAGAGGCTTGGTAGCCCTCCCCCCTTCACAACTTAGGCATTCGCTTATACAGCTGGGCTGCCCCCTTGCAAAACTGGGATAGTGGTGAGGTCCCCCCCCTTTTAAATGTGCCTAACTTGGCTGGTTATGCACAGAGTCCTCTGGCCGATATGTCTTTGCTGTACACAGGAACCTGTCCTCAGTGCCCCCCCATCCCAAACAGAATGGAGTAAGCTCCTGCCATAGGCAGGGGTCTCAGGGCAATGGTCCTTGCCCATCCTGGCTGTCACTCTCCATCTCAGTCTTTACACGGCCCAAGTCACGGAGATGGTGGCATTGCTGGAGCCCTGGTCACCCGGGCTTCCGGAGCATGTTGAGGGGCCTGAGCAGCCTTCATTCCTTCAGGTGGGGGTAGGTTGGAGTGTGTGTGGGGGGGGCAATCTCGGACGCCACATTAGATTGATTCTGTCAGGATTGGCTTCATTTCAGCCAGCGAGAGAGGAAGGGACCCCTGCAGCCAAGGCTGGGCTTGCTTTGCCTTTGCACCTGTTTTACTGGCGAGGGGAGTCTCCCCCCCCCCTTGCCTGCAGCTATTGTACGTATGCAAATGTGACCAAGCCATTCTTGCTATATATAGCTGGGATTCTTGCTGTATCTATCACCATCTTTGCATTTCTTTTAAAGACAGCCCCCCGCCCCCCCCCCACAGTGTTCGCACTTCCTCTTTCACATACACACACACCAAGAATATCCCCCCCCCCGGATATAAATTTCCCATCCCACTGTAGCCAGCCCCGTCGCATGCAACATTGATTGTCTGTTATATTACATTTATTAAGGAGTGATAACTTGTAATAATTGGATGTTAAATTAAAGAACTCTTTCCTAGTTATTGCCGTCTCAATTATAATTGTCATTTGCTGGCAGTTATGATGATCTATGAGGGTTGTATTTTACTCAGCCGACCATGACCCAGTGAGTAATATTCCCTCGGCTCGAGGGGCAGTGGTGCGCTCGCTGGCTCGTTGGCTCCTGATGCAGGAACTGCCTGGAATATTAAGTTTCCCAGCGAGAAAGCCACACAGCTCCGTGGCACCATGCAACCGACAGACCCCTGCGGCCAGCGCCTTTTCTCCTTGCCGGCGCAGGTCCGTCTTGTTTCGACTTCATTTTATGGGTCGAGGAATTGGGTTGAGATGGCAAGGCTGAAAGCACGCCAACCCACAGGGGCAGGCAGGAGGAGGGGGCGCCACTTCCAGTTAATGTGAGCATCCTGAAGTGGCAGTTGGCACACAAAGGCGCCCACAGCACCCCCCACCCCCACCCCCTGTTGGGATTGGCTAGCTGGAGCCCTCCTCTTCCAGCGCTTCCTTCGCCTCACAACATCGCATATCATGATCAGCCATCTAATTATCTTCTGCGTAGTGAAAACCCAGCACATTGGAAAGAACCACCAGAGATGGGACGTGTTAAACAAACTGGACTGGCTGGTGATTTAGAAACCCTGCCTGCTCCCCACCAAGGCCTGGATGGCCGGACCACAGGCAGGCTCCCTCAGCTACAGGACCCTTCCTACAGCTTCAGGGTCTGCCCCCCCCTCTTTTGTGCTGCAAAGGGGGAGTTCTAAGCAGGCTTTCCCTTCAGTGAGAACGAGGGGAAAGAGACTCTCCTCGGAGCACGCAAGGTCCAGATTGTGAAAGACTTACACCAGGGCCCCCCAGTGTGGCACCCATAGGTGCCGTGGCACCTGCTGGCATCTTTCCTGGAGTCCACTAAGTCTTTTTAGAAAGCAGGCGGGGCTTTTGCCCTGCAGGACTTCTAATTGGTCACTGGAGATCAGATCAGCAGCTGCCACCATAGCCCATGGCAGAAGGTGTGGCGGAAGGTAGGCTGTGCGGACGCAAGAAAATATTTTTGAACAATAAGTTCGTTACGAGGCTCCCTGTTAAGCCAAGCTGTTGCCAGGCCCTCCCTCCTGTTATGGAGCTTGCTATGAGCTGTGCCAGTTTCCTGCCTTGCTGTTTTGAAGCTCTGCCAAAGACTCTGTTTTGGGGCTGCATTGCCCATGCCTGCTTCCTGTTCTCACCACTGCAATGGACTGTGCCACCTATGCCTGTTTCCTGCCTCCTTGGGCACCCATCTCGCCTGGGCCCAGAGCCATGCTGCCAGTAGCACAGTGCCAGCCGGAGGGAGTCTCCACGAGCCTAGCCAGGCACCCCCTGGTCAGTTCCCACGGGGAGCCCCTTGCAGGACGATCACTGGGCCTGCCCTTGCCACTGGGCAGCCTGCTAGCCAGCCCACGAAGCGTGCCAAGGGAGAAGCCATGTTCTCAGGCAGCAAAGAACCACCAAGGACATTTTACTCTGAAGCTGCCATTTCAAGACCAGCTCCTGTCACATCCACGGAGCCCAGCCTCACCCTGATATGTAGATCGCTGGCCACAGCCCTGGGACGGAAGAGAGGTGCTGGCTGAACAAAACAGACAATGGATTCATATTGATGCGCCCATCAAGCACTGACATTCCAAGCTGATCCCATCAGTACCACCCGGCTTCCTGTCAAATCTAATCAACCCGCCCTGCACGCCTTCCCTTCCTTTTGTCCCTTCCCAAGGTGTCACTATCACACAATTAGATTCTAAAGTGGCCCATTAGCGATAGTTATGGAGCCATCAAGCTTTTGTTCCCCCTCCTGAGAACCACATGGAAGGCTCCCGCCCCAGGGTACATTTTTGGCTATTTAAGCAGGCTCTGCTTGGCACTCGGTGCTTGGTGCTGGGCACCGTGCCCAGTGCCTGGCACATGCTCGGCCAGGCGCTGCGCCCCATCCCCAACCCAGATGGCACTGTACATCGCCCCCCAACCTCGCTGCTGGAATCTCTGCTCCTCACCGTGATCCGGTAATGCATTGCCTCCATTCCATTGATCTCAGGTGGGTTCCTGCTAATGCAAATGTCTCTGTAACACTTTCCAAACTTTATTTCTGAGTTCTTGTATGTCTGCTGTATGTAAGTGCTATGTCAGGCATATGCCACACTTTTAGTAAACATTATTTATTTGAATATTAGCCTCCTCTTTCTTGTCTGAGTAATCTGATAGACTGACTCTGGTATATATTGGTTAAAGATCCGCGCTAGCTCAAGCCAAACTGCTTGCTAATTTCCCCATAAAAAGCAGTTCTGGTAACAAAGCTTCTGCCTGAAATGTTGCAAGTTCCGATTAGAGTTAGGTATAACTTCTCTCCCTGACATTTGGTGCTTGGCTCAGTCTCTGGTGGAAGCTGCTTTGCCATTATGCCCACTACCCAGTGTCAGAGGTCAAAGTGCCCACAGGGTCAAAAAACGTTGGGGAATTTTGGCTTACACAGTCAGACTTGGCACCACTTGGGCCCCCTTGTTGGCTTCTGGGCCCCGCAGGTGTTGTGCCTGATCCTGCGAGCCTGAACCTGGCATACTCCCACCACATGATTTTGCACTAAGGGTGGCCCCGTACGGTGGCCATTGATGTAGCCAACCTGTGAGGTGAAACTGCCGGCATAGCCTCGTGGCTGAGGGGAGAAGTGATGTGGTGGGCGGGACTCCCAGGGTCTGCCCAGAGCTTTCTCCCTGAACTCTGTTTTCCAAATAGGAACAGAAATGTTTGGCTACGTTTCCACACAGTTTAAAGACTGGAGAAGGGGTGGTGTACTGCGGGGAGTGCTTTGGGCGCTTGGGCTGCGCTTGTGTTTTCCACGAGTGGACTGGGAAGTGGAAATGGCTCTGGAGGGAGCTGTGCTGAGTGGCCCTTGCAGCGCTATGGGGGCGGGGGGGGGGAAGAGGGGCACAGTTCTGGTGCTGGAAGAGACCCAGAGGCCCCGAGGGGTGCAGGATCTCTTTCTCCTTGGGAATCTAACATGGTGTGGTGCATCTGCTACCTTGTTGGAATGCCTCTGGGCCCCCATCTTTGCTCTGCTTGTCTATTTAGGAATAAAGCCAACTACCCAAATGTCTGTGCTATTTCCTCCCGTGGGGGGACCCCCCCCTAGTAAGTGCTAGCCTCTGGAACTACAGGCCACTCAATGAAATGGGGCACATGTGCATCTGGCAGCCTGTGGGGGGCACCTGGCACTGGCACCTGGCACTGCCCTGATCTAAATTGCATTGGGGGGTGTTTGAAAATGGCGCATTGGGAGAAGCAGCTGTTCCCCTCATCATGTGGACGGAGAAGCAAAGGGCATGCCTTCACACGCCTCAAAGACGCTCAAATGATGCGGGGCGCGGCGGTGGAAGAATGTGTGCATGTGGTTGCACACAGCTGATATTTTTAAACAGCCCCCTCCACCGTGACCTAGTGGGGTCCGCAGTTTCCTAGGGATGGTTCCAGACCACCCCAGGGAGAGACCCTGCTCAGGAGGGATGGAGGGAGCTGAAGTGGGCGCAAGGGATCGGTCCCACTGCCTTCAGGACCACCGGACACCCGACCTGGCGAGCCTTTGCCTTTCCGATAAAGGATTCCGGGTTCCATTTGTGGGGTGGCGATGAGCACACCCACCCCTTCGCCACAGCGGAAACTTCTCCCCGCCCAGGAATGTTCTAATGCAGGCCGTGGGGCCCCCAGCATGGGGATGCAGAGACACAGAATGGCCGCCAGCCCCAGACAAGGATACTTCCTTGACGAGGACTACAGTGTTCCTCCCCCCCACCCCCCGCTTTTTCGTCTTTAACCACCCCCTCCCAGTCATCTCATGTGGTGCCATAAATCTGTTCATTTTGGCAATTGCCTCAGAACTTTTCTAGAAACAGATTTTTGGGAAACTGGTCATCCCAGCCCTCCCCTCCCCCCACTCCATCCAATGTGTGCTCGCCTGTGTTTTAATGTATCATTTGCCATCCTGCAAGATCACTGAAGGCAATTCACAAAAACGCTTTTTAAACATTAAAACAAAATTAAAACATTCCAGAATTCTCAAGTCAAACACATGGGCGTTTCCAAGGCCAAGAAAAGGAAGGGCAACTAGCCAGCTTGGGGCGGGGGGGGCTCACCCTCTTTGGGCATGGCACAAGCTAAAGGGCCAGTTCAAGTTGGAGAGGGCAGGCAGGTCTGGACGCATTTTGTGACGTGCCCGTGTCTTCCTTTCAGCCACAGGCTTGGTTGTGACCAGCCGGGATAGAGGCCCGCTGACAAAGTTCATGTCAGTGAAAACCCACTGGGGCATGCCTAAAGAGTACGGGGGGGGGGGGCGGCGAAGCTGCCTCCTGATAGCGGGCGGTCTTGCCAGGCACCAAACTCCAGCATCCTGGGCGGTCTTTCAAGCAGCTCCCCATTGTGCTGGGACTGGGTCCCGCACAGCCAGCAGCAGCAGCAGCAGACCTCATGTGTTCCTGGAGTGCCGCTGCTGGCAGGCAATCTCCGCGGGTGGCCCCAAACCGCCTGCTGGTCACCAGCGGCCGATGGGCAAGAAAGGAAACTGCTGGGAGTTTGCTCACCACCACCAGCAGGCACCCAGGGTCCCTACTTGGGAGTCAGCCGCTTGGCCCATCCAGCTCTGCCTTGCCTTAGCTTGACAGCATCTTGAAGGGTGTGGGCAGAGAGGAGCTTCTCCTAGCCTTGCTGGGCAACTGGAGATCTCTCGCCCTGGACGGGGGTGCTGGGCATTGAATGGGAGAGCTTCTGGGGTGGAACAAAGCAGATGCTTCACCTCCCGGCTCGGCGGTGCTGGGATTTGGCGCCCTGCATTTCCACACACCTTCCGGACCAGCAGCCTCCCCCGTCGAAAGAAGCTGCCTTGTTCCTGCGAGAGGAGGCAGGCAGGCTCTGGCTGTTGAGAACTGGTTGGAGCGACTTGCAACCCCTAGTGCCAGTAGCTGCTGTGCAGTCCCTGGGACTGCTCCCAGGCGACCTCCTCCTCTTGGAGGAAAACTGCAGAGCCGAGGGCTTGGTTGTGGGGACTGCTGCGGCAGAGAAGAGTTGTGACGATCTTCCTGCAGTGGAGGCCTGGCCCTGCCTGCAAAATCTGACTCCAGAAAAGAGAGAGTCTGACCATTCTTGGCAGCAGGCCTCGCGCACCCAGCCGCACACCAGGGGAGCAGGTCACATGCCAAGGAATGGCAAAGGAGGCATTGGAAAAATGCCTCAGAATATTTTAACTCTTGGGAAGAAGAGCAGCAGTAAAGATGAACGTCTTACCACGAGTGACGTTCTTGTTGCAGACGATCCCAATGATTAGAGACTCAAAACAGTTTGACAAATGGCAAAGGAAAATCTCAGACTTTGTGTGGGCAGGCAAGAAACCACGCGTGAAAATGAAGGTACTACAGGATGCGAAAGAAAGAGGTGGCTTCCAACTGCCCAATATAAGACTATATTATGAAGCAATATGTCTGGTATGGTTAAAAGATTGGATAATGTTAAAAAATCGTAAATTGCTGGCCTTGGAGGGACATAGAAAATTATTTGGAGATGGCATGCATACATGTGGTATGATAAAGTAAAAGCAGACTCGATGTTTTTGCACCATTACATTCGGAGAAGCCTCTTCACAGTCTGGAAAAAATATAAGGTTTACATGGAAGATGGAATTCCTTCATGGGTGGTTCCGTATGAAGTAATAGATCCGAGAACTGTCGACAACGAGAAGCAGTGCCTAACCTACAAGGAGATAGCACAAGTACAACATTCAATGCTAAGAATAAAAACAGAAGAAGAGTTGTCTCCTTGTTATGGATGGTTCCAATATAGACAGATCAGAGATCTTTACAACTCGGACTGCTTAAAAGGAGGTATAAGAATGGAAAACTCTGAACTAGAAGAAGTGATGTTACAAGAAGGCAAGAAAGAAATATCTAAAATTTATAAATTACTTCTGAAATGGTATACAGAGGATGAAATAGTTAAAACCCAGATGGTGAAGTGGGCAATAAATTTTCATAAAGAAATAACAATGGAGGCGTGGGAACACCTGTGGAAAAATACATTGAAGATTTCAACTTGTACAAATATTAAAGAGAATGTATATAAAATGATCTACAGATGGTATTTAACGCCAAAGAAAATTGCGCTAGGGAATACAAACATGTCAGACAAATGCTGGAAATGTAAAAAGCATGAAGGATCACTGTATCATATGTGGTGGACCTGTGAAGTAGCTAAGCAATATTGGGGAGATATAATTGAAGTAATTAATGAGATTTTACAAATTCAAATAAACAAGAATCCTGAATTGTTGCTACTGAACTTGGGGATGGAAGCTGTTCCAATGCAGTGTAGAACATTGTTATTTTACATGACTACAGTGGCAAGACTTTTGTACGCGCAGAAGTGGAAAGTACAAGAAATACCAACTATAGAAGACTGGATTTACAAATTGCTGTACATGGCAGAGATGGATAAAATGACAAGGAAGCTTAAAGATCTTGACCTAGGACAATATACTGCTGACTGGGGGAAATTAAAACAATATTTAGAGAAAAAATGGGATGTGAAAGGAGAACTGTGGCAGTTCGAGAATTTCTAAAGGGTGGTGGTGTAAATGGAGGAGAGAAGTGACTTTACCATTAAGGGGGAAATTTAACTATGACAATTTAAGCTAATATTATGATTAAGAAAATTTGAAGTAAAACAGATATATTAGAAAATTTATATCATATATTACATATATTATGATGTATGGTGTTAGTATATTGCACTATATACTATATTGGGATGCTATATTACAACGCATGCTAGGTTATATTGCATGGAATAGTATATAGCAAATACTATATTGATAGTATATTGGATAGAGAACACGCATAAAAGAATTATTTATTTATTTATTTATTTATTTATTCAATTTATATACCGCCCATCCCCAGGGGCTCTGGGCGGTGAACAGTTAAAATCGATAAAAACAAAAACTAAAATCAATATACAAATAATAAAACAAATTAACAAGGTGCAGTGGTGGGGAGAACCCCCCCCCCATGTTCTAAAAGAATTAGAACATGCTTAGAGTAAGAGATATTATAATCTATGTGTTATAGATAAATACATGTTATGTTATATTTCAATGCATGCTATGCTATGTTGTATGGTATAGTATACAGCAAATACTATATTGATAGTATAGTTGACAGAGTATTTGTATAAAAGAATTAGAATATGCTTAGAGTAAGAGATATTGTCCGGAGCAGGACCTTCCCGCCCCGGACTGGGCCCACCCAGGGCCCCCCCTGGACCGAGGCCAGGCCCCGCCAACGCCCCCCCGCTCGCCAGACCCCCAGCGCTCACCTCAAGACCCGGGGGAAGCCGGCTCGAAGGAGCGCCGACGGGCGCGGCGGCAGAGCAGCGCCCGGGCGTGGCGCAGGCCGGAGGAAGCGGCCGGGCCGGGGAATGCCGGGCCGCCGCCGCTGCCGCCACCACCCCCGCAGAGGGGCACCAGACCGGCGCCCCCGACAACGCGGGCGGCGGCGGGCGGGGAAAACCTGGAGAGGCCTCCGCCGAGGAGGCGGCTGGGTGGAGACATGGCGGCCGAGCAGGCCAGGCCCGGGCCGGGAAGGGGAAGGGCGCGGGTGTGAGCAGCGGAAGGGAGGCGGGCACCCGGGGCAGCGCGGAGCCAGATTGGGGAGCAGAAGGTTGGGAGGGCTCCCCAGTATGAAGAGACTGGCACGAGAAGGGGGAAGGAGAAGGGGTCAGCGGAGTGCAGGGAAGGGAGGAAGACGGAGGAGGCAAGCGAGCTGAGGGGAAAGGGGTGGGAACAGACAAGGGAAGGCACCAGTGACAGGACGGACAGCAGAGCACGGGGCGGGGAAAGGAGGGAGCACGATGGCGGATTGGGGGAGAGGGGAGAAGCGGGTTGAGGCGGTGGCAGAAAAGGGAAGAGCCTGAGGACGCCGAGGAGGAGAAGTTGGCGGGGAGAGCGCATACGGCCAGAGCGAGGAAGCGAGAGAGAGGGGAAACGGCCATAGGCTCTCCAGGCAGCTGGTAGGAGGCAGAAGCCAGTGGCTCAACTGCTGCCCCCGCCCAGTCTGAGGCCGAGGGACCTCCTTTGCCACCACCCCAACCGGGGTCCAAGGGTACGGCAGAGCAGGGGGGGCCAGCGGCGGGTAGGGCGGGGCCTCACAGATATTATGATCTATGTGTTGAAGAAAAATATAAGTGAAATAGTATTAAGCAATAAAAGGGGGTAAGGGTTGGAAAGCTGTTGGAAGTCAATAGGGAGGGGGGAGGAAAAGGGTGGGGAATAGAATTAATTAGATATGAAGGGAATGTATGTATTAAATTTAAAAATTTAAACTCACCAATAATTTTTTTTTAAAGAATATTTTAACTCCAGACCGGTTGAGAAAGGTTTGAGGGGGCACGTCTCCCTGTCCTGTCCTGAGCCAGCTTGTGCGGTTTCTGGGGAGCTGGGATGGATGCTGTGGGGGAACCAGCCCTCCTGGCGGGGCACTTACTCCCTGCCCCCCATGAGATGAGTGAAAAGCAGACCAAGTTGAAATAGGAGTACCAGAGCTGACACAAAGTTTTGGAAAAACGAAAAACAGAACATTTCACAGTTCAAAGTTTAAGCTACCCCCAAATTCTAAATACCAAAACGTCTCTTCTGAAAATTTCTTGAGCAGCTTTGTTGCCTGGTTAAGGGGATTGTCCGTTCTCAACGATACGGCTTCCCTTGATTTTGATATCTGAGTAGGTGGCTACTCTAAATGGAGCTAAGTAAATCCTTGTTCTCTGCAGAAGAGTACTGGAACAAGGCTCCTTTGTGCCACAGGGGAGGAGAAAGTGAGTGTTATTAGTTGTTGGGGGGCAGGGTAGCAGGAAAGAAAGAGACTTGATCTTAGGGGAAAAATCCCAGCCAGAGGTCCCAGGTGTATAAGCAGGGCTTTTTTTCAGGGGGAATGTGGGGGAACGGCGTTCCGACACCTCTTGAAAATACTCAGCAGTAGTGCTTGAGAACAATATTTATTTCAAAGAATCCCGTGTGTTTCTTCCTCATTTCCCTCTTGAGAGTTCCGCCACCTCTTTTCCCAGAACCCCCCCCCCCCCGGGTATAGGAATTCTGAAACACGTTGTTCCACAATCCTGAGCCACCATTTATGAGGCTTTTGGGAATTGTGAGCACCTTTGTTTGGAGTCAGACTCAGGAATGCCACAAATCTTGCCGTGAACAGACTCTGCAAGAAAACGGGCCGTGTTTAAAAGCCGTGCCCGCTCGGGATCCAAGCTCCAGCTGCCCTTCCTTGCCTTGCCACCACTGGCCTGGAGCACCTGCTAGACCGCCTTGTGGCTCTGTGGTAGATGCCACGTTTCAATGTAATTTTTTTCTGACTTGCAAATAGTGGATAAAAGGTTCGAGGGGGCGCGCTTCTCTTTCTGTCCTGAGTACTACAAGAGCTAGTAGAGCCAGTTTGGTGTAGTGGTTAAGAGCGCGGGACTCTAATCTGGAGAACTGGGTCTGATTCCCCACTCCTCCACTCAAAGCCAGCTGGGTGACCTGGGGTCAGTCACAGCTTCTAGTTCTCTCAGCCCCTCCCACCTCACAGGGTATTTGTTGCGGGGATAATAATAACAAACTTTGTAAACTGCTCTGTGTGGGTGTTAAGTCATCCTGAAGGGCAGTATATAAATCAAATATTATTATTATTACAACTTCTATAAGGCTGTGTAAAAATGTGCATGCATGAAATAACCGCAGTGGTAACATGGCCTTAAAATGAACACCAAACGGTAAGTTTTTTAAAAAATACAGTGTTTACTTGTAATCACTGGCTGGTCAATTAATTTGCTCACTTTTATAGGCTGCTGAGCCACAGGCAGCAACTCATCTGGGGAGGGGGAGGGACCAGGGGGTGTGACGCAGTGTATGTGTGAAATGCTGCTTATTGCATTACTCTGTCCTATCCTGTTTGCATACGTGAACCGCAATCCAACAAAGAGTGTTGAGCTGCTCATGAACAGCTGAACAGCTCATGGAAAAACCTGCCCCCTGCTCACGAGGATGAGCTGAGTATGAACTGAAGCAGCGGATCCCTGAGCATTCAGCCTGGGCAGCCGGTCATCAGTGAGCCACGAAGTGTGTTGGATGGCTCTATAGTGTCTGTATATCAAAGCTGCATGAAAAAGTAACACTGCAATGGTGAAAATATGCTAGTAAAATACCAAGAAAATAAAACCAAACAGGGAGAAAAGGGCAGGGACTGTTGTGGCTCTACGATGAACCCTCCGCTTTGCATGCGGAATGTTCCAGGCTCATTCCTGGCAGCTTCTCCAGTTAAAAAGGTTCAGGTAGTGGGTGACATGAGCCCTGTGGCTCATGAAGGCTCCCACCCTACCACAAATTTTGTTAGTCTTATAGGTGCTACTGGACTCTTGCTCTTTTCTATTGCTACAGACAGGCTAACACAGTTACCTATCTTAACAGTGGTTGGCATTCTTTGCCACAAAAGAAGCAATTTATTATAAAGTTTGCATTACAAAATTTATTATGCAATTTATTATAAAGTTTGCATTACTTGTCATGAATCATCCATACCGATGTTTGAAATGAAATTCCTCAGGGAGATTGTGGGTGGCCCTCGACACTGGCACCAGCATTTCCATCTTGAGTAAACAGAAGAGAGTTGGTTCAAAGTGGTCTCCAAGTCTAGGCTGATTTACAGATTGTAAAGTGTTAAGTTGAAAAGAAGGAAAAGACCCCACCAAGTAGAGCTGTACAATTCAATATCATCACTTAAATACGAATTACAATATTTTGGCAGGTATCCACTCCTCTCACCTACACAGATTTCTATGCAGACTCATTGACTTTGACTGAGTAACTGGACAGATGAACTAAACTTCCTCTCTGCACTCTGACTGCATTCTAGTTCACCCCGCCCCCTGCACAGCTGCTCTCCAATCATAGCATGGTTCACTCACCCATCCAGCCCCCTTGCTCCAGAGGCCTGCATTTTTAACCACAGTAAACATACTTGCAACCCAACACCCCCCTCATTAATCAACAGAAACAACATGCCCAAACTATTTATCTGGCATCTGTGCATAACAGCATTCAAGGATTTGAAATGTCCTCAGGACTGCCAAGGCATTCGATCGAGTGGAGTAGCAGCACTGGCTTAGGAGAATGGAAGCATTTAATGAAATCCAAAATGTACTGAGTATAAATAATAGATTACTCTCATCATGCCAGGATCCTAGTTACTTCTCTGTTAACAGCTTTATGGGACAGACACAAGACTGCTATTAAACCATTTAGCCACTGCATTAAAGGTGTCCTGGCAGTGAGCAGGCAAGGGAAAAATGCACTCTGTGCTGATGACAAAACATTGCCAATGATGTCAATTCTTTACTACATCTTTTTCAACTAATCAGTTTGTCGTCACTACAAACATATTTGCATTGAGGTGTATCTGCATCTTGGCAGCTGAAAAGGATCAGATTCTCTCCTACTTTGGTTGTAGTTTTAAAGAGCAAACAAGCCTTGTTGGATAAGGGTCTGGACTGGCACATAAACGACCTGAAATGTCTTCTACAAACTCCTATTAAACAGTTAAAGATTTTTATGGTCATCTGGAAGGAATGGCAGTTTAATTTCTATCTCACCTTTCCCTTGCCACTTAAGATGCCACACACAGTACACTCAATCCCCAAATGCCACCCTCACCACAAGAAAATGCCCGCAGCTTAAGCGGCATTAAAGCTCTAGCAAATAAAACTGCCCCCCCCGCCTTCACCTCCTCAGGGAACTCACATTCCACAAGATGGGAGCCACTAGTGAAAATGACTGCTTCCTAGTAGATGCCAAGCAGACTCCTCAAACAGGGAAGCGACCAGAATGTGAGCAAGGCCTGAGTCCAGGAGCACCAGGAGCAGATATCTGATGAAGGGAGCTCGACTTGTGCTGTTCTGCACGGAGCTACATGGCTGCCCACCTGAAACCGGAAGGTGGAAACTGGAGAGCTGTAGTTGATGCACAGGGACACCTGGGAAGAGACAGTCCTACAGGCTGATCAGGACAGCAGTGACAAAGGTCTGATTTGCCAAAGTTTGCACTTATTCTTAGATCAGCCTTTAAAAACAGGATATAGAGACACTGAGAGCTGAAAGAAATCCCGATCTACAGCTAGGACCACATCCAGGTGTAGAGATGCAAAAGCCACATCTATCAGCATCTCCCAACTTCATGCTGTGGGATGGCTATAGAGGCAAAAATGACAGGTATAAATTGGAAGAAAGTTTAGTCTCCAAGCTCTTGATTTCCTGTTCAGCAAGAAGTAAGCTACTTGGTCAAAAAGGTCAGCCTTGTTCGTTTAATTAGCAACATGGCAAAGGCAGCAGCAGCAGAAGTTTGGCTGGCCTGTTCCTCGTCTTGAATCTTTATGTAGAATGGCAAGTTGGTGGCTTTTCTGACTGAGAAGTCCTGTTGAGGACTTGAGGGTAAGAGGAAATTTGCCACAGGAAATGAAAAATATAGGAGGGGGGTTATTCCCCAATTATCCTTGGAAAAGATGTGCTCCCTCCCTCCCTTTCATATCAACTCTTCTTAGATGTTGAGGATAAAGATTCTTCTAATAGCCGCTGGAATGTGGGAGTTCCGGCCCCTGGGAATGTGTGTTCCAAGGTCCACCAGACAATGGAAAGACTCTCCTCATTCTGTGGCTCTTGGACAGCAGGGCTTTGGGGGACTGGTTCCTCAGCCAGATTAAAGAAAATGCTTTGCACAGACACATGCAAATGGCGGATCGTGCCAACTTCCCCCCTTTCTGGTGGATGTGCAATTTCACCCTGCCTTTTTGGTCTCAGATACTTTAATTGTTGCACAGATTACTGGGGTGTTTATTCGGCTAATTCTAATTATTGCTTTACTGACTCTTGTGGAGTATGACCTTCCTTTATATGCTGGATTTCTTCCCCTGAATCTGCTGATTGTTGCTAATAACCATCTTTATATCTTTTAGTGGAAATCAGGAATGGTGACTGGAAGCTGCCTTGGACAAAGGTGAAAGAGAAATGTTTTCAGTAAATGACTGTTCACCAACAGTTTTGTGGCAGAGAATTCTGAACACCATCTTTGGAACCAAATCCATTTCAGTTCTGACTGCCACACTGGACCAGAAGAAGCTGCCCAGGGAGGAGGAGAGAGAAGGCAACTGGGCAGGTTCTTGTTAGGGCGGATTCCGGTAAGATTAACTGCCTCGGAACAGATGGGTGGGTAACCTGAACCACTTGCTGTGATTCAGTGTTTTTCTACTGGTGGACTTCACCAGCGTTAAAATCTGCAGAGAGAGGCTGCATTAAAGAAAACCCTGTCCGTTTAAAATTCCAGTCTCCCAGAGACAGCAGTAAGCCTTTTGGCTCTGGGCGTCTGCGATGAAAGACAACATGCGTGAGTGCGCATTGGGTGCAATCCCTTGGGATGCCTTCTTGCCCCACTGAAATTAATGGGAGCTCATCCCCAAACATCTGTGGCTGTTCCCCCTTCAGAGAAGCTGTGGGGTCCTTGTGGAGATGAGGCAGTGCTCCCCACCCTTGCCCTGAGAAACCGCCCTTCTCCCTTAGGAGGGAACTAGCTGTCCTCCACTCTCGAAGCACTGGTTTTTTTTCCAACCTTGAAATATTGAAAGAGGAAGAGGAGGCTGGAGGGATGGAGCTGAATTTTAAAACTCCAAACTGAAAAATATGTGATGAAAACACTGCCAAAATGAGAAATACCTTCTGCCGAGCACCCAGTTTAGCAGAAAATGTGGGATGGCACATTAATTTAACAAATCTTCCTCGGCAAAGCTGGGAGGGATGTCTGTCACCCGGCATGAAGCCCCCCCCACTCCCCCAGCCCCACAGTCAGGCACCACCGTACCGGAACAGGCAGCCAGAAAGTAAACAGTGTCTGAAACCTATTCTCATTAGGCTAATTTACGAATAAATTACCATATTCAATGGCCTTATTTTTACTGCTCGTTAACAGGCCCATGATAGGATGATAATTATGGGATTTTAAGTGGCTAATGGCAGCTGGGGCTTGAAAAGCCGTTTTTACGAATCTGTTTATGGCAGAGAAGGTGACAGGGGGGTGGGGCAGCGCGATGCTGGCATCTCATGTCAGGGAGAAAGCTTTAATTGTCGAGTATTTATTAAAGAGGAGGAAAGACTGTAATTTAAAAATGAAACTTCGAAAAAACAAAAAAGGAAATTAATTAGCCTGCGGGTGCTGGGGTGGCTTGCCTTTCGGGGAGCCCTGGTCTGTTTTGCCTCCCTCTGGGTCCCCCACTGGGCTCGCTGGCCCAGCCGCCCTCCCCCCTTCCCCCCTCTTGTCAGAGCCTTTCCGTGTGGGGCTCAAAGCGTTACGCAGCTGAATCCACACTAAAACCTGCTCTGCAATCCCAGAAGGAAGAGTATCCTGACGTGACTGATCTCATTCATTCATTCATTCATTCATTCATTCATTCATGTCATTGATGCCCCCGTGTTTCTTCCTGATGGGGACCCAAAGTGGCGTACCTCGTTCTCGCCTCCGTTTCATCCTCACAGCAACCCTGTGAGGTCAGTTTGCCTGAGAGAGAGTGACTTGCCCAAGGTCACCCAGTAATCTTCACGGCAGAGTGGTGGGTCAGCCTTGGGCCTCCCAGACACTCTAACCACTAGGCCACACTGGCTCTCTGTTTAAAGTTACTAGTTACAAATTTGGGTGGTATCTGACCTTAAAAAATTAAACATGCATATTATAAGATAGTAACTCACTTTGTCATGAGGGTTGCCTGTGGACACTCGAAAACAGACCATGGCTGAACTGGGGTGGTCATGGAATTTCTGCAAGCAATTTGATAACAGCACAGTGCAGAATTTGAAAGGAACATGAAAAGCCTCTCTGCCTGAGACCCGTTCACAAGACTGAAGCGCAAGAGGGACTGTCTGCCACGGACAGCCTGACCAACTTGGGGGGCTGGAGGCCTGTGCCGCAAAGGAGCAGGAGGGCCAGAGCTGGCAGGCTGAAAGCTGTGCCCTGGTTGCCCAGTCCTCCAGCATGGCGGGTGCATTTCCTCGTTATTTTTAATTCCACCCATCCCAGGAGTTTGGAGGCAAGTAAACCACAGAAGTATCTGGCTGGGCAGGCAACACTGCCTCATTCAAGAAGGCTGTTTTACAAGGAGGAGAAGTTTGGGTGGATGGTAAGAGGGTAGCCAGCCTGGAAGTTGTGCGCCTGGCATCCTTTCAACCTGGGCCTTACGGAGCCTGGTTTGGAAGCAATTGACCTGAGCTATGATTTCTCAATGACAAATATGCTTGTGGTATGTATTAGACTGAACAGAATCACAGAGAGATTAGTAACAGATTCACTGGTAACAAAAAAACTAGTAATGTTTAACAATTTCTCTTGCTTCGAAGCAATAGCGCAGAATCTGTCTAGTGTCAAAAGGTAAATAAAATGCACCTCTTCATTTATTTTATTTATAACATTTTAATGCCACTTTTCCTCCTAGCTTAGAATCCCCAAGATGGCAAAATGTAAAAGCAACACATAGAGAAGAAGGAGCATCGGTGACGGAATGCCGAGCAAAACAGAAAAATCTTCACATGCCAGCACAAGGCCATGATGGGGGGTGGGGGTGGGGGCAGGAAGCAGGCGAGTCTCCCTGGGGAGGGAATTCTGTAGGCTTGGTGCCACAATCCTTATGATCCTCGAGCAGCAGCATCTGCAGGAGCAGCGTCAGTGATAGATGTCTTTGTCACAGTTACCATTGGTAGAGAATTTCATATATGTTTTAGGATAGGCAGGAAAAATGTTTTGGACCTCTGCTTCAGATAAATTTCCATCGGTGCTGTGTGATTTCATATATCAAACACTGAATCCTCAGTGTTTTATCCTCGGATCTTGCTTTCCGTAAAATGGTGCAAGCCTCTTGACAAGAGATCTTTAAAGAGTTTGGTGCTTGAAAGGAATTATTTCAAAGGAAATTAATTTGTGCCTCAGAATGTATCCTCTTGGCTGGGTAGTTAAAAAGCAAATTTGCTTTGCTAAATAACATTTTGGAAGATTAAGAAAATGGCCCTCCATTATAAAGGAATCCTTTTGTGCCCGTCTGCACTCCCTTGGCGGCGGCTGCGCATGTGTGCTCCCCTGCTCCTCCCCCCCCATTTCAGCCCATCTGCTCTTCGGCTCCTCCAACCCATCCTGAGAGTTGCATGTACTGCTCCAAAAACCAAGCACACACTGGACTCACAGGATTCCTATGGAGGAGAAGGGGAGGGGCCTTTGAGCCCAGCACCCCTCCCCACCGCCTGCATGATGCAACGCTGGAGTGCAGGGGCAGTTTTTAATGCAAGATAATTTGCTGAGATCCGTGATTGTGCCTGACTCTGCTGCACTGGGGGACATAAAGCCTTACAAATCGGGGGAAGGGAATATGAAAGGGGGCACAGAGCGAGTGAGGGGGAGACTTTCACCCCAAACCATCTCCTCTTTCCTGAACGCACCTGTCTTCCTTTCTTTCCACCAGGCCTCAAACATGTTTGGCTCCAACATTTGAAGTTAGCAGTGCACCACCGTCAACTTGCCCAAGCTGTTCTTCCTGCACCTCGCTTGGCCTCTGATTGCTTTAATGCACGGAAGGGAGAAGTTCAAAATTGGGGACTACACAGAAATTGTGGTGGTGGTACAAAGGTGCGTGGCTGTGTGTAACTGAGGCCCTCCCTGGCCTTGCTTCGAGTCTGTTGTTGGTGCACATCTGTCTCAACGGGGGGCGGGGGGCTTGAGCCTTCTCTGGATTTCTTTTGTGCATCCGTGTTTTACCCATTTGCACTCCTGGGACAGAATTCTTTTCTAAAAGAGCTCTTTGAGTGGGGTGGAACCTGTGGCTTTGCTGCAGGATAATGAAGTTGCCGATCTGGAGCAAATGGTCTCCCCAAATCAAAAAACCAGACATGTGACGGGGGTCACTCTTTACAGAGGAGGGGTCTCTCTCTCTCTCTCTCTCTGTGTATGGTGCATGCAAGGAAGAGGGTTTTAGCAGCCCAGAAAAGGTGCCTGGGGGGGTAAATGGGGAAATGAGTCTCTTTCTCCAAGTCAGTGGGAAGACTGCAACATGCAAAGAGCCCCAGAAGCAGGATGCTAATTGACAGAGTGTTTGGCAAGTGGGCTGGCCTTTTCTGGTGAAAATCCACCAGAAAGGAGCAGGAAGGAGCCTCCTACCAGAAAGGAGCTGGGGGCCTTCTCTGAACCTGCAGTCTTTAACCTGTGCTGATGTGCGGGAGTGTGTGTACCAGGATGGGGAGGGCAGCCTCTCATCCATGGCGCTTTAAAGCGGGGATTCTCTTCCTAAAGTGCTGACAGGCCTATACACAGAGCCTGGCTAGGGAAGTGCTCGGCGCAGTTGTTAACTTGTTAGACAGGAGCTAGATTGCAATCATAAATAAATGATTTGCTGTCTCCTTACATTCAGACAGGGAGCCTTTAAAGTGTAGCTGTCATCCCAGCATCAGATTTAGTCAAATGCTGTGTAACTGCAAAATTATCCCTCCATTGCTTTTTTTTATTCTTCCTATAATGGACAGTTAAATTAGATTTTCAAATTTGAAGTGCATATGTTTTTTTCCTCCTACAAATCCCCAGAGGGTTGCTATTTTTTCATTTCTGAAGCAACTCACTAATGTTTATCATTACCACACAGAAATATCACTATTCTTAAGGGGTACCTTAGAAAGCAGAAGCAGAGAAGGAGGTGTTAGCATCTTAAAATGAAACCAATTTTGCAGTTGATTTGCAATTTATTTACATGTTAACATTTGATTTTCTGCTGATTTATAAGCCGCCCACTCCAATGCTTGTATGTTCCTTGACTGCTTTCTAAGCAATCTGGCCAGGCAGTGGAGGAGGAGACAAAGGGGGCCCAACACACGTTCGCAATGGAACAAGTTCCCGCTTCATATGTGGCTTCTAGGCAGCACGTCAGGCGGGAGACGTCCTGAGCCTCTCTTTTTGGACCTGGGGTTGGGTCCACACTGCTGAGATCATCCCAGGGAGGACAACAGGGCTGTCCAGCACCACCCCACTTGGCCCTGGGACCAAGACTCCCACCCCCACTCTCTAGACTCAACCCAGTCCAATGAAATAACATCGCTGGGGCGCCTAACCTCCAACAAAGCGCTGGGGGGGTTTTGCATCCCAACATGTGTGTATTGATGTTTTTTTGGAAGCTATCTTTAAATGGATATTTTTTCAAGTATATCTTCTGTGGGAAATTTCTAGGAAGCTTTTTACTAAGTGGTATTATCAGGAAGAAAGGGCAGAGGACTTTGACTAGTTGTCGTAGCTGAGCCATCTTCCTAAGGAAGAACAGGGACCCTTGGCCACAGTCCCGCAGGCCAAAAAGGGGGGGGGGGGCGGTTCTTGCTCTTTGGGGTCCTCAGAACCTCTCCGATGTGGGGACATGAGGGATTGTCTTGCGGTGGCTGGTCTCTTTTCTCTGCGCTTGGGGAGAGAGGGGGGTGCTTGGGGAGCACTTCTCATCACGCCACCCATTGGTGTGCGTTGTCCCTCTGCGGGCAATACCCCCTCCCAGAGATTATTTAACATCTACATGCGCCCCGTCGCCCAGCTGGTGCAAGGATTCAATCTAGGCTGTCACCAGTACGCTGGTGACACCCAGTTATTGTAGGGAGATAAATTCTTAATACTTAAATTAGCAGAATTTAGCAGAAATGCGCATTGGATATAATAAGAACACACAAAGACTCCAGTTTAGCTCTATAAAATAGTTTACAACATAAAGGATAAAAATAGGGTTACATTGGTAGAAAATAAGAAGTGGCTAACTGACTACACCTTTGCTAGTAAAAGGTAAACCCAAGACTGATAAACAAGACTGAACAAAGAGCAATAAAACTTCAGTATATATCTTCACTTAATTGTGCCCCCCCCAATAAACCGGCTGCCCAACAGAGACTCCTAATTCCACCTCATTAAGAATAGTGACTCCCCTTCCCCCCCCCCCCCCCCGTGAGAATCCTTACTCGAGGCCTAAGTGGCCACATGCAAATAAGTTTACTAACAAAGTAACACAAACAGTTTAACTCTTTCATAACTGAAACGAAAACACTTGCTAAATCCCAACAGTTATATCTGCTGATGGGCGGCTGGCTGGACTCCGCTCCAGATATTTTGGCCAGGGATTTAGGGTGATTTAGGGATTTAGAAGCCGTGATGGGGTGGTTGAAACAGAGTCAACTGAAGACGGAGGTCCTGCACCTGGGCCGTGGGCTGTTTGGTTTGGAAATTCGGCTTCCAGCCCTCAATGGGGCACTTCTAGTGCTCAGGCTGTCGGTAAGGAGCCTGGGTGTGATCCTGGATGCCTCCTTAGCGATGGAGGATGCGGCCACAGCAGTTGCCGGATCCACTTTCTGCTGTCTTTGTCAGATAAGGCAACTTGTCCCCCGTCTTTCGACCCATGGCCTAACTGCGGTGATCCAAGCAACAGTCGCCTCCAGATTGGACTACTATAACTTGCTCTACACAGGGCTACCCTTGGGACTGGTCCAGAAACTACAACTGGTCCAGAATGCAGTGGCATGGATCCTCACAGGAACCCCATTTAGGTCACATATAAAACACCTGCTTGGCACCAGCTGCACTGCCTCCCAGTGGAATTCCGGATCAAGTCCAAGGTTTTGGTTTTAACCTTTAAAACCCTCAGTGGAATGGGACCAGAAATCCTGGGGGGCTGCCTCTCCCCGTATGTTCCTGGGAGGGTGCTCTGTTCAGCTGATAAACATCTGCCGGTGATTCCTGGCCTGGCCTTTTCGGCCCTGGCACCCGTCTGGTGGAGCTCCTTCTGTTGAGACCAGAGCCCGGCAGGACTTGCGTTTGCTCCTCCAGGTCTGCAAGACTGAGCCGTTCCACCAGGTCTGCGGGGGTGATTGAGGCGTGGCTGAACTATCCAGCTGGCCTCTTGTTGGGAGGCCTTGAGCCCCCCCCCGCCCCCGCTCTTGCTGGTTTGCTCTACACACCTCTGAACAGCTCACTGACCCCATCTCACAAGAGTACGTGTACGAATGTATGGGTTGTGCAATATTGCAGAAGTGGTGTAACATTTATAGTATTTTGCTGTATTTTAATCTATTTTATGGTATGTTTTATCTTTTTATGTATATCGACTGCTGTCGTTATCAGCTCTGAGCCTACTTGTGCAGAGAGCGGGCTAGAAATTTAATAAAATCAACATCAATTCAAAACGGATGCTGAGCTATTAAAATGGCGTGCTTTCCCTCTCCTGCCCCTTTCTCCTTCTTCTGGGAATCTACCCAGTCACCTCCCCCAGAGATGCTTTGCTCCGGGGATCAGTTTCTGAAGCTGGAAGAGCTCTGCCCCCAGGTCAGTTCTTAGTGCTAGAGCTTTGAGGAGCTGAAGTAATATAATAATGAGTACCTCTGAGCATATGCAGAGTACCTTTTCCATTCTCCCATTAAGTAAACAGAGCCCCTTCATCTCTAAGAATGAGCCATGACAGTTCCTCCACCAGAAGAAGGAAGGGAGCTTGGACTCTCAAAAACGTGGAGCCCTGAAGATCTTGCTGTTCTCTAAGGTGCCACTGGATTCAAATCCTGCTGTCTCCTTTTTGAAATTATTTCTTACATTCTGTAATGTTGCCACAAGCAACAGACATTGAGAAGTACACTGTTCCTGATCATGCAGGTTCAGTTAGCCATCATGAACCAGAGCCGTTGATCCAGAGGAGTTAGCCGTGTTAGTCTGTAGTAGCAAAATCGAAAAGAGTCCAGTAGCACCTGAAGGCCATTGATGGATCTATTCTGCATGCTTTTGTCTAACTTCTCTGTTATGTCATGGGGAGCTGTGAATTTGGAGGTGTTCCTTTATTGCATTGTATAGTCACTTTAACATGTTCCCTAAGGAAAAAGTCTTTATTTTATGTATGTATGTATGTATGTATGTATGTATGCATGCATGCATGCATGCATGTCATGTGTGTGTGGGTGTGTTATGTGCCATCAAGTTGTCTCTGACCTATGGCAATCCTATACATGAAAGACCTCCAAAATGCCCTATCATTAACAGACTTGCTCAGATCCTGCAAAATGGAGGATGTTGCTTCTTTTATTGAGTCCAGCCATCTTGTTTTAGGTCTTCCTCTTTTCCTGCTGCCTTCCACTTTTCCTAGCATTATTGACTTTTCCAGAGACTCTTGTCTTCTCATGATGTGACCAAAGTACGATAGCTTTAGTCTTGTCATTTTAGCTTCTAAGGAAAATTCAGGCTTGATTTGATCTAGTACCCACTTCTTTGTCTTTTTGGATGTCCATGGTGTCTGCAAAACTCTCCTCCAGCACCACATTTAAAATGAATCCATTTTCTTCCTGTCAGCTTTCTTTACCGTCCAACTTTCACATCCATACATGGTAATGGGGAATACCATAGTTTGGATTATCTTGATCTTGGTTCCCAGAGAGACGTCTTTATCTTTAAAGATCTTATCTACCTCCCTCACAGCTGCTCTTTCAAGTCTCAATCTTCTTCTGGTTTCTTCATTGCAGTCCCCCCATTGGTTGATGATTGGTTGATGAGCCAAGGAATAGAAAATCTTGAACAACTTCAATTTCCTCACTGTCAACTTTAAAATTGTGTAATTAATTCCTCGGTGGTCATTAGTTTTGTCTTCTTGATGTTCATTTGTAATCCTGCTTTGGTGCTTTCTCCTTTAACCTTCATCTGTAGTTGTTTCAAGTCTTCACTATTTTCTGCTAGTAATGTGGTGTCATCTGCATATCTCAAATTGTTAATGTTCCTCCCACCAATTTTCACTCCACCTTCTTCTAGATCTAATCCAGCTTTCCTTATGACATACTCCTTATGACAGATAGGGAGATAATATGCATCCTTGTCTGGCACCCTTGCCAACTGAAAACCATTCTGTTTCCCCATATTCTGTTCCGACAGTAGCCTCTTGTCCAGAGTACAGGTTGCGCATCAAAACAATCAGATGTTGTGGCACCCCCATTTCTTTTAAGACTCTCCATAGCTTTTCATGATCCACACAGTCAAAAGCTTTGCTGTAATCTATAAAAAACAGGCTGATTTTCTTCTGAAATTCCCTCCATTAGCCATAGTAAATTTGCAATGTGATCTCTGGTGCCTCTTCCTTTTCTGAATCCAGCTTGAACATCCGGCATTTCTCGTTCCATATATGGTAAGAGTCTTTGCTGTATACTTTTGAGCATCACTTTGCTCACATGGGAAATTAACGTGATTGTCTGATAGTTGCTGCACTCCTTGGCGTCCCCTTTTTGGAGGATTGGAAGGTAGACTGAGCGTTTCCAGTCGGTGGGCCATTGTTTTGTTTTCCATATTTGCTGCCATATTCTTGTTAAGATTCTGATGGATTCCATTTCTGTGTCTTGAAATAGCTCTGTTGGTATTCCATCTACTCCAGGTGCTTTGTTTCTCTCAATTGCTTTGAGCGCAGCTTTTATTTCACTTTCTAGGATTTCTGGTTCTTCATCAAAAGATTCTTCATCAAAAGTATCTGTCATGCTTCCATCTCTTTTGGATAGTTGTTGTTTCCATCTTTCCTTCATTTTGTCCTGATCAGATACTGTATTTCCATGTTGATCTTTCAGCATCCCAAGCTGTGGCTTGAATTTCCCTTTGATTTCTCGGATCTTTTGGAACAAGTCTCTTTTTCTTCCTTTTTTGTTGTTCTCTTCTATTTCTTTGCACTGGTTATTACAATAGATTTGTCTCTGTGTGCAAGCTGCTGAAAAGCTGCTTTTAGAGTTTTGACCCTATTTCTGTTGCCTTTTGCTTTTGCTTCTTGTCTATCTTTAGCAATTTTAAGAGTTTCCTCAGTCATCCATCTAAACTCCTCTCTGTCTGGAGATCAGGGGGCGGGGCCATTGGCCATGTGATCATTTTCAAGAGGTGCCGGAACTCCATTCCACTGCATTCCAATTGAAAAAAAGCCCTGCTTCCTTTTTTTTTAAATTATATTTTATTGTAATTATAACTTTTTCCCCATAGTAAACAGGGTATAAAGTACAATAACATACAATCAATAAACGTGTAAACTTTTTCAATGCGCAGGTAACATGGATAATATCTCTGGTTTCAACCCATAGTTCTTCTGGCTCATGATCAATTAAACTTAGTATTGCAAATCTGTTCCTTACCTGGTCTTTAAATTCTTCAGGAATACTATTTAGATTGTATTTTGGCACCATGATTCTTTTAGTATTTCTCTTCAGCTTTGTTCTAATTTTTTTAAATTAGCAATTCATGATCTGTATCACAATCAGCGATGTTGCGCAAAACTCTCGCGAGAAGACGCTATCTTCCTCGGTTTTTGCGCGATATTTCGCGACGTTCCAGCAGCAGGTAAGCAGTGTGAAAAGGGCCTATATGTCATATATAGCCCACCTTTCTCACTCAGACTCAAGGCAGATTACACAGTGTGAGATTAGTACAATCAGTATTATGGACATTTCCATACAGTATCAATTCTGACATTAGACAACATGAAGCACAGGTAGTATATAGTATAGTACATATTTAAAGTAACAGATAATATGTAAGGCAACATAGTGGTGGAGTCTTTGGTCCCTAAATCATTAGTGAAGCATCTGAGACCCCCCCTCCTTACAAAACAGCCCTCCTATCTGAGTAAAAAGCCTTTTTGAATAATTTGGTTTTGCATTGTTTGCGGAAAGCCAGGAGAGTGGGGGCTCTCCTGACCTCCTCAGGCAGGCCATTCCACAGAGCAGGGGCCACCACAGAGAAAGCCCGTGTATGGGCTGCTGTTGATTTCGCCCATGTGCAGGCTGGCACCTGTAGGAGACCCTGTTCAGAAGAGTGAAGCTGCTATGGAGGGACACGGGGAGGGAGGCGTTCCCACAGGTATGCCAGGCCAAGACCATGAAGAGCTTTGCATGTAATAACCAATACCTTGAACTGAGTATGGTAACTAATGGGTAGCCAATGGAGTGACTGTAGGATGGGAGTGACGTTCCTGCTCCTGCTCGCTCCTGCTAGCAGTCGAGCTGCAGCATTTTGCACCAACTGGAGCCTCCTACTTAACTTAGATGGGAGACCAACGTATCGCGCATTACAATAGTCAAGTTTTGATGTTACCATGGCATGGATCCAGGTGGCCAAGTTGGCCATGTTGAGGTAAGAAGCCATCTTCCAGGTTAGAGTGAGGTTGTAGAAAGCATTTTTTGCGGCTGCCTTGTTTTTCTAGTAGTAGCACTGTTTTAGTTTAGTAGTAGCTTTGTTTTAGTTTCACTTTTCATTTGTTATGTTGGCAGCTGGCTATGGCTGGTTATGGCCAACAGGGTCCAGACCAGACTTTGCCTATGTTTCAATGAAGTTCTGAACTGTTTTGGTACCAGTCACTGTGGAGTTTTTGTGGCAGTAAGTTCCACAAGGTAAAACTATATGTTATATGAAGAAGTTCTGCTTATCAGCTTTATTGGATGGTTCTACTATTGCAGCCGTGGAAGACCTCTGCATTGGCACAAGAGCGGATGCTAACAAGCCCTGCTTTCCAATGGGCCCACACGCTTTTTGGAAAACCCAATAGGTGCCAGGGGAAGTACTGGCCAGTACCATGGTATCAATGGGCATATTGGAGATCCATACACGAGAAGTAGAACCTTGTTTTGTAGAAATTTTTCCCAGAGACAATCCAGCAGGGCTGTCCCTTTTAAGGCAACATCTCCCCCGGCATGCTAGCGCCCACCTTGCTTTGTGCCACGATGTCACTTCAGGCTAAGGGGGTGGAATTAACGTCATGGCATTGGTGATGCTTTAGGGTTTCCCAGCCCTAACTTCAAAGCTCATGGCTTTATCAGGGACCACAAAATAACAGATTCTGGAAATTCCTAGATCCTGGTCAATGCTGTGACATCTCTTCTGCTCAGCTGGACGTCATGTCAAGACGTTCATGAGACTCCTCTTCCCCAGGGACCACCCCCAAATGGCTCCTATGGATTGTGAGCCCTTGGCTGGCTAACCCAAGCTCTGTGTCTCCCCTTGAGAGATGTTTCGGGCCCCTTAAGCTTTTGTCACTCTGCCAATCGCAGGCTGTTTTCAACTTCATTCTTATTGTTGGGTCAAATGGTTTAGCTGCGAATCAGCACTCTGCTGGTTCAAATCCCACTCCTGCCATGAGCTCAGTAGGTGGCCTTGGGTCAGCCCCTCCTCTCAGCCTCAGCTGTATTTGTGGAGATAATAATAACACTAAGTTGTTCACCACTTCGGGCGAGGCACTAATCTGTCTAGAAGAGCAGTATATAAGCGGTTATTGTTGTTGTTGTTATTGTTGTGCTTTATCTTTTACTGTATGCTTCTTTTAGGAATGGCAAGGCTGAGAAATAAGTGACAGCTTTGCCCCTGGAATGATATTAGCAGAAAAGGAGTCTCTCCTAGAAGGAACTGATTTCCTCCCACGAGCAGCCACAGGGCATGCCTTGCGCCCCCTGAGCACCTGCCAGGGCTGGAAAACAGAGCAGCTCTGACTTTGAGAGCCAAACTAAAAGTGACGTCTTACACAGGTTGGACACTAGTCGGCTTCCCTCAAGTTTTGATGGGAAATGTAGGCATCCTGGTCTTGCAGCTGTAATGGAGAGCCAAGCTGTAAAACCAGGGCGCCTACATTTCCCATCAAAACTTGAGGGAAGCCGACTAGTGTCCAACCTGTGTAAGGCATCACTTGTAGCTTGGCTCTCAGCGGGAGATGCTTGATAACCAGCAAACAGCTGAGCTCCGACAGCCCACAGAAGTCCCAGAGCCAGATGTTCATTGCACTGCTCTGAGGCCAGACTGGCTTCTTCTTCGGAGTCCCCCAGTCTGCCCTTACTTCCAAATCCCAGGGCCCAGTTGAGCTAGCAGGAGCTGGTGGGCGGCAACATTGCTTAATATTGACTTCATTTCTCTCTGAAACTCGAGGTTGGTCATGAAACTTTAAAAACAAGAACAACGCCATAAAACACTGTAATACATATAACAATGTGGTGAGCGGTGCAATGATAATACATGCAATGAATGATGTACTAAGACAAGCACCCTGTCTGCAGATTTTCCATGGGCATTAACACGGCAGCCCCCCATCGCATGCCCTCCTGAATATTCCCCTCTGGCACATTCTATGGGATGATGTAAGTGCGAGGGCCTTCCTGACCTCCTTCTACCAGGAGGGAGCCACCACAGAGAAGGTATGGGCAGCTGTAGAGGTTGCCCATTTGCTACATCCAAAAGACCTGCTCAGGTAAACAGAAGTAGTCACAGTAGAGCCCATCAGGGAAGGCCTCATCAGGTATAGCCCGCACCTTGACTTAACCTGGACATCGAAGTGACAAATAGTGAGCGCAGAATGGATACACACGCTCGTCTCAGCTGCAGCGTTTTGTACCAGCTGGATTGTCTTGATGGGCAGACCAACAGAGAGTGCGTTGTGGTAATGCAGCCTTGAGATTACCGTGGAATGGATCCACGAGGCCAGATCAGACAGGACAAGTAAGCAGCCACTTTCCAGGCTAAAGGAAGAAACAAGAAAGCATTTTTCACAGCTTCTCTAGCAATAACGCTGGACCAAGTATAAGCCCTGGGCTCTTTACTGACCACCAAATGTGGGGTGCACAGCACACCCCGAGACCAGAGCAAGCCCAGCCAGAGGGGCAGTGGCATCTCCCTCTCTGTGCAAGACTCAGCTGGGTCATCAAGCCCCCGGGCAGCGAAGGGGAAGCAGCTGAGCCCTCCCAGGCAGGCCCCTCCCTTATCCCACTTTATATCTGAGGGCTCCCAAAAGGGGACTCTGCAGAGCCCCTCTGGATCTCTCTTGTGAAATGGCTGGATTCTTCCTGACACTTAAGTGTTCCTCTCACCCCTAAAAGATCTCACAAAGGTTTTTGGCTATTGAGAAAACAGCGGCCAAGTGACTCTGCACTCTTGGGCACGGGGAATGCTGTGTGACTCTCTGGGCATGTGTGTTATTTTCCTGATTCACAAGCTGCATCTCTTCGTCCAAGCTTGACTCCTCCTCTTTCTGGGTCCATTGTAAGGAATTCTCTCTCTTGCCTCGGGCCGATTCCAGACGGGCACAAATAGAGCGAGTGCTTTCGCTTTTTCAGCGACCTCACTCGTAAAAACCCGCAATTTCCCGTCCCGGCTTACCTGCGGTCCATGGCGCTCAGTTGCGCTCTATAAGCGGACGGTGTGAACGCGGTATTGCGGGTTTTCACACTTCTGGACGCTTCGTTGCCGCGGAGAGGCCCTCCCCTTTCCCTCCTTTCTTTGCCGGCCGGCCGGCAACAATATTCCCTTAATTTTTTTTAAAAACCGGGCGCCATTTGCACAGTCGCACGTTTGCGCACATCGAACTGTGCAAATGCGCACAAATGCACAAAAGTGCACAAAAGTCGACGCTGCATATTCGCATACCTGCGCATTTGCGCATTTGCGCAAAACACGCAAAAAAATTTTTTTTAAAAAAAACTGAAATGCGAACCAATGAAGGCCCCCGATGTCAACTGTGACGGGGAGAAAACAACCAATCCCAGGTACCTCAGTTGGCCGTGCGAACATCCGGAAGCGGGACGGCACGGCACGCTGCGAGACAAAGCGGATGGAGACGAAAGTGAACGCGTGGCCGGTAAGCGATTATTTCCACAGAAAAACCGCAATTTCTGGCCATCTGGAATCGGCCTCGGTGTCTTCCAAGGAGGAGGATGCGTCATTCCAGAGCTCCTGCCATGGAGGCCTAACCCACTCACCTGCCTGCAACCATGATGTCGAATTAGTTGGCCATGCCAAATAGGGAAAGCTCACTTTTAGACTGGGATCCTTTCTTCCGTCTTCTACCAGAGTATGTTGAGAACCTAACTCAATAAATAAAAGTTCTGTCTTTTCTACAATTTAATTGCCTGAAGATTAATTACTGCATGTTGGGGAAAATGCTTCTGACTGGGTAACTCTGCTAGCAAACGAAATATATTTCCAATATTCACCATGGAGTACCACATACTCAGCCCTGGCTCTCTCAGGGTTACTCTTCTTGAAGGGCTGACCCAACTCTGCCCTTAGTGGGTGGGGAACGAAGCTAGCTGCTCTGCCGCCTGCAACCTCAAAAATGCTCCTTTGGGGCATTTGCTTCTTTGGGTCTTGGGAAAATGCTCCGTTGGGGTAAGGGCAGTTGCATGTCCAAATGCCATAGATAATTAATGCCTTCCTTAATTCAGCAACATCCCAAGTGCCTCCGTTTAATTCAGCCTTCTGTGAGTGTTCTGGGATGAGGGCCGCTGAGTGACGGAGGGCATCCAGCATTCTTCTGCAATCTGCTTGCTTCTCTGCTGCATGTCTGTCAGCTGTGCTTCAGCTGCATTAATTAGCTCTGGGCTTGCCAAGTGCGCTGCCTGGAACACTCGGCCAGCTGGGCAACAGCATGCGCCCAGGCGCCCCCCTGCATCCGGAGGAGAATGGCACCATTCTGCACAGGCTCACTGGGGAGAATCGGAACGGAACCAAGGAGCACCCACCTCGGGGAAAGGGGTGGGGAAAGGGCCGGTTGTCCAACCCGACAACTCTGAAAAATCCAGACTGGGGATTAGCGGGGCATGTGACAAAGAGGTTTTCCTGATGTAAGCTCATCTCTTTGACTGCATGGGAAGTGAGGTGACGAATATCTCAAAATCATTTGATGAATATTTTGTTTGACTCTGGCCTTAGACAATAATACACGATGCAGTTCACACAATAGTTTGAAACAACCAGAGGAGGAAATGGTTTTTACAGTCAATATCTTTTGGGTCTTTGGAATTCAGCACCTCAGGATGTGGTGAAGGTCAAGCAAGTTTGCATTTAAAGAGGAAACAAGCCTGAAATACCCTTTCCTAAAGCTGCGTAGGCCCTTGGCGATGGTGAACTCTCCAAATCACAGCGGGACTGCAGACTGCAAAGAGCACCTTCAGACACCTGGGAAAAGTTTGCTTTTTATGCCCCCCCCCTCGCCTGAATCTCAACTGTTGCACATATTTAGTGCCCTACACCTTGTGACACGATGTTCTCAGGGCTGCCTGTTCCCCATCCAATGTTTACTCATCTGATAAAAATGTTAACTGTCAAAGGAAGGTTTGTCTTTGGTTGCCATGACCCTGCTGGACTGGAGGTGGGCAAGAGGGGCCGGGTTTGCCCCCTAGTCTTCCTGCCCGACTCTCACTGCTGAGCACGCTTGTGCCAACTGAGCGCTCTAAACTGGATTGCCGATACTTGGTTTGTTTTTTCATGGCCCCTTGGCCATGGGCTTCCCAGGGGCCCAGCAGTGGCAGGCAAACGCCTGGGGGTTTGCCCCATTTCCTGTCGATCTGCCAGTGACCAGCAGGAGGTGGCACACCCCTAGTGGTCGCCGCCTGTTGCTGGCAGGCACCCCAGGAATACACACGATGATGTCACTTCCTGCAGTGACACTGTTGTGCCGACCACAGGCATGCTCCTGCACTTCAGTGGGGCCAATTTTGGCCCCAGATGAGCCAGAATTAACCCCACACTTTGCTCACTCATGGCTGGCATGGTGACATCACTCCTAGAAGTGCCATCATCACGCATGCGCCAGGAGCATGCATGGGACCACGCTGGAGGCACAAGGTAAGGGCCAGGGCCGCCCCCCTCCTGCTGGGATGGTGTAGGGACTTGGCAACCCTAACCCTGGAAACTGCAGTTCGTTTCGTGGATTTCTGAGCACTCCTCAACACGCCGAGTGCCACTGACGGGGCAGCTGCCCAAGCAGCAGGCCTGTTCAATACGTGACTGGTTTTGCACGCTGCGTAGCGTGTCTCTGATGCTCCGCTGGAGGACTGCATGGCCCAGGCAAGGCTACAAACACGAGCCCCTTTCAGGAGGGCTCCAGCCACCCAGCTGAAGGCCGCTCTCAGGGTGCAACTCCCCGTGCCTTGAGGGATGTGAAAAGTCTTCCCTGCAATTGGCTCCAGGCAAAAGGGCATCCGGAACTGGCAGGCTCAGTGGTCAGGGTCTTTTTTGCGACCATCAAACCTTCCTCAGAACATGGGGTGGGTGCTTGGGGAGGTTGCTAGAAGGCCCTCCCGAGGAGAGGCCTCCTCCTTTTCCCAGGGGCTGGGCGGCAGAGAGGCTGCTCTCAGCCGGTGTGGATCCTGACTGGCCCGGGAAGGGCCAGGGCCTGAGGGCCAGTTAGCAGCACGGGAGATGGCCACCCTCGGGAGGTTTTCTTGTTTTCCTGCTGGCTCCTTCGGCTTCTGGCTTTGCTTGTTGGGAACCCTGGGCCCAGGATAACTGTTTTTCTCCACCTTTTGAATATTGCCTCGTTTTGTTTAATAAGCCAGTTGTTTTACCTTTCCTCACACTTCTGAGTTTGGTCTGCCACCTGGCAATGCCCCCTGGTGAGAGGGGAGACAGGGGGCTGTTCTGTGCCACCCTACTTGGGACCCCCCCCCCCCGACCAGAGCAGGAGCAGCCGATAAGGCCCTTGTAGGCCTTCAGGGCTGTTGGGAGCAGAAGGCTAGAGGGGCCCTTGAGTGGACACCCCCCCCCCATCAACCTTCCCACCCCACTTTCCCTCAACAGGCCTTTATCCTACAACAGAACCCGAGGTGTTTGGCCAAGGAGACTTGCAGCGGGAAAGCTCACACAGGGGCCTTAATGCCGTGACCCACAATGAGTCTTCAGCTATAGCAGGCTGCTCAATGTTAGTGTGTGCGTGAGGGGGAACCTCTGCATGCGGGACAGTTGAAACTGGGGGGGGGCAAGACTCCCTATAGGTCGGCCCCCTGTTCCCACCACCACTTAGGCCGGGGAATGAAGGGGAATCCTTGGCATTGCGCCAATGTGTGACATGACTTCTAGCAAAGAACACGTGACATCATCGTGCCAGGGTGACGCTCTACGATTCACTCAACACCGTTTCCGTGGTGTTTTTTTTACTGGAAGGGATGTTGCACATTAGAGCAACGATGTCCCCTCCACCAGCTCTCCCAGTGGGTCGCCATCTATGGCTGGCAAACTCCAGGCAGCAAAGGGAAAGGCACAAGAGCTAGACAAATTCCAAGACAAGTACATGCAGGGAGGCTTGACTGTTCAGCAACTGGAAAAAGGAAATCTGAAAGCAGAAATAAAGAGGGTAGCCAAGCAACACACCGTGGGTTGTTCTGAGCAACCCGAGCTCAGTGGCCCAGTGGCCAACACTGGAGTCTGGAAAGCCAGTAAAGAGCAGAGTCTGTCCTGCTGCACCTCTTACACCCCAGATGATGCTCTGGTGCTGCCTGCACTGCCTTACCTCCGGGATGTGTTCATGGACCTTGGATTTTGGGGAATCCAAAATTGGCAGCCATAAAACAATTGTACCAGGCCCTTAAAAGAGCTTTGGAGTGATACTCAAAGGTCAACAATTTGAGTAAATTAAATTCTGCAGAGGCAGGATTTGTGTGCAGGTCTGCTGACTGGAACACATCCCTGTCAGTTATATATCTGTTCAGTCTTAGTGAGAAAGGTGGCTATAAAGGAAAAAAAATAAAATTCTGCTCCCTCAAACCTTTGCACTCTTTAGTCAGGTGCTGGAATAAAACAGTGTTGCGCTGACCTGTAACTGTTGTTCGTCGAGCGCCTTCTGTGCAGACACACATTACGACTGCGCCTGCACAGGCCTGCTGCGGAGAGAGATTTTTAGCTCTAAAGCTCTAGAGGGGGCGCTCTCGCCCGCTGTGGATGCATGGCGTTTCCCGCCTGAACACAGCGCACAGCGCGGAGCGCCCCCTCTTCCCTCAGAGTGCAGTGGCGTTGTCTGTTTGCACCTGGACTCTTCTGTTGCACCAGAGATCTGCAAAAGAGGCAAATGAATAAGGTGTGACCCTCGACTCCATCACCTTGATGTGAAGCTTTGATCCAGCAGGCGACCAGGTATTTTGGATGGAGAGGTGGGCTCCCAAGTGGGCTCCCCAACCCAAGAGGCCGGCATCTGTGGCGACCCTGACGTCCGGGGGTTGGATGCCGAAGGGGGGCCCCTGAGGAGACGGGCCGAGCCTTGTCCTTCCACCAGTGCGGCGCTCTGATGCCGCGCCTGGGGACGGGGAGGCGGGTAGATCGTGGATCCCGAAGGGTGGCGAACCGCCTAAGGAGGTCGCCAGGGGCCAGCGCTGGCTTGAGGGCATTCTCCGCCCCCGGGGCCGCCCGCTGGCCCCCTAGGGGGGCTGGCGGGCCGGCCGGCCGGCCGCGGGGCGCGAGAGGGGGCCGGGCGGGGCCGGGCCGGGGGGCCCGTGGCGGGGCTGCTGGGGCAGGCTGCGGGGCGGGAGCGGGGCCGCGGGGCCCCCTTCCCGGCTCGTCCGGCAGTCGGCGCTGGGCGGCCCTTCCGGCGGGCGCGCTGGGGCCCCTCGGGCGGGCAGCAGGGCGGCGGCGGCAGGACCGAGCGCGAGAGACGCCCCGCGGCTGCCGGCCTCCCCGGCCGCTCCCCCTCGCCGGCCTTTGGCCCCGGAGGCGCCCCCCCCCCGCCCGGCCCGCGGATCGGCTTTCGGCGCCCCTCCGCGCCCGGCCCCGCGCTCGACTGTTTAGTCTGGCTCCGCTGACCCCGCCTGCCTGCCTGCCTGCCTGCCTGCCGCGGAAGGAGGGCTCCGGTTTCCCCCTCCCCGGCCGCGCAGCTTTGCAGCTGGGGCGGGGAGGCGGGCGGAGGGGCCCCTTCGGAAGCCGCCTGGGCGCGCGGCGCTGTGCGGCGCCGGGCCGAGGCTTCGCGGGGGCGGCCCGAATTGCCTGCGCGGCCCGCCGCCTCCCCGGGCAGCTAGAAGCCGCCTGCTGGGCTTACGGGGCTGCCCGCCAGAAGCTGGGCCGGCCGTGGTGGCGGGAGGCGGCTGCCTACCGGGGGTGGGGGTGGGGGTGGGGGGTGGAGAGAGAGCCTGGATGGGCTGCGTGGCAGAGCGTTGCCAACCTCCGGGCGGGGCCCAGAGACCTCCTGGAATCTCCAGGCACGAGAAAGCAGCAAACGTTTCTTGCCCAGAACTCCTCGCTCACAGCAACCATGCACTCCCCAACAGGGACCAGGGCCCGCAATGAGCCCAGTTGCCGGCTCTGCCCCCATATTCAGCGGACCTAACAACACCAGCCACACCATCTCAGGCTCATTGACGTGTTCATCTTCCAGTGTTGTGTATGCCATCAAGGGTCAGCAATCTTTTCTGTTCTCCACATCGGACAAACAAGTCAGTCTCTTCACAAAAGAGTTGCGTGGACACAAATCTGATATAAAAACCCACAACATTAAAAAAAACAGGGAGAACATTTCAATCTGCCCCCACATTCCGTCTCAAGCGGAGAAACATCAAAAGAAAACGACAACCTGAGGTGGCTGAAACTGAGTATTTGCAAGTTTGGAACAATGGATTCCCCCCCCCCCCTCCCCAGGGTTGAATTGGGACATAGGATTTTTCCCATATTACAGATGCCAATTTTATGCACTTCACACCTAGGCTCTGTCAAGCTAACCACAACATATATTACCTGTTGACACTCCTGACACCCTAATTGACAATGGCCCTTCCCCCCTCTGCCTGGATTATAAGGACTCCCTTGTTTTTTCCACTCCTCATATCTGACGAAGGAAGCTCTGCCGGACCCTTGAAAGCCCACGGCCCTGGAAAGCGAGTTGATCTTTAGGGTGCTGCTGGACCCGAATCTCGCCCTTCTTGGAATGTGGACTCTACAGGCGTTATACCCCCTTGAGCTTTATACCCAGGCCTTTAATTCGGGGAGGGGTTGGCCTTTTGAAAATTATTTTTAGTCTATTTTAGGCTGGGGGTATTTATGGGAATTATTTTAGGCTGCTTAATGTTAAAACGCTTTTTAATATTAAACAGCTGGCTGGCTGCATCTTTCAGGGTTTTATGATTATCACATTTCATTATTTTATCCTGTTTAATTTTATGCCGCCTGGAGCAGCTTCTCTGAAGAGGCAGCGTAAATATTTTCCCCAATGGCTGCAGGCTGCAGGCCAAAGGTACTAGGGTTAGGGTTGGGGTTGGGGGGCTCAGCGGTTAGTTCTCGTTACAGAGGGCGGATTCTCACTGTGCAACAACCGCGGGGGAAGATGGGCTGACTGCGGGGAAGGGGGCCGCAGGGTGCTGGCCTCGGCTGCTGCCCCTCTTGCCTGCAAAGCCTCTCCAGTGGGACAGGCTGGGAGCGAGACCCCTCTGCTGTGGCCCGCCTTTCATTAGCATGCGCGCGGTCTTTAATTTTGATGAAATATGCAAATGTATGCAAAACAAAATTCATTTTACAATGACACACCTTGATATAAAAGTTTTTATGCTTAAACCTTCTGTCTAATAAAATCAGACAGACATGAGGCATGCACTTCTGACAAATTTGCCTCCATGTGCAGAAAATGAATGGACATCTATATTTAAAACTAGAGATTATTTTGAATTTTTCATATCTGCTACTTCAGCCCTCCAAAACCTCTGTTCTGATTTTGCTTCTCCTTTATTTGAATCCAACTCATTTTTACTCCATTATGTGTTTCTGGGCACCAAATTTCACCCGTAAAATGTACGTATTTTTCAGCATTAATCGTGTATTAATAAATCAGCAATTTTACCTTTGGCATACATTAAGAGAATAAATTGTGTACATTGAATGTATAAATCATAGAAATCACACATTAAAATGATACACCAAACATACACAATACAAAGAAATCTTTTTAAAAAAGAGTTGTTATACAAAATGAGCACTGGGGACATTTTCTCACTTACAGATTGCCAATGGAGAACAGGCAGAAGCCGTTCTGCTCTGATGTGAAAGGAAAGTAATCAAAAGGAGATGAATCACACACAGAAAAAAGGAAGGGGGCGATAGAGCCACCTGTGTGTGTGTGTGTGTGTGTGTGAGAGAGAGAGAGAGAGAGAGAGAGAGAGAGCAGCCGCCTGAGAAATGCTCCTGAGAGATTGTCAGGTTGAATGTCCATAAGTGGGAAAACAAATCCTACAAGCCGAAAACTAGGCTGCAAGCTGACCTTTGGACATCCTAGTTTTCTCTGGGCAGGGAATTCTTTATCCAGCTTTCAGTGATGAAATCCGTCCCCAGCTCCCAGTCTTTGGTTGTTCGCTCCTTGGAGGGAACACCTCCTCCAGGTTTAGTGCCCTCAGAGGAGGAATGCTGATGGCTCCAGATGCATGTCTGCTGAGGAAAAAAGACCTCCAGGATCTTGTCAGCGTTTCTTTCCAGTGGCGGCCCCATGCTGGCTTTCTTCCCATAACTCCTGGAGAGCAGCAGGCCAGAGGCCTGGGAGTGCCCTCTTTTCCAGTGTACAGGTCACCCCCAGAGAGTCCCCCCCCCCCTGTCTTCTCTCATTGCCAAGATGCAAGGGCGGAAAGCAGGGCCATCTAGATCGCAAGTCACCCTCCACGTCAACGCTCTCTTGCATGCTGCTGACAGCAAGCTCATTAAATGCTTCCTCCCTGTCCTCCCGCAGCCAGCGAGGTTCAACAGAGCAGCGGCTGGACAGAAGGAAAGGCGGCTTCTTGGGCACCAGGAAGGCGAGATGAGAAAGAGGGCTGTGTTGCGTAAGGCGCTTCAGGGGGCCGCAAAACTTTCACCCCAAAGAGTGCCCATCGGCATAGAAAGAGGGCCACTGACACCTGGATTTGGACGCTGACTTGCAAGACTGAGGAAGGGGGGTTAAAAACATGTGTTGGGGGGATTAAAACATGACCATTTTCACTCACAGCCATTAATCCAAACAGTTTATTGCCTCACAGTGAACTCTTGGGGTGGAGGGCCAAAAGCAGTCAGGGAGCCAACAGCCTGTGTTTCTTGGAGTTATGCCGGCTGTCAGATCCCGGAGCTGCCCGGGTGTCATGTAGCTGCATGGCATCCCGCCAGCCTGGCACCCAGCATGAGCCCCTGCCCCAGTCCCATCAGCGCACCCCCTACTCTCTCATGGGAAGGGGCATTTCCAGGGGCAGCGCAAGGGTTACTGGGCCCCTGAGGTGTCCCAGAGGTGCAGCCTGCATCATCAGCACTGAAACACTACACCGAAGAAGCCCAGAGGCAGCCACTGTAAGAAAGAGATCCCCCTTCTACGCCCTCCCAGGGGCTGGACACCCACTGGAAGCAGTGCAGGCATCTGCCACTGGATGCAGCCCCGGCCTCCACCCCCTTCTTACTACCAACATGGGCCACTGGCCAGGAAGGTCCTCCTAAAATGGCCAACCCTGCAGACCTTCTGAAAGGCAGCAAAGTGGTGGCCTTCAAGAAAGCCAGTCCATAATGTGGGGTCTCCAGCCAAAGGTGCCTAGGAAGACGCCTCAGTTATTTTTACTTGCCAACAGGGCAGAATCAGCAAGGGGTCCTGATAGAAAAAGTGCCGTCTCCTGCGCGGGAACTTATCAAAAGGCGGATCCCCAAGGATGAAGAACAAAGTGAAGTTCAGCAGCACTTTGAACTGAACCAGAAATCACACAGGGAGCTCCAACAACGTCTGCAAATCAGGTCTAATATGCATGTCATGGCCAGCCCCGGCTAAGAACGACGGGTTGCATTTTGCATTCGCTCAGGTTTCTGGATGACCCATGGGATGTAGGCTATGCAAAGATGATAACACCTCTGACCCGTCTCTGAACTCTCTTAGCCATCTTGCAAGGACCCCACTGCAAGGGCAGCCATGGTCCCTGCTGCTGACCGAAGGGGAGAAGAATCCCCTTGAAAACAGCCAATTTTAAGGAAAATACCCCTGCGTGGAGGACTTCTCTTCGTTTTCACACTGGGGATGATGTCATTCCTAGCACAACAATGATGGTTCTGGAACGCACGTGCACTTTACACGAATGCACAGTAAGTACCCCCTAAACATGCCCCCCAAAGATGCACCCTGTCACCCAGGTTGGCCCCTGGAGGACCTGGCTACCCTAGGTGTGCCTAGACATCCTCCAGACCCAGAGGCATCTAGGCCAGGCGTGCCAGTTCCGTTCCGCAAACCTGGATAGCTCAAACTGACATGCAAGCTGCTTGGGAACGATCCAGAGCAAACCCACGAACGGTTCCGTGGCCCACCAGATGTTCCTTGCCACAAACATTCGGAGAAAGGTCAGAGGAAGCGTCTTCTGCCCTGGCTTCCTGCTTGTGCCAGGATTTGCTCCTGTAGCAAGTTCTCCAAGCCTAGCTGTGGCTTCCTACACCGGTTAAGGTGGCAATGAAGTCCAAAAGAGTCCAGGAAGGGTTTGTCTTTGGGGAGAGGCCGTCTCCTTCCTGCTGATGTTTGGGAGGAAGGGGAGTAGTTAAGATGGCTGCTGGAGGTGTTGCAGGGAGGCCCTCGGGTCAAAGTGGTATATTACGTAAATTAACCTGTGGGTTGCCTCACAAGTAGCTGGAATCAGCTCGGGGGGGGGGGGAAATCTGGAGAACCTTCCTGAGTCCTAACAGGTAGAACCGTGAAAGGTGGGGGGTCCTCTTGTTTCTCACTAGACGCTGAGGAAGAACACTACCTGCCCTTTTGCGAGGCCTAGCGGAGCAGTCTTGGAGGCCAGCGTGCTATCTGCCTGTTTTGGTTGGGCAATCTCCCAGGGGTACACTCTTCCCACACATCCTTGCAGGTGAGAGAAACTGCGAGGGATGGAAATGACATCACAAGATGCATCGAGGTCATATCCAGGCCCCCCGCAAAGTCACACCAGAGCCTTGCCCTGTCCTCAACACTCCTGGGGCTGCCCGGCAGTGGCCTACTGTAAAGCTAGTGCTCGAGATCCAGGCCGGCTACCGGGCATTTGGGTCCTGGGTGGCGCGTCCAAACCCGAGATGAAACCTGGACAACAAAGCTGCATGGCAACCTTAATCCAGAGAAGCGAAAAGCGAAAAGCAGTTGTATGAGATGCAAACATTGAAAATATAAACACTGAGCGCCTGCGGCCAGCACTGTTGAGGGAGGGGGTTCCTTAAGGCACCCTCAAAGGTCATCAAAGGTGTCCAAATCCACACAGCTGGAAGCGCACCAACCCCCCCCCCCGTGCCTGGTCTGGGGCCCTGAGCCACAGCAGTGCCCTGCGAGAAGGGGAGGGGGAGGGCGCAGTGGTCCCCTCCCGCATTTGGAAGCCTGACTCCTTGAAGGGGATGCGGAAAGGGGGAGGGGCTGTTGCTATGGAGCTCTATTTAAAGCTGCACTCTCGGGATTTGTTTTCATCAACCTGAATTGCATGTGAACTCTCTAAAAGAAGGCCTTTCATTGCAAACGGTTCTGGTGAATCACCCCGTGGCTGGGAGCTCAGAGCTGCACCAGTGGGGGGGGGGCAGAGGGAGATTTCCCCCACCCGTGGTGTGAGTGTCAGTGCAGTGACCCTTCCCTAAGTTTCTGCTTCAGCTGGCTTTTCTTGTCTGCATGAAGTGGTGTGCCCATGTGCACGTGTGCATGCGCACACTCCGGCTACCTTCTTCTGCCTTTTGGCATAGAGCAAATGGCTTCCATCTGAGGACAGTTGGGCCCCTTGGGATTATGTTGGAGTGGAGGGCCAAACATGGAATGGGTGAGAGCTGGGCCTGCCAGCATCTGGGGAAGGATTCTGGTCCTCACGGCAGCCAGTGACCCAGTGGCCTCTGGTGACACTGGAAGCAGCAGGGGCCTCCGAACGCCTCCCCCACCTGTCACTCCCTTTGGCCCTCGAACTGGTCCTTGTGACTAGCAAGGCCATGTCACAGACTGCACAGAAATAAACCGGGATGCAACAGCACGTCTGCTCTTAAGCAGGCGCTCCAGCCAGTGTCAGCCCTCTGGCAATGCACCTGTTTGTCACCACCAACATTATGTTGCTGTCTGGCTGCAAATATAATGTGCGAAGAGGCCCGCGTGGACCAACGTAGTGTTCTGCGGAGGGGTGGTGAGAATCCGCCCTGCTGCTCTTGCGTTCCTTTGGGGCGTCTCGTGTTCCCACTTTCTAGAGGCAGCCAGCGTTTCCTCCTCTTGAGCTCCGGGTGCACCTCCCTTTCCCCAGACTTGGAGTTTGCAGGAAACATAATCTGCACATTTAACTGGGAAAAAATGTGGCCTAGCAAAGTTCACTTTTGTGCTCCTAACCAAAAGGAGATTGCCTTCTGTTCTGAGGCCAAAATTGTCAGCAATAGAGGTTCGCCCAGTTTGATTACATTATCCTTTCCAGCTACAACATGGCCGAATTGTAGTAATTCAATGCCGCCTTGGAGAGTTTCAACTGGGTTACTTTCCTATGGACTATTTTTATAACACACAAGACATGTGGGGAGGCAGTTGCTGCTGATGACTGTCCCAGATTCCAATGGAAAGGGGTTTTTGGTTAATGGGCTGGAGCCAGAGAAAGGGCAGGGCAGAGAATGGGCAGAGAAAGGCTTTTTGGGCAACCTAGGAGAAGGATGCTGAGTGGCGTGGGCAATTTACATGGCTGCCAATGGTGGGAGCAGAAGTGGAAGAGCTCAGATCAAAGGCTCTCTTCTCTGTTCTGTTTGGGAGCCCTTCAGGGTGATTAGAAGGACCAGGGAGGGAAATGGGGACGGGCTGGTGACAGGTCTGCAATTGTTGCCAAGTAGGCCCCCTCCCCTGCTTTGAAGCCTGCTATGAACTGTGTTAAAGTTTCCTGCGTTGCTGTTTTACTGCTGCACCAAAGATTGCTTTGCACGCGTGTGTGCTCTGATACACGTGTCAGTTTCCTGCCTGCGTGTCAATTACCCCGCTGCTGTAATAGACTGTGTAGTTTACTGACTCCATGTTTGGATAACTGCACAAAGGACTCTCTTTCTGGGCAGCCCTGCCCTGACCTGTATCTGGACTTCCCAGTGTGTGTTTGGACTGTGTTCCCCGTGCCTGCTTTGCCATCTGCCACGGACCGTGCCTGTTCCCTGCTTTGGACTGTGTTTTAAAGTGTTGTTCCCCCTGCCTCCATGGAAGCCTGCCTCATATGGGCCCAAGCCGCTGCTAGCAGCCGGGCGCCTGCCGGGGAAACCTCCAGCGAGCCTGGCTAGGCGCTCCCTGGTCAGTTCCCGCCTGGAGCCTCCCGCGAGCCGGTCGCCGAGCTTGCCCTCGCTACCGGGCAGCCTGCTATCCAGCCCCAGCTATGCCCAGCCGGCATCCATGTTCTCAGGCAGACAGAAGACCCTGGGAAGAAGACTGCTTTGAGAAGCCATTTCGGCGAAGCGGGCACACCACGTCCGCAGCGAGAGCCCCTCGCCCCGCTCTGCATATCTTAGGAGCCGCCCCGGAGAAGAACTAAGTGCCGACCATCCCAAGCACTTAGAGAATGCATCTCAAAGAAACCTCCGCATTCCAAAGCTGATGACATCAGGACAAGCCCTGTCCGCTGGAACATCCATTCAGCCCACTCGGATTTCCCCCTCCCTCTTTTGTCCCCTCTTCCTGAGGTGTCACTTATCACAATCTGATTACCAAAGTGGCCCATCCAAGCCATTCAGTGACCCATTAGACCCTTTGTTTTAATCTGTGAGAACCACCAAGTACAGCACCAGCCCCAGGGTATGTTTTGGGGTATTTAAGCTGGTCTCCCAGACCACTCGGTGCCTCGGCCATTCCCTATCCAGACCTCCTTGCTGTCCGTCTGTGGTTCCAGTGCTGGCATTGGGCCACCCTCGCTGCTGTGTCTCTGCTTCGCTCCAGGATAAGTGAGTATTTCCCCTATCATCGTTGGGAACCAGCTAATGCGAACGTCTCTGTATTTCATACCCTGTATTTCTTAGGTCTTGTGTGTTCTCTGTATGATTGTGCAAGCTAGGCTTACGCTACACTCAATACACGTGTTTGAACCTTACTCCTTGTCTGCCTCTTTTTCACTAGAGTGTCTGGGATCGGGACCTCCGTAAACATAGGTTATGATCCGCGCTTAATATTTAGTTACAGACTGCTATAGCTAATTCCCCATTATAATAAAGAGCAGTTCTGGTAACAGTTTACTGGTGGAGAATGCGGGCATAACCCGGTTCGTGTGAATACACGTGAGTCGACACGCGTGTCTTCAGCGAACTGACTTAGAGGAAAATTTTCCAGACCTCAGTGTAAAGAGCGCAATTTTAGCTCAGGGAATTAAAGGTGTGAGTGTGTGTGGCTCTAGTGAGCATTTCTATCTTGTGGGTTGGCTTTTCCCCCATTTCCTCCTTCAGCCAGCTTTGGACTACTTGCCTTTTGTGGTGCACCGCGAGGCCCTCCAGCCGTTATAACCGGTGTACTGTGGGTGAGGACCTCTGAACTGGTGAAGTTCCTGGCCACCTTCCGGGCCGCCTGAACGCGTCTATGTGGGTGGGATCCCAGAAGTAGGCTCTATAGATTTATATATACCTCCTGAAGCAGCACATATAAAATTCTCTTCCGCCCTCCCCCGTCTCTCCTAAGCCCGTCCAAACCCCGTTCCTGCCAGCACTTAGGCTTCAATCCCCGCTCCGGAGGAAACGTGAAGGGATCGATAGTCCGTTTGGTTAGTTAGCTTTGGGAATCTAAAGCCAGGTTCCTGAAGCCCCGCGGCAGCCGGCCGCACCGTGCTTGAGAGTTTTAAGGTAGACTCTTGGGCGCCTTTCCGCTCGCGAGTTTTAAGTCAGACTCGTGAGCACACCTCGCTTGGGAGTCAGTGGGACTCTTGGGCACACTTTTGCTTGGGAGTTGTTAGAACTCTTGAGCGCTTTTCCACTTGGGAGTACCGTGGTTTTACTCCTGAGCACTTTTGCTTGGGGACTTGCAGAGGCAGTCCTTGAGCGCATTTAGTCTTTTGGTCGAGGCTTGGAGACAATTTAACCGTTTGTCTCTGAGCACGAGGCCTGGGGACACTTTGAGTTTAGTTCTTGGGCAGAGAGCTTGAGAGCATTTTGGCTTCTGAGCAGAGGCTTGGGAGCATTTCGGGTTGCCTGAGCAGAGGCTTGGGAGACCCCCTTAGTAGCAGTTCCTGAGCAGAGGCTTGGGGACGCTTTTTGGTTTTCCGAGTAGAGGCTTGGGAGACCCCTGAGCTTTGGCTTCTGAGCAGAGGCTTGGGAGCACTGAGCGTTTTTGGTTCTTGGGCTTAGAGAGCTTGAGAGCACCTTCTGAGCCAGTAAACTTTTCCTGGTCCCGTGGCTTGTAGGCAAGCTTGAAACGGGAATAGGAATTTTTCCTTCTCCCCCGGTGGAGAAGAACCGAGTGTAGGACCCTAAAATACCCTGTGAACCTAACAGTAGAACCTTAAAACCCCCTGGTAAAAACCCTTGAGGACCTGAGGGAAGGATAAACCTCCCAAAAGGGACATAGAGAGGAAGAAGTTGTTAAAACCCTTGAGCAGCTTTAATCGCCCCACCCCTGGTGTCGCTGATCCACTCTTTAACCACCCCCGAGATCAGCCTTAAACTAAAAGGAAAAATGTACCGGGCAGCCCCCACCGTGCCCCGCCTGGAGAAGTGGCTAGTTAAGAAGGGAGATTGCCCTTGGGAAGCTGGTTCCTTCAAGGGACCCGACCCACTCCAGATAGTCAGAAGCGCCTTCCAAGATTTTTGCGAAAAAGAGAAACCTAGGTCCAGTAAGAAGGATAGGTATGGAGCCTGGGCACTTTTCACCGCCCTACAGGACAGCGTGTCCCTAATTAATAAGTTGCAGACAGCTCAAGAAGAACAGGAACAGGAGATAGAAAAGCTAAGGGAAGAAAAGAAGGAACATGAGGAGAAAGCAGCCGAGTGGCGTTCAGAACGCGTTAACTTCATGCTGGAGAAGCAGGGACTAGCCGCTGCCCTCCAGGACGCCCAGCACAAGGCTGAAGTAGCCACCGCTCGTGCCGATATGGCTGAGCACGCAGTAATTGAAGGTCAGGAGAAAATTGCAAAGTTAACCCATGCTGCCCAGTTCATGGCAGAGCAGAAAGTCGCTAAGATAACCGCAGCAGACCACTCCGCTTGTAAGAGGGAGCTAGAGGCCCTAAAGCAGCACCTGGGAATGCAGCAGGCCGTAATTTCCGCCGTGCATCCCGCAGCCCTCTTGGCCCTCCCCGAAGGTAGTACCGACAACTGGTCACCCCCTTCGCCCCAGCCTGCGGAAGCCCCACAGCCCCTCCACCCAATAGCCACCAAGGAAATTGTATCCATGGACGAGGATGGCAGGAAGACAGACCGAATAGTTAAGGAGACCCGCAATTGGAGGCCCGATGAGCTCCAAGCCATAGCGGACCGCATGGGACCCCTGAATCGAGACTCAGCTATACAATGGTTTGCACACGTGACCATGTCCCAGCCCTCCGCCAGTGGCTCCGATGTAGCTCAGCTGGCTCGCCATTGTGCCAGCCCCGAAATAGTCACCTCCCTCAACGCATATATTTCTAACCGGAGACTAGCCACTCGCAGTCAGTATGGTGCCATGAAAGAGTTATGCGCCTTCCTGTGGCCCACCAAGAGTTTAAAAGCCCTGTATATTGCAGAGTCTCAAAAACCCGGAGAGGATCCAGAGGCATATTTAGCCAGGAAACAGCTCCTAGCCGAACTAGCAGACGAGGTAGATTTAGATTTGAGCGACATGCCGGACTTCGACGACTTAGAATTCAGGAGGGCAGTCATAGATGGACTCAACAGTACTACCCGCCTAGCCCTGGCAGGAGTAGAACCCGGGAGCATCTCATGGGGAGACCTGGAAGCCCGCATCAGGAGCATTGCTGGCCTGTTGCGAGAAACCGGCGCCATCCGCCATGTGAAGTCCCCGGCCTCCCATAGGAAAGAGAGTGAGCCCATCAACACAGTCACGTATGCCAACCATGGTCCGCACTCCCAATATCGCCCCCAAGGGCATAGCTCGTACTCGGAGCCTAGAGGTGGCATCTTGCGTGGGAGAAGCGGTAGCTTCACTCGGGGCCGCAGCCAAAGGGACTCTCATCCAGGAGTAACCTTTGCGCCCACCCCCAGTCGCTACCCTTCCTCCCCACAGGGACCCTCTGAGCCCTGGAGACCTGCGCTGCCCTCGGCACCCCCGCCCCCTCGGGCACCTCACCCCTACAATCACCAGGTCTACCCTCCCCCAAGTCAGGCTGACTCCTGGAGACTGCAGCCAAAGGACCATGAGGAGCCCTCTGACCTAGGCGGCCTGCCGCCAGCCAGGGACTCACTCCGCTGGGAACTCTGGAAGCGGCTCAAGGATCATGGGGCAGACATGGAGCTCTTCCACCAGCAGCCCACTTCAGTTCTTCTCTCTGCCCTTCTAGACACCCTTGGGAAAGGCCCTCCCCAACATGCACAGCCAGTGGCTACAGTAAGAGGAGAGCCGCCACCAGCTGGGAACCCCTTTTTCCAATAGGGATGCCCGGGGGTCACACATTATTCTCCCCACTTAACTGCCCGTGGGAGAAAACCAAAGGTTGAGGCTAGCCTTCGACCTCCGGGAACTAAAAATAGCTGGAAACTTAAAAGAGAGAAGGAAAGATTCCAAAGGGTGATTCGCACCCAGAACCCAGCATCAACTTTGCCAGACACCTCTGAAAGAAATCTGGCAGAGCTGCAAAATAAAATTCAGGAGCTCATAAGTGTAAATAGGGAACAGAATTTAAAAATAAATGATCTTAATAAAGAGAATGAGGAATTAAAAGAAAAATTAAATTCTTGCACAATAGAGAAAGAGCAGCTCCACAATAAATTCCTTAGCATGCAGACTTTGCTGGAGAACCAGAATAATGAAACTGCCACTTTAAAAACCCTGATGCAAAATCTCCTGGAACCCCAGAGACTCACTGAGGCCAGATTAAAGACTTTAGAGGAACAATCAGTGATTGAATCAGCACCCCGCCCCGCCAAAGGCAGTGAAACAGGTAGCCAGTCACCTTTGCCTCCAACTTCTGCCTCAGCCCCCATGCCCAAGAAGCCAGAATTCACTTTAGCCTCTGAGCATGTGCAGAGTTTAAAAGTCATTCCCCAAGAAATTGTCTTGGCTCCCATAGACTGCCCCCAGCCAAGCTATACACAGCCCACCGTGACTGTGCCCTCTTGCAATGACCCTGAAGAACAGGTAAACAAAAGTAAAAATGCAGTTCCTTTAAAAGAATTAAATTGCTTTGAGAATCCAGTGCTTGCAACTACACACCAAATAGCTTTCTGTCAGCCTTCCCTGACTAACACCCCTGAAGAAAACCTCATGTTGGGCCTGTGTGGTTTAGTAGTGCTTGAGCTAATTCAGAGATATTTGTGTATCTGTTTCCTCATTTTAAAAGGCTCAAGCCCAAAACTTAATGAAAAGGTAGAGCCTCCAGCAGTAAGTGCAGTCAGGAATGTAATAAGGCAAGTGAGCAAACTCCAGAAAGACTCCCAGTTGCTAGCAGCATCTAAAACAGACTATTCCCACTCAGCGTTGCACCCCCACCCCTCATTGAAATGGAAAAACTGGCCAGACCAGGATTCTGACCTCCTCCTAGTTCTTCCTTTTGTCCTCTCCCAGGCTGAAGTAAGCCCAAATAAATGTAATCACTGGTTCCCTGTCAGAATTTGGAAGGGATTGGAACCAGGAGTGGAAAAGCCACCTTAAGGAGACTTGAGTTCAAGTCCCCGCAGCCCCCGTCCCTTTTCGTTGTGCAGTCTTAACTTTATGTGTGTGTAAACCTGAAGCCCAATTCCCTTTTGAAATTAGATATAAAAAGCCAACTTGGCTTCATATAATCATTTAGTGTTTTTGCTATTTCTTTTCGGTTCTATTCTTTAACTTCATTAGGCGGGCCCCACAGTTGGGACCCTTGGGGGAAACACGGCAACCAAAGACAAATAGGACCACCACCGAAAGTGATTCTTAATTGGATTGTAAGCCGCATGTTCGGAAAAAAATTGCACAGGCAAAAGAGATTTGCTGTGTGTGAAAGTGTTTGGAGAGGCTTTAGCCCAGAAGTGAATGCAGTCTTCCAACGTTGAAACCACCAAATAAGGTGATTTCTTTGTTTGAAAACATTTCACCCGCCGTGCTGGTGAAGATCCCGCATCTACGTAGATTCGGGGTCTCACCTGCCAGACCCACGCTTTCGCATGATGGTCGGCTTTGGCTTTGAGGGCCGTGCCTCCCCTGGAAAAGGTCCCCCAGATAGCCCAACACCTCTCTTTTACTAATGTTCATATTCGTCATGGTGAGTTGCTATACGGCGCCACCACTTAGTACGCTTTAGTGCAAAAGTAAAAGACCCGCCAGTATTTTGTAAATATGTTACCCCTGGAATATGTTATTGGGGTGCGTTCGCCACGCACAAGGGGCAGCGTGCCTCATTTACATAGCCAGGATCCCCCGCGCCAAGATGACCCCCGAACAACCCAGACACAGTGGCGCCGGCAGATCTCGGCCGCCTCCGCCGCTTTTCGATAAACGCCGCCGAGCGCCCTCGGCTCCACTTCGGCCCTTTCCGCCAGCAGCCGCCCGCCCCACGGAATCTTTTCCCTTGCCCGTACCGTACAAGGGAAAAGAAGGGGGGGAGACATATTGAAGTTTTAATGAAGCCCTGCCAGGCCTTCCAAGTGAGGGCAACCCAAAAGTACCCCACACCCGTATGCCTCTTGCTCCGTGTGTTTTTCTTTTTGCTCAGTGCATTTTTCTTTTGCTCAGTATATTTTTCTTTTTGCCCGGTGTACCCTTTTTTTTTAAACCAGAAAATGGGGCCTCCCGAGGGAGTCCCTCCAAAAATTGCTTGTCCTGCAAATATATGACGAAGGCCTATTTTTGAAAATTAAAGCGAGGGCCCCCGTCTGCAGCAACCCTTATAGTTAATGGAAACCGCTCTCTAGTTTTTTTTCCGTTTTAAAACGGCAAGGCCAGGCCGAGCCGGACAGATAGCTCTCAGCCCGCAAAATAAAAATAGCCCGCCACCGAGCAAGGGACACCTGAAGGCCACATAGCCTAGGCACCCAGGGACCCCCGGGCGAGTTTGCATAATCCCGCCTAACGCACAGCCGACCCTTGCTCGACGCAAAGACGTCCCCCCTGAAATATACACGCTTTAGGAAGAAGCCTCCGCATAGGAGTTCCCCAGAGCAACAAGCTGGAAGGCTCGCTTAGTGCTCAGGGACTTCTCATTCGAGTCCCGCCTAATAAACAGTGCTGGCAGAAAAAAACGCCCTCCCTTTTCTTTTTCCCTACTTCACTTCATTTATTTCGCTGCAAGAAACTCAGGGAACCTGTACTTATATCCGCAGGTCTCCCCAGGATATTTTCACTACAGAAAGGAAAAGAAGGCCAGGAGATGAGGCACCTGGCTACTCTGTGTTTGCTCGTGCTGGCAGGCACCCTAATAGAGGGACGCCCGTCCAAATTAATGCCCTACCCCCACTGGAGATGTATTAATACATTGGCAGGAAATGAAATGATGGTCTGCAAGGTTGTGCAGCAGAGCAATATGACCACCCCCACGGATCGCACTAACTTCCGCAGTTGTGAAGAGCAGTGGATCCGACCCCCAGAGCTTGTTGTTTTATGTGTAGGAGTGAAAACAATGTCCCAAGAGCTAGTGTGCTATTCACCTACTGACACAGTGTCACCACTTGCTCCGATTCCATGTATGTTTCTTCCCCGTATCAGGCCAGCCCCCACCGCAGTCCCGGTGGTAGACAAATATACCACCCCTGCCAACTTCGAAACCTCGCCATTTGTCACTGAGGCTTTCGGACCATACTGTGAAGTTATTTTAGTGTCGGCCGCAGTATGGAAGGCAGGAGACCCCTTTAGAATGACCATCCTACTAGGCACCACTACCACTGAGTCTGCATCAGTCATTATCGCGCCCCCTTCAGGCACAGCTCTCTCCTTCGATATAGAGCGCTGGGAGAACTTGACCTGGATTGTAAAAGAGGAAGACCTAGCCAAACAGGGCCCACCCGATTGGATTCTGGTTCAACAGACGCCCGAATGCCAAACCAAGCCCCTAGTAGAGAAATTTCACCGGCTTGGGCTGCTCTTTGTAAATTTGACTCATGAACCAGGCAATTATTCCCTGCTGATCCGGACCCAGGAGACCCACACCATCCAAATTGACCCTTTGATTGTTAGCAATGAACAATTAAGCCAAGGCGGCACGCATATAGTGGGCTCCCATGTTTTGAAGACTGACATTCGAGAGAGAGTTCTAGTCCGCCCGCAAATGTCTTTAAAAGAGATCCGCATAGACTTAGCTGAGCTAAATGTAACCCAGAGGCTGCCGCAGTGCGCTCCCTATCTGGAGGCCGGTAGCAAGGGTTGGAATGCATGGCTACAACTGTGGATCGATCCCTCCCCCTCTCTCTCGCGTGCCAGACGAAGCATTGCCGACTGGACTGCTCCTGCAGCCGGAGGCTTAGCAATCATGGATTCGGTCAACATTGAGACTCTCGCTAATAAGTTTGCCCATGTCACGACTAGCATCTCTGACTTAGGTAAACCGGTGGTGCAGTCCCTAAATTCCATTTCGAATGGGCAACACGAGATCAGCTCCATTTTAGTTAACTGGGAGAGTCAAATTGAAAGAGATTTTTCTCTGCTGCTCAAAGGAACACAGTCTTTGGAACGCAACATGTCAATAGCCATGGCATGTATGCAAGCCCAACAATTAAACCAGGCTGTGGCCATGGGGCTAATTCGGCAAGCCACGGACGGGCATTTGCCCCTGGAAATTAAAAGATTGATTATGCCCAAATTGTCACCCATAGAACTGGAGCTTGAATCCTGGTGGTCTCTCGTAAATTCCTCATTCTCACCGACCACCCAGGAGCTTAAATTATTTTTATTAACGGCCAGTGCGCACGAGTCATTCCATGTGTATCCAGTCGTGCCTCTGGGACTCCAAGTCAGCGATACCGAGGTCCTCTACGCCCGCCACCCCGACCATTGGGCCCGCTTCACCCCGACCGGATGGCAGCTCGTCAGCCTCCAAGGGTGCCAGCATCGAGACCAGACCGGCTTCATTTGCCAGGACCAAGCCTTTGCACCTCACCACCCCTGTGTAGCCCCGCAAGTCGACACCCTCAATGAGTGCCCTTTCGAGGTCGTCCGGGAGAACAGCTCCGCTGTGGTCTACCTTGGGAAAGGATGTGCCTGCGTGCGAACGGCCTGCGACTTTGTGGTCTTGAACTCGTTCCAGCTCAAGCCCGTGATCCCGGGAGTCAATCGCTGCTTTTGCAACCTGTCTTCGGTGGCAGCCTGCGACTTCACTTACACGGTACCGGTCTGGACCCAAGAAGAGATCCTGGTGGCACCCTCCATCTATCGACATGTGAAGCCCATCTCCCTTGGCATCGGTCTGGAGCTAATCCACGAGCTCCTGGCACACCCGCAGCTCCACCGCACCCTCCAGAGCATCCAGAGGGACGGGGACACCACTGCTTTGGTTGTGTCCCACAACGGGAAGGAGATTTTGGATCTTGTCCAGCGGATTAAGACCACCGGTGAGCACTCGTGGTGGGAAACCCTCTTTGGCTGGAGCCCCACTGCCACTGGAATTTACAATTTGGCTTTGCACCCGATCGTTGTGATTTTGGCCTTTCAAGTTTTGTTGTGTGCCTCATTACTTTATTTGGGCTGTTGGAGCCGCCGACAGCTCCAGCAACTCCAACTTTCCTACCGTCTGGATCATTACAATCCAGACCTCCTCTTGCCCTAATGGTTATTCTTGGCGCCCTCCTTTAACCCTTGTTTGTTTTATTGCTTGTGCTGGTATGAACTATGCTTGTGGTTATGATTATGTGTACGGATCCTGAACCAGCCCCATGGACGCTCTGCTGCCGGACACCGCTCCGAGGCCCTCTTGTGGACTAGGGGGGGACGTATTTTCCCGCCTCCCAGCCCACGGCCTGCCTACGAACGACCGCCAGCAGCGCCACTTCCATGAGGACTAGAACTGTGTGCCTAAAGCCCTTCTCGCCGCCTGCTGACCCTGCTCTGCGGATTGACGCAGACAGCAAGGGGGGGTGGAAGTGTGTTTTGGAACACATGGACTAAGCTTGCTCGTTTCTGTAAATATGCAACCCAGTCCAGCAGCTGTACTGCGGACTGAGCCGTCTGTGATCTTTGCTGCTCTATTGTTTTATGAATTTCTTCCCATTGCTTTCATGAATTTTACTCCCATGAATTTAGCCCCGAACTAGTCCCTCCCTCTATCTACTGCAAGTGCGCCCATGAACTTTATCCCGATGAATTTGATTTTAACCTTTTGAATTGCCTTCTTAACACAACTCCCTCCGCCGAGGCAGTTCTAGTCTATGAATTTGATTTTAATCCAGCCATATTGATTTGGGTTTTAATTGCAGAGTTTATTTTTCTGACCCCCTATGAGCCCTTCCGCCGCTTACCCCTCATGAATTGTTTCCACGCACTTGCTTTTACTCTTGCTGCTTTTATGGGTTTTAACCTCCCGAATCATTGCTTTTAATCCTATGTATTTATGTATTTATGGTTTTAATTATCTATGAATTGTTCAATCTATGAATTGTTCAACCCTTGATGAATTGGTCTATGCCCTGCTTGCACATTTCACGTTATCTTGTATGAATTGCTTTTAATCCTGCATTCATGAATTGAACCATGAATTGTCTTTGCTTTTAAATCTTATGCTTATGAATTAATCCATGTATATGAATTGCTCCTGGTTTTTAATGCTTTTAACCCATCATGAATTCCGTATGAATTACCTTCATCCATGAATTAATCAATGTACACAAATATGAATTATTGCTATTTATATGCATGAATTGCTCATTGCTGCCCATATCACCATGAATTGTTATTGCTTATGAATTATGACTATTTATTCTGACGATTGCACTTAGCACACCCCCTGGTGTGAACCCAGAGACCTGCAGCCCATTGGCTGATCTAAATTGCACTTATTCGGTTAGGTGGTTCTCCAAACTAAATTTTTGAGTGACGCCTCCCCCTCCTTCCCTTCCCACTCCTTCTTCGCTCGAAGCTCGACCACCGGACATTGCCGACCACCTCGCCTTTGAAGTCAAGTTCGGAGACCCGCGCGCCTGACGTCCCGGGGTCTCCGAGGGGGGGAATTGTTGCCAAGTAGGCCCCCTCCCCTGCTTTGAAGCCTGCTATGAACTGTGTTAAAGTTTCCTGCGTTGCTGTTTTACTGCTGCACCAAAGATTGCTTTGCACGCGTGTGTGCTCTGATACACGTGTCAGTTTCCTGCCTGCGTGTCAATTACCCCGCTGCTGTAATAGACTGTGTAGTTTACTGACTCCATGTTTGGATAACTGCACAAAGGACTCTCTTTCTGGGCAGCCCTGCCCTGACCTGTATCTGGACTTCCCAGTGTGTGTTTGGACTGTGTTCCCCGTGCCTGCTTTGCCATCTGCCACGGACCGTGCCTGTTCCCTGCTTTGGACTGTGTTTTAAAGTGTTGTTCCCCCTGCCTCCATGGAAGCCTGCCTCATATGGGCCCAAGCCGCTGCTAGCAGCCGGGCGCCTGCCGGGGAAACCTCCAGCGAGCCTGGCTAGGCGCTCCCTGGTCAGTTCCCGCCTGGAGCCTCCCGCGAGCCGGTCGCCGAGCTTGCCCTCGCTACCGGGCAGCCTGCTATCCAGCCCCAGCTATGCCCAGCCGGCATCCATGTTCTCAGGCAGACAGAAGACCCTGGGAAGAAGACTGCTTTGAGAAGCCATTTCGGCGAAGCGGGCACACCACGTCCGCAGCGAGAGCCCCTCGCCCCGCTCTGCATATCTTAGGAGCCGCCCCGGAGAAGAACTAAGTGCCGACCATCCCAAGCACTTAGAGAATGCATCTCAAAGAAACCTCCGCATTCCAAAGCTGATGACATCAGGACAAGCCCTGTCCGCTGGAACATCCATTCAGCCCACTCGGATTTCCCCCTCCCTCTTTTGTCCCCTCTTCCTGAGGTGTCACTTATCACAATCTGATTACCAAAGTGGCCCATCCAAGCCATTCAGTGACCCATTAGACCCTTTGTTTTAATCTGTGAGAACCACCAAGTACAGCACCAGCCCCAGGGTACGTTTTGGGGTATTTAAGCTGGTCTCCCAGACCACTCGGTGCCTCGGCCATTCCCTATCCAGACCTCCTTGCTGTCCGTCTGTGGTTCCAGTGCTGGCATTGGGCCACCCTCGCTGCTGTGTCTCTGCTTCGCTCCAGGATAAGTGAGTATTTCCCCTATCATCGTTGGGAACCAGCTAATGCGAACGTCTCTGTATTTCATACCCTGTATTTCTTAGGTCTTGTGTGTTCTCTGTATGATTGTGCAAGCTAGGCTTACGCTACACTCAATACACGTGTTTGAACCTTACTCCTTGTCTGCCTCTTTTTCACTAGAGTGTCTGGGATCGGGACCTCCGTAAACATAGGTTATGATCCGCGCTTAATATTTAGTTACAGACTGCTATAGCTAATTCCCCATTATAATAAAGAGCAGTTCTGGTAACACTTTCCAGTAGCTGCCAGCTGAGGATGGCGGCATGTGGCATCCTGATGCAGGTGGAACTTCCCTTGGGTCAAGCCCAGAGCTGCTTACACAATCTTAGTGCCCGTGGAAAAGCCAGAGCCAAAGGCAGGGGGAAGAGGCACACTCAGTGGGGCAGAGAAGCTGTGCCGCCGGGGACGGGAGAAGACAAAGAGTTCCAGGAGGGGAGCTGTATAGAAAAAGCATCCGTGCCGGGGTAAGAGTGTGCCTCCATCCAACCCAGCCCCTCCCCACTCACTGTGGAAAGCAGCACCTGTCACCCTCCACCCAGCATTTTGCTGGAAGTGGCGCCACCGCTGAGCTCTTTGCCATGAATGCATGTTTTTAAATTTCTGTGGCCTGCCCCAGAAGATGACATGGGCATGTCAAAGGGGAAACACAAGGGGACAATATTAGACTTCAAGGACAGCTATTGCATGATGGAGACTTGAGTATCGGGAGGGCAATTTTCTCATTTTAAAAGTGGAGGCGTTGAGCTGTTTGGTGCTACACAGAGATTAGCGACGACTCCTGCAGCGGGTGAGCACTAGAGACAGCAAGGGCCGCCACAAAGGAGTTTCTGGCTGGGCGCCTGCGCCTTCTCCCCCCGGCTCTTCTTTGCACCAGGTGAGGCTGGATGTGACGCTCTGTGTGGAGGTCACCAAAGGTGCCTGGAAGTGCCATGACTAGAAGTAGAAGCCCCCACCCCACCCCGCTGCCCACGCGTGGCTCCGCACATCAGCAAGCCAGCTCAGACAGGAACGGGGGAGGCCACTGATGCAGGGATCAGAAGTCAAGACCCCCTCCCCTCCCCTCCCTCGCTCGGATGAGGCGCTCTGAAGGAGGGCTTGCTCTGCAGTGAGTCACCGCTGCTCTGAGAACAGGGACCCCTGCCAGGCCTCATAGCAAAGCCGTGAGGTAACTGCAACCAGAGCTGGGGTGTTTTTTTAAAGGGAATAGTTCTCTCCGATGGAGCGTTAACCCTTGAGGAGAAAACAGGCATAGAGCAAGGCTGACGGAGGCCTTGTTCCTGGTGGAGGGGACGTAGCCGCTCCCAGTGCCCTTTGGCTTCCACTGGCTTCCACTTGGTCTCTGGGCCCATTTATTTATTGATTGACAAAATTTATAGTCCGCCTTTCTGCCCAAAAACAGGGCCACCAAGCAGCACATTATCACACATGATATGATCGACAACCACATCAGAAAACGAATTAAGACCAAAACATTATACATATATAAAAAGCAATTAAAACAGGGCAGGAAGTAGAAGTCATTGAAGAAGCATTGATTTAGATTTAAAAAGTATTTTCCCACCAGCAGAAGACATTGATGGAAGGGGGCAAGTGACTACCCCGGGGAGGAAGTTCAACAGTTTCGGTGCCACCACTGCAAATTGTGCCACACACCCAAACTAGCACCTTTAATTGTGCATTCCCTTACCATTGATAGCCCCCTTCAAGTTGTGTCCAAAGGTGACTTTGGAGACTATCCAGCCCCCCCAAGTCAGTCCGTACCTGCACTGCACCTTCTCCCTGTGTTGAAAGCTTGGGGTTTGTTCCCTATTGATTTCCCCTACTCTTTGGAAGCCACTGAAATGCTGGTGGTGGAGACAACAGTCCAGCAGCACCCTGCTCTCCCAAGGCCACCTGACTCTCAGAGGGGTTTTTTTGCATGCATCTCCCTCAGTACACTACCAGCAGCTGGTCAATTCCCAAAATCCCCACCAAGAGTGCCAGCGCTCCTAGCTTCCGTTCTTGGTTGCTGTTTAAGGCTCTGCCCGGTGCCCACGTCTCCCACTACCCAACAACCAACTACCCTGGGGATGGCTTGCTACACCTCGGTGCTCCTGGGGAAATAGTGATCTAGCAACCAAGTGCTTCCATTTCCCTGGCGCCCATTTTAGATAACGAGTCTGAATGGTGGAGTTCTATGGGGGCTACAGACCAATGAACAGTATTTAAAATAGAAAATAATTTACTGTCAATGAATAACAACAGTGTGCTTATATCATGCCCTTCTGCACAGATTAGTGCCACAGTCAGAGCAGTGAACAAAGTCAGTGTTATTATTGCTACATACATATTCTATACAGCAATGGAACAAGCAAGGGATGCAAAGAAAAGGTGCAAACATGCAGTCCTCTGTTCCTCAGCCCTTTACCTACCCTAGTTGGTCTTATTCTAAGGCCGATTTTAAATTTGAAAGTTACAGTGTTCTAAAACCTTCCCATTATCTTTGAGTCTTTGTCCAGGCTGCTGGCACTTGGTTAGCTCCGCACGGCAACAGCAGCCGTTAAGATGAAGTTCAGGTGTGAGACCCCTTTCCTCCAGACGAAACCAGTCAAAATGGGCATTGCAAAATGGACCCTGTTCTCCTTGCATCCAGGGAGTTTATTACCTCTCTTTCTGCCCACCTTCCCTTGTGGCACATGGCTTCCCTTCCTGTCCTTCCCAGAAAGAGATGCTATCTGGCAACTGGCACCCCCAAATCTTTGTCCCCTCCAAGGTACCATGTTCCTGCCTGTGTGTGAGATGGCCTTCAGACCAGTTTCTGCTAGCTAGAAGCATTTACATAACCAAGCCTTAAGTACTGGGTGCTCAAGAGAGCCCTCACTGGGAGGGGAGTGTTTGAGGGCAACTTCTGTCCGTGTCTCAACATACTTCTTAAAATGAATGTAGCGGTTTTGTAGCCCCCAAACTCATAATAGTATGGTGTAGCCCGAAGTGGAGAACCTCAAAGTGTTCCCACACTGTTGGCTGCCCACCTGTGTCCATTCCAAAAGCAGCAGCCCCCTCCTCATTGCCCCTTCCCCCCCATGTTGCACACAACGCTCTCTTCGCCACTCTGTTGGGCAGCAGCCAGAGGCAATCACCCCTTCGACAGACTCACTAGCTTCATTCAGCAAAGGAATTTAATTAGCCTCTTCCCATCCTCATGAAGAAAGAAAGAAAGAAAGAAAGAAAGAAAGAAAGAAAGAAAGAAAGAAAGAAAGAAAGAAAGAAAGAAAGAAAGAAAGAAAGAAAGAAAGAAAGAAAGAAAGAAAGAAAGAAAGAAAGAAAGAAAGAAAGCCCACAGACATCTTGTGCCCTAGCTTCCTTTCCAGAGCGAACTGCCTGTTGCCTGCCTGTTATACCGGATGAATCTGCAATTGTGCCGGAGGCTAGGAAAGGAATCCAGGCGGGGGGGGGGGGGAGGGGAGGGCTGTGCTCACCGGATGTTCCTTTTGTCAACATTCTCAGAGAAGGGGCTACGGGGATTTGCCCAGCCCTGGGCACAGGATCTGGAGTTGCTGTTAGGTTGACATGTGCATAATTTTTACTTATGGGTTTTGCCACAGCAAGATGTGATTACGGGACAGAAAAGGCAGGAATGACTCTCAGTGGCTACCAGTGATGACAGCCAGTATGAACTTCCATGTTCAGAGGCAGTATATCAGATGTGGGGGCACGACAAGGCACAAGAAAGGCTTGTTTGAACCCACCTCCTGACCTAGTGGGGCTGTTTTGAGGCTGACAGTTCTGCCAGGGTTGGGGTGTGAGGCCCACCCATGGCACCCCTGCCTTCTGTTGGCAGGCAGCAATGAATGGTGCGTGTTCCAAAGTTGCCTCCGGTTCTGCTTTCCTCTTTGTTTCCTTCACCATTGGTTCCCGGTTTAAGAGCTGAATGAATTGCCATTGGGGTGGGGTGGGGGAGACACGCTGGGCCTTCCTCGCTGGCTCACCTTCCTTATCAGCCCTGGCCACCCGATGATGCCTCTCCTGCCGGCCAAGGGAAGGGCCTCTGTCCGGGGTTTAAGAGACAGGGTGCCCTTCCCCCACTCACTGAAGGCTGTGCCCAAGCTGTTTTCCCTGCACATTCCATGCTGTGATATATTTAAATCTTTACTTAGCATAAATACTGTAGGTCAAACACCAGACACATTCCCCAATTATATTTCCCCCCCGTATTGGATGAAATATGTTTCCAATTTGGCTGGGTTTTTGTTTTATTAGGCCTGGGGCAGCCAGTGACCGGCCTTCAGAAGAACCCTTGCAGTCAGATCTCTGAGCCCCACGCCTTAGCAAACAGGAGTTGATAAAGCCAAGAATGTGCTCACTGTTCCTTCCTCCCAAAGACAAGGGATCGTCCAGAGGCACTCTGCCCATGCCCAGGGGTGTGCCTGCAGGGCAGGCCTTGAGGAAAGGCTCCCTCCCTCCCTGGGACTTCTCGCCATGTCTGGGGCTTTGTCGTTTTCTCCCACTGCTGGAAGGGTTGTGTGCGTGTGGTGTCGGGGTTGTGTGCCTCTGGTCAGGATACGATCCAACAGATTTGGGGTTTGAAAAACTCCATGGGAGCAGGGGTGATGTTTATTTCTCATCCGATCTGTTTTTACCTTAACGTTTCAGCCTCCAGTGTCCCTTGCATGAGTTGAACATGTGACTCTTAATTCTGTGCTATTCAGTTTCTTTGCACTGTTTTCTTGCAGTGAAATGTAAGCATTTTTCAGCATTGTGTATCAGTAAACCAGCATTATATAGTACCTGTATGATCATGTATCTGTTTCTGAACGGCGCCATCATGGATATGATTGATGGAGAAGCAAAAGAGACCGGGGCGCAGATAAGGGAGATTTCTTTAGAAACCTAAAGGAAGCCCCCAGGTTGCTAAAAAAATCTATCTTAAAAAAAAACATTGAAGGATTAACCCCCCCCCCCAATAATATAGAAGCAACACCTGTAACTTTAAGAGAAGAATGTCCACTGAGAATATGTTCTGAAATCTCAATGCTATTGGGGGGGGGAAGGGTTGCTAGGCAACCACAGAAATATTGCCCTGCCTTCCAAGCCTGTCTGTCTGTAAAGCAATGCCATGGAGGAGTTATCAGGGGTGAACTGGGAGAGCAGAACAGCCCTGGGAAAGCACCCCCTCCCCTCTTGTGTCCCCTGAGGGAGGAGGACTTGCCAGGGGCAGGCCTAGCAGAGACCACAATGACCCTGTGTGAGGGGCCAAAATCAGTGAGCTGGGCGGGGGGGGGGCACCCTTGCCTTTGCCCAGGGCCCCGGAACCACTAAGCCGCCCGCTGGGTGGGGGATCAGCCTGCCAGCACTGTGCGGCACGAAGGGCGCAGAGCAGCAGTGGCACTTCAGGGCCTGCCTCTTTCTCTGCCTCCCGCTTGGAGCGTCTCCTGGCCAAGCCGTGGGGCCCCTGCAAGCTCAAGGAATGTTTAGCACGTGGTATATTTGCGGAACCCCTCCGGCAACCTACACCTGGGCCCAGCACTGGCTGCCATGTGCCTGGACACCACACAATGGGTGCAGCTCTCACCCAGGCCGAACTGCAGCAACCGCTCAACTCACAACGGGGGGCTCACTGACCCAATTCTCTCAGGCCCGGCGGCATCCGCACCACATGACTTGTGTGCGCCTGGCGGTCACTCCCACACGACTCACCTGGGCAACTCCCCACCACAGGACTTTTGCAACCTGGCCCCTCCCGTCTCAGGGGCCACACTGGCCAAGCCAAGCCTGGGGGGAGGGGGGTGACTGACAAAGGCAGAAGTAAAAGGGAGGGAAGAAAGGAAAGGAAGACCCCGGAGGAGGGAGAAGAGGAAGGGGAGTGGGGCGGCTGGGAGAGGAACGCAGGGAAGAAGCTGCTGGGGGAGGAAAGGAGAGGAAGCCGAAGGCACTGGGGCAGGTAAGGCAGGTGGGTGGGTGAGTGGGAGGGAGGGAGGGAGGGAGGGAGGGAAAGATGCGGGGCTGCCACTGGGAGGGAAAGAAGAAAATGTGTGGGGAGGGGACGCAGCGTAAAACTGGGATGCTACCAGGGGTGCAAGACCCGCCCCCCCAGGGTCCAAACCGGGGGGGGGAGGGTTGTAGGGTGGGTGGTAGCAGGGTACACAGCCATGCACACAGGCGGTCCTGCGTGACACTAGAAAATGACATCATTTTCTGGCGCCATGAGGAAGCTATGGTTCGAGCCTGGGAGCAAGTCATTACAAATTGCCCTCAAATACTAAATTTGAGGATGATTTTCCACTAATCACCTCCTGGTGTGCCCCATAACTTCCCCGTCGCACAGGGAAATGATGTCATTTTCCAGCACCCGCAGTGGTGGGGTGGCATCCTTATATCCCACCAGGACTCCTCGTTGCCTCCTCTTAAATATACAGCCAGTTTTTGTTTCTCCTCTTAAATATATACAGTGTCCAATACAACTTGACCAGCATCTTCAAAACCAACAAGGACAAGCGGAGACCCCGAACTAAACCACTGGAATAAATACAAATGAACAAAGACTGGCCAGCGGGGCTCTTTGGGGCAGGAGCGGGGATGGCTTTGCCCTCCCACGTGGCCTTCTCTTGCTCCAGGCTGGGCTGCCCACAGGAACCAGTTATTCCCAGTGGGATGCACAGACGGCGCTGGGCCCGGGCCCGGGCCGGGTTCTGCTCATCGGGAGCTCCATCTCTTTCCCGACAAATGAGGCCCAGCGGCAGCCCCCGGAGGGGAGGGGGGCACGGGGCAAAGGATGGCGACTGGGGGGGGGGCCCTCCTCTGGCCTCACACACTGCTCAGGCCTTTTCAATCCGCAGGCAACTGGAACGTAGCTGGGTCCCAGTTTCTTCGGCCAATGCCAGGGCAGCCTTCTTAATCGCCCCCCCCCCCCCAACTTACAGAGGAGGGCTCTTTTTAACAGCCTGCATTTTGATTTTCCTGCTTCCTCGTGGCTTATCTGATCTGCTTTTCCTAGCACGGCTTTATTCCCTTTCGCTGCTGAAGCTCACAAAAGTCTCGAGGACCCTATTCAGCCGCCTCCATACCCGACCTCCATCAGCCCCAAAAGCAGGCCCTTATCTGAGGGGTTATCTTGCGTGCTGACAAATCTGAGGAGGGGCTTAACGGCAGAGCAAGAAGAAGCATCTGTGGAAATTTGAGGGGGGGGGTCAGCAGAAGCAGCAGCCTCCTGCACACACACGAACACGTGTTGCTTCCCCCAAGATTTTTAAGCTGCAGGTCACAGAGGTGGGCTTGCAAAGAGGTTGTGTTAGGCCATAAACATCCCCCCCTTCCCCCTTGAAAGGAGGAGAAAGAAGTCTGCTGTGTGTCCACGGGCCGGGAACGCTGCAGTCTGGTGTACCCAGGGGCAGAAGAAAGGATTCAGAGAAGCACAAAGGAACTGCTGATAGCGTTGAGCCTCAGAGAGGGCAGTGGGCTATAAATAAAGTAGCAGAACAGTGATGGAGAAGCAGCTGGACCAGGAAGAGAGGCTTTGCATGAGGCCAGTTAAAAGGACTGTAGCGGGGATGGGAGACGGAGACCGAGGCACCAGCCCAGAGCTCAGGCACTGGTCCACCCAGTGGGAGTCTTTTCCCCAGTGCCCCCAACCCTGGATCCTTTAGCCAGCCATGCCAGGCATTAAACCTGGCAGCCTCTACAACCAAAGCAGGTGGTCTGGAGTTGTACAGGGACCTCCAGACGTAGCAACAGTGCTCCCAAAGAGGAGGACTGAAGCGGTACAACTCTTTCCGTGTGTAGAAGTGGAGAACATGAACTGAGACTGGGCAGCGAATGCAGTCAGAACCGCGTGGGCTACCTGTGACTGTTTCACCCGAGGTGAAGGGACTCCCCTAAATCTCCAAAGCACCCGTTTCCTCCTCTAAAGGAAGCAGATTCTCAAAGGAGGCACTGTACCAAAGGGTGCCTTTTCCTCTGCGCAAACACAGACACATGATGGCCAGCGGCCACTTCCAGTCTCCTTCCTACTTAGGCACAAGCCAGCCATCTTGCTGACGCGGACGACTACCTCCCACAGTGAGTCTTGCCGTTGCCAGCAGTCAAAGCTTCCAAATGGGCCAGACCCAATCCAGGTCTGTGACCCCTGCCTCCGAATAGGAACATTTGATGCTCAGCCACAGGCAGACCTGCCCTTCATCTCGGTGGTGGCTGCAATACCCTGTGGCATGAGTTTCACCCACCTGCCTCTGTGCCACCTTATAAGGAATCCACTCAACACGAAGGGACCAAAACTGTGGCACCTCTGCAGGCAGGGTCGGGGTCTTGCTGGTTTCCTGTGGGCCCAGTCAGAATGACAGCCACCTGCATTCCAGGAGATGGTCCTGAAGCATCCAGGATTTGTGTTACAGGTTGGGTGTAACATCTGGAGCAACATCTGGAGCCCAGCTCAGCTTGCAGGTAATTGGAAAGGAATTTGGGGCAGGCCACAAAGGGGGGGGGGCGTCAGGCATTCCTCTGCTACTCCCCCTTCTATGGAGCAGTCCCAGCAGGTGTAAAGCCATGCCCTGACTCCTCCCCTCCCCACCACTAGCCCCCGCCCCCACGATCAAGCCAGTTGAACCGAAAGACCTGCACTTTGGGGACGAGTACGGGATCAGACACAACATCTTGACCAGCACCCTAGTTCCCAAACCAGGCTAAAGCAAACATGCCCAAGTAAGTCATGAAGGTTTGCTCCTTCTGTTCCCAACAACCAGCATCCAGAGGGAGATTTCCCCGGCCTGTGCTGTTGGCTAGCTCTCCTCTTCCATTAACTTGGTCTTAATGGTTTTTAAAGAGCCAGTTTAACCTGATCCATCAGATAAGCACAGCAGTTGTACATGCAGGATCTCATTTGAATGAGGAGGGAGGGAGGGAGGGAGGGAGGGACGCTTCAGAGGGAAATTCAGCAAAGGACTGAGATGAGGGTGGACCCGTATTGAGGCACCTGTATTGATTTCATACACGATTATCCTTCAGTTCCTTCAAGGAACACATGGCAACATAAGAGTCAGGATACAGGATGATCCTGACAGGCTGGGAAACTGGGCTAAAACAAATAAAATGAATTTCAACAGAGATAAACGCAAAAATCTGCATTTAGGAAATAAAAATCAAATGCCTAACTATAGGTTGGGGGAGACTTGTCTCGGCAGCTGTATGTGTGGAAAGGATCTAGGGGTCTCAGTAGACCACACACTGAACATGAGTCAGCAGTGTGATGTGGTAGCTAAAAAGCCTAATGCGATTTTGGGCTGTATCCACCGAAGTACAGTGTCCAGATCACGAGAAGTGATGGTATCTCTTTGATCTGGTTAGACCTCACCTAGAATAACGTGTTCAGTTTTGGGCATCACAGTTTCAGAAGGATATAGACAAGCTGGAACGTGTCCAGAGGAGGGCAATGAAGATGGTGAGGGGTCTGGAGACCAAGTCCTGTGAGGAAAGGTTGAAGGAGCTCAGTATCTTTAGCCGGGAGAGGAGACGACTGAGAGGTGATACGATAACCATCTTCAAGTACCTGAAAGGCAGCCATATAGAGGATGGCGTTGAATTGTTTTCCACTGTCCCAGAATGTCAGACCAGAACTGATGGGTTGAAATTAAATAAAAAAATATTAGGCTAAATATTAGGAAGAACTTCCGAACAGTTTGAGCGGTCCCTCAGTGGAACAGGCCTCCTCGGGAGGTGGTGGGCTCTCCTCCTTTGGAGATTTTTAAGCAGAGGCTAGATGGCCACCTGACAGCAATGCTGATTCTGTGAACCTGGGCAGATCGTGAGGGGGAGGGCAGAAGGGGTTACATCAGTGCTTGGTTCTCGTGGCCTTTCTTGCATGCTCAGGGTAAGGCTGATCACCACCTTGGGGTCAGGTAGCAATTTTCCCCAGGCCAGTTTGGCTAGGGATCCTGGAGGTGTTTTGCCATCTTCTGGGCATGGAGGAAGGGTAACTAGGTGTGTGTGTGAGAGGTAGTTGTGAATTTCCTGCACTGTGCAGGGAGCTGGACTAGATGACCTTGTAGGTCCCTTTCAACCCTACGACCCCTCTAAGGTATGTTATGCTGAGAGGGTGATTAACCTAAGGCAGACTTCGGAGGATTTGAACCTGGGTCTTAAATGGTCAACAAGATTTCCAGGATATACACTTTTGAGAGTCTAGCTCCCTTTGTCTTTAAGGAGCGACTTTAAGGTGATTAGAGAGAGACAGACAATCTTTACAAATATTTTCTAGACAATAATTTAGCAGCAATCGTATTGCAGTCAGGATTTAAAAAAAAATAATTTTGTGGTTCCTCCAGGGAAAAAAAGTTGGGAAACGCCAGTATAAGTTGTATCTGATGAAGGAAGCTTTGCCTCTCCAAAGTTTACACCCTGGAAATCTCAGTGATGTTCTCGGTGCTACTGGACTCACCTCTCGGGGTTCTACGGCTGCCCAACGTTGCTCCCCCTGCCCTGAAACTATCGCAGGGGCCAGCAAACCCCCAAGGGAGATCCCCTAAAAGCAGCAGTCTGTAAGATGCACGGCTGTGTGTGTGGGGGGGGGGGTGCCGTCTCCTGTGGGGATGACGCTCCAGTCTGGGTTTTTGACACAGACCTTCCAGTTTCCGTCTCTCTGGCAAGAGCCTTCCTGCCACTGTGCCAAAACCCTCCTGCTGCAGGGAGGAGGAGGAGGAGGCACTCATGCTGCAGGCCAGCCAGAGCCTCCGCAGCCAAGGTTTCAGCTTGCCAATGGCAGCGACAGAGGAGAAGCCTGGCCTGGCCCGGCCTGGAAGGTGCACACTTTTCCAGCCCCGCAGCCAAGGGATGGCCGGAGCCCGGCTGCAGGCCAGCAGGACTCCACAGACAGCCCTGGCAGGGACCAGAAAGGCAACGCCGCCCTGGCAGGGGCCTGCAAAGGCCTCTTCGCTCCAGGAGCTTCTTCCAGCTGGACGGTCTGCACTGGGCCCGGGCGCCAGAGCCCGCCCGCCTCGCCTTTGGCTGCCCGTCTTCAGAGCCAGGCTGAGCGGGGACGAGAAGCCCCGCCGGGGCCGTTGCTTTCCCCATTCAGCCGGACCTTGGGAAGCGCCCAAACGTGCAGCCGGGCTGGAGCGGGGGGAAGACGCCTGGCTGGCCCTGCCACCTCCCTGGCGAGCGCCGGAGGCCTCCGCCTTTCGAGGGCTGCGGGCTGCGTCCCCCTGCCGAAGTCCTTCCCGGCCTCTTTACGTTCTTTCCACCGTTTTTACGCGCCACGTTTACTCGCAGATCAGAGGCGGGCGAGGGGCCAGCCAGGCGGACGCCGCTGCTGCGCGGGGCAGAAAAGGCCAAGGGGGGACCCCTCCGCCCCGGCCTCGCCGCTTGGCCTGGGGCGGAGAAGGGCCCAGTCGGCCTGGGCGCGGCGGCCCTGCCAGGGGCACGGCGGCCCTCCCGAAGGCCTGCCCTCTGCCCCGTCGCCTCGGTCGAGGGCACAGGCCAGGCCGGGGGAGGCGCCCCGCGCGGGATTTCTGCAGGGCCGCGCCGCCGCTGCCTCCTCGCGGCTCGCCCCTTGCGCGCTCGGCCCGGCGCGGCCCGGCGCGGCGCGCTTCCTCCTCCGAAGGCGCCCGAGGCCGGCGGGCCTGGCCCGGCCTCACCCGCAGAGGCGCAGGCGGGCCGAGGGCTGGGAGCGCCGGGCCCGAGGAGCGAGCGACGGCGCGCAGCGCGGCCCCGGCGCCCAGCGGCGGCTGCTGGGATCCCGGGAAAGATTTGCGGCGGAGCGCCAGAGAGGGCGGCCGGGCGGCGGATCCGCGAAGCGCCGCTCGCAAACAGCGCTCCGCTTCCCCGGCCCGGTGGAGCCGCCGCGGCCGGGCGCGTTGCGGGCCCCTCGGAGAGAGCCGTCCGAAAGGCTGCCCCGCCGGCCCGCGCTCGGAGCCCGGCCAGGGCTTGCGGGGCGAGAACCCTGCTCCCGCCGGACCTTGCCCTCGGCGGCAGCCGCAGGAGGGGGGCTGGCGGGGAGCCGGGCTCGGCAGGAAGGCAGCGAGAGCCAGCGGCGCGCCCAGGCGTGGCCCGGAGGGCAACGGGCCAGCGGCCTCCCGCTTCCCGGCGGCTTCGGGCGGCTGATCTTCCCACGAAGGTGCGGGTGTGGGAACTTGCCGGCCGGTCCGGTTATCCTCTGTCCTGGGTGGGTGGGTGGCGCATTCTTCACGATAACGTTGGCAAGCGGCTAGAGGGGCAGGCCCTGCTGAAGAGCCGCCGACGGGGCTTCCTTCTGCTACGGCCGGCGTCTTGCCTCACTAACCCTTTCGAGTTCATTGAAGATCACTAGATGCGGACAGGGATGAGCCGGTAGACCTTGCCTCTTCAGAGCCCCCCAAGGCTTTTGCCGGAGTCCCTCGCCAAGGGCTCCCGGGCGGACTTCGCAGCCAAGGGAAGCCGCTGGCTAAGGAACAGGCAGCGGAGAGGAGGGATGCAGGGCCACTTCTCGCGGCCGGCCGAGGGACACCTGCGGGACTTAAGGGTGAGCAGTGAGGCGGCCAAGTTTGCCGATGACACCAAATTATTTAGGGTAGCAAAAACAAAACCGGCTTGCAAAGAGGTCCGGAAGGATCTCTGCAGACTGGGGAGACGGGCTTTAAAGGATCCTACCGAACCAAGTCTGGGAATGCAGAGGAGTCTGGGAATGTTCGCAGCAAAGTGAAGGAAAACAAAGAAGCCGGATGAATGAATGGAAGATGGCGTCATGTAGAGGCTTCAGAAAGGGGGGCAGAATGCCTGTGAGGAGCAGCCTCAGTCTCTCCTCCCGCGGGAGGGATGAGAAACGTCCCTGGGGAGGGGGATTTGGGTTCAGGTTGGCTTCAAAGAAGGGGCTAACTGGACAAATACGAGGCAAGTGGTCACGTGGGTCAAGCCCTGAGCATTCGCTGCGGGGTTGGCAGGCTGTTAGAGGCAGTGCCCCTAACTGCTCACAAAAGATGTCCTTCGACCTCTCGGGACCCATGGCCAGTGTTCACTGCTCCAAACAAAGGACATGCCCTCCTTCCGTGCTACCGCTGGCTGGGTCCAGGCCGTGGCACGGACCCCAGACGTGATCCTGGCTGGCAGCAAGTTGAGCCCCTGGCTGATGCTCCTCATTGTGGCAGCCCGAGCAGTGACTAGGCCGGAGAACCAGCCTGGTTAGTAGCCAGAATAAAGGCAGGGACTCCCTCCGTCGTGCAGTTTTATGGAAGGGAGGGAAACCCCGCTGAGAAGGTGCTGTGGGGAGCTGAGTCTTGGAAAGGGGAGTGGAGTGTCCCCGGGAGGGTTTGCACATCTGTCCCAATGGAAGAAGGGCCAAGGAGGCCCCCGGCAGTTCAGGGAGTGAAAGGGCCAGGGAGCACAAGGCTGTCTCTGCCGTTTGCCAGGTTCTAAGGCACAGCTGGATTCTCTGTGAGCGGTGAAGGCCGCCTCCTCTTCCTCCTGGTGGGGCTGTCCACTCAGCTCACTGGCTTAAATATTTATTTAATCATTTCTGTCTTTTCTCCAAAAGGGACCCAAAGCAGCTTACAAGAATAACAATAAATAAAGCCGTGCACAGCAAATGAAATAAGCAAAGCAAGTCCCTCTCAGGCCGATCCAGACAGTTTGAGTGGAGTAGCTCTACCCGGAAGCTGGCCCGCGTCAGCCTTCCTCCACACACCTCCCCTGGCTTCCGTGTGCAAGTCAGGGAAGGGCTTCTGAGAAACGCCTCCTTTTAACCCACGTGGCCTGCAAGGCGGCAGCAGAATGTGGCAGGTGACAGGGCAGCTGTCTTTCCAAACCCGGTGCCCAGGAGCCTTCAGCAATGCTCTCTGTCTCTGCTCGTGTCTGTGTTAATTCAGAAGTCCGTCCCACAGTGTTTAGTGTCCCATGTGGCTAGGCAGGCAGGGCTGCAGCCTCAAACAGGAGGCTGCCTGACGCTGGACTGGAGCATTGCGTGCCATTTCTGTCTTTGCTCAGACAGGCTCCGGATTTCCCAGCCCTGCTATCAGACCTCCACTGATCTCAGCATCTGAACCCGATGCTGAGATCACATGCTAAGCTACCCTCCCTCCTAATCCAGAAAGAGGGAATCCAGTCCACTCTCGGAACTCTTGGCTTCCAAGCATAGCTCCTCTTTAAGGTTCCCGATGGCTTGTTCTTGGGAAAGTAGTCGATCCTTTTCATCTTTGCAACAGATTCTTTGGAACAGGAATTTCAAGCAAGGACCAAAAGGGGAGATAACTCAAGGAGGAGAGCCAGCATGTTGTATTGGTTAGCGTGTCGAACTAGGATCTGGGAGGCCCAAGTTCGAATCTCCGCTCTGCCAAGGAAGCTTTTTGGGTGACCCTGGGCCATCGCTCTCTCAGCCTAATCTACCCCACAGGGCTGTTGTGAAGATCACATGGAGAGCGGAGAATGATGTAAGCCGCTTTGGGTCCCTGCTGGGGAGCAAAGTGGAGGATAAATGAGGGAAACAAAACCAAAATAAACAAAATGTCAGGTTCAGCCACAATATCAGTACAAATCACAAAAGTCTTTGTGTCCATCTGATATTTGGCACCACCTCACAACCCGAATAAAAAGGCAGGAACTGCAGATATGTATGTTGGAAATGTGGCTCTGAAAGTGTTTGTTTCAGATATATGGGGTGGACATGTCCATGTTGACAATTTTCCACTTGATCCAAAGGTGATTTTGCTCAAAGGATTGTGTTCCTAGACCGATGATAGTTTGGTGTTGTGGTTAAGAGTGGCAGGACTCTAATCTGGAGAGCCAGGTTTGATTCCCCACTCCTCCGCTTGAAGCCAACTGGGTGACCTTGGGTCAATCACAGCTCTCTCAGAGCTCTCTCAGCTCCTCCCACCTCACAGGGTGTTTGTTGTGGGGATAATAATAACACACTTTGTAAACCACTCTGAGTGGGCGTTAAGTTGTCCTGAAGGGCGGTATATAAATCGAATGTAATAATAATAAATAATCAGTGCAAGGCTGAACAGTGCTAGAAGCTGGGAAACGTTTAAATATTGAATTGTCTCGGATCAATAAAATGTGGCAAGTAGTTAAATAAGCTAAATTGACAGAATTGGTATGCCTGAGGGATGAAAGGTGACGGAAGCCATTTTGTGCTGGAAACCTTTGCGGTGGGGGAGGTGAGGAGAGTAACAGGTTTTGATTTTCATATCTGTGCAGTATTAATTTAAATCCTTGATAATAAATGTTCAGTAAGATTATATAAATGTATAAAGTAGCTAGTAAGACAAAAGGGAGTAAGTGTATAAATGTGTGTGTTTTCTTCCTTTTCGTATTTGTTTATTGCGTTACTATATTGGTAGTTTATATGAATTGATTTAGGTTAAGACTCTGAATTGTAACGATGGATATTTAATTGATTTTGTTAAGTAACATGTAAATACAATTTAAAAGACTGAAGGAGTGGGTAACTGGTCTCATTGGAACGTGCTGGGCGCCCAGGGAGGCTTAGGGGGCAGGAGAGCTGCCGCCTTCCTTGGGGCACCTGCAAGTCACCTGGAGAAGAAATCGGGGCTGTCTCTGCAGGTTGCGGCAGGAACCCCGTTTGCACCCACGGCCCCGTGTCTAGCCCTGCTCCTACTTTGGAAACTTGGTAACTGCAGATGCTGTGAAGGAGGGGGGGGGAGCCTTGAAGGGGGGGGGGTGTTGCAAGAGAGAAATAAATCCTTGAAAAAAAAAAACACCCTCTCCTGCTGCAGAGGGAAATGGGCTTACTGAAAAAATAAGAAAACATTCCTGAACTGGCAGTTCATTTATTAGGGAAAGAAAGGAAACCTGGATGTTAATTTTAAAAGAAGAGCAATCCGGGGGGGGGGGGACTTGCAGGGATGAGCCCACATCTTCTCATTTGCATTTCTTTTTGGTCAGTGTGTACGAGTGCCCCAGCATCTCCACTGAGTGAGTGCCCTGCTGCGTTCTGATAGGAGGGAAGAGGGCGAAGAGGTTCTCTCTGCCCACCCTCTCGCCTGTACGCAGTGTTAAAAACATCTGCCGTGTCTCCCCACGTCTCTTAGCCGTCTCTTTTCTAATCTGAGAAGCCCCAGCCTCTCCGGCCTTTTCTCACAGGAAAGGCAGCCCAACCCCTCGGCCACCTTGTTTGCTTTCCTTGCTACTTTCCCAGCTCGGCAAGAGATCTGGTGGCCAGAACTGCAAACGAGGCCGCCGCACCATATTCTTGGGCATTTCAGTGTGGGCAGTTTTATTTTCAGCAACTTTGCCAGTAATCCTCAAGATGGAGTTTGCCTTTATATCACAGGATGGTGGTTGTGGGGATGAAATGGAGGAGGGAAGAACCACGGGGTGGATTTGAACCGCCGCAGACAGAAAACCTCGCCAGACAAGTCTGAGCAGATGCCTTGATGGGGCGGCGGGGGGGGGGAGTGCCTCTGGGGGGGGTCAGGGCAGGAGAGCTCTTCCACTCTGTGGCCTGGGAAGTTCCTGGTAGATCCCAAGTCATGCCGGGCAGCTGACGGGCTGGGAGAGCAGCCAGACCTCAGCCTATTCCGCCCCCCCCCCCCCCCCCGCGCGCGATCTCCTGCCTCGAGATATTTCACCTCTCCCCCCCCCCCCTTCCTGTCTGGCTTTTTGTTTGAGGATTCCATTTCAATAGCACCTTTGTTGCCGAAGGAATCCCATTAAACATGGAGTCAGAGGAAATGAACACGTGTAAAATACTCAGCTTTATTCATTCTTGAAATATTGAGAAAGGGGAGCGCAGATTCCACAGAGAAATGCCGGAGGGCCATCTGCAGGGACGTGTTGCTCTGCTGTGGTGCTGGGGAGGAGGTTGCCTACGAAGACAGTGGCAGAGGCAGTGGAAGTGCGGAGGGAGGGACGGACGGACAGACTGACCGATAAATCTCCCTCTCCGCCCTCTGCTGCGGCTTTTGCATCAGCTCCAAGACCTCCTCCTGGGGGAAGGTAGATGCACACAACCAGCTTCCCCCCAATAAATCAAGTAGAACTAACTCTGGAGAGGTTGAAGGGCCCAGGCAGTGCGGTGCCATGGGTCAGTAGCTGAGCACCTGCTGGGCAGGCAGGCGGTCCCGGGCTCAGTCCCCTGGCAGCCTCTCCAGTTAAGGATCGGGTAGTGGGTCACGTGAAAGACCCCCGCCGGAGGGCCTGGAGAGCCGTCAGTCCCAGTAGACAGACTGGCCTTGATGGGCCAAGGGCCTGGTTCAGTACCAGGCCTCTTCATGTGTTCATCTGAACCAGGGGCTCGGGGGTCAGGGATGAACTGTGAACGGGTGCCATCTTTGCCTCAGGCTGAGAAACGGCTGTCTGCTACAGACAGAGCCCACTTTTGAGATCTGCCAGGAACTCTGGGAATGCTACTGGGATCCCAAGGGGATCTGGAATGAGCTGGAGAACACCCAGAAGCACTGCCCAGGGGCCCACAAAGGTGGAGGCCCTGATGGAGTCCTTAGTGGCTGGGCCATCCGAGAGAAATCACGTCACAACAGCATGATGACCCAGCTGAGATGGATGGGGGAAGCAACCAATCACCAGGCAGCAAGAGGAGGGCACGTGCATAATGTTGTGGGGGCGGGGGAGGACATCTCCAAGGCAGACCAACCACCTGTCCCTTAAAGACACAACTAACACACCCTGGCTATGATACACAGAGCAAAAGTTCTCTAAATTGCCAGCTTTCATATTTAAAAGCAAGTCTCTAGCCCCTTTTGTTGCAGAGACATGCCTTCCCCCATATATCTCTGCAACAAAAAAGGCTATGCATGTACATTTTTAAAAAACAAAAGCTGGGAATTTAGAGGCCCTTACAGACTATTTTAATGTTATATCAATATAATTATATTCAATTGCCGAATAAAAATAACAGAAAAGCCCCCAGCGGCAGAGGACTAGGAAAATCCAAATTTTACTGCCCACATGTCAGCCACTGAGACTTTGCCATGATGTTCCTCAAAACTTCACCACAAAGTATATTTGGGAGAGTTCGCACAAAAGCTGAGGATATCCCAGGAGGAGCACAAATGCACCAAGATGCAGAAGGGAAGCAGGAAAAAATCCATTTCTCATCAGCATTGAAGTCGGGGCAAATAAGCCACTTGGAAACCCCCCAGGTCTGCTATCTGAGACCCCCTTCAACAGAGACGGCAGGGCAGATGCCGCGCCACAAAAACATGAGCTGTCCCCTGGCAGTGAAGGTCCTCAAGAAAAGGGAACGCAGTAGGAACATTAAAGGGAAAGGGCAGGGGGCGGAGCTGGATAGCCTTTCAGGTGTGCATGGGTGTGCATGGGTATACCTGTGCCCAGTGCTGGAGGTGTGCCTCTGGAGCGGTGTGTGCTTCTGATGTCCCCTTCTGGGGGGCTGGAGGGGGCAAGGAGGCCATCAGTCCTGGCCCTCAGTGGCACACTGGTCTCATGCTGACGCTCGTAGGTGCCACTCTCTCAGGTGGGAGAGGCGCAAGCAGCCGTCTTCGGGCTGTCCTGTTTTGCAAACATGCTGCTGTCTCAGGGCTTGTTGACGGGAAGGTTTCCATGGCAAATAACGCAGCAGGCAGCGCAGGGGGAGAGACTCACTTGGCGGAGTCGGAGGCTGCCTGGCCGGCCTCCGGCACTCGCAGCCATCCAGAACCGGGTTCTTGTCTCCCCTTTTCAAAGCAGCAGGCAGCTGAGGAGGCCCAGAAGCGCTGGAGAGCCAGGCCAGGCCTGCTGCCCCTGGGACTCCATGCTGCTGCCTTCTCCAAAGAGGAGCTTTGAAAACAGGGAGGGAGGGAGAGATGCCATGTGGGGGGCCTCCCCTGGGGGAGGGAGGCGGGGGGGGGGCAACTTTGGGGCTGCTCTTGTTTGTGCTTGACTGAGAGAGGGCAGGAAAATCCCTGGGCTTCCAAGGAAAGGTCTAAGAAGCCCATAAACTGGAGGGGGGGGTGCATGTGGCGTTCATTACTGGTGATGTCACATGCGCTGCCCAATTAGCCACAGTGACAGTCAGGCTGCCACATTCCCAAGCAGAACTCCAGCTGCGGAGGGAGGAGGAAAGAAAATGGTTTGATATGCAACATTTTGTACTTGGGGAATTCCTCTCCTCTCCTCTGGAAGTGCTGCTCTCAAGCCAAGGCACTTGAACTCTCCAGGTAATGTAGCCACAGCTGGGTGGCCCTGCAGCAACCAAATCCACCTTCTGGAAAATCTCGAAGGAACAGACACAAAATCCCATTTCCCCAAATGTAACAGAGAGGAGGAAGCGCAGTGCAGAATCAGGTCCACAGGGCATGTGTGGAGTGTCAGCCGCCCAGAACAACATGTCTCTGGGTGCACGCCTGATGTGCTGACAGCCCCCCAGGGCCACTTACTTACGGCTGTCATGCCAGACAACCAGGAGGGGCAAACAGATTGGTCGTGAGTGGAGAGATGTGCAAACATTCCAGCTTGGTTTCTGTGGATGAATGACACTGTGCCTTCAGTGGGGGCTCCCTCCCCCCCCAGTCACGCTCCCTTCTCCCGTCATTCTGCAAACGTGTAGAACAGGATCACTCAGGGGGGCTTTTTTATAAAGGGAACAGGGCTGTAGCAGAACAGAGCGGTTCAGGAGGGCCCTTTGCTACAGGGAGCACAGACGGTATGTATTTTCTGGGGGGGTTTTTTTGCATTATCCTGCTCTCACTACATTGTTGTCTGTTTTTATAATTTCATTTTCTGTTATCACTTGATGTATATCTAATACTTTTTTGGATTGTTTCTAATTTTTGTAATCTTAGACCTATTTCATTGTTTATTTCATTTCATTTTTCTTTATTTTATGTCATTTATAGTCCGTCTTTCTCACTGAGACGCGAGGCGGATTATACAGTGTGAGATTAGCACAGTCAGTTTCAAGGGCATTTCCATAAACAATGCCGTAGGGTAAATAGAAGCAAGTTCACAAAGACACAGCATTAGCAGAATCAAAAAGAGTCCAGTAGCACCTTTAAGACTAACCAATTTTATTGTAGCATAAGCTTTCGAGAATCAAGTTCTTTTCATCAGATGCATGATCCGAACTGGTCAAATACAGAAGAGCATTAGCAGGAATCCAGTACAGAGTTGAAGAAATGCTGAAACAGAACATAAGCAATTCTAGGGCTGAATTTAGACCACATGAAGCACAGGTAGCTCATAGGAGCACATATTTAAGACAACAGGTAGGATATAAGACCGTTACATAGTGGTAAAGTCAATGGTCCTTAATTCATTAGAGAAGCATCTGAGACCCCTTCCCTACAGTACTGCCCTCCCATTTGAGTAAAAAGTCTTTTTGAATAATTGGGTTTTGCATCATTTGCGGAAAGTCAAGAGTGTGGGGGCTCTCCTGACCTCAGGCAGGCCCTTCCACAGGGTAGGGGCCACCACAGAGAAAGCCCGTGTGTAGGGGCTGCTGTTGATTTTGCCCATGTGCAGCCTGGCACCTGCAGGAGACCCTGTTCAGATGAGCGAAGTTGCCGTGGAGGAACAAAGGGGGGGAGGCAGTTCCGTGGGTATGCTGGACCAAGGCCCTTAAGAGCTTTGTCTGTGATAACCAATACCTTGAACTGAGCACAGTAGCTGATAGGTTTCAGGTGGGTAACCACGTTGATCTGTAGTAGAAGAGCAAGATATAGGTCCAGTAGCCCCTGAGAGATCAACTAGATTTCCAAGGTATGAGCTTTTGAGAGGCAGGTTCCCTTTCTCAGATATTGGACGAAGGGAGCTTTGACTTCCAATGGTTTATTGGGTGTCTCATTGGATCACATGGTTTTGAACGGTGAAATCTGCCTTGAGAAAGGCGGGCTATAAATAAACAAATGCTTTTTGGAGCATCATTTCAAATCTCTGCTGTTTCCTCTTGATTTTGTTGCGTTTTCTATGAGGTGCACACAAGTATGGTTTTTATACATGATTGATATGACCAAAGTAAGAGTCTACATCTATTCTAGTTACAGGTGTCTAGCAGTGGTTTACTGACGCGAAAATAACCCCGAACCAAGCCTGCCTGAATCGGAGGAGAGGAGAGCCATGTGGCCTCTTTGGGGGTGGGGGGCAAGGTGGGGCGTAGACGCAATGAGGAAAGCCGTGCCTTGAAGGGGAGGGAATCCCTGCAGGCGGGCAGGAGGGGCAAGATGGGGAGGCACCCACGGCCGCTCCTGGGGAGAAGCCGGGGCCTGAGGAGTGCAGGCGTGGGCCCAGCAAGGTGGCTGGATTAGCCCCATCCTGCCCCATCGCCCGGCCACAAGTGCAGGATGGGCCCGCCGGCTCAGAGAAGAGAGGCTTCTGCTCGCCAGCTTTGGTCGGGCCTCCAGAGGAAGAACGGGTAGAAACGGCAGGAGGCGGCCTGGGCCTCAGGCGGGCCTGGTCGGTGCGGGCTTCGGCAGCCTGCTGCATTCTTAGATGGCCGGGTGCCGCGGGAAGCAGGCCGGTTGCTGGGGTCCAGAAGTACCCAGTCTCTGCTCAGAGGTTCCGCTTGCCAGACCCAACTCTCACCAGGCCTCCTTGGAGGAGCGTTTAGCTGTCAGCGCAACCATTGGCAGGCCTCAGAGCCAAGCTACAAGTGACGCCTGACACAGGTTGGACACTGGTCAGCTTCCCTCAAGTTTTGATGGGAAATGTAGGCATCCTGGTCTTGCAGCTGTAATGGAGAGCCAGGCTGTAAAACCAGGATGCCTACATTTCCCGTCAAAACTTGAGGGAAGCTGACAAGTGTCCAACCTGCGTAAGGCGCCACTTGTAGCTTGGCTCTCAGTCACTGGTAGGAACTGGCTTATGTCTGCAAGAGTGGCCCCATCTTCTGGCAGCGAGTTTCAATTCTGTCCACACTGTGAAGAGGGGCTTTCTCTCATTCATCCCAAATCCACCACCACTGAATTTCCTTGGATGCCTTCCCCAAGAAACAAGAGGGAGGGGGGGGCATGGTCTCCACTCCCTTCGCAGTTTTAATCCAGCAACTACTGTCATATTGGTGTGTTTGTTGCTTTGTTTGCATCATTTATAGACTGCTTTTCTCACTGAGACTCAAGGAGGAGGATGCAGTGAGGTCAGTGCAAAAGAACATCCAAAAACAATTGCCATGTGGCTGGAGCTGGGAAATGGACACTGCCCCCCCCCCGGCCCCCAGCTGAGCTTCCTGGTGGAAATTCAAAAGGCAGGCATGAGAGCCGCATAGGGTTGCCAGCTCCAAGTTTGGAAATTCCTGGAGATCTGGGGGGAGAAACCTGGAGAAAGTGGGGTTTGGGGAGGGAAGGACCTTGGCCTGGCATAATTCCATAGAGTCCCCCCCACCAAAGTAGCCATTTTCTCCAGGTGAACTGATCTCTGTGGCCTGGAGACCAGTTGTAATCCTGGGAGTTCTCCAGCCACCGCCTGGAGGCTGGCAACCCTAGAGCCACAGAATAATGTCTCAAAAGGAGGTCACCGGGGATAACATCTAAAACAGAATATACAGGGCCTGGCCGGGGTGGGGGGCGGGGGATGGGTGGGAAGCATGTAGGGAAAGGCAGAAGACTCGCTGAGCCTTTTCCTTCACCTGCCTCCCCGCTCAAGAGCTTTTCTCTAGCCTCCTTTTCTCCCAAGGGGGATTTGAGACATGAATTAATCCCCATTAGAAGAAAAACCATTCGAAAGCCAGTGTGGAATAATGGTTAGAGTGCTGGACAAAGACTCAGAGAACCAGAGAAACATATTCGAATCATCGTTCCGTTCTGGAGCTTGCTGGGTCTCCGTTTGGGGTTCTGGCGAGGACAAAACGCACAGGTGAGATCCATGAAGGTCAGTCCGGGCTGTCGTCTGACACAGGGACGTGCCCCAGGCTTGACTGCAGGTCTTCCCACCCAGCTGCAACCGTCTGTTGGCTACGTGTTCCCCAAACAGGTTGGGCTGACCATGTGCAAAGAGTTCTTATCACGTGTAGAGCTGGACCATGTCAGTGGGGTAAACATGCATGTAACTTTTTAGCACTGGGCTTCATCCTGCATATACTTCAAATATATTGCATTGTCAGTAGCTGAAATGGCTTGGCCCTCATTCTATTATTTAGAAGGAAACATGTGCATATAGGAAGGTGCCTTATATCAAACCAGCCTATGGATCCTTCCATGGGGCAGTTCTCCAGGGTCTCAGGGTCTCAATGGCAACTCTGTCGCAACACCTGCTCTCTGAGATCATTTTGACTGGAGAGGCCAGAGATGGAAGCCAGGCTCTTGTGCCTGCAAAGAATATGCTTTACCACTGAGCACAACGAAAGGTCTCTTTGTACCAAATGTTTGGATTGCTTGATTACAGAAGAAACACTCAAAGAGTCTGGTGTAGTTCTAGGTCCCAACTGAACTCAGTATTCTGATTGGGAAGAAAAAGGGAGACGGAGAGGCTCTTAAAAAGAAGTATTTGCCTAATAAGATACAAAGTTTGAAAGATCGAAAAGAGTCCAGTAGCACCTTTAAGACTAACCAACTTTACTGTAGCATAAGCTTTCGAGAATCACAGTTCTCTTCATCAGATGCTCCACGCATCTGATGAAGAGAACTGTGATTCTCGAAAGCTTATGCTACAGTAAAGTTGGTTAGTCTTAAAGGTGCTACTGGACTCTTCGATTTTGCTACTACAGACTAAGATGGCTAACTCCTCTGGATCCAAAGTTAGAAAGATGAGATGCAAGAGAAAGCAAAAATGTGAAATCAGGTTGCAATACAGTAATGCGGTCCTAGCAATGCAACTGTTGGTTGTTGCCTCTTTAGGGTGAATGAGGAACTTAAAGAGAAAGGCAGGGTGAAAAGGAAAACACCACTGCCTTTGTCCCAAAGAGTGGAGTCCATAGGCTTGTGATCCCAGCCAGAAGAGAAGGAAAATTGGCCAGAACAAAGGAAAAACTAAACCTGAAACCAGCCGAGAAGCTGAGGGCCCAGGGTAAAGGACCTGCTGTGATTGAGCATCAGGGCAAAGGTCTGGGAAGCAAGCTGGCTGAGAGGCTCCAGGAGCTGGTGCAGCTACACAACCAGCTACCAAGTTGGGGATCCTAGGGGGCGTGGGGAGGGGGGTGAGAATAGAGAAGAGGCTGTTCCGGTCCACACCCAAGGCTTCCCAGGAAACTCAAAATGTGAGATGGTTGATCTATTGACCCATAGAGACATGTAACTTGTCACTAGAACCAGCTATTGTACCAGAAGACTGGAGAACAGCAAATATTACATTGATTCTTAAAAAGGGGTCCAGAGGGGATTGGGAAATTGCAGGCCAGTTAGCCTAACGCCTGTCGCAGTAGGAACTATCATCGAAGGTAGAACGACGAGGCACAAAAAGGAACAGAGCCAGCTGGGGGAAACCGGCACGGCTTCTGCTAAGGGACGTCCTGCTCACCAACCTTTTGGAGTTCTTTGAGAAAGTGAACAAGCATCCAGATAACGGCAGCTTGAAAGATATTTTATTCTTGGACTTTCAAAAGACGTGTGACAAGGCACCTCATCAAAGACTCCTGAATAAGCTAAGCTTAGCAATCATGGGATAAGAGGACAGGACTTCTTGTAGGTTAAAACTGAGCTAAGCAACAGGAAGCCGAGGGTGGGAATAAATGGACGGTTCTCACAATGGAGAGGAATAAGCCGTGGGATCCCACAAGCATCGATGCGGGGGCCAGTGCTATTTAACGTGTTCGTAAATGATCTGGAACTGGGGACAAGCAGTGTGGGGGCCACGTTTGCAGATGACGCAAAATTATTTAGGATGAGGAAAACCAAGGCCAATTGCTCCAGAAGCATCTATCTAAATTGGGTGAGTGGGCAGCGATGTGGCAAATGACGTTCATTGTAGATAAATGCAAGGTGATGCACATTGGAACAAAAAATCCCAAATGCAAAATTCCTGCTTATGGGTGAGACGGAGAGGGAAAGAAACCTCGGCACTGTAGGAACAGCCCCATGAAGATGTCAACCTGTTATACTGCAGCTGTGAAAAAAGCAAACTTTATACTGGGGATTATTAAGAAAGGGACTGAATATAAAATGGCCAATATTAAATCTATGGTGTAGCCTCATCTGGAATACTGTGTAGTTCCGGACTGGTTACCCTATCCCAAAAAGGACATCGTAGAGCTGGAAAAAGTACAGAAGAGAGCAGTAAAGATGATCAAGGGCTCTGGAGCACCTTTTCCATGTGGAACGGCGGAAGAGTCTGGGACTTTTCAGTTTAGAAAAAACCAACTAAGAGGGGACATGATAGAGGCTTATAAAAGTATGCACAGGGTAGAGAGAGAGGACAGGAGACCTCCCCGCTCCTTTCCCCAAATACTAGGACTCGCAGCCATCCAATGAAGCTGAGTGGATTCAGGACAGACGAAAGCAAACACTTCTTTACATCACAAGACATTAGAATGTGGGATTCACGGCCAGAGGACGCTGTGAGGGCCGCAGGCGCAGGTGGCTTTGAAGGGGGATCAGGCAGACCCCCGGAGGACCCGGGTCCGCCAGTGGCCACTAGCCCTGGGGAGTGAAGGCAGCCTCCACACCCAGAGGCAAGACCAGGGCCAGGGGGCGACTCCGGGGGAAGGCCTTGGCCTCTGTGCCCGGCCCTTGGCTCTGCAGAACGAGGGGTTGGCCACTGGGGGGGGGGGCGGTGCTGGATGTTAGATGGACCGCTGGTCTGATCCAGCAGGGCTCTTCTGGTGTGTGAAGCCAACGCCAGAGTGGCAGGGGCTTGAGGTGCCCTTTTCCAGGAGGCGATGTGGCTGGACTCCACCAGGGTAGCCTCCATTGGCCCAGTTCTTTGCAGAGCTTAGGGGCCACCGTGGGACTGGACGGAGGGCTCGGAGCCAAGTTTCCCATTGGCATGACTGAATTTTGGGCACTGAGCCCAGGAAGACGCTTCGGGACTAATCTTGGGAAGGAGAGAACGTTTTGGAGGCTGAGCAGAGCCTTCGTGACATTTCCCTGGGTCTGAGGCTGAGTGACTCTAGTAGGCTAGGCCCCAGCGGAGAGTTCTGGAGCCTCCAGTTATTAACCGGCAAACTGGAGTCAGCCAGTCTAGGGCGAGAGGGACCTTCTGGAGGCTGAAGACAAAAGGCCTTTGACGGACCTGCTCTTTGGAGCACTGCAGCAGGTGGGCTCCCGTCAGGGGGAGAGGTCGGGGAGGAATTCCTGCTAGATTATCCACCCCCCCACCCCCATTTTGGTGTCAAGCTGGATCATTTTATCCAGGTCTCTGGCAGCAAAGTCAGAGGATCTTTTGGGGTGCGCAAATAGGGGTCCCTAGAGCGGGGGGGGGGGGCTTGCTTACAACGTACATACGATTGCTTTCTGGTTCTTGTTATGAATTAACTGCTGCAAGGTGAAGGTGATCAAGCTCTGCTACAGGATGACTTCTTGGGGCTGCCGAGAAGCTCCAGACTAGAGAGCACGGACTCTGCCCTCAGGGGACCCTGCACGGACTCTGCCCTCAGGGGACCCTGCACGGACTCTGCGCTCAGGGGACCCTGCACGGACTCTGCGCTCAGGGGACTCTGCACGGACTCAGGGGAAGAGGTTCCTCACACCTGTGCTGTCAGCACTTGCAAGGAACGGACATAGCCAGAAAGAAGTGCCTCAAGCCACAGACCTGCGTGTGCTTCAGGACTCTACATCCTAGCGAGCAACGGGAGAGGCCTTGTCTGGGCTGTGGTGAAGTACACATCGGCTGCGGGCCACGGCAGGGCCCTCACTGAATGCCTGCTTATCCAGAACTGGATCCAGGGTCCAGCTAGTCTCTTCTGCTTGGCTCTCGGGGGTTCTGGGCACAGAAAGGTCTGTCCCAGCACCTGGGACCTGTTCATTTATTTAGATTTATTTACTGCCTTTGTCCTCCACCTTCTTCATTGAGACTCAGGATGGACTGCTGAGCCATAAGGCCAAAAAAAAGAGACCAGAATGATGATATACAGTGAACGAGGCAATGCAGCTGAGTTACGCAGTTACAGACCAATAGTATCAAAGCAGCATATGACACCCAATGGCCTGGATTGAACTGGGTTTCACATTCCCCCAAAATGAGATAAATCCAGCAAAAATGCAGTAAGAAGATGGAAAGAGAAAAGGACAGCCAATTTTCTTCACAGGCAATTGAAATTCCAAAACTTTTATCTTTCTGGAAAGTGTTTTCCTGCAGAATTCCATTTTGTTGCGTTGCTCTTCCCTCTGTGCAAATGTCATCCAGAACAATTCAGTCCTACATTCTGCAAAACAACAGACGCTTGAGCGCCTTCATGGCTTCTTCAGGCCGGCCATTCCACCAGGCGGGGCCACTACGGACAATGAGTTGGGGTGGGCAGCTGTTGACATTGCCCATTTGAAGGGTGGCACCTGCAGAAGGCCCTTTTCAGAAGCTGGCATGGCAGAGCTTAGGCACAGGGGCAGTCCCACAGGTAGGAGGGGCAAAGGCCATGACAGCCCAGACCTTGAACCGGGCCCAGTCACTGATAGGCAGCCGATGGGGTGACTGTGGAGCGGCAGTCCTTTGCCGAGCTCCTGATAGTAAATGAGCGGCAGCATTCCGCACCAGCCGGAGTCTCCAGTTGACTTTGAGGGGAGACGGGCAGCTACAGCCACCAGGGCCATCTTTGTCGCACAGCCTGGCCTGGCCCCTGACTGATGGGCTCTAGAGCGCACGTGTCATCCAGGAAGACCTGAGTTGCCCTTCCACCACTCTCCCACTCAGTTATCTTGCCCAGAAAGAGGCTGGACGACAACTGGCCATAATACTCTTCTCCAGTAATGATTTTTAACGTAACAGGAGAATAGCTCCCCTTCAGCAACTGAGGAAAAATGCCCAGAGTTATTGACTGCCTCGTGATGGATGTCGGAGGTTCCCTGCTCTGCTCCCTAGCAGGTTTGAGTAACGAAGATGGGCAGGGAGGGTGCGCATGTGTTGGCTTTCCAAGATCTCGTCGCCATCTGCTGTGGTATCCAAGTCGAAAGGATCCATAAACGACTTGGATGGTACGGTGAACACTTCTGCCGGCTGCTGCATATTACAGCCGGTCTCCAATCTGGAGTCTACCTGAGAGAGTCGGTCAGCAAAACCCTCGGCAAAAGTGTCATCGCTACTCAGAGTCACTTCCTGGGAGTCGAGGGACTCTGGGCAAGACATTAGCAGGCGCCGAACTCCCGTGAACCGCTGGGCTGGCCGCAAAGGTAGTGGAGAGAGACGGTTTCTGCCTTAGACCTTTTTTAGCAGGAGACGCTTCTCTGAAGTAGAGCCAAGCCACAAGTGACGCCTGACACAGGTTGGACACTTGTCAGCTTCCCTCAAGTTTTGAGGGGAAATGTCAGCGTCCTGGTCTTGCAGCTTGGCTCTCCATTACAGCTGCAAGACTGTAATGCAAGCTGAAGAAGTAGAGGCCTTCTTCAGGCGCATACACCCCCCCGGCCACTCCACTTCCCTCCAAGTAGCATACCCTTTGAAATGCCTGACCCCAATTTCTAGCCCCATTGTAATTCTGAAAACAAAAAGATGGCAGAGCAGAAGCCGAGGAGCGGCTGCCAGGAGATCTCTTGTTCAGCCACATCCCTAACACGAGCGGCTCTTTTTTAAAAAAAACCCTGAAGCCGCTTCAAGCGCCATTCTCCTTTTATTTCCACTCCGAAAGGAAGGAGTGCTTCACAGTTTCCAGACACAGGCAGCCTTGGATCTCGCAAAGGGGTCTCGCTAACCCGATGAATCCTCTTCCTTTGGACAGCCTTGCCGGGAACACATCTGCTTGCCATTAGGCAGAAGCATTTCCAAACTTGGGCTGCTTTTCCCTGCAAGGAGGGCTTGCCAACTCTGGGGCCCAGAAGTTTTCAGGCAAGCTGGTCCAAAATGGGGCAATGGCCAGGCGGCCTTGCTGCAGCGGAGCCTTGCCCTCCCCAGGGAAAAATCAGGTTTCCGAGACCTTCAGGCCCCAGCACAAAAGCGGCACCTGAGAACCCGCAAGTCCAAGCTAGCAAAGGCAAGCAGTTGTGCTACCAGGCATGCCCAGGCCCTGCCCCAAAAGATGCCACTGCCTTGCCGCTTGAGTGTCACAATGGCGCCTGAAGCAGTGAGGGGAGGAGAAGGGAAGGGAGCCCCCCCTCCCTGCTCCTCATGGTGGCTGGTGGCTGACTGCCGGGCCAGCTGCTGCTCACTTCTGCATCGTCACCGCTGGGTCATCCCATCTCTTGAAACCGGGGGTGGATCTGGCAGAACAGAATTGTTTTAAAATGTACTCAGGAATGCGCCTGCTGGAGATGCTAAGCCTGAGGGAACTGAAGGGAGGATGAACAGGAGAACGGTGGAAGTTATTTTGACGGCGAACTGTGAAGTAAATGAGTGGAAGAAAGAGAATGCTTGGGGGTGAGTTTGCGGGGTGATGTGTGAGGAAGAGGGAACTAAAAAGAGGAAATGTTTTCGGCACTTGTGGGGCAAAGGAGTAATGACCACGGGGCGTGTTTGTTGCTCAAGAGCATGAGCTGATGCCTGCTTGGTCAGACCCAGGTAGGCTCACCTGGCCTGGCGTGCTGATCCCAGCAGCGGCCAAGCAAAATCCCCAAAGAAGAATGGGAAAGCAACAGCGCCCCCTGCTGTACGTTCCCAGTGCCTGCTAAGGAGAGAGCATATGCCTCTGAGGGCGGCTGGCAAGAGGGGCTCCTGCCCACAAAAACCTTGCTGGCTGGAACTGAGGTGGGGGGAGTGGCTTAGCCAGGGGGTGGGACTGCTGGAGGCAGGGATCTGTGACTGGAAAAGGTGGACAGGTGTTTTCTCTTGGCTGCATGCTCTGACTCTCTCTTGTGACTGATTCCCCTGCCCCCGTGGAACAAATTTCACGTACTCCTAAGTCGGCCAGAGCTCCCAGCTGAGGCTTGACGGCCGCCTGGGGGCAAATGGGGGAGCTCTTTGGTGCCCTGCTGATGCACAACTTCATCCTGGGAGTGACATGATTATGCCAGTGTGATGCTCTATGATTCATTCCAAACTCTATGGTTTAACCATAGAGTTTGTGAGAACCTTACATTGTTGCCTTGACAAGATGGCATCACTTCTGGTTTTGTGTCAGACATGGTGCACAATGCTGACAAAATTGTCCCTGCTCCCGAATGCCCCTGCTACGGCTGGCAACCCTAGAAACGGTGCCCAGGAACAAGCTGGTTCCTGAAGGCGAAGAGTCCTGTGCTGCAGCCTCAGTAGTGTCCATGCCAGAGACGGTGCAAGCAAGAGCACCACATGCTGACATAGAAGGACCTCGTGCAGAGCACGCTGTCACTTTCAGAGGGGGTAGAGCGCCAGCAAGCCCAGGTAAGTCAGGTCCCGTACCCTTCCCTTTGTCCGCTCAGCTGCTGTCTCTGGTTTGCTGCTCTTGGGAGTTCTGCACCTCTCCCTCCCCCGCCCTTTCCCTCACCACCGTGAGGTCCGGAGGAGTTGCACCCAGCAATCTCGCGCCACCCTAGCTTGGAGACAGGTCTCTAGAACCCTTTCTCTGTCTCTCCTACCTCAGTATGGCGTTCTTCTAAAATAATAAAAACTAAGCTAACTGCCTAGGGCTGCCAGTCCCCCACTAGGGGCGGCGGATCCCCCACTCCCACCCTCCACCCCCCGACCCCACTTACCTGGCTGGTGGGAGAGGGAGGCACGGGCCTCCTGGGGGCGCACTCCTGGGCAGTGCGGCGTGTTCCCATGGGCCCGGTCTGGCCAACAGTTGGGGCAGAGGACTGCTGTGTTGGCCGGCTTGCATTTCCCCCCAACCTGGCTGAATTTCAGGTGTGCAGGTAGGCTCAGAGAACATGCGGAGGGAACTAGAATGCTGCAAAGTAATGGATGGGAAGGGGTGGAGCTTTGCTTTCCTCACCCATGGGCTCCCTTTTTGGAAGGGGGGAAGGGAGGAAGGAATGGTATAATAAATTAAAAATCGCTTCTGTCCATGCCTACCTTGCAAGGGAGGGATTGCAACTTCCTCTAAACTGAGGACCCTTTTGCCTGCCTGCCTGCCTGCCTGAAATTTGGGAGGGGGTCTCCCTTGGGAGAGGTAGGCATGCCCTGAGAATTTCGTGCCGATTGGGTGAGTGGGAAGTTGCAAGCAGAAATGAGCTGCCATTGGAACCAATGGAAATGAGGGCCCGATTGTCTCACGCCACTTGCTATAATGCTGCCTGCTGTTAAAGAATCCGTCTCTCCTTTTAAAAAAGGACAGATGACCCAGATCTGGTGGTGCCCCCCTTTCTTTCTTCGCACGCTTCTTGTTTCTGCCGCTTTATCTTGCTCTGTACTTTTTCTGTGGCTGCCTCATTGGGCTGCCGATCCTTTCCTCCATCCCACGCTTCTATATTTGCCTTGCACTATATAATCCGTACGTGACAAGGCGCTCCGGTGTTCCAAACAGCGTTTGGCTCAGTGTCCTGGTGGCTGCGGAGGTCCCCGCCCCAAGGAACAGGCCCAGGAAGCGGCACGACATGTCAGCTTTCTGCATGGCACTGGGTTGGGAAGAGGCTGCAAGAAGCCCCCAGCGCTTTGCCTCCTGCCTCTGGCCCTTCTGTGGCTCTTCGCCTCCTGCCTCTGGTTCTGGGCCCTCCTGTGGCTCCTCGGCCACTTACGTTGAGGCCCCTGCCGTTTCTCTCTCCCATCCCATAAGACACCTGAGAGGTTGATTCAGCACGGCTTCTCTGGTGTTCTTTTGGGCATTTTCAAACACATTTGCTCAGGAGTGGATCTGCTATGAAAGTAATGGAGCTCAAGCTTCAGGGCCCCTAATCTCGGAGGGGCCCTGAAGCAATTTTTTTAATGAGTGAATTTTTCAACAAAATGGATGGAATTTTTAAAGTGTTTATTATTAAAATAAGGCTATTTTAGAGACAGAATCTTAAGCCAATGGGTTGAATCACTTAATATTGACCTTAGAATATGCTCTAATACCCATTTCATGTGGCCTCAAAATGTCCCTGTAAGTGGTCACATTTCAAAATTTCCTCAGGGGCTTGTAGCACCCAAACCCCCAGCTCAGCTTGCTGAGCTCGCCAGAATCTATCCATAGCCTACATTTTGGCTCCTGGATCCTCAAATCCTTCATTGGTGCACGGCTTGATAGTTCTAAGGGGCTCACCGTATGGCCCCTTTACAAGGGCTCCACCCCACCACCCCGTCCTCCACCATTTGGGCCTCGGGGTCCTTGCAAGGGCAGCAAGGCCCTTTGGACTTTGTTGGGTGTTGCCCTATTGTTGTTGGTTGAGAAGGAGCCCCCATAACAGTTCAGGGTCCCCAAAATGTAGGTCCACTACTGCATTTGCTTTCTTTAGCCCCTGTCTGAGTTTATTCTCTGTCTGTTCTCTATGATCATCTTCCGAGGACCTGCTTTGGATGCCCCGGCCTTCGGAATTTAGGCGAGTGGCAACTTGCAAGAGGGCCTTCTGAGCCATAGCACCCAAATCATGGAAGTCTGTCCTCTAAGACATCTGTTTGTACCCTTCCCACCCTGTATTCCATTGGCAGGTGAAGTCTTCTTTGTTTGGTTTGGTGTTTTCTTCATGTCTTCTTCTTCCCACCCTGTTTTAATTGCTGATTTTTATAAATGTTTTATTTATGATTTTAAACTGATTTTATGATGGGTTTTATATTATTCCACGTTTAATTGTTAGCTGCCTTGGTGGCCCTGTCTGGGCTGAAGGGTGGGAGATACATTTTGTAAATAAATAAATAAATAAATAAATAAATAAATAAATAAAATGTCTCCTAATTATTTATTTCTGTGCTCTCTTGTTAAAGGTGTTATTATTTGTCTTTTCCTAGAACCCACTTTTCTCACTGAGACTCAAGGGAGATACAAAAAATAGGAAACAATGCAGTCAGGCAGCATACAACATCTAGTAAACGGTACAATAGGACTAGAATTTCAGAACTAGAAAACGATGCAACCAAAAGCCATTTTAAGACATGGCAGACTGTAAACAATGCAGGGAGTAGATTACAATGGTGGAAGATCTCCACTGCAGTAAAGGCCAGGTGATACATGCAATAAACAACACAATATATTACAACCTCATTCCTTTATAAAGAGTCTTCCAGAGCTGTTCCATTCTACTACAGTTCAAATCCCTTTATAAAAATGCCCTCCTGAACGATTCTGTTTTGCACATTCTGCAAAGTTGTAGACCTGCAGATTTTACCCATTTGCAGGCGGCGCCCACGGAAGGTGTGTTAGACTGCGACCTACTTCAAAAGAACGCTGTTGAGCACCTTGTTGTTCCAGGCGGGCCACACGGTTAGCCAGGACGCTGCGTGGGTCACCTGGCTCAGGTGTGTGAGCTCCCCGCCCCCAGCACAGGCCTGGAAGCTGGCCAGTCCAAGAGGCTTCCCGGAGTCACTGGAAGAGGCCTCGCTTGCTGCTGGCTGGGCAGCTTCTTCCACAAACAAACAGGCATTCCAGAGGGCTGGCTTGGCAGCCTGCAAACAGCGGGTGATATTTTGACTCTGGCCAGCTTGGCAGGACCTTGAGGGAGCCTCCCTCCCTCCCTCCCTCCCTCCCTCCCTCTTCCATTGTTGGGATTTTCCTTTCTGTCAGAATTTTCTGGAGTTTCTTTTCAACTGTTCTGGCTTTCCTTTGCTGAATCAGCCAATGGCCCCCTCCACCCCAGGCTCGGACCAGCCTCTGGGATGCATGGCTCTGCAGAGGAGACGATCGGCCTTCTCAGGTCTTGTAGCTCCAGCTGGGAGGCGTGAGTGTCTGAAACGCCAGCCGGAGCAGCACAGCAGTCCAAAGCTAGTGGGCGGACAGGGAACCCTCTTGCCCTCCGCCCTGCAAGCACAGGCCCCCCCCCAGCTGTTTTGACCACACTGTAATGCTATAGAATGTGCCAATTGCTGATGTGTGTAGCTAACAACAAATAACAACAACAACTTTGCTTAAATGCTGCTCATCTAGACAGAGCGGTGAACAAAGTCAGTGTTATTATTATCTCCACAATGCAGCTGGGGAGCCAGGCTGAGAGAAGGGGCTGACCCAGAGCCGCCTGCTGAGCTCAGGCAGGAGAGCAAGTCGAACCAGCAGAGTGCTGAGTCACAGTCCAGCCACTTAACCACCTTGTGATGCCCACTTTCTGTCTCCAGTGTCGTCTGCCTGGTGGCTTTTCATGGGTGGCACCTGCAGTGTGTCAACTGTACACTGGATTTCCTGCCACTCGGAAGGCACCTCGTTTCATTAAAGAAAAGGTTCCCAAATGCTTAACAGGCTTTGCCATGACCTGGGATCCGATGGAAGTCATTTCCTTGCCCACTTCTTGCTCACCAGGCTATGCTTAGGCAGAATATTTGCCTTGACAAACTGCTCCACTTTTCCCGCCAGCAGCCTGGGATGGCTTTCTTCAGAGGGAGAACGTCGGGAAAGGAAAAGGCTGAAAAGCCGCATCCCTCTCTCAAAAAGCAGCCTAAGCCGAAACGCGCCACTTGAGGACTTGCTTAATAACACCCCCTGCTTTGGCAGGCAGGCAAAGGGAAGGCCAGACAGAGGGGCGATGCTGCCCCCCCACACACACACTTGAACCTCTCAGCTGGCTCGACTGGCCGGGTCGATCGGAAAGCACCTCTTGGGTAAGCTCGCCTCCCCCCTGGGGGTGGTAGTGCCAGAACTGCCGGGAGACAGCAAAGCAGGGGTGTGCTTATGTGCAAGATTGGCAACACAACTGTGAGAAAAACGGGCTCTTTGGAAAATCCCTCTTTGGGGGGGGGGCACTTGCGGGTGCAGCCTGCAAGTGGCAACCAACCAGTGATACGAAAGGAAGGGCAACTGCTCTGCCCGCAAACCCTCTCGGAGCGCCCGTCGAGAGGAATGACATAAAGGTGATGGTGGAGAAAGGGCCGATTTCCCATTGTGCTTCGCCTGGGGCCTTGGAAGGAAGGCAGACTGGTTCACTTTTCTCACATGGCCGGCTGGAAGGCGGCTCCTCAAGAGATTTACAAATGGAATGAAAAAGCCAAGTTGCTGAGAACCAAAGCTGTCAACTTGTGAGGCAGCAGCAATACCTGCAGTGTAAGAAGCACTCTCGGCATCACCTGGAGAGGTGCCCTCAGCTTTCCGAGGAGGGCAAAACAGCTGGACCCCACCAAGAGTCTCACGAAGGGGCTCGTCCTGCAGATGCAGGGACAGCCTCTTTCCGTGGTTTCCTCCTGTTGCTCCTCCGACTCTGCAGGCGGGTGGCACAAGCGGGGGCAGAGGTCAGGCTTCCCAATGAAGCCCTCGACTGGTGCCTGCCTGCCCACCCACCCGCCTGCCCGCCCGCCCGCCCAGGCTGTGCTCTTGGCTGCACTGCACACACTCCTTTCTTTCCCAGTGTGCCGGGGAGAGCAGAGGCCCTCTTGGCCGGCCTTTGAAGGAGTGAGGGCTGCCTCCCACAGCTCAGGTTGGGGTGGAGGCTGTTCATCTTTAAGGCACCCCACTGGACTTTGTTTTCTTTTGCTTCAATAGACTAACCCGGCGACCCCTCTGCCATTAGGAGACCCACTTGTTGATGGTCGTCTTGTTTGGGGATAGTGTCAGGTGAGAAGTCATGTTGAAAGCTTTGATTCACAAAAAATCTGGAAATCTTCTTGGTCTATAAGGTGCTAGCGCACTCGCATCTTGCTCTTGGTTAGGGGTGTGATGGTGGAATAGTATTTGCACAGTAAACTCCTCTGGAGGCATAAAACCCACGAGCTGCCTTGAAGGGGCTTAGGGTGCCTCGGTGGAGTTGTGGCTCTGTCAACTGTGATCGGATTTGACACCTCCTACCCGGCAGGAAAGAGTGTGTAGAAGTGCATGCTGGGTGGCTTTGCCGAGCAGAGCTGCATGGCCGGGTGAGAAGTGCAACCTGAGCCTGCCTGCCTGGCCATGGCAGCCGTTTGGGCGTGATCATGGGCACTTCTTGCAGCTACTTGGGTGAAAGAAAGGCTGTGTGGGTCAGGTGGGGGAGGGCTTCTCCCCCTAGGGCACGGTCAACAAACTCGGAGGGAATAGCTGAGACTCTGGACTGGGAAGAATTTGCAGGAGAGCTGAGCCAGTTTTCAGTCACATTCATGATATGCCTGGCTGGCGAGGGGTGGCCGGGTGGGCTTGGAGCAGTTTCAAGCTGCCCCCCGTTTTCCAAAAGTTAAACATCATGCCGATTCTGGGGTTCCTGCTGGGGCAAAGCTCTTTGGGGAATGTTAAGAGAAGGCATAAGCGTTGCAACTCTCCCTGGAAATGGGGTGGGTGGGTGACCACAGGACTCAAGTTATCACCCTCCCCGCCCCCATAGCATCCTGACCCCAGAAATGCTGCAGGTGTGGCTTTCCTCTTCCCTGCCTCGCCCCGACGTGCTGCTTCATTTCTGCAACTGTCCATTGCCCTCACTGTGTGTACCATCACCATCCCTTGCCGTTTTGCACTGAAGCATGGAAGGAGGAGGGGAGGGGAGGGGAGGGGAGGGGAGGGGGGCTCCCTGGCCACGGCCAGACGCACTCCTTGAGCAAGTGGCTGGGCCTCACCCTTTCCTTCTTTGGACACCTCTTGAGGCCTTTGATTCTGGCTCCCTCCGAGCTCGCAGGCCATTCACATCTCCAGTTTCTGAGGGAGGTGCCAAGCCCGGGTCTTGAGCCTCTCTTGCCAGGGGCAGGAAAAGGAGCCTCGGCAACGAAGCCCTTGTTTTTATTTTGCTGCTTCCTTTTGAAGGGGAGGCTGACAAAGATCTATTAATTGCCTGCAGGTAACATTGTGCCCCCCCCCCCAAATTAGCCCTTCCTGGAACCATTAACCCCAGGTGTGGATTCCAGGTGGCAGGTATGGCCTGGAGGAGAGGCAGAGGTGGGGCTGGTGCAAAACGGCCCGGGCCAATCTTGCCTGTGCCCCAAACTCCACTACTGGCCTTTGGCACCCCATTTTCTCCTCTCAACCTCCATCTGCAATATGGATAGGAGAAGACTGGCCTTGTCCTACCCTGCAGGGCTGCTGGGAGGACCACAGCAAGGGCAATGGGTGTGGCCCTCAAAGGGGCCTGGCCATGGTGCTGAAGGGCCAGATGCACAGGGAAGCCCTTGCCCTGCTGTGTGTGCGTGCGGTGGGGGGGGGGGCTCCTTTTCAACAGGGGAAAGGCTGGACTCGCCCGGAAGCTTCCGTTTCCCTTGTATTTGGGGAAGAGGGCGGCCCAAGGCAAACAACCATGGCCAGGCTGCCTTGGGGCAGATGCCAGAGGGTCGCCGAGTCCCATCATGGGCTCCAACTTGCGGGGTGGAGCTTCCCAAGCACTGGCTATGCCCTGCGCTACTCCACCCCGGTCCCAAGCCAGACCCCTGGCCATGGTGTGGCGGGCGCTGAGTGGTGCTCAGCTCCAACAGTCCTGCTCCATAGGTGGGCGGGGAGAGGGTAGGAAAGATCGCCCTCTGTTGGAGGCTCTGCCCATCAGAGTGGGTGAGCTGGCCTGGGTGGGCCGAGCGGGTCTGACTGAGCAAGGCTGGGCTGGAGGCAGCTTGGTGGGTTCAGGGGCTGTTGGACATTGCTTTGGACCCCTCTGAGCAGTGCACATACCCCCCCCCCCCATGGCTGTGCTGTAGGAGGGAGCAGCAGGGGGGAGCACAGAACATCTGTGCATTTTCACCAGCACCAAGGAAAGAATCCCACCTCTTCACCAGTCTTCAGGAGAACTGGATCCCGAGGGATCAGCAAGCTTTCCCAGGCCCTTGGCATTTCAGGTCTCTGGCAGATCTGAACCAACTAAAAGAAAGGGGGGGGGAATAGCCAAGTGGACTGAGGTTTCTTTATGGGAAGCTGATGGCCTCATTTGGCCCATTAAACCCCCTTTGGAAATGTTGCAGGGCCATCAAACTTAGCAGTGGGGGGGGGGGCTTTGGCTTGCTTCTTGGGTAGTTTCTCCCCCCCCCCACATCTGGCAGCTTAAATACTCTCCCCAGCTGGGCAATTGTGGCCTCTTCTGCATGTATGTTTTCTTCTCCTGCTCATACCACTTGCCGAGTGCTTCTTATTTTCTCTTTCTCTGAACGAGGCTATAGCACACACACCCCACCAGCGTGTGTGGAATGGTGCACACTTTACAAATTACCATTGAAAAATGAATTGCCTTGACAAAATCTAATGTTTTGTGACACAGCACAAATATGCATTTCATTCTTGAGGAGAAGGCAAAGGAGCTCATTGGAAATATTAAATTAAGCAGTGTAACAGCTGAGAATAATTTGGTTTTCTGCTCTGTTGCTTGTGATTTGGTACGGAGCTTGAGGAGGCAGCCTGGTCTTCATTCAGAGGGGAAGGCAGCTCATGTATGTGCCTCGGCCATGCCTGCCTGCACACCAGCAGTTCTGACGTTTGGGGCTGGCCCCAGAGCCCAGCCAGGCAGGAGGCCGCGGAGACCCTGGCTGCTTCAGTGACTCTTGAGTGGTGCAAAGAACACCCCCCTCCCCCTTAGACATTCTTCCACTGGAATTATCAAAATGCCTTGGCTTTCCCCCAAATTCCTCAACTATTTCTAGCTGGTATGCAGGAAACTCTGAAGCCATGTTGCATTTTGCTCTTGTAACAATTGAGGGATGTGTGAATCCCTACCAGAGAGAGTCTTAAGTCAATCGATCAAACCCCTTTGGCATCTTGTAATTCTTTGGCTGGTTAGTCGGTGGAGGAACACTTGAATGTCTGGCAACTCTTGCTTTAGTGGGCAGCTCCAGGGTCCAAAAGACAAGGCAGCTGAACCGCTGGTCTCTCTCCCTTGATCCCGGAGGGGTTGTGGGAGCTGGCCAGTTTTTAGTTTCGCAGAATGCTTGGCATGTAAGCCACCCCAGTCCCATCTTTCAAATGCCTAATTTTTGCCCCCTCCCTTGTTGTGTCTCTGGCACATCTTCAGAAATGCAGCTATTAACAGATGCCCCAAGAGTCCTCTGCCCAGTGGACTGCCCCGCTTTCCCAAGGGATTTCCTTGCTCGCATCATCAGAGGAGCACCTCTGCTTTGTACACAGGGAAATAAACAGGAGGCAGAACAAGGAACTGAACACAGACTGAGTTGGAAAGTCAAAGGCGGGCGGAGGACAGACTTGCCATTCCCCCCTCCCATCCAGAAATGCTGCAACCCCTTCTGCCAAGGCGAGCCTTCAGTATCTAGCAGTGTTCTGTGTGCGCGCGCATGCCTTTCAGCCTGCTTGCACAGCAGGCTTCCATAGTGGTGCTCTCTGGGAGTGCTGCGAATTTCACCACCAATGCGTTAGGCGATGGCACTTCCCATGTTCAAAGGGGCCAGCCTGACATGAGCCCGTTACCAGCCTTTGGGGATCCGTCTGAACAGCCAGGGTGGTGCGCTGAGCAGGTTTGCGTGGGATTTTGGCAAAACCGTGCATGCCCAAAGATGCTGGCGATTCTGTCTGATCGGCAGCCATTCGTGCCATTAGAAACTACTTCGATGAATACTAAAGGCAGGGGTTGTATTCAAATGTGGCATTTCTTTATGACAGATTTATATGTAGTTGATTTGTCAGTTTAAGCAATCGCCTGCTGAGTGGAGCAGTTGTGCAACCAAGATGGTGAGGCAGCAGAACTCAAGCAGGCGGTGTGTGAATGTGCATGTGCAAAAAGCCATTTAGGCTCTACCGCATAGTTAGGAAGGAATATGGTAAGGCAGCCTGCTAAAAAGCCATGAGTTAAGTCAACAAACTGTCTAGATGGTTACTGAAGAACCAGCTCCCTGCTTGCCAATGGGGAACAGGCTGTGAGCCAAACTGGCCTTCTTTGAGCATCCCTGGTGACCTCTGGCCAGTTTGTTTCAAAAGGGCCACCAAGGGACATGGTGCAGTAGCGATGGATGCCACCACGGAAGATCTCTGCTGGCCTCACAGAAATTTCCTTCCCTTTAGTGGGGCTGACTCCGAAAGAATTCCTTCCCGATTCTTGTAGCCTTTTCAACAATTGCCTTCAGTCAGCGGTTTGCTCCCCAGGGAGCCAGCAGAGCCGGGCCACTTTCGGGTCTAGCTAGTATAGTGCCATCCTCTGTGGTACTCAGGAGGCAGCGGGGGGGGGGGGGGCAACCAGCTGGTTACTGTGAATGGTTTGGTGGGGTTATTTTCCTTGTTCACAGGTTTGGTAAACAGAGAGCCTTCCCCAAGATCTTGGCTATCACTGAAGCTCACAGAGGGCCCCAATGTTGTTATTCTGGAAGCAGCTGAAAGGAGATGCTGACTTCCAAGTAGTTTAACGCGCTGCCTCTTTCGACCCAGATTTTTAACAGTACAATTGTGTTCTCATGACACAACACCCCCCCCCCGTGCTTAGCCTTGTGCAAAGAGGGATGTGCTGGGGAGAGGGAGGGCCAGGGCCAGAGGGCAGGAAGGGAGCCAGCGAAGGGGGGGAGCAATCCCAGCCCCCTCCCAGCCTGATTTATTGCTTGCAGATGAAGGCAGGTTAATCACCACAACAAAATGCCAGCGCTGCTTTGTCAAGGGGCCCTTTGCAGAAGCAGGGGGGCTTTTCCTTTGAAGATTTTTACGCCGCTTCTCCAGAGTTCTGCTCAGGGGGGCTGACCGCTAAGCAAGACACCCGCCGCCTTCGCAGGGCTGGCTTTGTGCTGCTCCCGAAGCCTTCTCCAAGCCAAAAGTCGTTCTCAACACCAGCCATGGCGCACAGCTTCCCCTCCACCATCTCATCATCCGTAACGTACGTACGGCTTCTGCGGCTTGTTTCCTCCGCCCCTTTTCCCTTTAAAAATATGCACGGAAATTAAAAGGCAGGGGGAGGGTCAACTCCTCAAAAGCTGTGGTTTGAAAAAAAATTAAAGTAAAAACTTTAACATGGCTCCTTGAAGACACCCCCCCCTTTGCAATCTGTATTTTTAGAGCACTGTTATCCGAGAGCCTCCATTTAGAAGCCAAAGAGATTTTGTAACTGGTTAGAAAAACAACAGGCGTGTCAAAGTTGTGGACTATCTCCAAAAACAGTGTAAGATTTGACAGGAGAGAAAATATGTTTTGGAGCCTTTTCTTTCTACCCATTTTTAAAAATCTGTGTTGAAAGGGGCGGTGAGCCCCTCGCAGATCCCCAAGCAATGGAGTGGGGAGAATTGCATTTGGAGAAGGGGGGGGGAGAAAGAAGCTGTCATGAGCCCCCCCCCCAGCCTGCCCAGCTCAGGAACTGCCAGCAGGAGAGCCAAGCCCCCCCCCCCCCACTCCGAGAGCCCCGCAGGCCTTCAGACTCTTCAGGCAGGCGGGCTGCGGCTTCCCACCAAGGACTGGTGGGTGCCCTCGCCTAGAAGCCTCTCCATTTTCCTTGGGGACTCAGCAGCCCCCCACCCCACCCGGAGACTTGGCCTGTGGGGCTCTCCAGTCCTCTATTCCTCCGCCAGTCTGGCATGCCAAAGGCTGGCTACGGCACAGCTAGGGCTGTTCTTGGCACCTGCCTTTCTCAGGAAAGGAGGCTGGGAAAGTGCTCAGACTGTGTTTCTGCCTGTACAATTTTCACTCCAGAGGGCAGGCGGCTGAAGCAGGGCCCTTCCCCGTGTGGCTTTGCATCTGTGCAGCCGCCTGTCTCTGCATTCTCCATCCAAACCTCCGGAGCCCCTTCAGGCTTGTCCGCCAACCTTCCAAGTTTGCTGCAGCCTGCCGGGCTGACATCTATCCAGCCACGGATTTTGAGAGGAGCACGTGGGCTGGCCTGGACCCCCCCCCCACACACCCATTTTTCTTTGCAGAGGAGTTAGCCGTGTTAGTCTGTAGTAGCAAAATCAAAAAGAGTCCAGTAGCACCTTTAAGACTAACCAACTTTATTGTAGCATAAGCTTTCAAGAATCACAGCATCTGACGAAGAGAGCTGTGGTTTTCAAAAGCTTATGCTACAATAAAAGTTGGTTAGTCTTAAAGGTGCCACTAGACTCTTTCTGATTTTGCCATTTTTCTTTGTGGCTTTTCCAGCACTTTTGGAGGTGAAACACAGCTCCACCCCATAGTGCTTGCAGTGGGGAGCTCTGCTGGCAGCCACCCCCCAGTTCCCTCCTTTTTCAGAGAAAACGAAGTCTGTCTTTTCTCTGGAGCCAACGGGGGGGGGGGGGGGCAGGAACCAGGCCAGTCATACCTCCCCCCCCCCCATCAGCTTGCCCAGGCTCTCCCCTTTCTCTCTGGGCCTTTCGGCAGGCCTCTGACATCGGTACTATTTCCCTCCCTATTTCTCTAAGACCACTGAAACTGCATTTGCTAAGTACCCTTCTTTCTTACTTCATGTACAGCCTGCCTTTCTTGTTGAGACTCAAAGCAGACTGCAGAATTAGAAAAGAACCCAATAAAACTCTGTAATTCATAGTACACAGCAATTCCAAGTGTCTGGATGCCATATGAACGCTACACAAAAGATAAAATTCCAGATTATGGAAAGCTTTCTATTCCAGATCTGGGGAATTCCTTGACAACCTGATGCTAAAAGTTGGCACGTCTGGCCCAAGAGACGGCCCTTCCCCAGGGACTGAAGTTTCCATGGGCCCAGCAGCTACAAGAACGAAGCTGCCTGGGCGGGGCTGGGTTCCATTTGTCAATGTTCAAAACGTGCTTCAGGTACCTTATCTTGCTGCAGTCCTTACAGCAACTCTGCAGAGCAGGCCAATACAATTTTTCATGCATGTTTCAAATGGGGCCGAGTAGCTTGCCTGAGAGATTATGGGGGGAGGGTGGTTATAATAGAGGCTTATAAACTTAAGCATGGAGTAGAGAGAGCAGACAAAGAGAACGCCCCCCCCCCGCCCCCCATAATACTAGAGCCAATGGGCACCCAATGAAATAGTTGGGAAAGAGGTCCAGGACTGACAGGAGGACATATTTATTTACCCGAGGAGCGATTCAACTGTGGAATTCGCTGCCAGCCGGTGTGGAGGTGGCCACAGGCCCAGACTCCTTTAAAGGGGGATTACACAGACCCATAGGGGAGGGGTCCATCCATCAGTGGCCACTAGCCGAGGGGACTAAAAGAGAACCTCCGCAGCCAGGGGCAGTCAACCTCCGAATCCCAGCGCCAGGAGACGACGCTGGACCAAGGCCTCGGCCTCTTTGCCCCGCTTGGCCCCTGAATAGGGGAGGCGAGGGACAGCAGCCCCTCCTCAGCCCAGGCTCCTGCTCCGCCCGGCCGAGGGACCAAGGGAGCTTCGCTCCGCATCGACGGAGCCAGGACCGGCTGCCTGGGGGCGCGGATCCCCCCTGAAGTGCGGCCCGCCCCCGAAGGCCGTCCAGCGAAGGGCCCGGGGCGGCTCCGACGGAGGGGGCGTTCCGGGCCTCGCCCAGCGCTCTGCGCCGACCGGGGGCAGCTTGCGGGCCAAGACCCGACGGGGGGGGGGCGCGGAGAGGCCGCAGCGAGGGAAGCCAGGCCGGAGAGCAGCCCCCGCCCCTTCGGGCAAGAGGCGCCTCTCCGCTCCCTGGCCCGGCGGCGCTTCCCCCCAGGCCGGCGCAGCAGCCTCGGACGGACCGGTCCCTTGGCGCCCGCCGCCGGCTGGGGCCGCCGGGCCGCCGGCCGCGCACTCGGGCAGCAACTGCGCCTCGGCCCGGGGACACCCGGCAGGGAGGGCGGGCGGCTGGAGGCCGCAGAGGACGCGCCACGCGGAGCCCCGACGGAGCCCGAGCCCGGCCGCACGCGCGGACCTCCTCCCGCCGCCGCCGCCGCCGCCGCCGCCTCCGGCCGCCTCCGCCGCGGGGTCTCTTGCCCGCGGGGGTCGCCGGGTCAGGCTGGCCGGCGGCTCCGCGTTCCCTGCCCTTCGAGCGCGTGGGGCGCGCGGCCCTCGACAGCAGGGAAGCCCCGCCGAGGCGGGCCGGGGGCGCGGGAGGAGCAGCAGCGGCCAGGCCGAGGGAGAAGCTGCAGAAGCGCTGCGGAGGGGCCCAGAGAGCTGCAGGGGGTGGGCGGCGCTCGGCCCCCTCCGCCTGCGCTCCCTTTATTCTTTTTTAAAAAGACCCCCGTTAAGGGCGCCCAGGGAAGGAGGGGCAATCCCCGCCGGTGCCAGTCCCGGCCTGCCCGAGCCTACCTTGCAAGGCAGGGCTTGCAGCTGCCTCGAGACCCAGGGCGCTCCCCCCACCCCCGCCCGCCCGCCATTTGGGAGCGAGGCTCCCTTGGGAGAGGGCGGCGCGCCCGGAGAATTTCATGCCGATCGGCAAGTTGCGAGCAGAAACGGGCTGCCGCTGAACCCGGTGGGCCTGCTGGCCAGGTTGCCGCGAGAACTCTGGCGCGGGAGAACCCGGCGCCCCTCTAAGCGCGGCAGGCCCCCAGGCCTGGGGTGGGGGGGCTTCGCTTCTCCTCTTCTTCGGCGCGCTCCTCCTCGGGCGTTTCCCGGGGCTGCCTGTTTTGGCTGCCGAGCATTTCCTCCCCGCCCCACCTCCATATTTGCATTGCATTATATAATTCCCATTTCCCCCGAGCCCCGGCCGCGCTGTGGCGGGGCGGCGTCGGGGCACAGGCCAGGGAGGCTGCGTGGCCCGTCGGCATTCTGCCTGGCGCAGGACCGGGACGAGGCTGCCCGGAGCGCCCAGCCCCGACGGCCGGGCCCGGAGAGGGGGCTGTGGGGCCCCCGCGCTGTGGCTCCTCCCCTCTCTTTGACGAGCAGCTGAAGCTCCGCCGTATGCCGGGGAGGACAACGGCGGTGAGAGGGCAGGGAGCCGCCGGGTCAGGCTTTATTAAGAAGGAAGCCGTTGAAATGACTCGCTGCGGCATCTTAGAGCCATTAGAGGCCGGAAGACGCTTCGCCTCATTAGGCTAAAGGGAGGTAGCGATCTTCTTGATCAACAGTGGCAATTTGTTTTAGAAGTGTCCGTTTTGCAGGTGTCACAGAGAGACTTTTATTTATAATCTTATTTTCCATTTCAACAAAGAAGACTTCACTCAGGATGCGCACCAGCTTTTGTGCCTGTGTGTGCCTGCAGACAATAACCAACGATGAAAAAAAAAAAACCCTGTACTTTCTCTCCCCCCTCTAGGACAACTGACACCCCCTCGTGGTGGTGTTGACATATGGAAATGAATCAACATGTAATAGGCATAATTATGAGCCATTGTGCGCAAGTTACAATTAGTGTCTGTTCTGAGGAAAGTTGTAATCAAAAGACACCAATAGAAGAGGGGCAGGAATGAACAGGCGAGGCACACAATTACTGGTGTAAAGGCAGGAGGGCTTTCTAGGAAAGAGCAAGAAAGGGAGCCAAATATTTAAGTTCTCCATTTTTAGGGTGCTGTTGTCTGGGCTAAGGAAGGGGGGAGGAAGCTCTTTCTGCGGCGATGGCGATTTCCGCCGTGGGACTCTGGCGCCAGGTCACATCGTCCCCTCCCTAGAGCAACTTGCAGGCAGAGGGAGTGGCTACCGGTTGCATCTCTGTTGCTCTGCAGCGCCACCACTGTGGGTGGCCAGAGGCAGCACTGCAGGGTCAGGTGAACTCGATGGTCAGGAAACTCCCATTTGGCCTTCTATAGCTGCCGTCTTTGAGCTGGCGGCTCAGGTCAAGCGCAGCCTGAGCTGCTATGGACAGCCCAGAAGCCCTGTTGAACTGCTGGCTGATCTCCCAGCTCTGACACTGTCCTCTTTTTATACTCTCAAAGTGTACAGAAGGAGTGTGTGTACGGAGTGCAGCGGTGGGATGCGGCAGTGAGTTCTGCCCCCAGCATGTGGCCTGGGAGCAGCATCGGGGAGGGCCTTGGTTCCACGGCCTGTTCGGACCTCCGGGGTGTCTGGTGGGCCCCAGAGACAGGATGCGGGACCAGATGGAGCCTTGCTGGTCTGAACCAGTTGAGAGTCGAAACACCTTGTTGGGATTTTATTCAGTCATGAAAGAGTTAAGCTGTTTTGTGTTAATTAGTAAACTCAGTTGCTTGTAACCACTTAGGCCTCGAATCTGGATTCCCACCACAGAAATGGGAGTCTCTAAGCATAATGAAGTAGAATTAGGGGGGGTTCTATTGGGCAACCTGTTTATTGGTAGGGGGGGGGCAATTAAGTGATGCTGTATACTGAAGTTTTATTGCTCTTTGTCTCAGTTGCTTTTCTAGCAAGATGTAGTCGGTTTAGCAATTTATTATTTTTCTCCAATGTAACCCTATTTTTAACCTTTAGTAAAGTATTCTTACAGAGCTACACTGGAGTGTGTGTCTGTTCTCGTTAATTCCAATACGCAATCTTTGCATTAACTCTGCTGATTTCCAGCACACCTCCCACTTGTCTTGATGAGGGCCAGGGAGTTCTGATCTCCCCATTCCGCAGGAGCAGCAACGAGGTCTGCCTGGACTCTGCCCACAGGCATGCATGCTCACAGTTTCCCCACATACTCAAACCAAGGTCTAAATGCCCTCAAGGGGCCCATACGCACAGTCTCACCGCAGCCCCTCTGCAAAGGCTGGGCCCACTCCATTCCTGGGCAGCGAAGTTGGAAGAGGGCCTTGGTAGCTTTTGCTTTCCCTGGCGAGGGCTGGAATAGTGCCAGCCTCAAGCCGTCACGGGGAGCCCAAAGCCTCTCCTCCTCTGAAATGGGAGCAGATCTTTCATGTCACTCACACTAGTGAAGTGGAAACATGCGTCTGAATTTGGAATTACATGTTTAATCCTCTTCGTAGCCTTTTAAAATATCAGAGGGCAGCACCCACGCATCCGACTGGGCCGCGACCTTCTCTTTACAAAAAAGGCAGCCAGCGGCTGATGTCTCCCCTCGCTTATCTGCATCGGCTCCTCCTGCAGCCCCCAACAGCAGACGTGCGCTCTCCCAGCCCTCCTCGCTTGATTCTGGTCACGTGCCGGGAGGTTCGGTGGCGGGCAGCCTTATCAGCAGAAGGCACCTGGTGCCTTGTGGGGCAGCTCTCTCTCCTCGCTGCCAGTTGTCTCAGGCACCAGCAGCGGGCACGTGGCCTTTGGGACCTCGAGGCTCAGGGGCTTTTCTTCCTCTGGGTTCAAAAAGGGAGAGATTCTGTGTTTATACTTAGCTGGCAATCCCCACCAACTCTTCAGATAAAAAATCAGACAGCACCCAGCAATTTCCAGGCACTCGACTCAGAAAGGAGCGGGCAGGGGCTTCTTAGCTTTCCAAGTTCTTCTGAGGAAGATTTTGTGCATCTTTTCAACAGAACCAGGAGTAGCTGAGCACCCATCAGCTGCCGAAGCCCCCCCCAAGAATTTCTGAGGGGCCCACGAGGCAGGGCCTCCCAACTGATGCTCTTTTGTAGGGGACTCACAGCCCAGTAGTGGAGGAGGGGAGTCTTGTGGGCCGTCCCACCCAACCCCCACCTCAGGACAGGCAGTTCAGTGCTGGAGCATCTCCCCCCCCCACACACACACAGATGGCCACCAGCGGCTGCCTTCAGGCCCCCAGGGAGGGAGAACCCTCCCCCCGACTCTGTGGGAGGTGGGTCCCCTGGCCACGAACTCAGCCTTAGTTCTGCTGAAATGGCCCCTCCGGGAACTGAGTCTTGCCCTTTTATAAGAAAACTCCATTCCCCCTTTGATGGGGTTTGGTTGACCCTGGTTGACCCTGGGTGACTCCGTTAGGAGCCTGGGGGTTGGACTGGAGCATCCAGCACTGCTGCTGCTCAAAAAGCAAGTAAATGCCGCTGCAAAAACGCCTCCTCCTCATTCAGGCTAGCCTAGAAGATGCCCCCTTCTCTGACACAGCCGATCTGGCCACCTAGACTCACATCATGGTAACACTGAGGCTGAACTACTGTAATGCACTTTACATAGGTCTCCCCAAAATCCACTTGGAGACTGTAGCTGGTACAGAGAATGCCACAGCTCAGTTATCACGAGGAGCTAGGTGGTGCATGCACATCACACCCAGTTTGCAGTGACTCTATTGGCTACCCATCAATTACTGGACTCAGTTCAAGGTTTGGGCTATTGCATCCAAAGGCCTTCATGACCATGGACCTTGGTATCTCCAGGTCCGCCTCTCCCTCTAGGCTCCCCCATGGCAGCTGCACTCATCTGAACAGGGTCTTCTGAAGAGACCACCTGCAGTTGAGCAAAACCAGCGGCTGCCTGTGCATGGGCTTTCTCTGGCCCCCACACCATGGAAAAGCCTGCCTGATGAGACTAGGAAGGCTCCCCCTCTTCTGTATTTCCACAAACTGCGCAAAAAGGAATTGCTTGGGAGGGCTTCCTATACCGGTAATAGGGCTGTGCCGTAAGAAATGGCTGAGAGAGATGCTTGGGTAAGGGACAGAGGCTGTTGACTATGCTACTGGGTACTGCCAGCTGACGTAGACTTGCACCTATTGGGTAGCAGTTTCCACATAATTAAAGATGTTATGTTAATTAGTTAAGCTTTGTTTCAGAAAGCTTTCTTTTCTGTGTTCAGATTTATCCTTATGTTCAAATTTCTGCAACCTAACCCTATTGTATTTCTTCATTGAATATCCTGTTGATCATATTGTACCTTTTCTCACTGAAGGTCCTCGCTGTGGATTATATCGGATGGACTTACGCTGTGCACGTTGCCTTGGGTCTCAGAGAGAAAGGCAGAGGAGACATTAAGCAGCAAATACAATTACAGCCTCACTGGGGGCTCAACATCCTTCTTCTCTCCTCAATTTTATTCTTACAGCAACCTCATGAGGTAGGCCAGGGCCGAGTATGTGACTGGCCCGAGGGCACCTAGCGAGCTCCTGGGCAATCCTCTCTGCGTTCTCACCTCCAGCCTGCACACGGCACGCCCCTCCTTCCAGGTAGGCCAAGGGCTCTTCTGCATAAGGGGCTAAGCCACAAGGAAATGGTGGCTGCTGCTGAGCAAGTAAGCCGAGGACTTTGGACAAGATGGTGTCAGAACCGCTCCCAGACCGGACTCGGACTTGGACCCAGACATGGACAATATCAGAAGCTGCCTGGGGGGAGATCAGGGACTCCAGGGGAACCTGGCAGCGCCAGACTCTCTCCCCTCCAGCACCCCCGGGCGCCAAAGTCTTTATAAGAATAGGCAGAGGGTGGGAGACCCAATACCCCTCCCATCCTCTGCCGGGATCATAAAGAGTGGAGTGGAGAGTGCCCTCAAGTCATGGCTGACTTATGGCGCCCCCTGGTGGGGTTGCCAAGGAAAGAGACTAACAGAGGTGGTGTGCCGTTGCCTGCCTCTGCAGCCCTGGTCTTTGCTGGAGGTCTCCCATCCCATCACTAACCAAGGCTGGCCCTGCTCAGCTTCTGAGCTCCGATGAGATCGGGCTGGCCTGGGCTACCCAGGTCAGGATGGCGCCTTCCCTTCCCCACTCTTCATATCTGACAAAGGGAGCTCCGATTCTCCAAAGCTCAGACCCTGGAAATCTAGCTGGTCTCTCAGGGGCTACTGGACTCGCACTCTTCTCTGCAGACCAGCACAGCTGCCCACCTGAATCCATCTTCACGGAAAGCAGCACTTTCAGCTACACGGCGTGGAAATCCACCAACCTTACCAAACTTGCACAGGTACAGTCTGATACTATTATTATTTTTTTTACCAAATGCAAAAGACTGGATATAATACCTAAAGGACTAAATTTTTTTTTTAAATTGCTACAAACCACTTATCCTACAAACAATGGGGGAAATTTATGCTATATCTTCTTCAACAGCAGAAGCAGAAACAGATCAAAGAGAATCTCGCTGAATTGGACATTTCCGTAAGGAATCGACCTGTTTACCAAGATTTTTGCAAAAGAAAGCAAGCCACTCACAACTCGCAACTCATCTCCGTGGAGAAACATACCAACAAGAAACTTTCTGACCTCCTGCACACTGCAGGCCACAACAAAAGCCACTCCTCCAGCAACACGGTTAGCCTTTCGCAGCAGCACACACTCAGCCCAACCGAGGAGGAAACTGTTCCCCCCCCCCCGGAGGACTATCCCTCCGCCCCACAAATTCCACGCTGGGGATACTGTTCTGTGGCGACTTGGAGGCCTTTTTCCATGGTCTGCATTTAAAGGAGTACTTTCATCTAGCAGAGCATGAAATGTTTAAAAGATAAAATCTCTGAGTGAAAAGCCTGGGGGAAAGACGTTTTAGCCTGCAGCCTAAATTAAAGTGAGGTCGGAGCTAGGTGACCCTCACAAGGACGGGCTTTCCAAAGGTGAGGGGCCACCACTTCCTCTGTTTGGGGAAGGCTCACTCACAGTTCTGTGCACCTGCGCAGTTGGTATGCGTCATTTAAATGACCCACAGCACATGCGGTGTTTCTTGCATCTATGCAGGCAGAGCATTAATCAGGCTGGCCTATTCCCAGAACGGACTGCAACATTCGCTGTTTCCCTGTGTGCCTGTGAATGGGCACCCGTTATGAGCAGATCTCTCCTGGGAAAGTAAAACCAATTAATTTTAAAAAGGAATGAACCCCTCTCTCTAAGAGTTGCTGTGTGCACATACGATTCCCAGCCCAGGCAGTTTGCCTGCCTTTCTCATTCTTCATTTATGCTCTTTATGGTCCGCCTTTCTGACTGGGACTCAGTGTGGATTACACAACGCAAGTCAATACAATCCAACACGATGGGACACACCATGAGCAGCGTAACAGGGTTAGGCTTGCAGATGGATCAACACCAGGGCCAGGCAGACACGATAGGTGACAATTGGAGTTAACAGAAAGCCTCCCACTTGGCTCAGATAAACTATTTCATTACTCATAACTATTTCAAACAATATGAGTTTGGCAAGCCGCAGGAATGGAAAATTAACTACAGTTCCCATGAGGCAGTGTGCTGAGGCACATGTGCAAATTCTTTCAGATGCGGATAGTTTATCTGCTTTACCCTTCGCAGACACGGAGTCAGGCAGCCATAAAGGGATACATGCAGATCCCCCACATCTGTCGGCCAAATCCTTGTCTTTAAATGCTGTATGGAGTTCATTAATGTGGCAGCAGCGGGGGGGGGGGAGGGGGGAGGGCTGTGAGAGGGGATGGACAACAATGTGCCTACGCAAGTGGATTCCTCCCCCCCCCCCCCGCCGCCCATAATTCAGTGTATGCAGATTGTTCACACAGAGGCCAGCAGTTCACCAGGCATTCAGTAGTGCTGCTCTTCACAATTTGCAGTTAAGTTGCATATTGGGCGCTGCAAGGTGGTGAGCTGTGAGCTCTGGTCACTCTTTCCCGCGGCCTAAGCTTAGGATTAATGGCCAGAGCTGAGACAATAGTTCATGGCAGGCAAGGGATTTTTTTCAGGAAAAAATATTTCCTGACAGACCCCCGCCCCCGCTGATTTCAGTTCCAGTGACAGAATTGGAAAAAGAAGACCCCAACCCAAAAGCAGGTGATGGGGGGGGGCCTTGCTCCAGGCTGACTTTTCACAGGGACTGGGGGCTGATGCCAGGAGACAGTGTGCTTCCCAGGGAGCGCTGCTCCATTAGGGCCGAAGGGGCAGCCTCCCACCAGGCTCAGCTCTTGGCTAACTGCTCCTTAATAATAAAAGTAATGTCACAACCTGACTGAAGGAACTCCCAGCCCAGAGTCAGTCAGGTGGCCACCGAGCCCCTTCTTAAAAACCTGCAAAGGAGAAGAGCCCACCACTCCCGCGGAAACCTTCCTAAGGTACAGCCAAAACTCTTTTGATTTAATCTTGACCTGTTGGTTCTGGTCCAACCGTCCAGAATAACAGAAGACAACTCCACGCCATCCTCTGTGCAACAGCCCTTCAAATGCTTGAAGATGGCCTTCACACCACCTCTCAGTCGCCTCCTCTCCAGCCCAAACGTACCCAGATCCTTCAACCTTTCCTCCTAAGACTTGGTCTGCCTGGACCTCAGCAAAGCCCCCCCTGCCCCCCCAGAGGGCTCCCCTGTCCTGTCCTGTTAGTCTCAAATGCACAGGCTGTTCTCTGGAGCACAACCCGTACCTGCACATGGGGAAAATATAGAAAGAGAAGCAGTATTGCAAGGTGTTAGGTTTTGTTTCAGTTTTAAAAATACATTTTTAAAAAGTTATCTCATGTACACACTGAAATCTGAACTTTTTCCATGCACTCCTTTTGCTTCCATTCAGGACCCTGTATTTCGGAAGATGTGTCTGAGGCTTCTCTGTGGTGGCCCCCACCCTGTGCAACGGCCTGCCTGAGGAGGTCATGGAAGCTCCCTTTCCTGGCTTTACGCAAACAATGCATAATGGAATTATTCAAAAAGGCTTTTTACTCAAAACAGGAGGGCAGTATTGTGGAGAGCAGATCTCAGATGATTTGCTAATGCGTTAGGAACCCGACTTCACCACTATGTTGTACTGGATTCCTGCTAATGCTATCTCTTTGTGATCTGGTATCTATTTACCCTATGGCGTTGTTTATGGAAATGTTACTGCTACTGACTGTACTAATCTCACACTGTATAATCTGCCTGGAGTCTCAGTGAGAAAAGTGGATTATAAATGACATAAATAAAAATAAATATCCAATTCTCAACATGGCCCCACCTGAGGATACTTAAATCTGAGGATTGGAGCCATGAATGGACAAGAGAGATCTTGAGGAAAGCCCAGATTTACAGAAAAATCTGAAATCTAAAAACAAACAAAAACCTTGGGAGTTACTGCCCTCAACAGAAACAGCACCTGTATCTTTAAGAAATGAATGTCCTCTGAGATCTCCATGGACATGGTGAGGGCTGGAAGGCAACCACATCACCAGCCTTCGAATTTCAGTTCCTGCCAGTAAGAGGTGGGTGGCAGGGCCTGATTCAGGGCCGTCTGGCCTCTCAGTCCATGGCTGCTCTCCTCCCTCCTGCCCTGGAGACTTCATTTGGGCCAGCCCAGCAGCAACCACAGGACAATTTGCTCCTGTTCAATTTGGCTGCTCACCCAGGCGTGGCAGTAGGTATGACTAGAAGCCACCTTGGGCCCAGTTGCAGCCACAATATTTAGTGAGATGGCGAGGCCCAGCAGTGGCCACCACGTAACTCATCAAAGTGACTTGCTACCACATGGCTTTTTGCAGCTTGGCCAGACTTTTCCTGGGGAGAGGCTGCCAGGGGAAGGCGGAGAGCCAACGTGGTATAGTGGTTAAGAGTGTCAGACTAGTACCTCGGACGCTCAGGTCCAGCCCCTCTCTCTGCTTTCATCCTGTGAGGATGAAACAGAGGAGAGGAGAAGGCTGTCAGCTGCTGGGGTCCCCACTCGGGGAAAGGTGGGGTGCGAAGGAAGTGAAGAAAGCTGAAGACTTGGGGGAAGAGCAAAGGAAGGTTGGTTGGTGAGCGGGAAGGAGAGAAGGAAGCCGGGAAAGGGAAGGGTAGGGGGGCTGCCAGGAGAAAAAGAGGAAATAGTGTGGGGAAGGGGACACAGGGAAATGGCGTGACCCTGCGAGTGCTTGTGGGTCCCCCGCTTGTTACAATACGTGGCAAGTTGCAGACCATAAAGCCCATGAAACTGAATCCAAGTTTATGAATGTTTGTTAGTTCGTTGTTAAACTGCTTAAGTGTCGTGTTTGTAATTTAAAAAATATTGAATACAAACCATAATTTTTTAAAAAAATGAGTCCAAGTTTCAAGTACTGTGAAGGGCTCCTACTGTGAAATCCGAAGCTTTCATTTGGGCATTCCAAACATTCCTTTGCTCGTTCCTGTTTTCCTCCTACCCTAACCCTTCTCTGTTCCCTGCAGCCCACTGTCTAAACTCAGATGGGAAAGGGGTTTAGGGCAGAGGCCTGAGCTTGGGTTTTTCCGTGGACTTGGTGTGCTGCAAAACACCATGTGCACTTCTGATGCAGTAATAATAGTTTGTCATCTGTCTATGAGATGGTAAGCTTCTTTAAACAAATATAAAAGCAAGGAATATGTACATAAAAATAAACAATCTGCTACATTTTTTTTAAAAAAAGAAAGCTTATTTCTTTGATTAGGACAGTGCCAGAAGAACAAGCTGAATTCTTACCGTGCTTTCCTGGGCAGAGTTGCCCCAGTCTAAATCACTTTAAGTTAATGATCTTATTCTGCAATAACTCTGCACAGGATAACAGTCAGAAAGAGCTCCCCCCCCCCCGAGCCTCTCTTCCTCGAGCAAGCAAGCACAGAACCACAGCCTGTAGCATTAAGAAAGCTTTTTACTGTTAGGTGTAGAAAAGAAATGAACAGTGAAACTGAGAGAGAAGTCTAAATGTGTGGTATCGCCTAGTGGACAGAGAACTGGCTGTGGATAAAGATGGATGGAAATGGTAGTGGCGGCCACACCATTCCCCCCTGGAGAGAATCAAGTAGATCACAGGGGCCAACAGAACCGGGGTGAGTTCATTTACACGTAAGAAACTGACGACTGTGCTCGAGCATCCTTCGTGTGGCAAGGGACACGGATGGGGCCCACATCAGAACTCGTCTGCCTGGTTCTGCCCCTGTTGGCTTCCTGGGCACCAGCCGCCACGGATGCTTCCCAGATCCCCATCTCCCCAAACAGCAAATGGTGTGAAGTGCACCACCCCCCTCCAGTTTGGTTCAGCCCTGTTAATGACAGGGAAAGGGTTCTACATTGGCCTCGAAGGTTACATTGGATTCTGTCCTCTGGGAAGGTTTTGCAGGCTGGGCCAGAACTTGACATCAATAAGCGGCTAGAATTGGGCTCCAATGGACAAGCGACATGGCCCTGGTGAAACTCTGCCTCTTTGTAATCCTGGTGACAGACAAGGCAGGCTCAGAGCTGATGCAGGCATGTGGCGGGGGGGGCACACCCTGGAGGCTGGCAGGAAGGGAACAGCAAAGACCGCACAGCCCACCTCTGCTCACAGCAGCACAACTGCCGGCGGAGGGAGGGCAGAACCCACAGGCGTCTCTGCTGCGGCCTGCAGCCCCCAACTCCCAGGATGAAGGCAGAGCGAAAGCTGGCAACAGCCGGCCCCCCCCTCCCAGCCCCCCCCCCCCCGCGGGCTGCACTTGCACATTTCCTTGTAATGGTTCTGTGACTGCAACGAGACGACGTCATAAAAGGCACATCAGGGGAGGGCCACCACTGTGAGATGCTAACCATTAGCCGCGCTGCCTGCCAGCCCCCTGCAGACACCCGTGCGGGGGAGGGGGAGGTCCAGCTGGGAGTAAACCTGTGGAATGGGGATAACAAAGTCCAGACTAGGAGCCTCCGGGGGGAAACTGGCGCCCCGCCATTGGCAGGTCCACCAGTCTTTCAGGTCCCTGCCATCCTCTCAGGCGGGCATCACAAAGCCTGGCCCTTGCCCAGTGCTGGGGGAGCCAAGCTAGCTTCCCAGGCTGGTCTCCCTCCATGCTGAGGAGGGCACTTCAGCGCACCTGGGATACCTGACCTCTGCGTGGCTGGGCAGCCGGTGCCAACCCCGGGCAGGGCCTGACACACAACCAGCAGCTCTGGCCTGTGTCCAAATCACAGCAATGAAGAGCAGCCAGTGCTGGGGGGCATCCCGCCCACCCGCCTCCACACAGCAGGGGTCCTTTTGCTTTACAGAACCAGCCCAACATTCTGGCGCCAGTCAGAGTTTGGCCTCCGACTCCCTCCCCACCCCAAAGGTGGCAGTGGCACCCCCTTCTCCAACCCTCTCCTTCCTCCCGAGGAGTTTGCTTTCCCAAGGCCTCCCTCCTTCACCACGTCAAGCAGCTGTGGGAATCCGCAGGCCTTGCCTCTGTTGAGCCCACCTAAAGTGCTCATCTAAATAACGGTCCGTGGCAGACACAGACTCGAACCCAGGCCCTTCTCTGGAGCAGCTGGACTGCCCTAAGCCGCCGCTCCGGTAGGGTTAGGGTTGCCAGCCTCCAGGTAGTAGCTGGAGATCCCCCGGAATTACAACTGGTCTCCAGGCCAGAGAGATCAGTTCACACGGAGAAAATGGCTACTTTGGGGGACGGACTCTATGGAATTATGCCAGGCCAAGGTCCTTTCCCTCCCCAAACCCCACTTTCTCCAGGTTTCACCCCCTAGATCTCCAGGACTTTCCCAACTTGGAGCTGGCAACCCTAGGCAGGGTCCTGCATCCAGCGAGAACGCGGCCCAGCCGGCAGCAGAAGCCTGGCCTGCCTCTCCAGAGCAGCGCGCCCCGGGCCGCCCCCTCTGGCCCGGCCCGGTCCTGCAGCAGGCGGGCTTGGCGCCCGAAGACCCGGGCTCGGGCGGGCAGCTGGGGAGGGGGGCCACGCGTCCCGGCCGGCCTTGCGGGCAGCGAGCAAAGAGCCGCAGAGCAGCGCCGACCTTGCAATGGGCGCGCGGCCTTCCCCGGCTCTTTGCCTGGCTTTGCCGGGGAGCGGCGGCTGAGCCACCCGGGCAGGGCATGCGTCCCCACCTCCCCACCCCGCGGAGGTGCGGAGGGCACCTGGGCGCTGGCCCGGGGCCCCGGGGGGCTTGGCGCATCCCCGCCGGCGTCGCCCGGCCTGCTGAACCGCCACTCGCAGCTCGGCATTCGACGGCTCGCCCCGACGCCCTCTGCCCAGGCCCGCCTCCGCTTCACGGTAAGCACGCGGAGACTCACAGGCGGGCCGGCGCCTCTTCCCTTCCCCGCCTCCGCGGAAAGGAGCCCTTGCCCGGCCGGCCTTGCCCCTCCCGCCCGCTGCGAGGTTCCCTGCCCTCGAGGCGACGGCCGGGGAGGAGGAGAGGCGGGCCGGTTCCGACGGGCAGCAGAAGCCCTGCCCGGCCGCCAGGAGGGCGCCCCGGAGCCTCTTACCCCCCGCCCCCGCGTCTCCAGCGGGGAGGGCAGGCGGCAGCGGCCCTCCCCTCGTCCGCCCTCCCTGGACGGCGCGTCCTGCCACCGCCTGAACGCCGGGAGGGTTAATGGCTCTACGCGCCTCCGGCGAGATGAAAGCACCGCTGGGAGACCCAGGACAATTTTTATATGGGATTAGAAAACAAAAAATCAATATTTAATTATCTGTGAGCGTCGTGTGTCACGGCATCCTTAGCCGGCGCGCCGCGCGGAGGGGCTGCTGCCGCCCGGGACCGAGGAAGTCAGTCGCGGCGCCGCCGCTCGCCCGGCCTCGACGGGCCGGGCGGGGTAAAGCGCAGCTGAGCCGCGCTGACCGCTAGTTAGGGCCGCGGGCAGGGCGAGGCGAGCGGGATTCGGGCCCTGCTCCTGGCGGCGGTCGCAGGCGAGGAGGGGCGCCGGACGGGGCGGGGCGCCTCTGCAGTTCGGCCGCCTTCAGCCCGGCCCCGCCGCCCCCGGGACGGCCCTTTCTTCTGCCGCCGCCGCCGCGCTCCCGGGCGGCCTGCGAAGCCCAAGAAGGCGCGCGGGGCTGCGGGGCTGCAGGCGCCGGGCATTGCCGCCGAGGCCAGGAGTCCATCGGCGCCCTGAGCCGGAGGGGACCCCGCGGACCACCTCCCGAGGCTTGCAGGCCCCGCGGAGCTTGGAGCTGCCGTCCGGCGTTAGCGCAGAGGGCCGGCTGGGCCTGGAGGCTGGCTCAGGGGCTGCAGAGCGCGCAGCTCAGCCGCCACCTCCCCGGCCCCCCGGCTCGCCTGCTGTAGCCACGGCCCCTCGGCGCACCCCCTTGCCAGGCACGCAGGTCAGCGGCGGGAGCGCGGGCGGCTCACTGCCGCGGTGGCCAGCAAGGTGCCCGTCGTGTTGCACAAATGGTGCCCTTTTGCCCTTACCCAGATGCTTCAGAGCAAAAGAGGAGACAGACAAGTGGTTCTTTTCAATGATTGCGTTGAATATTGCAATATGGGCACCCAGCTTTCACGGGAGCCACAGTACCGAAGAGCATAAAGCTTACAAGCAGTTTTAAAGACATTTTTCTAGTACAAAAGGAACGACCTGCTGAACAATTTGCAATTGGTCCTTTACATACATCTGATCTCTACAGTTCTTTCAATTGGCTACTACTCAGTTCTTGCTGACTTCCAAACCTTAGAACCAAAAGTTATGGATACAGTGAATGTGCTTTTCTTGTTGTATCTATTTCTCCCTTCTCACGAGACAGTAGCTCAAAGAATGTTTCCTAAGCAGCTGAGAAAAGAGAAACATTTTCTGCCTTGGTTCTGCTCTGTCTCTGAAAACAGCTTTCAGCGAAAATTGAACAATGAGTTAAAAAAAAAGGGGGGGGGTTGCAAAAAGGCACTTTGCACTATTAATTTATTCTAAGAATATATGTGTATTAAGCATGACATTTTATGAAAGCCTTATAAGAAAAAAATATTATAAATATTAACTCTACGATCGGGCCGCCAGGCACCAGAGTCCGCCTTCCCGGGAGAAGCCCGGAGCCTGATTGCCCCGCAGTCGGTGCCTGGGTCTCCTCTCTCTCTCTCTCTTTGCCAGGAGGAGCTTCTCCTGCTGACTTCTGCACACCAAGGCTTTGTCAAAAGCACAAGGCTGTCCCTCCATTGACCTGCAGGGAAAGGCGTGCATGTGTGAATGCCAAACTGCAAGGGGACTTTCTGGGGCCTTGATCACGCCTCTTCCAGGGACTGAAATGAGAATCCACGAATGTGCACGCTCTCTCTTGAGGAGCCACTTGAAGGCGCCAAGAAGGGGGGCGCAAGAAGGTTCCTGCCTGATGTTCAGAGAGCAAAGCCCTGGGCAGCCCCCCCCCCCCGAAGAACCTGCACCACCCGACTTCCCAGAACGGACAACGGAAGACCCACAGCCAGGGCACAGGCCCCAGCAGGCGGCCTCTGAAGGCCGTCCGTCCTCCCCCCCCCCCCCCCCGCCCATGACTCTCCCAGCAAGAGTAGAGGCGCCGGAGCCCTTCATGCCAGAAAGGAGCATCTGTGTCCAAGGGGAAGGTTGGAGGACTTCTCCCAGAAGAATGGGAGGCCTTGGGGGGGGCAGGATTGTATGGGCCTGTATTACTCACAGGCCACAGAAAATACGCAGGTTTTCTCGGGTGGGGGGAATACTCTCTTCACAAGTGCCTGTCAGAAAAGTGACATTTTGAAGAAAGACAGAAATATAAAATGGTAGGGTGACATCAACTGCCCAAAGTTTTGGACCCTACCATAAATGACAGAGGCCCACAGGAACACTAAAAGGGCATGAGGGTGACCCTGTGGTGCTGGCAGCAGCCCGAGCCAAAGGCAGCAGCCCTGGGAGCCAGCGGCGCCCTAGAAGAGGAGCAGGGGCCAGCAGAGTGGCTGCAAGGGGAGCCCCAGAGCCCACCACCAAGAAGGCTCTGCTGATGCTGGTCAGCTCCCTCCCTCCTCCCAGGGCAGTTCATACGAGAACTGCTGCAGGATTGTCACAAAAGAAACAGGTGGCTCTGGAGGGCAGCTGCTCCTGTTGAATTTCTGCCTTGTTCAGTGCAGGACAAAGGTGGAACCATGGAGCTGGTGCGCTTGGAAAGTCACCCCATGGTATACATCAAATCCACAGGGGCTTGGGTGTGGTAAGCAGTTCCCACCGGAAGAGACTCCTGAGGGCCAGCAGACCTTCAGTCTCTCGGGGCCCACCTTTTCCAGGCGTCCTGATTCTGCAGCTCTCGTCTCTTGCTGTTCTGCTCCAGAGAGGAGCCTGGGCTGGGGAACTCTCAGTCTGTTCCTGCAAACATGGACGGGTTTGTTGGCTGTTGCCCCAAAGGTACATCCTGACCGCCTCTCCAGTTATTCCTGGGGAGTGTGGCTGGATTGCATTTCTGGTGGGGGGGGGGGCGGAGAGCACTTGGCGGACAAATTTGTAGCTGCACGTTTACTTTGATTTTGTTCAGAGACTTTTTTTAATCTACAGTTCATTTGAATTGCAAAACACAGAGATTATTTCAGTCACAACGCAATGAGCCTTGTAACTCGAACATAATCAATTCCGTTGCAGCCCCAATAGGTGAGGGTGTTGGAGTGTGTGTGTGTGTGTTGTGTGTTTTTTCAACAGGATCATGGCAGAAGCACCCCCAATGCTTCCTTAGTTACCCAAGGAACAGAAAAACACACACCAGATTTGAAGATAATTCCCCAAAACATCCAGTTCAGGTATGAGGGGGAATTCCTTGTTGGAAGGTGCCCCACACCAAAATCTCCCCATGGGGGGAGGCTGGTGTGCTTCTTTGTCCTTGTCACCAGGGCTGTGCAAAGAGTGGGGGGGGCGGGGGGAATATCTTTGCTCATCATTGTCTTTTATGATATGTTTGTAATTGAATAAGCCCCAATTTCCCTTGGCCCTAAATCCATTTCATAGTAAAGGTCAGCTGAATTTCTGTTCATGCCAATGAGCTTTGAATGATAGACGTTGCAGATGGGCAGCAACATACATATTCATTGGCTTGAACAATTAGCATTTAAGCGACACGAAGCGCATGAAGTGCGCAGGCAGAAGGCCTTGGTCCAGAGAAGCAGCTCCCACCACCCATAGGCACCCAATCACCAGGAAAATGACTCCTTGGAGAAGGAGGGAGACCTGAATGTAGGTGCCTCTCTGTGTAGAAAATAGCTGTGCACGTGCTACAAAATGCGTATTTCCCTCCCTTCAGCCCACCTTGAGGGGTTAAATACAAAGAGAGGAGATACCTGCTGACGTCAGTCCCCAAAGAAGGAGAAGATCAACAGTTTTGCCTGCAGCTGGAGAGGCCGTGGACTTCTCAGCGCCCCTTGGGAGTCCGCTGCAGAGTGGCAGCAGAAGGCGTAGTCCAGAGCTGAGCCCAGCAGTGCGATGGAGAAACACCTGAGTCGGGAAGAGGTTGGTAGGGAACATGCTCCTCCAGGCAGGCAGGCAGGCAGGCAGGCAGGCAAGGCTCTGCTGGGTAACACACCCTGGGCCGCTGCGGTGGGCCTGGCTGAGAGCGTGGACGGGTTGCCGTCCAGTGAGGCTGGTTGCAGCCCTAAACAGGCACCCCCTTCAAAGCCCATGGGCTTCAGTGGGCTCCGCAGGGTGCAGCTCTGCTTAGGATCGCCCTGTGAGTCTGTACCGCCTGCTGTTGCAGCAGCAGCCCGCCGGACTGAAGGGGCTGAAGTTGGAGGCGAGACACACACCCTGAGTCTGAGCGGCAGTGGCTGACTCGGGAGGCCCCCGCCACGGCCGGCTCAAATGTGCTCTGAGCGCTGAAGAAACCCTCTGGCTGGGCGTGGCACCATCTGGGCACGGCTGTTGGTTGGCTCCCTCTAGCCTGTTCTGTTTACAAACGAGAACAAAACCCTTTTATTAGCACCTGCCCAATTAACACAGATAGTCCGGACCTTCAGGATCACCAGAACTCTTCCTCCCGGTGGCTCTCACAGCATTTTAAGGAGGACGAGGAGGGGAGTTTCCAGGCCTTGCTCGGATTCAGCAGCAGCCCAGCCTGGAGCAGCTGCGTCCGGGTCTGTGTGGTCCGTTCCTTGCTCTGAAGTACAGAAACCAGCTCAAGTCCATCCCAAATGATCTCAAGTGCCAAAGGAGAAATGCCGCCCCCTTTGGCAGGCTGAGAACAATGGGAAGCACCGTGTGGCACCCTCTGTACGAACACACAACCTTGTTGGCAAGTGTAGTGTGCCCCTCTCTGGTGCAGCCATGAGCAAGCGGAGGACGTGGCCCAAGACCCGCCCCCCCCACCCCTGCGCTGCAGGAGCCCCCCGCAGTAGCAGCTGGACTCCCTCTGTGGGCATGTTTTGTACTCCCTTCCCAGGGCATGGGGGGGATCAAAAAGGGGCCCTTTCTCTACTCAACAACCTGCTGCTAAGGAGAGGCTTGCAACGGAAGTGTGGGAGGTTAAGGAAAGTTTTCTGACTGGTGCTTCATTTATAAAAGGCTGTTGTCTTTATCACTCTCAGGGGTCTGGTTGAGAGAGGTGGTTTTCCAGGGAGCTACAAACACAGCACCGGAATCTTCCAAGCCCTGCCTCTTTGGGTCTTTTTTTCTTCTGCCTGCTCCACAGGAACTGTTGGTTGGGCATGCTGGTCTGTATGTGGCATCCAGGATGCAAGGCACAGGGTCTCTGGGGAGGAGAGGGGGGCTCCGACCTGGAAGTGGCATCCTCTTTGCCACTCCCCTATCTGGGTTCCTGGGAAATGGAAGCCCAGCAGGTGCCGAGGGGATGGGAGGAGGAAGGAGGAGGGTCCGAGACAGGAGGGAGATCGCCGGGGCCGACTTGTCTTCATGGGAAACGGGAGTGGGGGAGGCACGTTCTGGGCTGCTTCTGAGTCATGGGGGGGGCAGCTTGGAAGACGAAAGCATGGCTCTTGAGGGGCTCGCTTTGATTTTGACACACTAGCTGTGGAGAACTGTCTTTTACCTCCAGCTTCATATCCAGGCTATATTCATCCGAGTCTGCATTCATCTCAGGGCCAGGGAGAAAAAGTGTCCTTTTGCCGTTTGAAACCGGTACGCAGAGGAATGCTGGCCGGGGATGTGTCACCTCGCCACAACTCGGCACAGGAGCAAGCCTGTGCTGCAGCAGTGAGATGGAGCCCAGCGAGGAGAACAAAGGCAGCCCAGGGCCAGCCGACAGGCCAAGAGCCACACCTAGAGCTATAAAGCTGGAAGCGTAAAGGGGTGGAAGGAAAGCTCTCCCTTTGGGGTAGGAAGGGTCAGGGCGGCCACCCCTAGAGGTGATTCTCAATTCTCTGGACACGGAGAAGAAGCTCTTGAAGCATCGAGCTTCAGCCCAGGGAGGCAGAAGCCAAGAAGGGGTCAGCTGTGACTGAGGGGCTCCATCTCGCCCACAGGATATGGGCTACAAAGAGGCGTCCCCAGCTGTGACAATGAAGATCGTGGTGGGCTTTAAACTACTGCAGAGTCCAGTAATACGAGGGTAGGGTTTTGTTTAGCAGAGCAGATTATTGCACATTAGAATATAATAAGAACAGACTCCCATGTTTACCTCTAGAAAATACTTTACTACATAATAGGATAAAAGGTTACATTGCTGAGAAAATAATAAAGAATAGCTAACTAACTGGCTACTACATCTTGATGGTGAGAAAAAGAGTGACTCTATGTTGAACAAAAACTAAGAGTGAACAAAGAACAGTTAACCCTCAGTATAAGTTGCTAGTTAACTCCTGCACCTCCATAAACTGGTTATCCAATAGTGAATCCCAGATCGTCATCATTAATACTCCCCTTTCTAAGGTGGGAATCTTAACTGCAAAGTGGTCCTATGCAGTTGACTAAGTAACACAACAGCAGTTCAACACTTTCAAGACTGAATATGAGGCACTTGCTAAAATCCCAACAACTAGGCCTACCTTCACTTATTTACTTCATTTATAGTCCGCCTTTCTCACTGAGACTCAAGGTGGATTCCACAGAGTAAGTCAGTTATGATCAAGGGCTGGGACATTCAAGAAGCCTCCCACAGGGTACAGGTTGCAGCAATTTGGAAACCAGCAGAAGTCCAATAGAGCTGTACGACAAGGTGAAAGAAAACGAGCAGAAATCTGATACTGTGATGAGAAAACGATGCTGAAAGAAACATCACTTAGGGTAAGTTCTACGTGTAGGGAAAGGGGACCCCATGTTTTCACTTGATCTTTATTCCATGCTCCTAAATAATAATAATAATCACCCTTATATCCTGCTCTAGACAGATTAGTGCTCCACTCAGTGAACAAAGTCAGTTTGATTATTATCCCCACAAGGTAATACGTCTGGGAAGCTGGGCTGAAAGGAGGGGCTTACCCAGGGCTGCCTGCTGAGCTTATGGCAGGAGCCGGATTTGAACCAGAGGAGTGCTGATTCGCAGCCCAGCCACTACACCTCTCTGCTACAGCTGGAACAGAACACGGGAACTCCTTTTATTCATTTATTAAACTTCCTTATATGTTGGATGCTGTAAGCCTGATCTCTGGAAACACCCCGTGCCCATTTGGTCTTGCTACCAGGATTGCAGTAAGGGGGAGGTGTGGTAGGAAAGCTCGCCATCTCTGGAGTACAATAGCTCGAAACGGCAAAGATGTGACAGTTTGTTCCCACGCTAGCATACAGGAGTGAAGTGGGCAGGTGAGGCAACCTCTAAACAGCAACACATATCCAGAGGGATAGATGTGCAACTCTCTTTAGCAGGGAGATAGTGAAGAGTCCAGCAGCACCTTTAAGGCTATCCAACTTTGTTGTGGAATAAGCTTTCGAGAACCACAGCTCTCTTCGTTAGATGTCACAATAAAGTTGCTTAGTCTTAAAGGTGCTACTGGACTCTACTATTTTGCAACTACAGACTAACATGGCTAACTCCTCTAGATCTTTAGCAGGAGATACTCTCAGAACCGCTGGTGGCAGCAGGAGTCACCCACATTGTTTTTGGCACCCCCATGGAGCAAGGGATGGGGCAGCCTCATGGGAGACTTGGGACAACAATGGGGTTTTCCAACCTCCCAGGGACCATCTGGAGGGAACAGGGAGGTTGCATGTTTGTCCCAGCCTGTGAGCGAGCAAAAGGCCACCCCCTCTGCAGGTCACCATGGGCACAGGTGTGCCTTTTCTGCTTGGCTTGGTCAGCTTAGCTAAGGAGGACGAGATGCCTGCTCTGAGCCCAACCTGGACAGAGGGCCAGAAATTGTCCAGCCGCCCCCCGCCCCAGCAAGATCCTCCATACAAGCTCTGTTGTCTGTGCCCCTGCCCCACTGAGGTGAGGTGGGGGGCAGCCGCAGCCAGGGCTTTTGGGGGGGGGGGTTGTACCTTGCCTGTGGAGTGCCCATCCTTTCGCAGATTGCCTGGCACTCCCTGACTCTGTTTTAGGCGCCACCTCCGAGCGCTTCCTTCTGCGCTGCCTCTTAATGGAGGGATTCGATCTATTCACGCTGTCTTTATAGACTGCTGCTTTATAGCGCTCTCTTTATAGACCTGGGGACTCTTTTATGATCATCTTTTTTAGGCTGCTAAGTGTTTTGGTCTTTTTTGGTGCTCTGGCTGAGTTTCTAGGTTGGTTTTAAGGCTTGTTTCATGGCTATTTATAAATTATAATTTTAATACTGCATTATGGTTTTATATTTTATTTTGTAAGCTGCCTTGAGCAGGTCTCTGGAGAGGCAACGTACTCATTTTCTAAATAAATAGGTTGCCCTCCCCAGGGAGATAGATCCACCTCCCCGAAGGCCTCTCAACGTCCAGTGCCTCCCCCCATGGTGGCCAGGGCTTAAACTAGAAGAGAATCCCTCACAGAGCCCAGGCGTGCAGCCCGTGGCTCTTTGCTAGGGATGCTGGCAGATGCCGCCCCCCCCCCCCCCCCGCATCTCTCTGAAAGGCCAGGCTGGGCAGTGGGGCCACTGGCTCTGCCCTCCTTGGGCAAAAGCCCCGAGAAGCAGAACCACGAGCCAAAGAGGTCAGAGGTCCCTGCCTGCCTCCAGTCACAGACCTTTGTGGGCAGCCTTCTGTCCATCCGTTCATGTGCCCGTGTGCGCCTGCCTCTCCTTGGCGTGGATTCAGGGCTTCTGCCATGGCAGCTGCAGCCACCCACATTTGGACGGATGCGCTAGGAAGAGTTTTTAGCCCATGACTCAGGTCCCTTGTGCTTGTAAAAAGGATGTGTTAAGGGTGACGGGTGACGGCGGGTGATGCAAGGGCGCGTCTTTGGGACCGTGAAACCATCTGCCTGCCAGCCAGCCAGCCAGCCAGCCAGCCTGCCCCTGGGCGCTTGCCCCTGCCCTGCGTGGTGTGGCTCAGGGGTCTTCTGGAGCAATTGCTTGGCATTCACCAGCTTGCTGAAAAAAGGGATGGAGGGTTTTCTGAACAGAATAGCAGGGTCTGTTTATCCATGTGCTGTAGCATGGTGGGTAAGTGGCTGGGCTGCAAATCAGCACCCTGCCAGTTCAAATCCTACTCCTGCCATGAGCTCAGCAGGTGGCCTTGGGTCAAACTCTCCTCTCAGCCCCAGCTCCCCTGCTGTATTGCGAGGATAACAACAACACTGACCTTGTTCACCGCTCTGAGTGGGGCACTCATCTGTCTAGAAGAGTGTATCCAAGAAAGCTGTCATCACTACGCGAAAGCTGGGTGCAATTTTCTTCTCCCAAGCTGAGCTGCAGGGAAGAGGGTTGGCCAGTGCTGGCCACCTTTGGGGCAAACACAGGAAGCTGCTTTCCCCTGGGCCGGACTGTTGCTTTCGCAAGTTCGGCGGTGCCGGATGGCAGCCATCACCCTCCATGTGATTGCGTTTTTTTTGGCAAGCATTGCATCTGGGGCCTTCTGGGACTGAGCCAGGCTTGAGTATTGTAATTTTAAAACCAGACAGACACACAGACAGACAGACAGACAGAGGGGGGGGGGTGAGATGTTTCCCCCAAGGGCTTTACTGAATCTTCTCCCTCTTTGATTTTTGAATCAAAACATCTCCTTTTTGCCATTGCTCACTGGCAGTTTTTCTCCCTCTGTTTGCTGCTGTGCTGGTGATATTTTTTCCTTCGAATTTCTCACCCCGTCGTCCACTTGCAGGGTCGATCACATGGATGATCCCAGTCAATCAGGGATCATGTGCTGAATGAGACGCTGAGATCACCCAGGGCAAAGAAAGACCTTTCCAGATTCTCCAATAGGCAAACATTTCTGAATAATCATAGAAAAGGGGGGGGGAGGGGGGAGCCCTTCTGACAGTCCTGAAAATATTTGCAGGAAGCAAAGGGGTGCTTTGGGGGGGGAGGGGGTCAATCCTGCCCCCCCATTTCAGGAGGGGGAGGGGGAGGGCTTGAGGAGCAGGTCCCGCCCATGACATGCAAGTGTTGGCTGGTGCCGCTGCCTCGTGGCCAGAGCCTGTGAGCAGCGCCCCATGGATAATGCAATGAGCAGCCCAGCCGTTTGTGCACCGAGTCGTGTCTCCTTCCCTCTGCTGCCGTGTTTTACGAGGGAGGATGTCTGCGCCTTTTGTCACTCTTGATTGCCTCCGCTTGTTCTTGCATCTGATAGTTTTCGACAAGCAGCCTTTACCTGAGGACATGTCACAGCTTTGCCGGTTACTTGTCCAAAGGGGGAGAAGCCTTCTTTATCTCCTCCATGAGCCAGTTGTGGTTTATGGGGGGGGGAGGCGGGGGGGGGAGAGCAGCCACCTCTCTGCTTGGCATGAACAGCTCCAGATTATGGATAGCTGAGCGATCCCAGGGGGCTGAGTCTCAGGCGCTCTGCAGAGGGAAGGCTCAAAGTCCCCCAGAGAGGACGTGGGTGGCAAACGGGCCCCTGGAGCGGGAAGCGCCCATGCCCAAGCCGCCTGCTGCCACACGCAGCCACCCCCGCTTTCACGTCTCGGTCTTTAGCTGTGCCCCCCCCCCCGGATGAAGGGCACAGCCCAACGGAGGCAGGCCTGCCAGGGCAGCGATGCTCCAGACCAGCACGGAGCCCAGACCTTTCCGGGGCCAGCGCTCGTTTCCCTGGCTCGGCAGAGTCGCTGCCTGCCAGAGCCCAGCAAGAGGCTCTCGGCTCTCTCGGCGTCCCCAGCACACCCTTTCCCCGCCCGGGGGCCCTCGAGGACAGCGCCGCCCCTCTCCACCTGCCAGCCCCGCTGAAGGCCCAGAGGCACCCGCTCCTGCTGACGGGCACGGCAGGGAAAGGCGCCAGGCCGTAGCTCGACAGGCGCAGCGGGCGGAGGCCCCGCCAGCCCCCGCGGACTGCAGCCTGGACAGCAACCCGCCCCGGGGCAAGCCAAGCCAAGCCAAGCCAGCGCGGCCCCTCGCCCCTGGCAGTGGCGCCCGCCTCCCCCCACCCCGCCGGAGGAGGCCCGCCAGGCCGGGCATCGGCGCGGCGGGGGGAAGGCAGGGCCCCGGGATGAGGCGGCGTGCGAGACGACCGGCCCCGCCGCCCGCCTGCGCCAAGGAGGGCAACGCGCCTCGACGGCAGCGCAGAGAGAAGCGGCGCGGAGGCCCAGCGGGCACGGCAGCCTCAGCGGCCGGCAGCAGCCGCCTTCTCCGGCCGCCAAGCGCTGCGGAGGGAGGGGAGCGGGCGGCGGGGCGGCGGGGCGGGCGGGGCCGCGGCCTGGGAGCGCGACGCAGGCGCTGCTGGCGGGGAGGGGCCCGGCCGGCCGCTTCCCGTCCAGGCGGGGCGGGTGGGGCCCCTGCCGCGGACTCGGAGCTGCGCGTCAGGCCGCGTCCAGGCGCACGCGCGGGCGACGGGCCCCTTCGGCGTAGGGCGCCCGTCCGGGCTTGCAAGAGGAGGCGCTGCCGAGCGCCCTCCGGCCAGACGCACAACCCGGGAAAGGCAACGCGCTTGTTGGCCGGCTGGAAGAGCCGCGTCGGGGTCAGCCGCTTAGAAGCCTGCCGAGGAACAAAAGAAACCCAGAACACCCCCGCCCCGCCCCGGACTGGAAACGAAGGCGGGGCAGCCCCGGTGCAAACGCAAGCGGAAGGAAGAAAGAAAACCGAAGCCTCAAAATGAAGCCACAGAAACAGAAATACAGCAAAAGTGTGAATATAATAACTATCACAATTGGTGTATACTAATTAAACGTCAAATTGTATATACATAAACTACAACCGCGCCAATAAATACAAGTCCAATGAACACCAAAGTGCTCACAGGCACCAAAAGGGGTAATACCAGTGTAAGGGTGCACGCAGGCACTTCCTCACAAGTAAACCAAAAAATACAATGACAGAAACCGGATCAGGGTGCACACAGGCACTCACATAAATAAGAGACAGAAAGGGTGGTTGGAAGGAAACCACCCAAAAACAGAAGCGGCTATAACGTCCAAAAGTAAGTGCAGTATGAAGAATGCAGGGGATGATGGAAATCAGATGTCCGACGTGCAGTCAGACTTCGTATGCCACGCCTATACGGGATTGGCCAGCATATAAGGTCTCACCCCGTTTCGTGATTACTTCACTTCTTCAACAGGCACATATTTCTTGTATACAATGTTGCAACCAAACCAATCTCAAAAGTCTGCTTCAATGAAAACGCTCATAAGGGTTTTAATGCAGGAGTCCGGCAGCCCGTCGAAGCGGCGGTGGGGGGTGGGGTGCACCTTGAGGCCCAAGGGCTGGACTCAGGAGAAAGCAGCTCTCCCTTCACCACCCCTCGAGGTCAGCCTGCTGTGGCCCGGGGGGGGGGGGGGGGGGGCTGGAGACTGCGCCTCCAATCTGTGGCCTCTGCCAGTTAGAGGCGCCCCGAGAAAGCCCAGGCATGGGGCAGGCCCAGAGTCTGAAGGGGGGGGGGCGCACCTGCTGGTTTTTACACAGACCTGCTTCTCTTCCAAGGGGACTTGTTTTAAAGAAATGGCCGCGCAGCCCTTTCAGTGTGGGGGAGCTTCACCCTGGGAAAGCTGCCTTTGGGGACGGCCCCACCCCCCGCCCCCAAGTGCCCCGCCCGCTTCGCAGTGTTTTTATAGAAGGCCCAGCGCATTTCGTGTGTGGATTCACATACAGGTGAAGCCTGCCTTTATTGACTTACAAGGGAAGCAGCCGGCCCAAGGGGGGCTGAGCCCCTTTGCCTGTCATTCCAGGGCCGAAACCCTGAGGGGGCCGGCCCAGCCTCCAGGGGCCCACATGCAGGGACAGGCAGCTCCTCTCTCTCCCCTCAAAGGGCAGGAGGGCGGCCTTGCACTTCTCCTCTATCCTGTTTTACTTCCGCTGTACACCATGTCTTTCCCCAAGGAGGACCCAAAGGGGCTTACATTGGCCTCCTCCTCTCCTCTGTTTTATCATCACAACAGTCCTGTGAGGTAGGTGAGGCTGAGAGTGTGCGACTGACCCAAGGTCACCCAGCAAGGTTCCATGGCAGAGGGGGGATTCAAACCCGGGCCTCCCAGGTCTTCATCTAGCCCCTACACCGCACCTGCTCCTTTCACCCCAGCTGTGGTGCCGGTGATCAAGCAGAGCTCCTCTCTGGCCTGGCCCAGTGGCTGGAATCCCAGCTGCTAGCACAGAAGCCACCCCCTTCCCGCTTGCCTCCGCGGGGCTCTGTTCAAAGGCAGCCCAAACAGAGCCTGGAATCGCTCTGCTCAGCTCAGCAAGAAGGAAGCAGCCCTGCCGCTCGCTTTCCCTAGCAAAGAGGCTCGCTCGTAAAGGCACAAATCCTTCCAGGGCCTCGTAAAGACAGTTAAGCTCCTACTTAAACCTCCGCTACTCGGCACCCCCGCTGGACGAGCAGCAAACACCCGCCATTACTATAAACCTATAATTGTATAAAGGCTGGTGACTCACAACGCCTATAAAAGAAAGCCAGAGGAACGCTATAAAGGGGGTTTGTAAGGCCAAGAGGGTTGTTTCACGCAGTGAGTGGTCCTGGGCTCGCTCTAAACGCTGTTCTCCTCTCCCCCGCCCCCCCCCCCCCGAGCTTCTCAGATTGTGTTATGAGGGCCTTAAAGGGCCTGACACGCCACTGCCCAGCCCTTACGCAGCGCTTCCCCTGCTCAAAGTGGAGCTGAGCGGGGCCAACGTGATCTCCAGACGGGTTTTGCTCCTGGAGAGATGCCACAGCCTGCAAGCAAGGCCCACAGGATGGTGCCTCCGGATTGCCCGAGAGCCCCTCAGTAAGAGCAGCTTCCTCCGGGCACCGAATCCAGTCCACAAGGACATGCAGGGAGGGAGGCACGGCAGCGGTTTGTTCCCCTTTCCCCCTTTCCCCGGTGGATTGCTGGAGCTTTAGCCAGAGAAGCTCTAAGGGCCAGGAGAGTGCTGTGGGTGCCTGGGCCCTGCCTAGCCCTGGAACGGTGCCTGTGCTCCCGGCCAGGAGAGCCAGTGTGGCATCGGGGCAACAGTGTCGGGCTCCAGGATGAATGAAGTAAACCAGCAAGCCCCTGAGGAGGCCCAGGGCTTCAGCTGGAGGCACAGCAAGAAGAAGCTCCTGCTAAGCGGAGCAGGCAAAGCCAGCAGGCTGGCCTCTGGGGGTCTGGCCAGTCCCTGGATTGGCAGGGGTCGAAGCTGCGGGCAACTCCTGCCCGCCCCCAGCTCCCTCTGTCCCTGGTCTACAGCCAGGAAGGATGGGCTACTGGACAGTCTTCCCTTCGTCTTCCCTCGTTTACCAGCCTGGCTTCTCTTGGACGTCTCCTGTGGTCCACAGGTAGAAGAAGAGAGACAAGGCTTAGGCCACCTTGTGGAACTTCCCCTCTTCTCCATCTTCTCCACTGTTCCCATTGCCTTCTTTCAAGCCTTTGGCTTGCCCTACCCTCACATAGTCATAGCAGGAAAGCAGCTGTGACTGCTCTCATTGAATGAATGAATGAATGAATGAATGAATGAATGAATGAATGAATGAATGAATGAATGAATGAATGAATGTGTCCCATCCCCATTGGCTCATTAGCATCGTCAGAGCAAAATGTCCATCACTGCATACAGCACATAGCTGCAGAGAAACCTTCCAAGCCTCTGGATTTCATAAAGCTGAGGATGGCTCCCTGAGAAGAAGGACTTGCATTTCACACAAGTAGCGCTTCTTCCTTCCCCTTTAAATATCTTTCCGAGAACTGATTGTTTTCAAAGGTGAACTCTCTGTCACATGCACAGAGTCAGACCCAGCTATCTTCCGCGATGTTCCGCAGCGTTCCGGATGAAGGTGAGTAGTGTGGAAATGGCCATCTACGTGTAAATTACTGAAATTCAGTGTCAAACTATGGCGTATTGAAGAGTTCGTCCTGGATTTATTATAGAATTCTGATGTGAAATTATTGATTTTTTTTTTAAGGGAAAATGTGCAGTCACTAACATTGGCCTCCTCCCCAGAGGTGTGTGTATATGGGGGAGAAGGGACATAATTCCAGTTTTAAGGGGGAGATTAGGGGCTGAGCCAGAAATCTTTGACTGATTGGCCATACACCTCTCCTTTGGCAACTCCAGAATTCAGGCAAGGAGTGATAAGCCAGAGGAGGTAACTTGATTTATGGGAAAGATTTTTACTCCACCCTGGGGTGGAATTCTGACTCAAGCAGAAGGGTCTGAGGCCCCCACAGGCAGAATATGGCTCCCCCACCCCCATCTTCCCTAATCCAGACCAGTTTCTGTACCATCATCTGACGAAGAGAACTTGATTCTCGAAAGCTTATGCTACAATAAAATTGGTTAGTCTTAAAGGTGCTACTGGACTCTTTTTGATTCTTCTTTCCTATTGAAATTGTGTTTATGCTTATGAATTTCAATGGCTTCCTTGTGCAATCTGACAAAGTAGTTGGAAGTGTTGTCAAGTATTTTAGTGTCCTGGAATAGGATACTGTGTCCTGTTTGAGTTAGGCTATGTTCAGCCACTGCTGATTTTTCAGAATGGCCAAGTCTGCAGTGTCTTTCATGTTCTTTTATTCTTGACTGGATGCTACGCTTTGTGGTCCCGATGTAAACTTGTCCACAGCTGCAGGGTATACAGTATACTCCTGCAGAGGTGAGGGGGTCTCTACTGTCTTTTGCTGAATGTAGCATCTGTGGTATTTTTCTGGTGGGTCTGAATACTGTTTGTAGGCTGTGCTTTTTCATAAGCTTTCCCATCTGGTCAGTGATTCCTTTGATATATGGCAAAAACACTTTTCCTGTGGGAGACTGTTTTTCCTTAGTTGTTTGATTTGTCCTTGGTTTACTTGCTCTTCTGATTTCATTTCTGGAATAGCCATTTGCTTGAAGTGCGTGGTTTAGATGATTAATTTCCTCATTGAGAAAGTGCGGTTCACATATCCGTCTTGCATGATCCACTAATGTTTTCATTATGCCTCTTTTCTGTCGGGGGTGGTGATTGGAGTTTTTGTGTAAGTACCGATCAGTGTGAGTTGGTTTCCTGTAGACCCTGTGACCTAACTGAAAGTTTGCTTTGCGGATGACCAAGGTATCCAGGAATGGGAGTTTACCCTCGGTTTCTTTCTCCATGGTGAATTGTATGTTCAGGTGGATATTGTTGAGGTGGTTTAAAAACTCCATCAATTCTTCCTCACCGTGGCTCCAAATGATAAATGTATCATCCACGAACCGGAACCAGACTGTAGGTTTGTGGGGTGCTGATTCTAGAGCTGTTTTTTCAAAATGTTCCATGTAGAAGTTTGCTATAACTGGGCTGAGAGGGCTCCCCATGGCTGTCAGATGACTGACAGACAGCGACAGGGCTGGAGTCCCACAAGCAACGCGCCCGTGGCAAAAACCTGCATGGCGCACTCTGCCGTTCTGAAGTTGGGGCTCCTGGGACAGGGCCTCAGCAGGGGGCTGGAATGGATGTTCCCACCGGGATGAGTCCCCCAACTTACAATAAGAATAACATTCAATTTATAACCTGCCCTTCAGGGTGACTTAACACCCACTCAGAGCAGTTTGCAAAGTGTGTTGCTATTATCCCCACAACAATCATTGCCCTGTGAGGTGGGTGGGGCTGAGAGAGCTCTGAGGGAGCTGTGACCGACCCAAGGTCACCCTGCTGTCTTCAAGCAGAGGAGGAGCGGGGAATCAAACCGGGCTCTCCAGATTAGAGTCCCGTCGCTCTTAACCACTACACCAAACTGGCTGTTGGGAAATGGGTTTTTTCCCTGCATCCCCACATGGTGCATCTGTGCACTTCTCAGGACGTGCACAGAAGCACCATGTGGGAATGCAGGGGAAAAGCCCATTTCCCAACAGCCAGTCTCCCAACAGCCAGTCTCCCTAGATTTTCTCTGATCTTCCTTAAACCTGTCTTGCTTCAAAGTTTTGGGAAAGATCCCAGCAAAGCCTGGGTGGCAGCCTTGAGGGTAGAAAAGTTTAGATTTGCCTAGTCCCTTCCACACAGTAGCCATTTCCTCTCCCTAGGGTGATGGGATTTTTGTCATCAGGCTCTCTGAATTCCCAGCATTCGTTTTTTAAAAAGCAGGCCTCTCACCCCTTTGTTTGCAAAGATATAAGTGGAAAGGCATATCACTGCAACAAAATGGACTAAAAATTTACTTTTTTTTTAAAAAAGCTGGGAATTCAGAGAACCTGGTGCATATTTTAGTATAATAGTATATCAATATAATGCTATTGAATCGCCAGTTTTAAAAAAAGCCACCAGAGAAACGGGCTGAGTGGCAGCTGTGATGTATAAGCGGCCACTGCAGCAACAGGGAAACGACACAAGCCTGTCCCTGTGTGGAAAACGGGGGTGTCGGGGTGGCATGTGCACAAGGTCCCTCACAGTGCCACCCTGTGAACACTTTCCTGGAAGTAAGTCTCCTTCAACAGCTCAACATGGGTGTCTGAGTAGCTGTGCGTAGGATTGCTCTCTCGTGGCTTCTAAAAGGCACAAGAAACCCTTTGGATGGGCAGCCGGTGCATTAGCTTGCCTCCCACAGGTGCTTTCAGGGTCCAAACTGCTTCGCACACACTGTCATGCTCTAGCCCTGCAAGGTAGGGCAATATTATTACCCCCTCTGACTGGGCGAGAGAGGGGCCGCCTAGCGAGTCTGTGATTGCAATGAGATTTGAGCCCTGGGCCTTTTGAGGGGCGCACTGCAGTCCAGATTGCTGAGGCTGGGGCGCATGGACAGGCGGGCGATTCAGGGGTGGTGCTCCAGAACCCGTCCCAGGCAGGTTGCCCTGCTGCTCTCCGCGTCCTCCCCCCGAGCTCCCCGCAGCGCTTGCCATTGTCTTGCCGGCATTTGGACGCAGCTGAAGCGCGTTCATCCGGGAGCAGCCGCTGCCACTGGCAGCAGTTCAAGCCGCCTGGTGAACTAAATTGATTTTTTATAGCTGCTCTGGAGCGAGTTTAATGAATCCGTTAGTGGCTGCACGGCACTTAAACCTTTTCCCAGCTCTGGAACTGCAGCGACAGCTTTTAATAAAAAAAGGAGAATATTACTTAAGACTTTTCCCCGCACCTCCAAAATACCACCTCACCATTAAGCTGTTTGCTGTGTCATTCTACATCACTGATTTAATTCATTACGAATGAAGCCATGACGAGAATTTACAGCGTGGAGCCCCTGCCCAGCACTGCCTGTGGGCTGGAAGAGGGGGCTGGAGCCACCTCTTCTGCGCCCACCAGGTGACGTGGCTGGGCTCTTCCGTGTTCTTTTGGCAGAAATGGGGAGAACAGCCCCATCTGAACTCATTAGGGCAATCAACATAAGCTTTGCAAGATTTCAGCTGCCAAGTCAGTTAAGATGATTATCTCTGACACCATCTTCATTCCAGGATGGCTCAGGAGGGGAATGGGGCTGTAATCCGTGCAGCAGGAGCCAGTGGTGCTGACTGCCTGAGCAGGCTGGAGCCCGGCCCGTTGCACTCTGGAGATGGGAATGAGGTACAGAGGCACAGCCCCCACCCCATTTTGCAGTTCCAGGCCAGGGAGGGCCTTATCGGCCTTCTGCTCAGGAGAAAGAAGCTTCCCCAAAAGGCAGTGCTATTGGCCAGCAGGGGCCTAGCCCCCTCACCCTCTCCAGCACCCCTCCTTCAGGGGGTGTTTTGGTTGTTTTAGTTAAGAGGTTTTGCCGTGACTCCTACCGAACGTCCCTGACCACTAGCCGATGCCACTGAGGGCCCCCTGCAGCAACCGCACCAGTCCCATGTTGGGGAATTACTGGAGAGGGAGGGGAGGGGGTTTCGGTATGGCATAATGCCATAAAATCCACCCTCCAAAACAGCCATTTTCTTCTGGGGAGCTGGTCCCTCTGACCTGGAGATCAGTTGTAATGCCGGGAGATCTCCAGCCACCCCCTGGAGGCTGGCAACTCTAGCCCCTAGGCCGTTGCTGAGCTACAAGGGCAGGTCGCCAGCATGGGGGGGGGGGCAAATCTCCACGGCTGGTGACAAGCTCCCAAAAGGTGGTTGCAGAGCCCTGCCATGCCTGGAGGCTGAAGAGAAATTAAAAAAGGCTTCCTACCCCAGTCCCCTGGCGGGGGTTACTTGGCCAGTGAGGGAATCTTGCTGGGGGGTTGGGAAGGAAATGCCCTCCCCTCATGGTCTCCATGCTCCACTCTGACTTTCCAGGGGTGCCCCTGAGCCTGGCTGGCCTGGCACAGCCACAAACACCCTCCCGTTCCTGTCTTCCATCATTCACCCACTCAAGGTAGACAGCTGGCTGGTGCCTTTTGTAGCTGCTAGGGAGGGGGGGGGGTTCTCGGAAAGGCAACTTTCCCCATCCTATGACTGGAGCAGAGAGAGAGGGCGCGCACCTGCTGGTACTCTCTCCATCACCTTTACATTAACGCACAGTGGCACTTGATAAAAGAGCATTTGGCACATCTGCACATTTGTGTACCTGCACCCAACTCCCCCACGCACTGTTCTCCTCAGCCAGGGCTCCTTCCCAAACGACCCTTTCCTCCCCGCTGCTTTATGAGATGACAGTGGTCGGGGGTGGGGGGTGGGGAGGGGGAGGGAACCGCCAGACTTGCAGGAGAGGCCAGGAGATCAGCAGCAGCAGCAGCCGCCTCGAGGGCTCCCCAGGTGTGGCTCAGTGTGGATCTCCTTCCCAAGTGTCCGCTCAGCACGGGATGACCTCTCACCTCCCCTTTCCCCAGGGCAAGGGGCCCACGAGTGGCACACCACGGGTGGCAGCAGCGCGAGGCTCCCGTCTGCAGGTAGGAATGGTGGGGAGGCAAGTCTTACTCCGGCTTGCCACTGGAAAGAGCGCCCCATGCCCACGAGATGGGCCCCACTTACGAAGCCAAGAGAATCATTGCAGGGCAGGGCACGAAGGTGGAGCGGGGAGGGCCGTCAGGGAGGTGCATTGGTCGGTCGCCAAACTGGTCCCTCAAGCCTCAGTTGCTGAGGGTGGGACTGGCCAAGCTTGGAGTAGCATGGGGGGGGTGGGGGGGGGGTGAGAAATTGTCCCTGCCCCCTGTGCAGACATGCTTGAGGTGCGGGATCTGAGACCACTCTGGAAATGGAGCCTTCCGTGGGCTGGACATAAGAACCAGCACATAAAGTGTGGTTGGGCCGGAGGGTGCGGAGCAGGCCGGACGCTGCATTTCCATGGGGATGGAATGTCCAAACAAAAAGCAACGAATGCTACTCAGACTGGGAAGAGGAAGTTTAAAAAATGCATATCCCTGGTTGTCACTGAGTTGTTGCTGCTGCAGCAGCAGCAGCTATCGTTGTTGTTGTTGCACCTGTTGTTGTTGTTATTCGAATTATCCAAAACACAATCAACAATAAGCAGAGGTCACATGTTATTATTGATTGGCCTTGCTACATATTGATTGGCCTTGCTATTGTTATCATCATCATCATCATCGTCACTGCAACAGCAGAATGGCATCGAGGCAGTCCCTGTCTGAAGGACCCCCCCTCTAAATTTTGACCGCAGGAAACAGCCGGTAGAAGGGAGCAGCGGGGGCACAAGAGGCAAATGTGTCCCCGTGGCTTCGGCTTCAGCCACAAACTTTCGGGCAACCCGATATTAACAGCAAAAGAATCTGCTTTTTCTCAAGCAAACAAATTGCATCTTTGGGGCTATTTGGGAAGCGCCAGACTTCGGAAACAGTAGCCTCCGCCTCCTAGGAGGCGCTGCGTATTTCATAGCAAGACATTTGTTCAGGAAGGAAGGGGGGGGGGGTTATGCTGGAGCTTGCCTCAAGTCCAAAGTTGTTGCAGCTCCACTTGAACATACAAATGTGACTGTGAACCAGGCAAGCATCCCTGGAGAGCTCTATCTATACCGTGTGTGTGCGTGCGTGCGCGCAAACATACATTCTAGGGGCCAGGAAGGGCTCCTGCGGTAAGGCAAGATGGCACCCCTGTTGGCAGCCTCTCGTGCTGTGCACAGCTGTTGGGCTCGCTCCTGCCTCAGGAACAGCTGCTGGGAGCTGACCCTGTCGATCAGAAAGCCCTGGAAGCTCACAGAGACTGCTCACTGCCTGGGAGGTGGCATAAATATTTTCCAACACACAGGCAGCTCTCTGATCGGTTGGTTCCCTGGAGAGAGAGGCTCTGGGGCCCCGTGCGTGCAACCCAAGCTGGAGTTTGTTCAGAAAAAGTGCTTTCTTCTGATTTTAACCCTCAACAAACAATGTGAGGAGGGGGACGAGGAAGAGGCTTCTCTGCTTTCCAAACAGTGGCCCAGAACAGGACGAGACCTAAACTGGAGTCCACTGTCTTTGATCCTCAGGTTCCCATTTGCCAACTGGGAACAACCGAGAGTGCTGCTCCACAGGGCTGTTGTGAAGACTGTTCTTGCTCTCTTCCCCTTTTGGCCACAACAGAGCAGCAGCGCCAGCACCATCCATGGGATGGGCACTGCAGTGAACACAAATGGAGCAAAGTCCTCTTCCCAAATGCATAGGGAAAGGGTGTCTGGGATTGGGATGAAGTGTAGTGGCGGGTTTGTGTGTGTGTGCCAAACAAAGGCAGAGAGCCCAGGGAGGGGGAAGCGGGAGGGCGGCAGAGCAGCCCGGCAGCGGGAGAGTGCGTTGGCTGGGCGGCCGGGCCTCCCTGTGCCAGGGCACCTCTGTGTGCTCCACTCACAAGCCCAAGGCATGAGCAGAAGGCCACAGGCTGTGTCAGCAGACAAGCCCACACCGGGCATCTCCCATCTAGCTTCCAGGGGCTGGTGCAACGGCCAGGAGTCTTGCCGGGTCAGCCAGGACCAGGGCCCGTCTCCCAAGGCCTTCACCCTCCTCTGGACTCCAGGGTGGCAGAGAGAGCCCCTTGCAGAGCAGACATGCCACAGGCTTGCCGGCTGCAGCCACAAGAGAAGCCCAGAAGCCAGTGGGGGGTGACACTGGCAGCCTGCCCCTTGGATGGCAACCAAGAGCTCTTGTCGTAGAGTTAACGAGATCTCACAACAGATGGCACCATCTGTGCCCATCTGATGCTATCACAAACAATCTGCTACCCCCCCCCCCCCAGTTCTCAAGGAGGGCAGGGGGATCTAGCCATGAACTTTGAAGGGGCCTTGCCAGGCAAGTCAGATGGTGGGGAGGGGGAGGGGGAGGGCTGGTGCGGCAAGGAGGTTTGCTGCCAGGGAACAGGGAGGCCCCACTTTCATTGTCTGTAAAACAAATGCAAGCAACTAGCACGGGAGTCCCCAAGGAAAGAGGGACAGAGTGGCTTCCCCAGGCCGATTTGTCAGGCCCGTGGCTGCCCCGGCAGTAAATGAGGAGCCCAGTCACCAGGACCGGCACTCGGCAGCTGTGCCAGGCAGATGCCTCACAGTCTAGGAGGTTCCTTGCTGAAACTGCGGCAGCTGCAGCATCCCTGATTTTCCAGCCTTCTTTTCTCGAGTCTGTAGAACTGGGTCGCAACTGTAGTTTTTAAGCGTTTTCCCTGCTGCCCAAATGCCTCTTCTTTTGAGTTGGGAAGCCAACTGAAAGGGACTCAGGACCTGCAGCCGGGGGTCGGGGATCTGGTGCCCACCAGGTGCCCACTGGTGGCGGGCAAACTCCTGTCAGTTTGCCCCACTGCCTGCTGATCGCCACCACCAGCAGGCGACCTGGGCAAGTGTGTGGCAGATACACTTCTGGTGACACCTGACAGTGTGACTTTCGGAAGTGACATCAATGCGCTTTGCACAGGAGTGCGCCCGCACTTCACAGGGGCTGATTTGGGCTCCCCATGAAGAGCAGGAGCACTCCCCCCTGAGGCACAACGACGTCACTTCTGAAAGTGACATCATCACGACGACAGGCCAGGAGCGTGTGCAAAGCATGTGTGTGAAGACTGCCATACCAGTGTGAGTACTGAGTAGGGTTGCCAGCTCCAGGCTGGGAAATTCCTGGAGATCTGGGGGTGGAGCCTGGGGTGGGCGGGGTTTGAAGTGGGGAGGGACCTCAGCAGGGCGTAATGTCATAGGATCCACCCTCTAAAGCAGCCTTTTTCTCCTGGGGAACTGATCTGTGTCATCTGGAGATCTGTTGTAATTCCGGGAGATCTCCAGCCACCACCTGGAGGCTGGCAACCCTAGTACTGCCCCCCCGCACTGGAAGGGGAGAAGGGTGCCTGGGGACCCTAGCTCAGGTCCACTGAGATCCATAGAGCTCGTCTGGGTCCAGAGACACTTGCTGGTGCTCAGATTAGCTGACTTCACAGAGTTGTTATGAGGAGGATAAAACGGATAGCAGTACACAGACGTGACCTGCAGTCTGAGGTCAGCCACTGCATCACATTTTAAACTGTTGCTTTGAGTATCTATGTTTTGCTGAACTATTTGCATGCATCCTGCACTTTGAGCAGGAGTTATCTGAACAGGGTCTCCTGTAGGTACCAGGCTGCACACAGGTGAAGTCAGCAGCAGTCCGTACATGGGCTTTCTCTGTGGTGGCCCCTACCCTGTAGAATGACCTGTGGAAGTCATTCCCTGCCTGAGGAAGTCAGAAGAGCCCCCACTCTCCTGGCTTTCCGTAAACGATGCAAAACCAAACTATTCAAAAAGGCTTTTTACTCAAATGGGAGGGCTGCATTGTAGGGAGGGGGTCTCAGGTGCTTCACTAACAAGTTGGGGATCATAGACTTCATCACCATTTTTGCCTTATATATTATCTGCTGCTTTAAATATGTACTCCTATGTACAACCAGAGCTCCATGTTGTCTAATGTTAGTCCTAGAATTATGTTTTGCTTCAGTATTTTCTACTCTGTCTTGGATCCTTGCTAATGCTATGTCTTTAAACTTGTATATGTTTACTTTATGGTATTGTATTGAAATGTACTTCCTTGATACTATGGTTGTTGTGGATTTTCCGGGCTGTATCGCCATGGTCTTGGCATTGTAGTTCCTGATGTTTCGCCAGCAGCTGTGACTGGCATCTTCAGAGGTGTAACACCAAAAGACAGAGATCTCTCAGTGTCACTGAGAGATCTCTGTCTTTTGGTGCTACACCTCTGAAGATGCCAGCTACAGCTGCTGGCGAAACATCAGGAACTACAATGCCAAGACCACGGCGATATAGCCCAGAAAATCCACAACAACCATCATTCTCCGGCCGTGAAAGCCTTCAACAATATATTACTTGATACTGATTGTATTAACTTCATACTGTGAGTCTCAGTGAGAAAGGCGGACTATAAATGATGTAAATAAATTAAAAAATAAATACATGATAATAATGATTAATAATCGATATCTCTAATTCTCAACAAAGCCCCAGCTGTGGACACTTCAATCCAGAAACTGGAGCCAGGTACAGATAAGGCACATCTTCCTATAAACCTGAGAAAAGCCCCAAATTTGCTGAAAAATCTGAAAACTAAATAGATAAATAAATTAGGGGTTAGAATCCTGAAAGTGATAAAAACAGTGCCTGTAGCTTTGAGAAATGCGTGCCCTCAGTGACCATTGCTAGGCAACCACAGCAATATTGCCAGCCTTCAAGCCTTGGTTTCTGGCAATAATAGCCACCAGAAAAGTCAGTGTGGTGTATAGGTTAGAGTCTCAGACTAGGATCTAGGGGAGCCAAGTTCAAATCCCTACTCTGCCATAGAAGCTCACTGGTGACTTGAGGCCAGTCATATACTCTCAGCCTAACCTAACTCACAGGGTTGTTGTGAGTATAAAATGATGGCGTGGTGATTGATAAAAGCTGCTTTGGGACCCCATTGTGGGAAAAGAGGTGGTATAAGTGACATAAATAAATAATAAATAGACCTGAAGATGGGGGACAGACGAAAGGTAAGTTGGTAGAAGGGTGGGAAGGAGTGAAGGAAGCAGAGGAAATTGAGGATATGGGGGCTGCCAGGAGGAGGGGAGAGAGGAAATATTGTGGGGAGGGGAGATACTATGGAAAGTGAGGTGTCCCCCACAAATCCTTGCAGGTTTCCCAGCATACATCTGAGCTCCGCCTGGCCTGGTAACTGGCACACCACCAGCTCGGTCAGAGTTTTCCTGGGCAGAAGCAGCCAGTGGGAGGGAAGGAAGGAAGGAGAGCTGAAAATGGAGCAAATAAAAGTAGGCCGGCTGGTAGGTGGGCAAGAGAGAACAGGAGAAGAGAAGAGCTTTGGGGGCTTTCTGGGAAAGGAAAGAGAGAAAGAAAACGAGATGTCCGCCTCCCCGCACTTCCTGTACAGGCATGGATTGGGTGAGAAGCAGCCTAAGAAGAACTTTTGTCTCGGCCAGAGTATATTCCTGTGGTGGGAAATGTCCGAAATTTGGTGAGTGACAATGTCTTCTGGTAATTCTAGAGGTTTCTGAAAATGTCAGAAAATTCTTTCTGGAAAATTCTTACCTTTCCCAATAGTTCTCAGTCTTCCCGTGTGTCATTAGTGGATTATTCAATCTGATCTTTGGCTGCAGCATGTTCAAAAAGGTCTCGAGGGTATGTGGATGCTCCTCCAAAACATGGGGGCATTCTGTGTACCCACCCACCCACCCCGGAAAATCCCCACGTAGCAACAGATAAAAGGTAAAAGGCCGAGGGGCTGAGCTGGTCCCCTGACACCCTCTCGCGTTCTCCCTGCATTCCCCACCCCACAACAGTCCGGCCTGTTACACCAAGAGTGAGCAGAGCAGTGGGAGACTGCTTAGAAGCTCTTTGGACCTTGGTGGGTTCTTGCCGTAGAAAGCCTTTGCAGGGCTTCTGACCACAAGCCATCGCTTCGGTCTCCACACACTTCCGCCACTCTCTCAGGGAGGTATGCAAATGTATTTAACTGACTGGGGAGCTCACAGACAGTTGATTAATCAGGCATAAATTGTGAGACTGGTTGACAGTCAGAATAAGAATGGGAAGAATGGGAGAGCATGTGCAAAGTGCACATCCCGAACCAGCAAGCAGCATGCGGGAGGCCTGGAGGCCGAGGGGGGCTCCTCGCTGCCGCCGCCTGGACCCGTCCTCCTCCCGTCTTTTGCGAGTGTCCTCTGCATAGGAGCATCTTTGTCAATGTGGGGGGTGCTTCACTTTGGCTGCGGAGGTGCCCCTCCTTGCATTATTCATGTGGTGACTCGTCTGTTTGGGGTGTGCGTAACTGCAGTATCGATCGGTGCAGCTTCAATAAACCTCATTGAGATTCTGGACACCAGCTCAGGGACTCTATCCCGGCATCCGGTCAATAGCTTATATTTTTAATTTGTCAATAATCAGTCAGGACCTTGGTCAGGGCCCCCGCTGACTCCCTCCCCCCCCCCAACGCTCAGTGCGGGTGGAGGGGAGGGTGAGAGGTGAAATCATTCAAAGAGGGCCATGTTTATGGCCTGAGCAAAACCAAAGGAAATGGAGAGATCAGTCAAGGCATATGAAAAATAACAGGCCAGATTATTTTTCATAAGCCTGACAAAAGCATATTTATTTAAAGACAAAGATAAGGCACCTTGCCTGCAGGCCTGGTGGTGTCATGCCCTGGAATTAAAAATGGGCTTGCCCCACAGCGCTCGGGCTTGGCGCATGCGTGGCGCGTGTGCATCAGGCAACGGGGGGGGGGAGTGGGGGAGGGAGGCCCCAGCTTCAGGGACAGATCCAGCTGGTGTCCAAGGGGTCCTCTGGAGAGCTTCATCGCTCAGGTTTCTTACTCCCGCCCCTCCCAGTGCATTTCGGGAGGCAAGCAAGATTTCAACCAGACTGGAAAAATCCAGAGCATCCGGGCACCTCGGAGTCTGATGCAGCATAAGCAGTGGGGAGGGGGGCTTGCTCAGCTGCCCCTCCACCACGTGATGCCCCTGCCAGAGGTGTCGTGGAACTGGCGTGGCTCGGCTCTGATGGGCTCCGTTCTCATGGCAGCAGCACTTGACCAACCGGCCTCCAAGGAAGCCACAATGTTTCCTTCTGCCACCTCCAAACTCTGCGGACACAGCAGCAGCACCCCCTCCCCCCCAAACCCCCCTCTCTGCTCTGCGCTCTGTTGAGCTGCTGCAGCATGCACCATGTGAGGCTACCCATGAAAAGCCTTTGGCACTCAGCTGGGTTCAAAGTGTGGTTGCCGATGGGTGGACAGGGCCCGCAGATCTGATGGCACGGCCCCGGCGCTTTGGGGGCTCACAGGTTGCTTCCAAGTACCATCTGAAGCGCAGCTTCTTATCTTGGAAGGCCTCCATCACAGCCGAGGTCAAGGGTGCCTCAGGAACAGCCCGCTTCCATGTGTTCTGCTGAGGCCCTTCCCTGGGTGCCCCCAGTGCTAGAAGCTTGTGGGGGGGAGGGGGGAGGTGGCCCCTGGAAACAGGGCCTTCTCCGTGGGGGCACCCAGACTTCAGACCATGTTCCCTGGAGGCGTTATCAGATGCCAACTTTGCACTCTTTTAGTGCCAGTAAAAACCATTATGCATCTGGGGGGGGGGGGCGGGGAGGCACCAGAGGCAGCCTTTCTCAGTGGCAGGGCCTCAGCTGTGAATATCCCCCCTGAGTCGCTGTGCGGATTTGCCTTTTTGTTTAGGCTGCTATGTTGTGGACAGCCCTCCCTGGAATAGTCTTCCTGTGTTTGTAGGTGCTGTGCTGACTTTGCTGTGTATGTGTGTTGCTTAGTGTGTGTTTTATGGTCGGTGGCAGAGCGTCTGCTTTGCATGCAGAAGGGTCCTGGGGCACTCCGTGGCGGCTCCGGCTGCAAGACCTGTTGGGAGGTGATGTGAAAGACCTTTCTCTGCCCCAGGCTCTGGAGAGCAGCTGCCGGTCTGAGCAGAAACTCTGCTAAAGAGTTCGGGGCCAGAGACTTGACCACTATGTTGTACTGGATTCCTGCTAATGCCGTGTCTTTGTGAACTGGCATTTATTTACCCTACGGCCTTAGTTATGGAGATGTCCTTGATATTGACTGTGCTAATCTCACACTGCGTAATCTGTCTCAGTGAGAAAGGCGGACTATAAATGGCATAAACAAACAAACAAACAAATCGATCAGGCTGGCCTGGCAAACCAGTGACCTGATTCAGAAGGCAGCTTCACGTTTTTCCCCTGTGTGTATACTTGGCTGCTTACAGTTTCAATGTGTGCATTGATTTTATTATAAGATGCTTTTGGCAACTTATATAGGCAAGTGGCAAATAAATCATCTAAGTCAAAGTAGGCTCATAATAAATATTCCCACCGGCCTCTGGCAACATCTGCGTGTTTTTCTTCCGGGTCTTGTTTTTCCCACGTAGCCCACTGGAGATTCTTGGTCTTCGCTCTGGGCTGCCTGTCAGTCACCTCGGAGGTCTTGGGGAGAAGGGGCGGAAGGAAGGCAGCAAGGACCCATTTCTGCCCATACGTCACTGGGCTCCTCCAAAGCGGGCCTGATTCCAGACGAGAACTTGCACCCCAGGCTGATGTTGCATGTGCAGAATTCCCTTCTGCTAGATCTTTTGCATCCCTGAGAGCAGGTCTGTTAAAATCTGGGCCAGCTGTCAAGCTTATGATGACTGGTTGTATGACAGCTCCTTGGGAACAAGGCGAGGTCTCCCTGAATTACTACTTTTCTGCAGGCAAGGGTGGGTGCTTTATGGGTGGACTTTTCTACCTACTTGTGGCCTGAGATGGTACTGCCTAGGACACAAATTGGGTTTTATTATCATGAGGAGAAACTACCGTTTTCACACTGTGAAACCCAAGTGTGGTAAATGAAATCCAAGCCTGTGATTCAGGGGCATTTGCCTATTGGGAAGTGTTAGCTGTTTTATGTGTAGGAAAATCGCTGCCTCCTCTCAAATGTGTGGGATGCTTTGTTTGCCAAGGTGCAATTCAGCTTGTTCAGATTCTCTGCCCACGGACTTCATTCCAACCAAATCTCTCTTCGTAACAGCCATGAAATAAGGTCTGCAGATGTACATTTTTCAAGTGCCACTGGATTGCAATTGTACAGACTTCGGGTGCTCAGCTGTGCTCCAAACGCACAGACCAAAGGGAGCAGAATAAGGGGCCATGGAGGCCCCACCCCCAGGCAAGGTGAGCCGACGTGTCAGAAAATCCACGTGCACATCCGGACGGCTGCTTAGACAGGCTCCGAAAAGCTGTGCCATTGATCAGGAAGATTCCAATTACCTGGATGTTGACGGGAAGGGAATTGCTAGGAGGACTTAGGCAAGGGGCTAACGCTGCCTGCTTGCCTTGCCCCCGCCGAGGCTCCAAGGGAGCCAGTTGGTGCTGCAGTGGCGACGAGGGGCCAAGACAAACGGCCAAGAAAGCAAGCGGGAGTCGGGCATGTTAGGGGAATGGCTGCTGGGAACAAGGGGGCAGCCTCAGGGCGGGCCCCAGAATTCACTTAAGGTTGAGGAATGCCGTGGGATCTGCCTGGAGGTGCTGGAGGGGTGTGGCATGGCTCAGGGAATGCTCTGTGATCCAGAAGATCCCCAGCTCAAGTCTCACTGGGAGGCCTTCGACAGCCTTCATTTGCAATAGGAGTAACGATAACATTCAGCCGCCCTGCAGGGCTGTTGTAAGGTCTGCTACAATATCCTGTTTTGGAAGTGTTTTGAACAGGGAAAATGCCACACAGATGCTAAATATTCTGCTGATTTGAAACACAGATCAGCTCCCCATAACTGTCTGTGAGCCACGGTAGCTAAATGGAACTGCCATGCACAGAAGCAGTCTACCTCTGGGTGTCAATGCAGGAGGGCTGTTGCCTTCCTGCCCTGCTTGTGAAGCATGGCTGACCCCTTTGAGGAACAACAGAAAAGGGGCCCCTTTCTGTCCTGGGTGTGCAAACACCAATTGGTTTGTGTTCTTTACACCCCGTCCTCCTCTCTAATGGCGCCCAAAGCTGCTTCCCTCCTTCTCCTCTCCTCCACTGTATCCTCACAACAACCCCGTGAGGTAGGCTAGGCTGAGAGTGTATGGCTGGCCCGAGGCCACTCAGCCAGCTTCCATGGCAAAGCAGAGGTTGTGTCCAGCCACACCACGCTGCCTCCAGGAGGAAAGGCGGCCTCTGAACGCAAGAGCCAGTGTGGCCAGAAGCCCTCCTGGGCTGTGAAGATCCCCGGGAGGGAAGAGTTCGGCTCCCCAACTTTCCCTGCCTTGCACATTTCTGGAGCTGCAAAAAAGCAAACAAACCCAATAACACGGCCTCCCCCCCACCCCGCTCCCCCTCCCCGAGCTGCAAACCAATCTGAGCAGGAGAGTTTTGTGCTCCTCAGCTTGCCCAGTATCTCACACCTGTCGGCTTCGATTTCCCTGACAGGCAATTCCAGGGAGTGGGCTATGTGCCTGCTGCTGTTATGTAGAGCTGTATTAGGGACCTGTCAGGCTTGTGATGTACGGTGGTGTACAACGGGCCCTAAATAACGGGCTCCAAAGAGTGACATTTGGAAAGATTTTTCATTTTATGGTTTCTCCAATAGGGAGGGTCCTTTGGGGGGCTGTATTTCATATTGGAGAATCAAACAAAGCTGGTAAAATGCCGGCTAAAGGACTAGTCCCAGATGGCAGGTGAGAAGGAGAGGGGAGGGGAGGGTCTTTCCTGCTGCGTGCCTCTGCTAGGACAGCCGTGGTGATGGGCCCAAGCAGGGAGAGGCAGTGGGGAATGGAAAAGCCCCGTCCCAGGGTGGGGTTTTTACAGTACCTTGTCAGGGTGTTGGGACCAGGGTCCCGGAGGCCTGGCTTCCTCAGGCTGCCTCTCTCTCAACCCCAGTTCTCTGTCTGTAAGGTGGGAATAATTACCAGCTGCCTCTCAAGGGTCATGTGAGAAAACCATCCAGAGTTTTAAATGTTGCCCTTTTTTTACTGACACTTAAATAGGCCAAGAGCGGCACTTCACAGGCCAAAACGTCCTTCAGATCTCAAGAGCTGCACAGCCCAAAATCTTCCTTGTTGCCTAAAATTCAGAGATGAAGCACAATCACACAGCTTGAGCGCTGGCTTTCAATATTTTAACAGAGCAAAGTTTCTTGCTCCCATAAAAATGGAGGAAAGCTCTTGAAGAACGTGGATATTATTTGCAAAAAGACACTGCCATGTGTCTGCTATCGGAAGGCAGTTCAGAAACCGCAACTGTTCCAGCTTTGGCAGCCCCAGAATGGGTCCAAGTAGCCACCGTGGTCCCATGATTCCATTTCTATGCCATCGTCCCCAGGGGTCCCTATGTGGCACCCCCCACCCCAGGTGGGCACGGCCAGGTGGGGCTTTTGCCCAGCAGGGCTTCTGGTCGGCCACTGGAGAAATGGTTAGGTATGCAGACTTTTAAAATGTGACTTCAGCAGCAGCTGCTACCACAGCCCAAGAATCTTCGCTGCATGGCTGAAGGTGAGCTGTGTGTATGTGAGGAAACATTTTTAAACAATCTGTTCATTTTAAAAGGCACCCTGTTAAACGGAGCTCCTTCCTGAAATGGTGAGGAGGAGTGACTAGTAGGACTTTTGCATAACCTTCACTGCCTGACTGTTGTGGTTGTCCCTGCCTCTGGCAGCAGCCCTTTTGCAGTGCACACCCCCCACCCTCCCCAGGTCAGAATCCTGAAGGTGCCTGCAGGCTCCAAAAGGTTGGGGACCCCTAAAGTACACTTACTAATCAGCTCCAGGGCCCAGTTCAGCATGCTGGGGCCACAGTGGCGCAAGGACGGTCCTTTTTCTTCCATAAAGTTCCACACTGATCTGTCCAGGCTTGGAGGTTCTTCATCACATCTTCCTTCCATGCTAGGACGGCCTGTCCCCAGGTAGGGCCTGGAGTCCTCCCGGAATAACAACTTTAAAGATCAGTTCCCCTGGAGGGAAGAGTGGTTTCTATGCTGAGCTCTCTCCTCTCCTCAGACTCCACTTTCCCCGGGCTCCACCCCCAAATCTCCAGGAATTCCCCAGCCTAGAGTTGGCTACCCTACTCCGCTTGCCTCCTCGGAATAATGGGGTGGGAATGGCTAGAAGTGAGGGGCCTTCTTGCCAGCAGCTCCTAACCTCTGAACTGCATCTCGCTATCAGTCGCTGTTTGCCCAAGCGGGCCCTTTCCCCCAAAGGTTCTCTGTGTGGTTCTCGTGCCCCAGGATCCTGAGTGTATTCACTCTGAGGCAAGTCTCTCAGATGTCAGCAGGACTCACTCCCCAGCAAGTGTGATCAGGCGTAGTATGGTCACAAGGTGTCTTACTGTCTGGTGGCTTTTAGGGGTGGTTTTTTTTAAAAAAAGAGTGAGTTATATTGGCTAAACTTGTTTTATTTTCTTCATGGGATGGAAAGACAAGAGTTTTAAAACAGCTAATAATAAAGACTGCTTTCTGCAAAAGCATGGGGTTTTACTCCAACCCCTCACAACAAATGCATTTTTTTTCCACGCTTTCCCATTGGCTATGTTTAAATAGCATTTCCCGCCCCATAGATTTCTAACTGTGAAGCTGGAAATGCTAAAAGGAACAGTGCCTTCTTCGTGGTAGCCTGTAGAACTTCCTGCCAAGGAGGTATGCCAAATATCATTCATTTGGCCATTTTAGGTGGCTGTGGAAGCCATCTGAAACGACCAGCAGTGCAGTCCTAAGCAAAAACACACCCCAGATGGACTTCAGTGGGGTTAGATGGGGGTGGGGGCAACTCTGCTCAGAATTACACCGCAGGTCTTTGGGCCTTAGTAGTTAAAGCTTCTGGTCGGGAAATTCCTGGAGCGTGGAGTCCAGGGAGGGTGAGATTTGGGGAGGGGGGACCTCAGTGGGGTATAATGCCAGAAACCCTACCCTCCAAAGCAGCCCTTTTCTCCAGGGGAACCAATCTGTGTGGTCTGGAGATCAGTTGAAAGTCTGGGAGGGGCCCCACCTGGAGGCTGGCAAGCCTAGACCTCAGGCATCTGAAGGCAAATATTTCTGAAATATTTAGCCTTCGGTTCTAGGATTGCTGCGTTTTCATGGATTGCAGGGCTGAATGCTTTTGTATTTGTTGTTTTTGAAATTATGTCGATTTAATTGTCCAAACGAAGCCACTCGCCCCAACATGCAAAACAATAAATAAAACATGCGAACAAGGAAGCCTCCAACTGTTTGTATGTAACAGGTTTGTATATTGTAGATTGCTGTTTTAATGTAAATGTATATCTTATTTTTGTATAATATTTGCACTGTTGTAACCCGCCCTGAGCCTGCTCATGGGGAGGGAGGGCTATAAATCCAACGGATGGATGGACGGACGGACGGACGGACGGACGGACGGACGGACGGACGGGTGGATGGATGGATGGATGGATGGATGGATGGATGGATGGATGGATGGATGGATGGACGGACGGATGGATCCCACACAAGCAAGTCCAGTTGAAGAAGTGAGAGCAGAGCACATTCAGCAAAGCGTGAGACACCCTGTTTGCCATCACCACTTCCGACATCCAGAGGTAAATTCCTGGGAAAGGGGTGTGTGTGCGTGCATGGGTGGCACCAATGAAATCAGAAAGCACTAAAGCTGGGAAAATCCAAGTGGTCTGTGTTTTCTCTTTTCTTTTGCCTTCAGGATATTAATAAAATGGAATTATTAAAATCAAAGTGAGCACAATTAATCAAGGTAGTGAACCGAGGAGGAGGAGGAGGAGGAGGAAGAGCAAGTTTTCAGCGCCATCTCCTCGTTTCCCTGGCAGGGCTCCCTCCTGCTGTGAAAATCTGTCTGTGCTGCTCACGAAAAGATAGACGCTGATGTATTAAACATGAGGGAGGCGAGAACCAGCCAGGCAGCCTTTGTGCTCCTTGTGCGCGACAACCTCGCACTGCGCCGTGAGCGGGCCTGCGCCTCATCGTGTCACGCATCTGTTTCAGTTCAGTAATATCAGCAACACGTAGACCTTTCAGTGAGGCGTGTTTTCGAGAGGCAGCCCATGATACTGTCGAAATGGACCCCCCCCCAGAAGGTGGGGCTGCAGCCCTGCGGTGCAATTGATCAATGGGCTTCTGGGGCCCCTGGGACAGGAGCTGGGGGGAGCCAGGCCAGGGGCATGACCCAGTAGGGTTGCCAGCTCTGGGTTGGAAAATCCCTGGAGATTTGAGGGGTGGAGCCAGGGGAGGGAAGGATTTGAGGAGGGGAGGGACCTCAGCAGAGTATAATGCCATAGAATCCACCCTCCAAAGGAGCCGTTTTCTCCCAGGGAGCTGATCTCTGTTAACTAGAGATTGGTTGCAATCTTGGGAGCTCCCCAGCCACCACCTGGAGGTTGGCAACCCAGACCTGAGGGACAGAGCCGCCTTTCAGGACCAAGCCAAGCAAGCGGCTGTGCTCCATGGCACGGGATGTCGCCTCCTCAGAGAGGAGTGTCTTCCCAGCACCATCTCCCTGAGACCTTTCCCTGAGGTGCAACCTGGGAGTGGTGCATGAATGCAACAGTCGTCCCCATTGTCATCGGGGCACTGGGAACCATCTCGAAAAACTTTGCAATTCATATGGAAAAACTGCAGCTTTCTGACATAACACCTACAGAATGGCCGTACAAATGTGCAGTACGCTCCATGCAGCGGGGAAAAGTAAAAAATATTGACGGAATAGAACTTGAACATGGCGACATTATGAAATCATTATCAAACAATGAAAATTATAAATATCTTGGAATATTAGAATTAGATAACATCCTGCATGTGAAAGTAAAAGAACTGACTCAGAAAGAATATATCAAGAGAGTACGAAAAATTCTAAATGGTGAAAATACAATCAAGGCCATAAACACATGGGCAATTCCAGTGATCAGACATCCAGCTGGAGTAATAGATTGGACACAAAGCGATTTAGAAAAATTGGATCGAAAAACGCAAAAACGAATGAACATGCATCACTCTTTACACCCCATAAGTGATGTTGACAGGCTATATTTACCACAAAAAATTGGTGGAAGAGGACTGTTACAAGTACATCAGGTAGTGGAAGAAGAAAAGAGAGGCCTGAATGAGTACATCAGTAGAAGTACAGAAAAATTACTTCAGGCTGTGAAAACAGAGAATATATTAAAAACAACTGAAACAAAGACTGAATACAAGAAGAAACAGTTTGAGAACAGATTAAATGGCTGGAAGAACAAACCTTTACATGGGCAACATCTAAAAAATATTGAAGGAAAAAGTGACAACAGCTTAACTTGGGCATGGTTGAAGATGAGTACAATCAAGAAAGAAACTGAAGGTCTGATCTTCACAGCACAAGAACAAGCATTGCAAAGGAATGTTATGAATTTGGGGGGTGGAGCCAGGGGAGGGCAGGATTTGAGGAGGGGAGGGACCTCAGCAGAGTATAATGCCATAGAATCCACCCTCCAAAGGAGCCGTTTTCTCCCAGGGGCTGATCTCTTGTAACTAGAGATTGGTTGCAATATTGGGAGCTCTCCAGCCACCACCTGGAGGTTGACAACCCAGACCTGAGGGACAGAGGCCTCCTTTCAGGACCAAGCCAAGCAAGCAGCTGTGTTCCATGGCACGGGATGTCGCCTCCCCAGAAAATCAGTGAAAATCCAAAATGTCGACTTTGCCAGGAAAAAGATGAAACTGTGTCCCACCTTATCTCTGAATGCAGCAAAATTGCACAGACGGACTGCAAAGCTAGATGTGACAGGGTTGCAAAGCTGATTCATTGGTCATTGTGTAAAAAGCATAACTTCATAGGAACATCAGGTGGAAAAGGTGCTAGAAAATGACCACGATCTTGTGAGATTTCAGGAATCAAACTGATCGGCACCTTGAACATAATACACCAGACATAACAGTCATGGAAAATCAAAAAGTCTGGATAATCGACATTCCTAGGGATGCCAGAGTCGAAGAAAAAGAACAAAAAATGATTAAATATAGAGATCTGGCAATAGAAACCATGGAAGAAGAATGCAACAGTAGTCCCCATTGTCATCGGGGCACTGGGAACCATCTTGAAAAACTTTGCAATTCATATGGGAAAACTGCAGCTTTCTGACATAACACCTACACAACTGCAAAAGATGGCGCTACTTGGAACAGCGTACATATTACGCCAATTTCTGGTTGATACTTCGGTCTCTGGTGGAAAATTGTATCAGCTTAGCAAGGCCAATCGATAATAACATGTGACCTCTGCTTATTGTTGATTGTGTTTTGGATAATTCGAATAACAACAACATTTGATTGATATACCACCCTTCAGGATGACTTAACGCCCACTCAGAACAGTTTACAAAGTATGTTATTATTATCCCCACAACAATAATCACCCTGTGAGGTGGGTGGGGCTGAGAGAGCTCTGAGAGAGCTGTGACTGACCCAAGGTCCCCCAGCTGGCTCCAAGTGGAGGAGCGGGAAATCAAACCCGGCTCTCCAGATTAGAGTCCCGCACTCTTAACCGCCACACCAAACTGGAGAGGGAAGCAGAAAGGCCTGCCAGAGGAGGTCAGGAGGGCTCCCTCTCTCCTGGCTTTCTGCAAACTGTGCAAACCTGAATTACGAGGACTTTCTTATACAGGTAGGACGGCTGTGCCGTATGGAAATGGTGCAGAGAGATGCTTGGTAAAGGAACGGGGGCTGTGTACTACACTGCTGCGCACCTGCCAAGCGGTTCTGCAGTGTCTAATATGTCGCCTTAGGTAGCTTATGCTTGGGCTCAGTATGGCTTTTCAGCTCTATATCGGATTCTGCTAGTATTCACATTTCTGCAATCCATACCCTGCTTCATTGTCTGCCTTGGACTATAAACAAGGCGAAGAAGAATAAGAAAACCTCAGCATCAGCCCTCATTCTTCCTCTGCTGACCAATGAAGGACATCTCGATCCAGGGGCAAAAGCTGGACCGAAAAGTTTTCAGGAGAGCAACTTCTCCCCCCAGGAATATCGTTCCGCTACTACTACTGCGCTGAGTTTCCCTAATAAAGGGAGAGAAAATGGCCACGGAAACTTGGCCACCCCCTCCAGACGTTCCTTTTCATGACTTTTCCATTCGTTTTCTTGTTCGTCACAGTCATGCTGAACGCTCTCAGTTTAGCAGGGACTTCTGCTTTCCTAGAAGCTGCATCCCAACAGAATAGATTCGGGAAGCTGCCTTCTTACTCATGATAAGACTGAAAAGTCCGTTGCAGGGCAGTGATTTAAATCTTTTAATAAAATCAGAGGGAAAGCAAACAAGCACGGAGAGGCAGTCTGAGAGCCACTGGACCTGACTCAGAGATGAGTTGCCTGTCCAAATCCGGTGATGAATGCGTGCATGGATGTGCGTGCGTGCGTGCGTGTGCGCTCATGTCGCCCATCTGCGAGGGCTCTGTGGCTGAAGCTCCCAGCCTCTCCTGGGTGCTGGCCACAGAGCAGGCCTCAAAGGTGGTCTGAAGCATGGAAGGTGAGCTCCCCCCCGCCCACCACACCTCAGAGGGTGCCCCCCCCGGTGGTTCCTGCATCGCCTGACCTCACTGCGCTGGCAGATGTAACGGCGCCCTCTGAAGCACAGTCTGGAGCCCTGGGGCCCCTTTGGCGAGCTCTCGCAGTGGCGCAGGTTGCGAGCCCTCAAGGCTGCTGCCAGGGGCTTTCCTGCCGGACTGCTGTTCTCTCCCACCCTAAGCGTTGCAGGTGGCCTGGATCATTTTCAGGTGTCCTGGCCTGAGTGCGGTCAGTCCCCTTTTCCTCTTTTCCTTCCCAGGCTTCTCTTTTGACAGAACTGGGAATATAACTATAAAGAAAGTTGTCACCAGGCAGGCACGACTGCGGCCACTCCCACTGCCTGGGAACAAGGGCTGCTTAACTTGCCCTCCAGGAAAGCCCCCAGCCTCTGACGAGAGGGGCTGCCCCCTCCCAGCCTGGAGGCGGATGCCAACTGCCGGCAGGCCCCCCCCCCCCGCACCGCACCGTGGCAGGCTTTGCCGCCTCTGATGCTCCTTCCTCTCACAACCCCCCGGGGACATGTTCAGCCTCGTGTGGGTTCCCTTTGTTAAATGCTGAGGCACTTTGTAGCGCACCACTAATTATTATGGCACTAAAGCAAAGCACCAAGAGCTTATTACTTTGGAGAGATCACTAACTATCTTTGTCTAATTACTCAGCCCCAATTAACATGGTACTGGTGGTTTCTTCTTCAAGCTGACTTCTAAAAAGGGAAAGAGAAACCTTCCCTGAGAACAAGGCTATTAGCATAATTACATGAAGGCAAGCCACGCTGTGCGGGCTGAGCGCTGGCACTCAGCCCCTCTCCGTCCTGGCCTCGCGTGCCCTCCTTGTCCAGGGCTTGTCCAGGAGAGGCGAGGCCTGGGCGACGGACACACGCCGAAGAATGAATCACACCCCGACACCAGAGTGGAGACGGCTTCCCTGCAGTGTGGTCTCCATCCAGCTCCTGGAAGGGGGGGCAGTGCTGTGGGACCCCACATGCATCGTGGTTAGAGGGCTGGACGAGGATCTGGCCCAGGTTCTAGATTATCTGGGAGACCCAGGTTCGAGTCACCATTCTGCCATGGAAGCTGGTTGAGTCAGCTACACGCTCATAGCCTAGCCTACCTCACAGGGTTGTTGTGGGGATAAAATGGAGGCAGGGAGCATCAGGTCAGCCACTTTGGTTCCCCTTTGGGAGAAAAGTAGTGTGTGAATGACGCAAACAGGAAAAAAGAGGGTACGGCTAATCCGTTTGCAGTCTAGATGGGCTGAAGACCATAGCAGGGACATCTAAGGAGGCATTTGATAGACGCATCTGGAGTGATTCTTAATGGTTAGCAATGCCACAAACTCTTGGATCAAATGCTTTGTCCTTACAAACTGCTGCAAAGCTGCCGCAAAGCTGCCGTGTCGGCCTGCAGTAGAACCGCAGGATTTGAGTCCAGTGCCTCTTAGAGACCAACATGATTTGAAGAGTGTGAGCTTTCGAGAGCCAGAGCTCTCTTCTGCAGCAGCCTTCTCTGCATGTTGGGTTAAGGGGCACGCACCACCGGGGCAAGCTGCAAAGACGGGTCCCGTCGGTCTAAGGTATGCTGGAGTCAATCTGGGACAGCTCATACGATCTTTACGCGAGCCTGCTTGCCTACGAGCTGTTGTCTGTTGGGGGGAAGCTGGGAGAAGAGCGTGGCTCCCAGTAAGGTGGGACTGGGGAAGATCCTGGAGAGAAAAGCAGTCCCCGGAGTCCAGCCCAGGGGATGGTGGCGAAGAGTCAGTCTGGGGGTGAAGGCAGCCATGAAGTTGGGGCAGAAGTCTCAGGGGCAGAACCAGCGACGAGGGTCAGCGGTTTGGAGGGGGGACTTTCTGCACCTTTCGTTACACTAACGGGGAGCAGACACTGCAAGGGGACGCAAGGGGAGTCAAGGCTGGAATTTAGAATCCCGCTGGTGGGGCCGACCAGAACAGCCAAATGGGACCAGCACGGAGGTGAGGGGCTCCGGATATGCGGATTGGTTGCGCGCGCCCATGGAATGCACTCAGTCGGGGGCTTAGGAACTTGCTTGAGTGATGCTGGGGAGCAGAGAGGCTGCAGTGCAGCCCTCACGCTCCGGTTCTTGCCCCAGCAGCCTGGGTCCCTAAGGACAGCCAGAGGGGAGAGGGGCGCTCCGCAGCCTGGCAAAGGCCCTTGGTTCACTCACTCAGGGGAGCAGTTAGGCCAGCGGGCTGCTCCTTCCTCAGGAATGCCCTGTGACACGTGTGCCAGCACACCTGCCATGATTGTACTTTGCATCTTCTAATGGTCAAGGCTGTTTTGTACCATTTGCCAGAATTATATGCTATAGCTCTGGGTGGCCGTCTGAGAGTGTCTTAACTACTGAGATTAAATGCAGGAGAGCCAGTGGGCCCCTCCAGTACCTGTCGAAAATATGCCCTTTCACTTTTCTGGCAAGTGTCCTTGGAGAGAGCTGCTAGCAGTGGACAGATAGATTTCCTTTGTACTTCATGCAGTCTAAACTTCTTGGTTCCCAGGCAACCTCTTTGGGGTTTCGCGCCAGAATGCCAACAGAGCCGGGAGGGCGGGAAGTTTTCCTATAATAGCCAGACCTTTGTTTGAATTGTCACTTCTGCCAATTTCTGCACCTTCGGGAGAACACCTGTACTGAATGGATCTCCATAAAGCTGCTTCACCTGGAACACACCTGCGTGTTGACTGTGGAGGGCGTGAGGGACCCGACTGCCAGGGACCGGCACCCCGGAAGACCCTGCGATGCCAGGCTGGATGTCCTGCCAGGGCTCTACTGGCATCCAGGGGCCCAGGAGGACTCCGTGCCATGCAGACGGGCCAGGCGAGCTTGCAGGTACCGTCTTGTTGCTTCATGACCCCCCGTGTTGGGGCTACGGAATCGGATCAGCGGTCGATGTCTACAGACTGGCGGTGGCTCTCCCAGGCCTCAAGCAGAGGTCTCTCCCATCACCTACTATCTGTTGTCTGTTTGTTTTTTTAAACTGAGATGTAGGGGATTGAACTGGGGACCTTGAATTTGCTGCACAGATTATCGTCCACTGAGCTGCACCCCGCAGCCCCTCCCTAACATGCGATCCGGTGGAAGAGGTTCCTGCCCTTGCCAGGGGTCCCTCCTTCAGAGACTGAACCTGGAGTCTAGGCTCTGGGCATTCTCCATGATGTCTAGCAATTTCCACCCTCCTTCCTTCCACGTCACGCCTTTGCTACACACAGAAGCGGCAGCAGCAACAAGAGGGAACACTTCCAGGGACAACCGAGTGAGGCGGCTTCAGCAAGCGAGCCAGTTGGTATGTTACGAAAGCAACATTTTGACAATCTTGAGCTGACTCAGACGTCGCTTCACAGTTAATTATTTTCAGTGCTCTTTCTGACACCGGGTGATGTTTGCTGCAGTAAACTTTATAGATGAGGCAAACAGCAGGATTCCGGAGTCTGCCGTGAAGGAAGACTCTTCAGCCCCCTGCGCTTCTTGGCAGAGCTCTCTGCACATGCCTGCTCCAGGGGGCCTTGCAGGACTGGCTCTGTTTCCCTCCCGTTTGGACACACACACTCCAAGTCACTATCGCCGCCCCACAGAGTCCTCAAGGGAGCAGCAGCTGCCTCCACTGCACAGACCAGGGGGGTCTGTCACCCCAGTACCACCTTTCAGCATTGCCTTTCCCCCACTTCCTGGAGCTGGAATATTTGCATACAATTCGTAATTACCATCTGCATAGCCAGAGGCACTGACTGGAGATGGGCTGATCCCATCTGTTGGTGCAATTTCCTCAGCGGAATTTGCATTGATCACTTTTTTATGCAAAGCCTTTGTATAGATCATTCTCCCCTCCCCTTTAACATCTCCCCAACAAGGTCTAGCATAAATATATTACGGGAGGGGAGGGTCTTGCAGGCGGAAGTGCAGGAGCCCCGCGATGGACCCGCCAGCCACGCTGGGCTCAGGTCGTTCCTGCCTCGTCCTACACGCCTGCTAAGGCTTGCGGCCAAACCCTGCAATATCGCATTGTGAGGTTTAAACAACAAAGAGCCTTATGGCACCTTCAGGACTGTTGTGGCCGATGCCTGCTTCCCTGCCCCTGGGCCCACTTGCTCCGATGAGGCCTACATCCAGTGATGCTGACTGTAACTCACAACAGCTTAAGGCCACTTCAAGCCCCTTTGGCTTCAGCCCTCCACCCAGGATTCCAGTGGATGTGTGGGAAACCGAAAATCAGTTTGACATTCCCGACTGCTGGATGAATGGCCATCGAGGAGGGAGGATTTGCAACCCCTTTCTTTTCAGGCCTCCTGCACCCTACGTGGCCCACTGGACTTCAGCCTACCCGGCAATACTTCTCTTATGAAATTGCCCCATGTCCTGGCTGCAGGAGACTATTCCTCCCCCCCCCCCAGCACTGTGTCTTTGGGCCAGGAATGAGCCCTCCCCAATGGGAGAGGGAGGGACGATGCATCCACTGGTGGTCCTTGGCAAGGCCAAATGGGGCGAGGGGGGTGGTGAATATTGTGGACTGCTGAAAGAAACAAGAAAATGCCTGTATGGAGAACATCATTATTTACTGTAATTCTTCTATGTCTTCCCGATTTGGTGAGAAATTCTCATGGAGAAACTGTATGGAAATCTCTTGTCTTTCCCTTCAGTTTTTCTGATGTGCTAAAAAACCACACCCAGGCAAGTCAGTGGCTGTGGACGGATCAGAGTTTCCCAGCAAACTGAAGATGGTCTTCCCTGTGACAAACGCACTCATGTCTTTTACTCCACGATTTTCTCTTGGCAAGCAGGCCTTGCCGGCCAATCAGCATCGGAGATCATCATGGATCCCTCACACAACCTTCCAGTCTGTGAGAAAGCTTTCCTTTGGACATCTCCCACGAAGGCTGAAGTTGAGTGTCCGTGGCACAGGTGAAGTGAGTCAGACCCCGGTTCCGTGGTCTCTTCCGAGTGGTGGTGGCTCTACAGGGTCTCAAGCAGCAGTGAAAAGCCTTTCACAAAGCCTACGGAAAGAGGTCTTGTACGAGGAGGTGCCTGGTACTGAATGGGCCCCTTCTGCATGCCAAGGAAGCACTTGGCCCCTGAGCCACGGCCTCTCCCATCTCCAGGGCAGTTCAGCACTTCTTCCCCACAGAGAATATTTCCAAAGCCATAAACAAGCACAAAGTGTTCCTACAGATCTTACCTGGAGAGGTCATTTGGCCAGCGGGCAGGGTTATCTGCACACTTGCAGATCTGCTGCTAGCCGCACTAATTACTGGACGTGGCTGGGACCCCTTGGCCACACAAGGCCACGCTTCAGTCGCGCTCCCATCAGGGGCAGAGCGGGGTAAAGAAGCGGTTCCCGTTGTGCAGTAAATAGCCACATCAGAAGAGCAAAGTAAATGAAACCAGGCCAGCCTGCTAGTGCATTGTGGGATATGCTTGTATTTCATTTAGTGCCTCACCAATTAGAGGAGAGCCCATTCCATTAATGGGCACCGTTGCAGATCCGTGCTAAATTAACTACCAGATCTTCACTACAGCAGTAAAACGATTGATTTCTTCTCTTAATCAGTTTATTTCATTAGGTATACATTTATTTTTTTACATGCTTTTTTATCAAGCGGCAGCAAAATGACCTATCAAGGTAGGGGACATCACAGAGTGATTTGAATATTAACCAAATAGCTATTACAGCACTGGGTTTTACTGCTTAAAGATCATATGTAAATCAAATGTCAGAGGCTGGAAATGCTGCAAAGGCGGTCAGAAAACAATTCAGCGGTGGATAAAGGGACAGCTCCCAGCAGCCTGCCACTGCCATCTTGCTGCGGGGAGGGGTTGTCCTGTCTCCCCAGGCCAAAAACAGAGGGAAACTTCTCCTTCCGGTGCCCAGACTCTCGTGGCCAGAAGCCTCTTCTTTTTCTAGGAAGCTTCAGCTCCCCGGAGTCAGCTTCCTGGGCCGCCTGGCCATCTGCTGTGATATCTGGTACCTGCCGCCCAGGGTCCCAGGCAACTGTTAGCAGGGCTGCCCCATTGGGGTGACCGCAAAACCCCAAAGACTCTTGAGCCACATTGAATACTAATGGATGTCTTGTGGCCAAAGACTTGTTTCTTTAAAAAAAAAAAAAGAGGTGCTGGTACTCGTGATGTTCGCCACCTTGGGGGCCCCAGCATGCTGCGCTGATGCTGCGGGAAGATGTGCTCTGCCACTCACTGGCGGATACCGGCCAGATGAAAAACCCAGCTTGTCCAGAAGCTTTGGTGGAGGAGAGCCCCGGCTAAACACAGAGCCAAGGCGGGCAACTCACCTCAAGCTGGCTGAGGCAACTCACCTCAAGCTGGCTGAGGCTTTTAGCTGAAAACGAACAAGTAAAAGCATGCCCTAGATTACTTTTTTAAAGTGTAAAAATAAACAGAATCTTTAAAAGTGAGTTGGGTAGGAAGACTTGGTGTGCACCTGGAGGCATCTGGTGATGAAGGGAGTTTGCGTAAGCCAGCTGCCTATTAGCCATACGGGGGCTGCGGGGGTGGGGCATGGGCAGGATGGTGCCCCCTTGGACCTGGGCAGCACTGGCTGGACCCTGGCTGCTGTGCGGCATGGAGGAGGGGGGGGTGGAGGGGGGGTTGGTGGGGCACAGTATCGCTGAGCACAAATTTGCACAGCATTTTTTTTAAAAGCCTTAAATGTCTAAGACCAACCTATCCTAAGGGTGCCCCTTGATGAACCTTCCTATCAGTTTAAATAATTTTTAAAAATTAAACTCCATATTCTGTCTGCACTTAAAAGATCTCCAGGTACCCAAAGTGGAGAAACCCCTTTCTCTGGACCCCCTTCTCCTTTCCTATTCAGCCTTCCAAATCTTTCAAGATTGCATGTGTTATTCTCCACCACCACCCACCCGGAAAAAAACGCATTGGAGTTGAAGCCCGCCTGGAAATTGCACCTCCCCCCCCCGCCCCCATTCCCAGTGTGGTAGAGCCTGGCTGCAATTCTGGGGCAGGGCGGGAGGGTTCCTTCTCGCCTCTCGTCTGTGCACTGGCCGTGGAAACGGGTCCTGGGGCTCAGCCCTTCGGAGTCCCAGCTTCTATTTAATGACAGTCAGCCTTTATTTGAAATAAAAAGACATTGGATTATAAATGGTATTTTGCTCCATTGTTAACTCCCTCCCTCATCTAAATTGAATAGCCAGTTAAATCCCAATAGATTTTTCAAAAAACTCTTTCCTTGCTGGGGCAAAAGTGGATCCATCCTGCCTGGAAAAGCTCAGTGTTTGACCTTGGGTTACCACCAGAACCATAAGTGCAGAATAATATACTTCCATTCACTCTTCAGTGCTCAGGGGAATATTTTAAGGCCCTTCAGTGAAGTGAATATTTTTATGCAGGCTATAATTTCTTCCAAGACCTTCACAGACAGTGCAGGAGTCAAGCCTTCGCACTGGCTTCTCCTCCGCTTGGTGGCGGGAGGGTGAGCTGGAGAGAGGAGCCGTCCGCCTTGACGTGGCCCAAAGGGAAGGCCACTCTGCGCCATCGGGCCCAGAGAGGGGGTTGAGGCTAGCCCTGCCAAGAGGGGGACCTGTCTCTTAACAGGAAGCAGCCGGCAGTCTCAGTAGGGACGGCGGAACTCTGCTCCACATGAATCACATCTGCCTTTGGTGTCTATTGCCAGGTGCCAGCTTTATGGCGCCAAGAGCATTTGTGCGGCACTGGTGCATTTCAGAGGGGTACAACAACCTGTACCTGGAAGTGCTGTGCCTGATCCCAGAAAATAAATTCTCAGTCTGGAAAAATACATTGGATGAAACACAGATCGCACCAGCTCTTCCCGGCTTGTATCCCAGGAGAACCTATGAAACGGACCAGGGAGCCAGCACCCTGGTTCGCGCAGTGGCCAGCCCTCTAAGACCCACAAACGACCACGGATGCTCTGGACAGGGAGGTCCCATTTTGGCCTTGTGATTCAAAGCCACTGGTAGACCTCTCCCCCGTGGACTGGTCTACTCCTTCCTAAAGCTGTCTCATCTAGCAGTCGCCAATTGCATTCGGGGGCAATCAACTCCCTAAGCTAAGCCTGCCTCCTGTAAAGTCAGCGGGTGGAATGCCCCGCTGATGGTCGGCCACTCGGTTCTCAAAGCAGGGTGTGGTTTCCTCCTTTAGCATTTATAGCCACTCAAAGGTTATCGAAGGACCCAGTGGCCTAGCAGGTTGGGGGCCAGGCCTGCCGCTAGGCTTGCTTCCATCCTCAGAGGTCATGCTTTGCCTTTGGGTCCCTCCCAGCTGTCCCGTTTTCTGGAGCATCCACGTGAAGCTGTCCTCTTTCAGTCCTCCCCTGGATCTCTCCCAAACTGGATTTGGTGTGATCTTCTGCGAAAGATCACATCTTTGCATGCCATGTGGAAATGGGGAAGGGTACACTCTTGCATTTCCTGCCCACATCAGCACAACCGTCCTGGCTCAGCCCCTCCCCCATTCCACTGGAGGGTTTTAAAAAATCATTAATTGATATTAGGGGGTGTGTCCGTTAATGATTTTGGGAAAGCCTGAGAAAGCCCTTTTGCCACAGGAGATGGGGCTGGGTAGGAAAAGGCAGCCATGGGAGACCGAGAGAGAGAGGGGAAGATGTGCCCCAGCTGGTGCACGTGGCTCTGTGTCTGCAGCAGCAATGGAAGGCAGACACAAAATCATCCCTGCGTGGAAGCGACCACATTTCACCGAAATTGTGAATGCAAAATTCCTTCTTGCACTAAGAATTTCAAGGAAAGCTCAAAGTTTCGTTGACACCAAGATAACTTCCAGCGTGTGTATTTGCCACACCTCCCAAAGGGTAACTGAAGGGCAATCAGAAAAATACTGCAGACTAATTGAATTGCATACGAAGAACTCTGGCGACCTGTTTGCAAGGAGAACAACCAGACAACTAGGCCAGGCTCTTGAGCTGTGCCTCCTTGCCTCCAGAAGGATCCCCAGCCCTCCTCCTGGACTTGGCCAAAAGGGAGAGGCGTGGAAGGCCTGAGGCCTGGCCCCTCCTCTAGTGCTCCTCCCTGGCACAGCTCTGCTGCCAAAGGTGGGGACCCGCACTGGAGGAAGGGTGCATGGGCCCCCTCGGGGGGGCGGGGGGGCTCACTCCCCAGTGCTGGGATTCTCTCCCTTCCAGCTCTGCTGCCCCTTCCTCCTCCGCTCCGAGGCGTGTTACTGCCTGCTACCAATTAGAAGAGGGGATTTCCCCCCCCCAGCCCATGGAGAAGTGACCTTCTTTCACCCTATGAAGCCCCCAGGGCCGGGGGCACGTCCCCCTGTGGAGATGCCAGCTTCTTCCACAGTGCCAATGGCAAGTCAGCCACCAGAAACGTCACTGGGGCACTCTAATGACTTTGCTCTTGTACAAAGCCAGCTCCGGTGGAGAGCCACAGCCCCGTCGCCTGCCCCATTCACCTCTCCTCGCCTCCCATGGCTTGCAGCCAGGAGCTGGGGGTGCTTTCCCAGCCTGAGTCCTTCTCCCAGCTCCTACAGCTTCTGCCTGGCCACTGCACCCTTTAGGCAGGGTTTAGCCAGGGGAGCCGGTATGCCGCGGCCGGCGGGGGGTCCTTCTGGCTTCTCTTCTAAGTATCCAAGAGGTTAAGATGCCCCCTGGGTTGTCGGGCCAGCCTGGCACTTCTTCCCCGCTTCCAGCCAGCTGCCTCAGCCGGGGCCTTTCAGCGCTCTTCCCTTGGTGGCCACTCCCAGTTCCAGCTTCCTGTTCCTACTCCTGAGCAGGCCCATTCTTGCAAGGAGGCTTTTACCCCAGAGAAGGCCTCTACTCCACGGGGAGTTCATGCTGGCGGGCCTTCCTCCGGGCTGCTCCTTCCTTGCTCTTGTCGGCCCAACTAGCTCTCTCTTTGGGTCTGCAATGGGCTCCCGCCTTCCTCAGGGCTCTGCCCTGCTCCCCCCTTCTCCCCCAGGGGTAGGGGGCCCAGGACTGTGACACCCCCACCCCAAACACTCCCTCCCTCCCTCCAGCAATGGGCAAATGCTTCTCAAGCTTCCCTTTGAGCAAAGGATCATCACAAATTACAAGTGGCCCCTTCAACACGAGGAAAAATGTCTGCCTTTGATGATTCCTCTTCTTATGAGTAGTACTGGAAATATTTGGGGGATGTTTTTCTCTGGAGTCCCCCCAACCTACCTGGTAAAAAAGTAATCCCACCAGAGCCTGCTGGGGGGGCGGGGGGGGGAGGAGGCTATGTGGCTTGTTGTTGGAGGATTCGAGCCTTCCACGTTTTGCTTGACAGACTCCCCAAACTGAGCATGTTTGTGTAAATGGAGCGTTTGAAACTGGATCACAGATACTTTCGGCGTTCTTGTATTTCCCGCTGGGAACTGGGAACAATCCGGTGGCTTCCGAGCAAGTGGTGGGGAGACGGATGCCGCCGCGAGCTGTGCAGGTGCAAAAGCAGCAGAGACGCTGGGAGGGTTTGGAGATGGCGGCTGACCTGCCTGGGGTGGGGTGGGGTGGCAAGCCGGTGGGGCGTGAGAGTTAGCGGGAGCTATCTGGCCAGCCCCCCACCCCGCAATAAATGTTTTTAGTTCCATTTTGTCTGTGGGGGTGTGTACTTTGATGCCACTGTTGGAAATGGATTTTATGGTAAGCTGCCTTGAGTATTTTTTTGTAAATAGAACAATGGACTATAAATCCTCTAATAAATAAATAAATAAATAAATAAATAAATAAATAAAATGCTTCCTGTACTGATGGAAAACTACTAAAATGTTGCTGCTTTTAAACTGAATTTTACAAACAAATATCCCCTGTGATCCTATGGGGTACAAGGACGGAGAGAAAAGTAGGCACTGCAAACAAGAGGGTTTTGATTTTTGAATGCCTTCTTTGTAAAAGTTGACTAATTTCTACTTTCTTCCTGGGATGAGTTTGAAAAGATGAAAAATCCCATGTGGGGGGAGCTTATATGTCAGTTTATCCAGAATATGGAAAGAAGTGACCTACATGTTGGAGGGCTGGGCTGAGCTTTACTTTCCACTACAGGGGAGCAAAGATAGGCAATGGGGGGGGGGGGCACACGATGGATGTTCTTGCTCCCCTAACCCTGCCGGGCCGCCCAGAGAGGGCTACCAGCAAAAAAATGTGGCTTCCAAGCAGGCTGCACAGAGAGGCGGAGCTGCCTCTCCCAGCCAGCCTCTCGTCTTCTCCTTTGCTCCCCTGAGCTGCCTTTCCCCAGTGGCGAGTGGCAGGGGCTCAGCCAATTGCCTGGAGGCCCGTGGACCGGCTGGCAAGGTCCCTGGCAGTCTTCCTGGGCGGGTGTCCCAAAGGCAGAGCCAAGCAGATGGACAGTCTGACTAGCAGCTCCCTGCAGGGGGCCAGCTGGCATGCTTTGGCCGATGTCTGGCACCTCTGGGCTGTCACACTGCATCCCCCAGGGAATGTGCCTGGCACAGCCAGCTCACCGGCAGGCCGGCTTCCTTTGGACACGCACCTGGTGCCCAAGCCTGTTGTGTTGCCAGTTGGCACTGCTGGCCTCGGCTGGCACAGCCAAGCACAGAAGCTGATTGCAGAACAGATTTCTGTCTTCCCCTTGGAGCCAGAGATGGAAAGGGTGGCGTGGCTACTCTGGCGCAGGCTCTGTCCTTGCAGCAGGCAGGCCTTGCCTGGCCCTCCCGGTTTCACTCTCCCAGCCAACGGGCACTTTAAGCGCCTGGCTCTTTGTAAGGGCTGTGCTGGAGGGGAGGCCGGCTTGGTTCAGTGTAGAGCAGACTGGCCACAGGGGTGGGAGGAGACCTGGGTGCAAGCGCCACCTGCCTCCGCCTGCAGCCGGAAGTGGGGCCCCTGTTTCAGCCCCTGCCTCTGTCTTCAAGAGACTGGGAACAGCTCACAGGGCACTGACTTCCTCTGAGTGTGGGTGGGAGGGTCGCGGCGCCTCCCCTCTCCCCTCTCAGCTAAGGAAATGCCTGTTGGGTAGCAAGGCCTGCCTTCCCTCTGAGGGGCTGTGCCTTCCCCAGTTGCCATGATCTTATCTCTGGACTGCCCATTATTGAGCTTTGACTAGAAATCGGTCCGTGCTGCCTTTCTGCCACAACAGGTCATTCAAGGTAGTTGAGATGGCATTAAAAGAGGCATGAACAATACGTGGAATGCTGAGAGGGAGGGAGAAGAGCATTAAAACGGTCACAGTGAAACCAGAGAAGGGCAGGGTATTGCCTCCGTGGCAGACAAGATGGCCGCAGGCGAGCAAAAGTCCTTTGGGGAGGAGTTCCCAGGCAGGGCTCAGCTCAGAAGCAGCTCCACCTCTGGTAGGTACCCACCTGGCTTCTGATGCAATGGTGATTTTAGCTACTAAATACATAGGGGTATGTGAATTAAGCAGCCCCGCTTCCCTATTAATAAAAGCAGAATAAGTCTGGCCCACCAAACAGGGTTGTTGTTGGGAAGCCAAACATCAATAGGATTGCTCAGCACTGAAGGAATCCTGAATTTCCTTCCCATTTGTGTTTCCAAAGAGGATGAATGCAAAGTGTGATGGGGTCTGATGGACCCCTTTGGGTTCCTTTGGAGCAAAACACAACCTAAGCTGTGGATGTGAAATGAATCTTTTCACAAAAGATGCGATGCTTGCTTGGGTTGGCAGCTGTTTCTGCCGTCCCCCCTGCACTTGCTGTAACCTTGCCTGGTGAGTGCTTCTCTTCAGTGCTGCCCCGTGCAGGTATTATAAAGCACTGAGCGAGTGTCGTTCATGCAAAAAATGAGTGTAAAAACCTCCCTAGAGAGTGGAGAATAATAGAATGCAATTGAATCCTTGAGAGAGAGAGAGAGAGAGAGAGAGAGAGAGAGAGGGGCAGCCCGGGCAGAAATAAATTTAGAGTTGCGTTAACCTCTTAGGTCCCACAGCCAGACCTTCCAAGTGCAGAAGAATTCAGTTCTGTGCATTCACCTCGGCCAGCCTAAACCTGTCCTGGGAACTCTCTTGTGCCAGGCACTTTGCAGGGAGGACTAAGAGACAGACGAAGTCCTTAAAGCCTCCTCAGCAAAACAGAATTGGGGCATGGGGGGAGGACCCAGAAATTATGGCCTGGAGCAGTGGGGGGGGGCAAGGTGGGCAAGGGCCAGAGGAAGGAAAGGAAGGCGCGGCCTCAGAACTGCCAGTGTGATGAAAAACAGAGTGAAAAACTACTGATGGTGACTTCAAGAGGTCGCAAGGCCCACAGGGGCTCCCTGGCGTATTTCCCACTGCCTTTTTTGCTCCTCCCAAGTTTTCAGTTCCTATAGATCCGGGCCCTGTTGCATGGGTTCAAATGTTGCTGATCTCCAGCTCTCTCCAGAGTCACCCAGCACCTTCCTTAGCCTAGCCAAAGGAGACCAGAGGCCACTAACCGGCACACAGGGAGAGCTGCCAGGGGATTTATCAAGCATCTGTCCCATCTGCCCCAGCAGGCTTGAATCTCTGACAGAGCAAGTGGACCACATTATGGGATGGAGCTTTAGGGTTACGGACAAGGAGGAGAAGCTCTTTAGGAAAAGTCTCTTGCTAGGAGTCAAAGGCAGCCTTGTCCCTCTCCTGATAACGCAAATCCACAGGTGGTTTCTGGCACCAGCCGGGTGTAGGGCCAGTGCGGACTGTTGTCTGGGTCACACATTTCATGGGAATAAGAGCAGAGGTGGCTTTTCTCGCCTCTGCTGCTGTTTAAGATTTCCCTCTCCACAAGCAGGCGCCATTCATCTGCGCGTCCTGCGCTGACTAAGGGCGGCCAGGTCCCCCCTCCCCCTGGGTAGGAGACTTTATTTCTTATTTTATTTATTATTTTAAACCTTAACGTCTTTGTCTTTGTTTCTCACGCACATGCACAGCGCGCATGCGCCTGGCCGGGGCGGTGATGTCACCTCCCGGAGTTGGTGTCATTGCTTAGACATCTTCAGGGAGCTGAATTGGCCCGAATTGGGCCACCGCAGCGCCCAGGAGCACAGCCCGGGAGGATTCCCCACTAGGGGCGAGGGACCGGCAACCCTCTGCTGTGTGCATCATTCATCCAGCACTGACATTTGCAACGCATTTAATTTCTTGTCTCCTATATAAGTTGATTTCTCCAAACACGAGAAAAGCAACTGAAAATATTCCCATTGCACAGACAGGGAACTGAAGAGGCACAGCAATCCTCCTTCTCAGTCTCTGCCTGCTGGCGCTTTAGAGCAGGCTTTCCCGGGAGTTATTGGCGGGACCCAAGTAGGACTCTGAGCAGGACGGACTGGCTTCGGATCGCTCTCTCAACGGAGCCTCTGCTCTCCCCGTCACTCCCACCGCCACACCCTGCCCTGTCCCTCCACTTCCCCCCACCTCGAAACCCCAAACTCAACAGACTTCCAGTCATTAAAACCAGACTTATGCAGGCAAAAGGGCACTGGCGAGGGAGGTGCAGATTTGTATCCTTGGCAGAGAGTGTGGCGCACACCGTTGTTTGGGGGAGAAGGGCGGCCCCCAGAGCATCCCGTCCCCACTTGGGCCTGCCCTGCAGGGCAGCTGCGTCCGGTGCCGAGAGAGAGTTCCCCCCTCGGCCGCCGCCCCCGCCTGCTCCTCTGGCTTCCTTTCTGGCCCCCTTTTCCTGCCAGCGCAGTCCAGTCGAGACACAATGAAATATTGATTTCTCATCTGGCCTCGGATCAGATCCATTTCTCAAATCATGTTTAAAACATCTGCAGGAACCACTTTACTTACATCTCTTGTATTTTTTATGAGGCTGAACCAAAGTTTCAAATAGATAAACATAAAAATATCAAGAAGTACTTGGGGTGGGGGGGAGTCATTTCACCAAGTGTCAAGAGACCCATTCAAAAACCTCGCCCTGTGTCCCCCTGCCCCGTGTAAGCAGAGGAGGAGGAGGAGGAGGAGGAGGAGGAGGAGGAGGAGGGCTTCTCCCACCCCCCCTGAGGGGACCCTCCCCGTCACTGGGCTGCCCCATCTCTGGCAGCCTCGACTTGGAAGAGACCCCTCCCCGCGGCCTCCTTCCTTTTGCTTTTGGCCCAGGGCCAGGGGTAAGGTTAGGATAGCCGCTCCGAGCCCATCGGTGGGGAGGGCGGGGTATACATCGAATAAAATAAATAATAATAAATAAAGGTGCCTGCTTGCACCGATTAAGACAATTCTGTGCAGCCCAAAGGCAGGACAGACAACGGGAGGGGCTGGTGCAGAGGAAGACCGGTCCCGCCCCGCCGGTCAGTGCCGGTCAGTGCCGGTCAGTGCCGTGGGGCTGCTCTCCACTCTGATCCTGCCCCTTTTGGCCTCCTGGGCCTCGGCCCCCTTTGCCATGGATCTGGCAGGAGCCCCCTTAGGTCTTTCCTGGCATTTCCGTTTTCAAAGATCCGCACCTTTCTCTCTTTGGCCGATCCCAGATGGGCACAAATAGAGCGAGTGCTTTCGCTTTTTCAGCGACCTCACTCATAAAAACCCGCAATTTCCCGTCCCGGCTTACCTGCGGTCCATGGCGCTCAGTTGCGCTCTATAAGCGGACGGTGTGAATGCGGTATTGCGGGTTTGCACACTTCTGGACGCTTCGTCGCCACGGAGAGGCCCTCCCCTTTCCCTCCTTCCTTTGCCGGCCGGCAACAATATTCCCTTAATTTTTTTTAAAAACCGGGCGCCATTTGCGCAGTCGCACGTTTGCGCACATCGAACTGCGCAAATGTGCACAAATGCACAAACGCACAACAGCGCACAAAAGTCAATTCTGCATATTCGCATACCTGCACATTTGCGCATTTGCGCAAAACACATTAAAATTTTTTTTAAAAAAAACCAAAATGCGAACCAATGAAGGCCCCCGACGTCAACTGTGACGGGGGGAGGAAACAACCAATCCCGGGTACCTCAGTTGGCCGTGCGAACATCCGGAAGCGGGACGGCATGGCACGCTGCGAGACAAAGCGGATGGAGACGAAAGTGAACGCGTGGCCGGTAAGCGATTATTTCCGCAGAAAAACCGCAATTTCGGGCCATCTGGAATTGGCCTTTATTTTATTTTACAAAACTTCTATACAGCTGTAGAACAAACATTTTCAAAGCAGTCTCCCGCAACAGCAGAACATAACAGAGCACAACACCAGCACCAAAACCAAGAAGCGCGGACTACCCGTTCTCCTGATTGAACCAGGCGACGGATCTTAGTGTCAGAAGAGAGAGGAATGGGTCAGCATCGAGGAAAGGGAGTCAGGCAGGGCTGGGCCAACACAACCCCACAAGAGGCTCGATTCCCCCCCCCACCCCGTCCAGTTGGTAGTTGTGCAGACCCCAACCACGGAGGAGCTGAAAGAGGGAAAACAGCACCTTGGATTGTGCCTGCAAACTTGTGGATGAGCATACGGCTGAGTGTGCTTAATTACAGATATATATATATATATATATATATTTGTTTTGCAGTGAAGTGGCAGACAATTGTTCCCCCACGCACGGATATGTAATAACTGTGTTTTTAACTGTATTTTTTAATCTGTGTTTTCAATGGTTGTTTTTTATATTTATGTTTGTTTATATTTTATACCGTAAGCTGCCTTGAGCTTCTTTTTGGTGGAAAGGTGAATAACAACAATGGATGGGAGAAGTAACTCGCTCACGCGCTCACGGGGAGCATGGGAGGAAGCGGACTGCGGCTCCCCAAACCGCTCCGACGGTGAACCCTTGTTCCGGAGGGTGCGAAAGGCTTCCCCAGCTGGCAACAATCCCCCGGAGGAAGGGGCAGGGCCAGGCCTCAGCCTCTGGACTCCTGCTGCTCCTCGAGGACCCTGCGGTCCGGTGGAAGCCCTCCTGGGCCAGCTCCCCGGGGGGCCTATCTGCACTGCAAGCTGGCTCAAAGGCTGGTTTCAACCCCTTGGGGTCCTTTGCCTTGAACCGCCTCCGGCCCCTTTGCAGAAAAAGCCCCCCCCCCCTGGGGCAGGCCCCGGGCCTCCCACTCTAGCAGGGCTGTGTGTAGGGCTTTGGGTGGGATCGAAATGTTCATACTGGGTGGTGCTGGCTGTTTTTTACGCAGGTGAAAGTGAGAAGGCTGTTGGAAGAACCAGCAAGATGGTTTCCAGGATGGCCGCATAGCCAGAGCCTTCCTGGGCGAGCCAGGGCGCCACAAACGGGCTGCCTTCCAAGCTAATTGTGGAACTTCTGACCTGTAGAGGAATCATTATGGGCTTATATAGCTTGAACTCTTGCTTTGGAAAAAAGAATGCTCAGTAAAAGTTGGATATCAAGGGTGTCTTTCTGGCCTCCTACAAACACGGGTACGTAAGCAACTAGAAGGAAACAGGCAGACGAAGCCCAAACTGGTTCATTGGGAGCTGGGATTAATAGCTGGCATGATGGCAAAACCTTTGGGGGCAAGACAAGCTTCCTAGAGAGCCTTGCTGTTTTGCCTTTTGTGGCTGAGCTTACTTGCTCGAGTCACCTGCAGCTGCCATCCCTTTGCTGACATGTCACGTGGCTCGGATGGCAGCGGGACCGAAGTTTATCTCTGGCTTGTTGGCCCTTTCTTTAGCAACAGTCAGTCAAGAGAAGTTTTGCTCCCCTCGCTTTGTTTCCAGGAGTAAGAGACAAATGGAAGGGGGGGGGCTGCACTGTGGTCCTTTCTTTGTTTTGCTTCATGTGGCTTTGGGAGCGAGTTCCTTTCATTCCATGGGACAGCCCTTGCTTTTATGTCGAAGCACCGGTTGCAAATTTTACAGAGTTCCTCACTAAGTGGAGCCGCAGATTCAGAGCTCAGCGAAGGGCATTTGGCTGCTCTGTGGCCATTTGAGCTCCTTGTGCAGACAAAAGGCAGGCCTGGCAGATAATGAGATTTCTTCTTGGCCAAGCGCTGGCTGGTTTCCCCGGCTGTCAGGCTAGAAAGGAAGGTGGGGGTGGGGGAGAACCATCAAGAAACGCTGCCTGCATTGTCCTGAGACAAGACGGCCCATTTCTGGGGGAAGCCCAGGGAAACAGCTCCTTGGTATTCTATGAGCATCGCCTGAATTTCCTCTTATTATCGTGCTGGAAAGCCACTATGGGAGGGGGGGGGGGGGAGTACAGGATACAAATCACTTCTTTGTCCCACTTGCTCCTTGGATTTTCAACTTGCTCCTTTGCTCTTTAGCCCCTCCCTGTTTCCTCCTGGGTTAACTGCAGAGGGGGGAACTCTGCCGAGCCCCCCCCCCCCGCACTCAAGAGCTAATGGGATCTCTCCACCTCTTACCAGCACCTTTAGAGAATGCTTGAAAAATGCGCCCACTATTATGGAAGCATTAGCAGACTCAAACACCACAGCTGGCATAATTTAAGGGGGCTTTAATTTCATCCTTTGAATTCTTTTCAAGAAATGCTGGCTGCATTTTCCCTGCCCGGACAGTGTTTAGCAAGCAGTATCAACCCCACACTTGTGGGTTAAAGGGGGGGGCTACCTTCATTCATTTTGCCTTTAAGCATTATTAGTTAAATATTGTTTCTTTCCAAATGTCTTTAATTTAAGGCTAAAATGCAGAAAATTTCTTTGGGAGAGTGCACTCCCCCCCCTTTCTTTCCCTCATGTACATGAATATTAATGTCTTTCTCAGAGAGATATTCTTGGAGAGAGGGAGAGAGAGAGAGAGAAACCAGCCCAAGAATAAATTAAGTACCTACAGATTTTTCTAATTCCTCTTTTTTTGGTGACATGCCGTCATTACATCAAATTACTGAGATGGGCTCCCACTTGTGTGTGTGTGTGTGCGTGCGTGTGTGTGAAAATTATGGAATATAAAGTATATGTAAATGCAGTGAGAGGCTGTGAAGAAGGAAGAGGGCCGGGAGAGAGGCATTAGGTATTCTGCCGGCGTCGTTGCGAGCCAATTAATCAAGCAGTGGCGAGGAAAGATGCAGAAACGATGAGTTCGCCCTTCATGTTGATGGGGCCGGTCCAGGGCAAACGCTGATGCACCTGAGCTCATAGTTAGGCATGCAGAAAGGAATCATGGGAATATCTTCACGCCTTTGTCTTTCTCGTGAAGGATGGAAAATGTCAAGCTGTTTTTTGGCTGCATGTGGGAGAATGGCTAAGAATTTGCAGTCTGGTGAGGCAAGTGATTAACTCTTTCCAGCCTTGCTCCCCCCCCCCCCTCCTGCAAACCCATAGAAGGCACCCATGTTAGGCTCCTTTGGGGTTTGGCTGCGGCCACATAGCAACAGTTTTAACTGGCAAAGGATTTTGAAAGCTTTAATTGAATCTATTAGCCACACAACTCTGCAAAGGAAGTCTACTAGTCTCATTTTACAGATGGAGAAACTGAGGCCAGGAAAGTGAACTGTCCAAGGCCAACCAATAAGTTTGGGGCTATGGAGATTTGGATCCAAGCCCCTTCCCCTTCATGTAGTGTTCAGATTCCTTCTGGTTGAAGCAATTGTGTTTGTTTCCTCCACAAACTACCCCCCTTTGTAATAGGAACAGATTGGGGATCTCGTGTGTCGCAATCATTCGTTCTCCTCTTTAGGTGTCTCCTGTGCATATCAGACTCTGAGCAGCTGGGTGAATTCCCCAGAACAGGAAACATTTAGCCAGCATTTAAACATTTAATACACAAGCAGTGTTTTAAAATTTATTTGCCATTCTCACTAAGACTCAAGACAGATTAAATGCATTTAAGTCATACAGAATGCAGTCCCAAGGACACTTTCCTGGGAGTAAGGCCCATTTGATAACATGGAACTTACTTCTGAGTAGACTTGCATAGGATTGCTCCCGCAGAATTCTTCCTGTGGCTTAGCTATGCAAAAATCCAAGAGGAGTGGATGCCGCTGTCTGGCCAGGTGAAGATCCCCCGCGCCTGGTCTGCTGTGTGAAATGGCACCCTGCCCATAAGACATTAACACAAGAGCAAGATCCATTTGGACACTGACTGCTCCTTCACGGGGAATCGAAGGCTGTCTCAGCCCAGGGACATGACGCACTACATGACACACAGCTTATAAACACCTCTTTGCCTCGCCCGAAGGGATACACGGTAGGTCTCAGGTGTATTAAGGTACACCCAGAGATGCCCCATGAGCAGTGCTGCTGCGAGGCTGCTAGTTAAGGCAAAGACCTTGCGCTAGGCTGCTTCAAAGCCTTTTCAGAGAGTGGAGTGGCTTGAATTAACACCCCCCCCTTCTGTAAGCACAGCAACTAGGGAGAGGGTGTGGCCAGCTCCCCCATCCCCACCCCTGGGCCTCCAGGCTCCCCACAGGAGCAAGACCCTCACATCCCGGCCTTGAGCCTTCCATCTAAAGTGGAAATAGGAAGAGACCTCCATAATGCAGAAGAGCTGCGGGGAAGGGGCAGGGGCAGCCTGGGGGTGGGAAGCTGGACAGCAGAGGCCTCGCCTTGGTCAGTGCCAGGCAATAAGGAGAGACTCCCCAGGGAGTGCCAGAGTGAAGTGTGTCCTGGGGAAGGGCCCACTGAGGGGGGGGGGTGGAAAAGTGGGATTGGTGGGTCGTCCAGAGGCGGGTGCTGAAGGCTGCCTGGGAGAAACATCTGCAGGTGAGACAAAATGGTCTGCTAGCTGTGGAGATGAGCCCCAGCGCTCCAGGTTCACCGCTGAGAGAGACGGGGGCAGGGGGGCAGAACCCTGCGTACTCTGCTCCCACTGAAGTGCCCCCCCCCTGCTTCCTCCTTCCCCACAGATGAGCCTTGGAAAACCAGGCCTGTTCAGCCTTGCTTCTTCCTCTGTAAAATGGGCCTTATGGTGAGGCCGCCAGGACGAAGGGAACGGACTTTGTGAGGACAAAGGGGAAGCAGCAGCAGCCTGTCCACCAACACAGCCTAGAAATGACCCACATTCGCTGGCCGATCCCTTCTGGTCGGTTACGAGCTCCTGCCGACAGTTCCCCGTGCCCGCCATGGCTTAGAGTGGCCCAGTGGTGACTCCTACGTCTTCTGTTGGTGTACTGCACACATCTGGAAACCACTGTCAGCTTGTTACCAGATGTGTGACCAGTCCCTCCCCCCAGGCACGGATGCAAGAGTTTAGGAGAACTTGTATGGAAGTAGATGGCAATTCCTTCCAAGCGACTCTGACTTTTCCCGAGCTTGCAAAGAGGTCACTGCACCACCGTGATTCCCTGGAAGTGATTCGGAGATGCTCAGGGAAGAGGAGAATCGCAGAGGCCGCTGCCTGAGGCTTCTCATTATATGCAGAAGCATTTTCCTGGTTTTAATTAGAAATAAAGACTATCTTACAGATATAATTAGTGCCAGGTGGCACAGGATTAGAGGGGATAGCATCAAAGGCTCACCGGGGGGGGGGGGGTTGTGCAGAAGGCCAGGTAGCCCCCCCCCCATTATCAATTTCCTCTTGAAATGTATCTTCCAAACCTCCTGCTGCTGAGTTCTCTCTTTAACGTTCTCTTTTTAATGTTCTTGACACTATGAAACTTCTGTTTTAATCTCTTCATATTTTAAAATAAGTCAAAGCTGGAGATATCAGTGCAGTCCATAGAAAGGAAATGGTTCTTGCAGGATGGTTGAGTGTGCCTGGGAGGAAAACACATTTATTTATTATTTATTTATTTATGGCATTTATAGTCCGCCTTTCTTACTGAGATTCAAGGCGGATTACATAGTGTGAGATTAGTACCATCAGTATCAAAGACATGTGGTTTTATGATGTTGTGATCTGCCCAGAGCCCACTTGCGAGAAGGGCAGGATATGAACCTAACCAACCAACCAACCAATGCTAGTTAGCACCACCCCAGATGGGGGCCTCCACTTTGGTCTCCCCAGTTCCCTTGCAGGACTAGATTCTATGGCATCACACCCCTGGGAGCTCACCCCCTCCCCAAATTCCACCTCTGCTGGGTCTCAGTGAAAAGGCGGACTAAAAACAAAGAAACAAGTTTCCCAGTCCAGAGCTGGCCACCCTAGCTAGGAAGGTGGAGGGAATTTTGCAAGCTCTTAGCTCAGTAATAGAAAAAGGTGCCAAGGGATGCCGTGGGATCTCCAGCTTGCAGGATGCAGCCAAGGAAAAGCGGCCAAGCTGTGGACAGGGAGGGGCTCTTTCCTGCCTGGGGAGGGAGAGTTTCATGAGGCTTGGATGTGGGCGCAGGCAGCAGCCTTTGCCGGCAAGCCTGTTGGGTGGGCCTCTGGGGCTCATGAGAGAGAAAGCCTGGCGCCTGGCCAGCTCCCGGGTCTCTCTCTCCTTCGGCCATTCCTTTTACTTAACATCTCATTTGCTTCGCTCCCCTCCCCCAAGCCTTAGAAGGGCCAGATCCCTTGCACCGCCTGCTGCCAAATGGGACCGAGAGCTGAGCAGAGGGCTGGGCCAGGTGGCACTGGTTTCCCCACAGCTGTACCACAACAAGTAATGAGTGGCTGGGCAACCATCTTCGTTCGTGGCGCTGCAGTGGTCACTCGCCTGTCCAGCTGGTCCTCAGGGAGTGGTCAGAAAGTTCCTTTGAGTTGACTACAAGTCTCTCTACACGAGACATCTTACACAAGAGTGCTCGTGGGGGGAGATGCCACGCTAGCCGGGAGGAGTAGTTTAAAAAGACAGAGCCAAAGGCTCTGTCAATTGCCCCTCGCTACACAGCCTGCAAAGATCACTCCTCAGAGGGTTCCCCAATTCCCTCCTCACTTCCCTGAAGGCTCCCTCAGTTTCCCATCCCCTTCGGATGGGTCATCCCAAGGGCTCACCTGCGAGTGGCTCTCCGGTGCCATTCATCAGGGCCTTCCTAGCTGACCGCTCCCCTTGGAGCTGCCCTCACTCCAGCCCCCAACTGAGTCTTGATGGTACTTGGCCAGTCCCCCCCCCCACTACATTATGGCCAGAGAAGATATACAAAAGTTTAATTTAAAACGTTGGAATTGTATCGTTCTGGATTAACAAGGAGGGAGAGAAAAGATCATCAGGGAGGGCTTTTTTAAAACATAAGGTAGTAAATGGTGGGGAGAAGGGGAAGAATGCTTTACCAAGCTTCTTTTTTTCCCTTTTAAGAAACATCGCTGCCATCCGATCAGCTGAAAAGCCAACGGCAGGTCTGATCTTCTTCACCCCCTGCGAAATGCGCTCCGTTAGCCTGTGGGATTCATGGCCTGCTGGGTGACCTTGTGTGGGATATCTGGCTTGACTGGGGCCTTTTTGAAGTGTGAGCCTGGGGGGGGGGCAGAATCAGAGAATCGCTGCACTTGAGTCCTGTTGAAGCCCAAGGAGGGACTGGGGGCACAGCCGAGGGAATTGGCATCGAAATTTGGGAAGCAGCCCTTTGCCTCGGCTTGGATCACTGGCCATCAGAGCGCAGGTCAGATAATATAGAAAAGAGATCTTATGCAAAGTGTAGGAAACATAAACAGCTATTTTAAAATGTGTTATATACCTGTTGGGAAAGTTTGGTGAATGGAAACACTAGATCAGAATTTCAGTAAGCAGAACTGTCTTTGTTTGTTTGCTGCATTTATCACCTGCCTTTCTTGTTGAGAGTCAAGGCAGATTGTCTTTGCATCTATGTTCACTGTGGGGAAAGTGAGATGCAAACCCATCCCACAGCCACTATTTTCAGAAAGAGAGTCTGAAGAAGTGGGTCAAATTGAGGTGAGAAGAGAAGAAGTTCTAGACCTATTGGAGGCATTAAAAACCAGTAAGCCCCCAGGTCCTGATGGCACACGTCTGAGAGTTCTTAGGGAACGCAAATGTGAGATTATTTATCTACATAGGTGATGTTTTAAATGTTTTAATGCTGTTATCTGCCCTGAGCCTGCTTGCGGGGAGGGCGGAATATAAATACGATAAAATAAATAAAAATAAATAAAAATATATGTAACTTAACACTAAAATCAGCCACGGTCCCAGAAGACTGTACAGTAGCAAATGTTGTGCTGAATTTTTAAAAAGGTGTCCAGAGGAGAGCCAGGAAATTGCAGGCCAGTGAGCCTAGTGTCATCAAAGGTAGAATTATTAGGCACGCAGAGGAACAAGGCCTGTTGCGGGAAAACCAGCATGGCTTCTGCGAAGGGAAGTCCTGCCTCACCAACCTTTTGGAGTTCTTTGAGAAAGTGAACAAGCATGCAGGTAACAGTGACCCAGCAGACATTATATTCTTGGATTTTCCAAAGGCTTCTGACAAGGCACCTCACAAATGACTCCTGGGTAAGCTTAGCTGTCAACGGATAAGAGGAAGTTAGTGGGAATAAACGGACAGTTCTCGCAGCCGAGGGAAGTAAGCAGGAGGTCCCACAAGGACTGGAGCGTATTGGAGCATATGCTATTTCGTTTGTTCATAAATTATCTAGAACTGGGGTGAGCAGTACAGTGGCCCAGTTTGCAGATGACACAACATTATTCAGGATAGTGAAAGCCAAGGCCGACTCAGAAGAGCTCCACAAATCGGATGAGAGGGCAACAACTTCACAAAGTTCAACAGGAGTCAGTGGAAGGTGATACACACTGGAACAAAAAAATCCCAACTACAAAATACCTGCTAAAGGGGTCTGAACTTGCAGCGACTGAAAGAGAAACCTTGAGGTCATAGTGAATAGGTCAATGAAAATGTCAACCCAGTGAGCCGCAGCAGTGAATAAAGCAAATTCCTTGCTGGGGTTTATTAGGAAAGGGACTGGCAAGAAAACAGCCAATATTAGAATGCCCCTGTATAGATCTATGGTGCAGCCTCATTTGGAATACTGTGTGTGGGCTGGGACCTCTAGGGTCATCTAGTCCAACCCCCTGTACAATGCAGGAAATTCATGATTACCTCTCCCCCCCCCACACACACACACCCTCAGTGACCCCTGCTCCATGCCCAGAAGATGGCAAAACACTATCAGGATCCCTAGCCAAACTGGCCTGAGGAAGACTGCTACCTGACCCCAAAGTGGTGATTGGCCTTACCCTGGGCATGTAAGAAGGGGCAATGAGAACCAAACACTGATGCAACCCTTCCTGCCCTCCCTCTCATGATCTGCCTAGTTGTTGTCAGAGGCTAGTCAATGGGAGCATCTCTTCCCTGTTTTAAAAACAACGGCATACCGGTCATTTGTGAGTTTAGTTCAAGATCAGGGCCGGCGCGCCCATAGAGGCCAGGTAGGCGGTGGCCTCGGGCGCGCGGGCTTTGGAGGGGTGCTGGAGGGGGTGTCGGGGGCGGAGGCGTGCGCAGCGAAGCTGGCATGACTGGGATGCAGCTACTACTGCAGCCAGCCAGCCAGCTCTGTGCTGCTGCCGCCGCCGCCGCCACCACACACCCCAGCCGGGCGCAGCCTCCGGACGCCGCCCCAGCAGCAGCTCGTGGCTTGCGCACATGCCGCCTCAGGCGCCAGAACCTCTGGCACCGGCCCTGGTCAAGATGCTGGTAGAGCCCTTAAAGCTCTTCAAAGCCACGTCTCACCCTGATGTCCCTGTGTGCCAACCACACTCTTCTGCCATGGTGGGGGGGGGGGCGGAATTCTTTCACCCAAGGCCGCCCATCTACTCTCCACCAGAGCTCATACATGCAGGGGTGTTTATCAAGCCCTCTAAGACTATTTTCTTTTCATGGGAATGGACATGCAGGCATTTTATGAAGTTCATTTTTTAAAAAATTCTGGGTTGTGTTATTTTTAATTAAATAATTGCAAGCTCCCTTGAGCTGCAACAAAAGGTAGGGTATCAATATTTTATAATAAAAAGATACCAAAATAAAGTTTATTGAGAGAGATACACAATTGGGAAGAAGCAAATGTATTAACTTGTTACAGTTTGTTTAAATGATTGTTGTTATTTATAGTCCACCTTTCTCACTGAGACTCAAGGCAGATTGGTGGTGGTAGTGGAGGGTGTCGTCAAGTCACAGGCAAGAGACTAACAGAGGTGGGTTGCCATTGCCTGCCTCCGCAGCCCTGGCCTTCCTTGGAGGTCTCCCTTTCAACTACGAACCCAAGTCGAACCTGTATAGCTTCTGAGATCTGACAAGATAAGGCTTACCTGGGTTATCCAGACCAGAGGCAAGGTGGATTACACAGAAAAAATCAACAGGGCATAAGATTGCATCCTCTGGAACCCCATAAGATAATTTCCAGACTGAAGCTAGATGGTCTCTCTCAACAAACAACAAACAAACAAAATGTTTTCTTGAGCAGGTTACAGATAAAATATGTGGTAGGAGGCCAGAATTATATCAGTTCCTGCAGATCAGGTATGTTATAATGACAAGAAATCTTTTGCAAAATATTGTTTGGGTTATACTTAACCTCATGTACACATAGGACTTCCATTGATATTTGTTGGTGGTATCATACTTCCAAAACAGACCAATTCTGCATTTTCGGGGATCAGTCTTCTTGAACTTAGTAATTATCAGTTATGAGCTGCTCAAACATCAAAGATGTTGTACTACAGAATAATCTTAAAACGGCGCTAAATCTGTTAATTGCAGTGCAGATATGTACTGCAGCTTATTATAAATATATAGATATAGCACAGCTGGCCAAACTAGCATACTATAAACAATATGCTGGAAAGCCTTCGACAATACAATATGCTGGAAGTAATTGTTTTTCTATGGATAAGCTTCTTGAATGATTGGCTCCATTATGTTCTGGAATAATAAGTGTAAGGGTGGTATTTGACCTGATATTCTCCTTGAAGCACTGTGATTTTATTGGTATACTAAGAGAGTGGCCAACGTGGGAGATTCCCAGGGAGTTGAGGATGGCGCCTGGGGAGGGCGGGGTTTGTGGAGGGCGGGGACCTCAGCTGGGTGTAATGCCACAGCGTCGCTCTTGCAAAGCTGCCATTTTCTCCAGGGCAACCAGTCGCTGCAGTCTGGAGGTCAGTTGTTGCTCCAGGAGGTCAACAGGCTCCACCTGGAAGTTGGCAACCCTCCCTAAAACCCTCTGTTAATTGTAACATTCACAAAAATAACAATTTTCTTTGAAATGGAAAAGGCAGTATATAAATATTTCAGCTAACAAATGTTTGAATAAATATTAGCCCCTGGGAAGCTGGCTGCCGCGGCTGCCTAGCTAGCAACCTCGGTGATCCTGGGTCATTTGCTTGGGCTCAGAGCTCATTTTTCAGATGACTGGTAGAAAGAAGCCCTTGAGCGCTTCTGAGTCAGCGTTAAACAGCCCTTCAGCCCCGGCAGGAGAGGTGTTACCCAAGCTCAGCAGCACTCTGCCGGCATCCCGGCCCTGGTAACCACCACCTGCTGGTGTTTGACACTCCTTTTGCCGCTTCAAATCAATACTCCTGTTAAGACTTCAGCGATGTTTACCTTGTTCCGATAATAAAGGCCAGGAGAGGGCTATCCAGAAACACAGGTAATCCAGAAGAACAGCAGCCATACGGGAATCCCGTGGCAGGGAGCCGCAGGGCCTCCAATTGCGGCATAATTCATTTCACCATGTAGGAGGAAAGTTGAGTTATTGGGACATGTGACGTTTATTTAGCAACACATCTCCGGTGGGAGTTTTCAGGGGCCATTAATGGAGTGTATTTGCATGGCTAGTTTACATGCCTTGGCTTGTTATTGGTGTCTATATTCTCCCGCACCTCACACTCAATTTCCATTCAAAGTTTGGCAGCCAAGGTGTCACGACTAAAAAATGGAATAGCCTCCCTCCAAAATGAAATAATTTTGTTGTTCAGTTCCGAGCGATTTTGTAATTTCATGCTTGTGTATGATAATTTTATGCTGTCCTGCTCCACGTAACTCAGCTCTGCCAAACCCTGACAGGTGATAAATACAATCTTTTCCGCCCCGTGTGCGACAGGCCAGTGTGAGAAGGGAGGGGAGAGGGACAGTTTTGCATTTCAGGCCTCGGCACCACCGGGGCTGCCGCGCGACTGCGCTGCCCTGATTCCGTGACTCGGTTCCAGCAGGCTGGCCCTCACAACCGGGCCTGCAGGACTGGGGTCCGGGGCCAGGCAGCGAAGGCAGCCGGGCCGCAGTCAGCCCTGGGGCAGAACCGAGTCCGAGGCAGAGAGCGCCGGGGGAGGGGAGGGATGACTTTGAGGTGTCCCCTGCCCTTCATCTCCTGCAGCAGGGCTGTGATTTAGAGCCCCACTCCTCCCTAATGGAATTCACTGGAACTGTAACCTTTTGGAGAAATTATTTTTACAAATCTGTTAAACATTTGAAAGACAGTGGATTCCAATAAAAGGAGTTCCTAACATTTATCACCAGGCTACAGATTTTTATAATAGTTAAGTTCAGATGATCCTTGTAAAAAATGTTTCTCCTCAGGAGAGAGAGAAAATGAGTCAAAAGACTATTAAGGAAGCCCCAGAGGGATGACAGGCGGCTGCGGGACGGTGGCAGGAAGTGAAGCCAGTGGCGTGCCGTGGAGGAAGAGCGAGCGCAGAAGGCAAACTGGGGCACTCGAGCTCGGGGCGGGCGGGGGGCGAGGGGCTTGACAAAGGTCTCTGTCTGGGCACAGGTCCCTCCTCATCTCTTTGGAGATGACCCTCCAGAGGGCAGCAGAGACGGCGCTGTGGGGCAAGGCACTCCGATTTTAGTGTCTGCTACCAGCCCATGGTATGCAGGCCTTGCTTGCTTCCCTCTGTAATTCTCTTTTTCTGGGGAAAATTACGAAGGAAAATGTGGTGCTTGGTTCTGATCCTTCTGCTGGATTTGGGTTTGGACAGTAGGTTTGGATTTCTGGAATGAACCGGATTTTTATCTAAAGCCAAGATGTGGTTTTGAATGTTTCATTCATGCTGTTTCAGTTTTGCTTCTCCCTATCACAAGTTGAACTGAGAGTTCTGTTTTTTCCCTTCATTTTCCATCCCGTGACATCAAATTCCCCCCATAAAATATATAAGTTGTTCAACATTATTTGTGCTTCAATAAATCCACGTTACATTTATAAGATAATTTACAGTTTTCCAATCTGGACCCCAAGATGCTAGAAGATGTCTGAAGGGGGTATTCTAAAACCACGTGGCTTCAGCTTGAGGGATAACCTATAAACTTTAGGTCCTCTAGGGAAAGAAAAACGGGTTAAAATGTTTAAAATAAACAAATCGATCTTTGCCTTAGCTTGCAATTCTTCTCCTGCCCAGGAAGGTCCCGTTCCGGAGAACGCTCCCCGCCCACCGCCTGGCACCCTCAGGGTGGCATCCCAGAGGCGGGTGGGTGGAAGAGTTCCGTAATTGCTGACGAGGGCAGAAGCGAAAAGATTGAACTCAATAATGCTGAACCCGTGCTCCATCTCTAGTAAATATTCAAGGGAGTAGGAACTGGACTCATCAAGTGAGGTTAAAAATTGCTTTGCTGTATTTGACTAACATGCATCTAATCTGGCATTCAAGAACAGAAGAAAAAGGATGAGAAAGAAGATGGAAAGCAGGGCTCCCCTGTCCCCACTCCAGCCAGGCAGCCATTCCCTCTCTGCCAAGGGCTGGCGGCACTGCTGCCCAGTAACTCTCTGAGTGCGCACTCCAGCGAGGGCACGGCTGCTCCTGTTGCAGCTCTGGGATCCCAGCAAAAGCCCAAACTCTCAATGCTGGAACTACCTTGCGGCTACCTCAGGTGGAGGCGCGCCCCCCCCCCAATCCTGATTCCCAGAGAGATGGCCCGAGGAAGCCTGCGAGCAGGGCCCAACAGAAGGGAGAACTGGCTCTTCAGGCACGAGTGCTTAGAGGTGGACACAATTGCTAAGGCCACAAAAGCAGCTTTTCCACCGGACCCCACACAAACACACACACCCCACCAGGCAGCCTGCCAGTTAGGGCTGCCAGGGCCCCCCATGGGGGCAGGGGACCCCCCACTCCCAGCCTCTGCCTCTTGCCACAACTCAACTGGCTGGGGTGGGGGGAAGGCCTGGGGAAGGGGCCTCTGAGGTAAAACCATCCCAGGCCAGCCTGCGGCAAGCGCACTACCACCAGCAGCGGCAAGGGTGTCACTTTCTTACGTGACAGGGCCAGTTATTGTCATGATTACACAAGTTCATTTTTATACACTTGATTTATACTCATCCACCCATTACTTTCAAGAGCCTTTGCTAGAGAAAAATGAGGTGATCAAATAGCACCTGGTCTCTAACTTGCCCTTCCTCGGCAAGACAACAGAAAGAACAACTCCAGGTCTTCCTGGATGACCTTCAGCCCAAGACCCCTTTGAGTCCAGCTGCAGGCTGGGCTGTGGGACGAAGACAGCGATGGTGGCCTTCGTCAGTGGGCTCTGTCTGGACGTGGACAACAAGGGCCCTGCCTCTCTGCTGCTCCTACTGGATTTCTTAGCAGCATTCGACACTGTGAGCCACGCTAACTGGTTGAGATTGTTCATTTTATTTGTTAATTTACATCACTTATAGTCCACCTTTTCCACTGAGACTCAAGCCGGATTACACAGTGTGAGATGAGTACAGTAAGTTTCAAGGATATTTCAATAAACAGTCAGGGGCACACGAAGCAGAGCCTCAGAAGATGACCATAGTGGTTGTGTAGGTTCATAAGGGAGTAGGCGTTCCTTCAGATATGCTGATCTCAATGCAAATTTGCAAGATATAATGCAAATTTGCAAGATATAAAATGCAAAATTTGCAATATATAAAACCCCAGAAATCCAATAAACAGAATTGAAAAAATGCTGAAACAGAGCATTAGAAATTCTAAGACTGACATTAAACAACATAGAACTGCCCAGAAGTTTCATAAAAGCAACATATTAGCACATATTAATAAAGTCTGTGGCCCCTGTCTCTTTACTGATGCATCTCTTTGAGAGCACTTCCTTACACAATGGCCCTCCTCTCTGAGTAAAAAGCCGTCTTGTATCATTCAGTTTTGCATCTCTTGCAGAAGGCCAGGAGAGTGGGGGCTTTCCTGACCTCTTCAGGTCGGCCATTCCATAACGTGGAGACCACCACAGAGAATGCACATGTATGGGCAGCTGCTGCTTTTGCCCATGTGCAGGCTGGCACCTGCAGGAGACCCTGTTCAGATGCGCGAAGCTGCCATGGGGGGACATAGGGAGGGAGGCGGTCCCATAGATGTGCCTGACCAAGAAGACAGGATTAAGGGATGCGCTCTGGGCTGACTGAAACCAGTTCGGACGTCAACAGTGTTGGACTTCCCTTGTGAGGTTCTTGGGGGCTCAGTCCAATCCCCCTTGCTGTTCAACCTCTACGTAAAGCACTTGGGAGAAAGCACCTGTGGTTGGGATTGATGCCCCCAATAGGTTGGGATATATATTTCTTTATCCCAATCACTGATGCTTCTGCAGAGATCCTGAGGCACTGCTGTGGTTAAATGGTGACGGGTGAACAGGCTGAAACTGAATCCTGAGGCGAGGTGGGTTGGGGTGGCTGTGGTCTCGAAGGACTTGGCGCTTCCCACTTTGGACAGAGTCCAACTGCTACTCACTGACTGGGCTTAGACTGCATCAAGCATTATCGCTGGAGAAGCAAGTTAATGCCGCTGCAACAATACTTAGTTCCATCTTCTTGCAGCCCGGAAGATGGCTCCCGGCCGTGACTTGGCTGACCTGGCAATGGCTACATGCTGTGGTCGCCTTGAGGAGAGATCATTGCGATGCGCTCGACAGAGGGCTGCTCTTAAGGACAACTAGGAAGCGCCGGTCCGTACAGACTGCCACTGCCTTGTTTCTACTGGGTACTAAGCAGAATGTGCGCAACACAACCGTTCTGCAGACACCGTCTTTGCTTAAGGCTCAGGGCCAAGCTACACGTGACGAATGACACTTGAACGGCAAGTGGATTGAGTGGAGGGCAAGTGAACAGGGAGAAGAAATACACTTGCCGTTCAAGTGTCATTCGTCATGTGTAGCTTGGCCCTCAGTTACTGGGTTCAGTTCAAGGTACTTGTTGTCTTTCACACACAACACTTTCATGACCCTGGGCTCTCAGACCTTCAGGACCGCCTCTCTTGCTGTGCTCTGCAACCACCTTCACTCATCTGAGCAATGCTTCTGCAGCTGCCACCCTGCAAGCAAATGGGCAAGACAGGCCACAGCTTGTTCATGCACGTTCTCAGAGATGCTCCACCGTGAAGAAAGGCCTGACTGAAGAGGTCTGGAAGGGCCCCTCGATGCCATCACTCCACCCAGGAGTCTGTTCGGGAGAGCATTTCTATAAAGGGGACTGCGGTAGAACGGGGTGGCTGCCCAGGAGGGCACCTTTCTCATGGATTAAATTATGCTGTACGACAATCATTATTTCAGGCATTATCTTGTTTTTACTGCACTGCCTTGTAACTTTGTGAGTCCACTTCCCACCATTTTCTGATCGTTTAGAGCATATCTTCCCATAGGCACTTTTTTGATCCCATTGTTTTCTAATTCCGTAATCCCCCTGGAGTCCGAGGCAGGCAGGCAGGCAACCAACCAAACCAAACCAAACCAACCAACCAACCAACCAACCAACCAACCAACCAACCAACCAACCAACCAACCAACCAACCAACCAACCAACGGGGTACAGCATTCTAGAGAGCAAACCAGAGCACTGCTGCTAAGACAGACCCTTAAAAGCCCTTCCCAAGTTGCAGAGACAGGGCTATGGTGGGCAGAATGGAAAGTGCAGTGCACAGACATGCTTGTTGGCGTGAAGATTTTTCTGGTAAGAATATGGTCCCGTTCCCTCTATTATCAGCTGAGTTGATGGACAGCCTGAAACAGCCCCCCTTTGTCCCATCACCCCTCCTCTCTGCCCGCCCCAGATTCAAACTGTCTCTGTAGCAGCGTAAAGCACACCCACGGTTGTTTAATGGGACCTGTGGCATGGAGCTACATCACTCTGCTGCAACCATGAGGGGACAAAGGGGGGCTCTGTTGAGGGGAGTCTTGAGCAAAGGGCATTTGGCAAAGGGAGGAATGGCCCACCCATCACACACTGTGGAAGTTCTTTCAAAATTGGGAGGCCAGTCTTAACTATAAATAAATTCATGGTGGTGAAACTGGCACCACAGACACTTCAAGTCCTCCCTGAGAAGAAATAAAATGCACAAAGAAGGTGACTTGGTGGCAACCAGTTTCTTCACCCCACAGCCCTGTTCCTTCTTCACCCTCCCAAGCTCTGGAAACGATATTCACCATATTAAGTTGTTCTTCTCCAAGTCACAATATGTAAGAGTTGATTTTCTGGAGCATATTTTTATCATGTCACATATGGAACATCTCTCCAAAAAATACAGATGAAACATACATAACCATTAGAAACTCTTAGAGTCCTAGAAGTGCATAAGAACTGATATATTTCCTTGGGAACGGTATGTATTATATTAAAACTATATAAAGGATTTAATAAAATGGCGGGAATAAAGCCGGTGCGAAGGCTCTCAATCTACAGGGAGAGGAGGAGAAGCGATCTTTCTCTGATGCCTATTAAATGTTCCAGCAGATGAAACCTTATATTCTGGCAGGAAATGAGTTTGCCACAAGCCGATTGGGGGCTGTCGCCGTGTGCTCCGCTTTAACACTGTCATTCCTCTTCTGCGAGCGGCAATACATTACCCTGCCTCCATTTTTCATTCCTTCCTGCCCCAAATGCAAATTTCCCTCTCTGTTGTTTATATTAGGTTTTCAAATATATGGAAATCCAGCTATCTGGAGGGAAGTGCCGAGGCCAGAAACACTCCAGATCCATCTCTCCCCAACCTGGCCTTTTCTTCCGCGGTCTATACTTGCACCAGAGCGTTCTCTGTGCTAAAACTGCACCCTGAATGCTGTGCTGGCAAAAGAAGTATTCGGCATGCATGCTGAACAAGTCTTGGACATGGGCATGTTTTTGTTTTAATTTACATAAAGGCCACAGGAGGGAAGAAAATGACAACACGGAGCCGTGATGCCCCCCCCTAAAGAATGTAAGGAATTGGATGGTTTCCCACCATCACATGGTTGCTCATTAGAAGGTTTCAATTCAAAAGTTATCATTTTAACTCTGTATCAAAAAGTCAGGAAGGGCTTTTTGCAATCTTAGCAATACTGCAAGTATTGTAATCTTCCCCAAAAGTCTTGTCTCAGAAAAAACTTCTGTTTTAATAAATATCAGACCAATACTCCCAGTTCAGTGAGAACAGTAACTGTGCCCTTTCTGAACTTGCAAAAGGAAAATGGAAATTTTGGACATGCCTGCCCCCCCCCTCCCTGCAGATGGAACAGAGAAGGAGGAAGAGGAAGCAGCCCTGCCCCCAACTAGTCCAGGGTGCCCCAGCCCTTTAAACTTTAAAGGGCCATTGGGTCCAATGTTTAGGGCTGGCCCCCAGAGGCCAGGCTCCCTGCTCATAGAAATCAATGGCCCTTTAAAGCCGAAAAGGCCAGCGTGCGGCGGACCATTGGGGCGCACTCCCTTCTCCTGGGCTGCTCCTGCTGCCTTCCTGCCGCAATTGCTGTTTCTGATAGGAGATGAAATAAAAGAGTTGGAAATTGGGGGCGGGGCGGGGAGCTGGGACTTAAAAAAAAAAAAGATGTTGCTGACCCAGTACTGGAAAAATCAACCGCTTTATCAGGTTGCAATATCCGATTGCATGCCCCTGTTGCGCCACAAGCATGCTGATTTGTTGGAAGTAGGCTCCTGGACGCCGTGCTGGAGGAGGGAATCTCAGATGCAGAACCAGTTGCTCCCACCAGCAGTAATCCGGTGGTCCAGTTAAATGGCTATGCCCCATGTTCCTTGCGGGCTCAGCGCTACGCCCTGGAGCACCAGGAGCCCCCCCCCCCCCCGCTGTGCAGGCTCTTCCTCCCTTTTTAGATGCAACAGAAGGGACCAGATCTTGGGCCCGGAGGCAAGGGGGCGAATAAAGGAGGAAGGAGCTGTGGCTTAAATGCCTGGCCCTCTCCCTTCGTCAGGGTCAGGGGAGATGCCTCCTCAGTGTTGGTGTGGGAAGTTAATACTCTTTGCACTTCCAGAAGCAGCCCAGAAATCATTGAATTCCCTGCCCACTTGGCTTCCTTCTACCCATCTGGGAGGGGACCGTGGTAGATTTCAGACTCTGGTCCTTCTTAGGGTCAAACTAGATGTGCGGATGCCACCATTTAAAAGAGATTTTGAAGTGCTGCAAGGGCCCGGTTCTGATTGGGCCTGCAGCATGGCGGTTCAGGTGTTCTTGTTATCCCCCCACCACAACATGCCCAAATGCCCCCCAGCTGTTTTGGCACCAGATAAGGGGGGGGGACTAGAGCACCATGCTGGGGGCCTGATCAGAATTGGGCCCTCCCTGAATTTTAGAACGACATTCAATAGTGTCGTTGTCGTCTTCGTGACACACCCGTCTAGTTTGGCCATTGCATGCCAGAGTGCCTAATCCTCCACAAGGCCTCCAGGAGGCAGGCCCAGCAGACCTTTTATCCAGGCCAAAGAAGGAGATTTGAGAAATAACTTTTCTTTAAAACATTCACGTTTCCCTTTCTTCCAGTCAACTATTTTGTGCCTCATTTTCTGAGGTCTTTTTTTGTTCTATAGGCTGATATTGTCCCTCTAGAACATTTTATACCAAGTTGGCATACTTTGTTCTCCCTGCCCCATTGTGCCACCACCTCATCCCTTCCAACATCCATCCATCCATCCAGGACTGGCACCCTGCTGATATCCCCCAGAGGGGCGCACACAGACGCAGACCGCTGGTGTTGGATGCTGCAGCCATAGCACCGAAATCAGGCAGTCAGGGAGGGAACAAAGCGGGCCTAGATCCCCCCCCCAAAAAAAACCCTGTTGTGTGACAAGGAGGAGCCCTGGAGGGAGTACATTCCAGGGAGTTCTGCAGATGAGGGCTTGACCCCAGTTCCCTTTTGCCAGTCAAGAGTAATGCAGACATGGGTGTAACCACCCTCCACCCAGTAGTTCACACCTGGCAAACAGGAGCCATGAGTTCAAGCCCCAGGGGCCCGAAGGCCAAGCTCACCCAGCACAGGCTGCCCAGCAACAGGCTGATCAGCAGCCAAATGCCAGGGAGAGGCCAGACTAGAACCTGCACCGCCTGCCCTCAGGAGCAGTTCTCTAACTACTCCCCAACTGGGCACGCAGGAACAAGATAGAGCATAGGGCACTGGCATCTCTGGCATGGACACCAGCCATGCAGAGTAGAGCAGGGAAGACTGCCAAGGAAGGCATGGCACAGTAGAAAGGCACCCAGCTCTTGTACCCAGTCCCAGGGGGGGAGAGCCCGGAGGCAGGCGGAATGGAGTCCCAAGCCTGAGGCAGCGTTCTGCGTGGGTTGGGCTCCAAGCAGCAGGTGGGTCTGACGTGTGAAGAACTGCCATCGGAAGTGCTGGCGCATTGCTTCCCCCTTTCCAGCCGAGCTGTTGCACCCCCTGGCAGCATTTGGTAAAGGTATCAAATCTCCAGCGCCACTTGATGGCTCCTCGTATGCACCATTTAAATGGAAGGCACCAGCGTAGCAAGGCACTTGCAATATTTAAGGTGCCACTTTGAAGAAGAGGGAGAATCCATTATTTTCCCAGGGGGGTTTCAGCCAGGGTGTTTCTTCCACCAAAGGACGCTGCTGGCTTAACTGCTGAAGAAAGAGAGGAGGAACGTTGGGCACCCGTAAGGACCACACCAAATTTGGGGGGGGGGGGGGTTGTAGAACTATTTTGGCACAATATGGAGGTTCCAAAACATTTCCCAAACCCTAGCGAAGTTTTCCTTTCATGCCTGATTGCTGCCCCAAGCAGGCGTCCTTCAGCCCCAGTGATGACGTCATGGCGCCAAAGGGCTAGTCTGGCAACAGCCCTGACGACAAAGAGAACCCATGCATGGCACTCACAGGACAGACAGCAGGGTAGCAATTGGCGGAAGGCCCCTTTCCGTTGTACTGGGATTTCATGGCCTGCCAGTATGGCAAGAGCACCTAGCCAGTGGCCTCCACGTGGCTCCAGCGTCTTCCCCCTGAACACATCCCTTAGATGCCACTGCAAAGGGATGGAGATATTTGCAAACGCCAGCCCTCCTCCTCTTTTGTGCCTGGACTCCAGTTTCTCTCTTTGTATGTGCAATATACCTTCATAAGAGACATAATATATTAACACAGATGACAACATTCAGAAATGCTATTTTTTTACAGGAAAAATTCAGTGGGAGGAAACAGAAAATGGTGAGAAAATAAAGAATCACAGATGTGATTTTGCAAAAGGAAGATGCAAAATTAAAACAAGACTTTTTGGTAGAAACAGCAGGCATGAGAAGATGGAAGCTATCCCTATTTATAATGACAAATTTAAATACATTGCTCATTTAATTTCTACCTGGATCTTGTTAAATCTGTGATGAAATTTCCCCTGCCAGAGTGTAAGCGACCAAACAGAAGTTACTCAGGAGTTTGGCAAGAGCCATTCAGAATGGAGAATGTGGACATTTCCCCCCGGGGCTTGTCATGCCCGTTGCTGTCCTGAGCATACTTATTCAGGGCCACTTTCCATGGAGGGACCCACTCCCAAGGAAACCCTCAGGACGGAGCAGCAAGATTCAAGCCCGCTGGCCCCTTAAAGACCAGGAAGATTTTCAGGACAGAAGCTTGGAAGAGTCAACGCTTCCTTTGCCAGATGGCAAGCAGCAACGGAGATCTCTGAGCCTGAATACCCCACTCAGGAGGTATCGGGCGGGGAGGGTGTAAGCAAAGAAGGGGGCCAGGATGCAAGGGTACAATGACGCTGGATTGTAACAGGAATTAGCATCTGTAGGGAGAGAAGATGTGTCTATTCAGCCCCGGAGTGGGGGATCTGTTGTGCTGAACCTGTGAGTTCAGTAATCTCCCCTTGTAATCTCCCCTTGAAGTTACTCTGTTTGAGGAGAGCTACTTTTAGGTCAGCAGAGGAACGTCCTGGAAGGTTAAAATGTTCTCCCACTGTTTTATGAGTGCTGTGATTTTGAATGTCAGAGTTATGTCCGTTTATTCTTTTGTGTAGGGGCTGCCCAGTTTGCCCAGTGTAGAGGGTGGGAGGGCATCGCTGCCCCTTGATGGCATATATAACATTGGAAGAGGAACCAGGGAATGAGCCTGAGTTGGTAGAGCTGGTGCTGTTAGGTCCAGTGGTCGTGCTGTGGGAGTGAATATGGGGGCAGGGTTGGCATCTCGGTTTATTGTGGGCCCAGAGTTTGTGTCCATGTTGGGAAGTGCGTTGCTGTGGGTGAGGAGTTCTTTAGGGCTAGGGGGCAGTCTGTGGGCAAGAAAAGGTTTGCCCGCCCGCCAATGCTTTGAGAGAGGAGTAGCTTTGTTCAGTGCTCAGTCAAAACATGCTGTTCTATTGCAGACCAGCCTGGCTACCTGCCTGAAACACAGAACAGATTTATGCATACCTGTTTAGTTACAGGAGAAGAAAGATGAGATGCGGACAACAGGCTGCGTGGAGATTCCTAACCTTGGTTTTGGGCCTCCATCAAAGGGAGGTTTGGGCCTCTTCCTCTGACCACGTTGCTTGACTGCTTGCACTGTAGACAAAACTGGGGAGATTACTATGTTGAATACACTACTTCCTTGGCAAAGAGAACGAGACAGGATTTAAGCTAGCAGCCTGTCGGGACGAGACGGTCTTCCCTGATCTCCCCGCCCCCCTTCGTGGGGGGGTGGAGATGTATTGCAGCTGGTTGGGTTCTCTGTGCTCCATTGCACCTGTAAAATAAGCATTATAAGAAGTCAGTACAGAGCAAACCGGATGCAGTTTACACCATTTATTTATTTACCTGCCTGTTTGCAGTGAAGAGGTAATATGCGACCCTCATGACTGGTCGTCCCGATGTGTAAAAGAGAAGCAGGACACACCTGAGTATGTACACACCTTAGGGACGACACCACCAACAGTCATCCACGAAAGGACTTCCCATCGTGTCAGCTAGAGCAAGACTTCAAGCACACCTCATTTCATGTGTCCCAGAGGAGTAGCCATTAGAGATATATTGTGAAATATCCATTGAGCATTGTGTGTCATTCTATTTGAGAGTCTTACTCTGTATTTATTCTGTTCATATTTATTTATTGTCATTGAGACTTGATGTATCTTGAATATATTGTGTATGGAATTTACTATACGAGCACCTTGCACCTTAGAAATTAGAAATGGAGCATTATCTTATCATGGGGTACAATTTGTTGATTGTGTCCCACAAGGGGCCATTGGTCCAATCTGTTTGTGTGCTCATCCCTGTGGTAGCCTCTAGTGGTAGCCTCTAGTGGCACTTAGTCATTTCACTACCTAGCAGGCCAATTTATCAAGTGATTGGATCTCAGTTGCTTTGAAATCCCCGGACGGAGTGAATTGCACCCCTCAAGCAGAAGCTGAGATTATGCTCAGCTGGGTCCCTGCCACGTTTGGTAGGGATGCCATGACCGGCACGGAGGCTTTGGATCCTGGCACACAGTTCAGAAGCCCTGGCCACCCTGGGAAAGAGCTTCTGGGCAGCGTTAGGAGCCCGACTGAGGGTTCAGTCACTGGCAGCTGGCCAGCTGGAAACGTCCCTGCCGTCCAGAGCAGAAGTGTGGAAGCCTAGAAGCAGCATCCAGCCAGGCTTCCATCCACAGCTGACCTCTGCAACGTGGTTGTCGTTGTTCCTCTCCTCCTCCTCCTCCTCCTCCTCCTCCTGACTCCGCCATGGGCGGCTGCAGCCCCAGCTGTTAAGCCGCAGCCCCTGCGATCTGTGCTGCAAACGTCTTTATTAAATATCTGCAGCTTCGGTTGAATCTGGCTTTGCCTCCCAGGGCTCGCTCCCCTTCCTCTCAATATGTGCTTAGTTAATCCTAATCCTTTCCAATTTCATTTTTCTTTTTTCACGCATCTTTCAGCATAGCTTTTCACTGAGCCAGATTCATTTCTCAATTTCATTCCCTCTGCTTTAGAAGAGCCTGAAGGTGTTTTTAATAGCATTGTCAAGAACTGATTTTATAAAATGGAGTTTGGGAACCTTTTCCTTCCCTGCTTTGTGAACTGTTTGACCTGCAGAACTGCTGGAGTGAACCAGCTACGCTGGAGCACCCGCCCCACGGCCGCCTCTCCCGCTAGCGGAGGAGGCACACCGTGGATTCCACCCCTTTCCTTTCCCTCCCATGCCTTGTGCTCCGGGATGGATCTGGAGTTTCATTCACCTCTCACTAATGAAGCTTCTTTCTGTATGGCTTTTGTCAGAAATCAGGGTCTGGGGGGACAGAGAGGTAGGCAGGCTGAGGGCAGTTCGGGCTAAGAAGCCAGGCAGACTCTGCTGGGAGCCCCCTGGCAAGCTCGTAGCGGCAGTACCGCCCTCTGGCCACTGGCAGGGGTGGTGCTGATGTGCAACGCAGAGCAGGCGGACAGCCCCTCCCTTGGACATGCTGCGATGAGGACGGTGCGGAGACCGCCCCCTGCCGCTTAGAGCGAGGCCGGGAGGCAAGGCAGAGCTTGCCCCCCAGCTAGTCTCCGTTCAGCTGGCCTGACAAGACGCAGTCCTGCAAGGGAAGTGAAAGGCCCTCTGCTCTGCGAAAAGACTTGCCGGGATCGGGGAGGGGGACGGAAAAATGCACTCGAAGACCGAGGCAAAGGTGCTTTCTGGGCAGGGGGGTCAAGAATTCTGAATGGAAGGTGCAGAGGTCAAGCGGTGAGAGTCAGGGCCGGCCGGGAGACTTGGTAGACAGGGAGTGGAAAGGAGAGGAGAGGCGCAGGAGAGGCCAAGAAGCAATGGGCTGGAGGGAAACGTCTCAGAGGGCTCCTGGCAGAAAGCACCGCACTCTGTGGGCTGGAGGAGTACGAAGACCTGGCAGCTGGGAGGCTCAGAAAGATTCAACTGGGGAGCCAAGGGGTGTTAAGGAAGTGGCCCTGCAGCCGAGTGCTCCAGGTTGATCTCAGCACCGCAGGGCTCCCGGCAGCATTTGCTATGCAACCGCTGGAGAGGACTCACCCCTGGCAGGAGGTGTTGACATGACCCCATAAACCACCTTGGAAGCTCTCTGGATTCCAGCAAGGAGGCAATCAAACCACCCATGACTTCCCCGCGGCCATTTGGTCCAGGAAAACCAGTTGCCGTCATAATGCTGCTTGCCTGCTCTGGGTTGCCATAGTCTTCATTATAATTGGCCAACAGATCAATTAATTGGCACAAAGGCAGACAGTTAGCAAACTGGCAGGCCTCGACTTCACATTTCCATCTCAGCAGCTCAGCCACCGTCAAAAATTTCCGCCTGCTCAGGTGCCGCTGGCAGAGCTGAACAAGTGGAGGGGGTGGGGGCGGGGGCCTTTCCCCCTTCCTTCCGACTCAAGGTCTGCTCACTGCTTGAACGATCAACATCATTTCCATACTATAATTACATTGGCCAATCCTCTCCTGATTTTACTGCTATCTTGTAAGCCGTCCTGCTTGTGAGTAATTTAGAGCTATATGAGATGTCAGCCTGCGTGAAACAATCACCCCTCAAAGAAATATGGTCCCAGATAATAATTGATAAGTCCCATTAGGCTCAGGTGGGGGGGGCTTATTTCCTTCCTGGCCTCCTCTGAGATGGCCCTTGTTGATTCACTTAATGCAGATTTTTGTCTCCGGGCATCATTGGGAGAACAAAAACCCCTCATGGCTGGTGGCTGGGGGGGGGGGTCTGCGAAGGGGGGCGGGAGAGCACCTGGGGTGAGGAAGGCTGATTTCTTGCCAGGGGGCAAAGCAGGGAGCAGTCAACACACTATTCACCACCCTTTCTAGATTTCAGTATTTCATCTTGATTTATATTGCATATCTTTCCCCCATAAAATTATACCCCTCCCTACCTGGGCATATATGTTCCACCTGTGTTTGTTCTTTTGGGTGTCTCTCACATTCCCGTAAGCTGTCGTGAGACCGGATGGGGCGTCTCTCTGGATTCCCGGCACCCAGAAGCAACAGCACTTTCCCAGATCCTTAATCTCATGCCTTGCCCCCAAGCCCTCTCCCAGGTCAGCCCCCACTTCTTGTCTTCCCTCTCTTGGCAACATTTTCTTGATTCTGGTAAGGTGAAGGAGAGCCTGGTGCTGTTGTTCCACCTGCCTCCGGAGCCAGCGGGGCTTGGTTTATGCCCCAAAAGAGCTGTGGGTGCTTCTGGCAGTCCTGGTGAAGGGCTGGAGAGGACTAGGGATAATGTGGTTCCCAACTCTTTCTGGCACTTCACCGATCCTGTTACTCTCAAGGATGGCCAGATAGGTTATAATACGGCACCATCATATTCCTCACCCCCCCCCACCCCCCCCCCTCTATTCCCTTGCAAAAATCTGACAGGCAACTAAAACCATATGATTATTTTTTGCTACATCTCGTAGGCGCTTCTTTATATCAGCTCTTAATTTATTGATTATTTATTTATTTAATTCAATTTATATTCCACCCTCCCCGCATCAGCAGGCTCAGGGAGGATTGCAATCAGTATAGTAATTTAAAATACATATAACTTTAAAACCAATAAAACCATATAACTTTAAAACACATGGTGCAGAGCTGACATCTGGGCGATTGCTTCTTTTGCTACATGTTGATCCTGCCCTTCCTCCCAGCAACTCCGGGGGAACATCGCTCTCCATCCTCCATGCTTATCCTCACAACAGCCCTGCGGTGTCCCTTAGGCTGAAAGAGAGCAGTTGGCCCAAGGTTACCAAGCAAGCTTCGCAGCAGAAAGGGGACTGGAAAGGAGGCCTCGCCGACTCTCCTCTCGCCTGACACTCTGATTTATTACGCTAGGCAGGCTCTCTCTGGGTGGGTCTTTCAAACTGTTCTTTTAAAATCTCCACCAAATTTTGTGAACTACTTTTCTATTGTCGGAAAGAATCTTCCTTAAAGCTACCAATTCGCTGGCGGGCCAAACCCAACCCAAGGTTTGCCTCTGCACGCAGAGTAAAATGCAGAGCAGCCGGCTGCTCAGGAAGGCCACATTGTTATAATGTTTTATACATGTTTTTAAAAAAGAATATCTTAGTCAGCGTAAACGGATGGGAAATTCCTTTGTTGGGGTGGGGGGGGAGTGGCATGATGTTACTGTGCAGGGGGGGGTCCCATTTCAACAAGTCTGAGAGTCACTGAAGTGTGCCTCTAGTTAAGTGGACCTCTCCAATCAGCCAGGACAGGAGAGAGAGAGAGCAAGAAGGGTCTGAAGAGCCCCTTCCCCTCTCATGAGAAGCACTGAGTGGGGGGGTCAGTCTGGGCAGCCAGGCGGCTTCTGACTATCAGAGTCAAGAGAAGGGAGCCTCCAGGGGGCTTGCCAGAAAGACGCTGCACAAAGCCGGGGGTCATCCAGTGTCACGGGATCCAGCCACACAACAACGGCAACACTCACTGAGCAAACAGAGGGACGGCCTGTCACTCTTCCAGGGGAGGGAGGCCCCAGCCAAAAGGAAAGGGGAGGGGGCCCACGAAAGCCCTTTGGTGTGTCTGGGTCTGCTGTTTATGCCCAAGGTAAGTGTGTCAGTATCTGCCCCCCTTTTGGGGCTACAGAAACAGCACTTCTCATCCCACCCTGGAGAAACCACGGCGTAAAGCAAAAAGGAGGACCTTTGCCACAGAACTGCTGGGGGGACTGGACTGGGGGGTTGGTTTGGCCCCGACTTCTCCAAGTGGGCTCCAGTCACACCCCTGGGGGTTTCCCTGACCTGGTCTCTGCCCTTTGCTTACAGGGGGGGATCTCTTCTTGACATGCCCAATTAAACCCTTTGTTGAAGTGGCTCAAGAACAGAGAAGAACACAGTAATTGTTGGCCTAAATTTGAGCTCCTAGCCACATAAAGACCTGTTACCGGTAGAGCCCTGCAGATTGCACGGGGTGGGTGGGTGGGGGGCTGAGAGATCCCCTGGGGGCAGGTGATGTCCCTGCCGGGGAAAGGGGGGTTCCAAAGCCAGCACGCTGGCCTGCAAATCAGGTTGGCATTACTACTCGGAGGGGGGGCGTGTCTTTGTGGCTTCTCTCAATAGGCCTCTCTTGCTTGCCTGTCCTCTAGTTTATGTCTTTCAGCTCTTCAGCCCTTAATATGTCGGTGGCACAGCCGAAATTGCTGCACTCTTGGGTTCTCACCAGGAAACTGGCAGTGAGGGGCGGGGGGGGGGCTTTCTAACAGCCCTTCACATCCCGTGGCAAACCCTTCCTCTTTCGGTCCAGGCTTATGTGTTTATTTAAGACCTTTGTATGCCACTTTCCTACCCAAATCGAATCCCCAAGGTAGCAAACATTAAAACAAACATTTTTAAGCACTTTGAACTATTCAAATTTAAACCGACATTCAAATAGTATAAAAATAATTCAACAGACACACAACGCCAAGAGCAGGGCGGGCCAGCCCTAGGACCTTCCCGCCTCTGGCACGTCCCATGTGTATTCCCTTGGCTCCGATTGGCTGGCATTCGGGCCTTTGGGTTGGCCACAGCAAGGTCCAGACTGTGCCCTGCAGCAGGATGCGCGGACCACGACGATTCGGTGTTTCCACGTCTCAAACACCACGAAGCCATGCTGAACTGGGATCTTGAGCAAACGCACATACGCAACGACTTCCAACTAATTCGCGCACGTGTTTTGCGGCAGCCCCCAAGTAGCTTCTCAGAGCGGAACCACAAGTGACAAAAGGCACAGGTTGGACACTTGCCAGCTTCCCTCAAGTTCTGATGGGAAATGGAGGCAGCTTGGTGGAATGTTGGACAAGTGACCGTTGAAAAGTCCGTTGGGCAGCAGTCGGAGAGCCAAGCTGCAAGACCAGGACGCCTCCATTTCCCATCAAAACTTGAGGGAAGCAGACAAGTGTCCAACCTGTGCCTTTTGTCGCTTGTAGTTCCGCTCTCAGACGCTGTGCAATGGGTACAAGTTCCAGGATCCTGTGAAAGTGGAGGTTTTGCTGCTGCTCGCTTTGCAAAGGGGCCCGGTGTGATGTCGCGAGTCTGAACCGAGGGCTCTGCCTGCTTCCATGCCGCCGCCCCCCCCCCCTTCTTTGACTAGCTGCGCTTCTGCAGGAAGCCCACAAGGCCATATTTAATACGTACAAGGACTATAACCGGTTGGGTGTTTAATTGGCTCCAGACTCAACAGGCCATAGTTATCCAATTAGAGCGCCGTATACAAAGTGTCCTCTGTCCCGCTGTAGCTCAGAGGCTCACGGAAGCATTTAACTGCTAATAAACAAGGTGCTTGGCTTAATTTGAAAGGTTATTGCAATTTAATCAGCCTAGGCTATGGGAAGGGCTCTGCTAGGGAAGCTGCTAGCGACACCAGCCTGTGGAAGTGGGAGGCGACGGGCAGTCCAGGCAGCCCTGCGGGCAAGCAAGAGCAAGACAGGCCTCGCCCTGTGCCTGCAGCAGGCGCCCGCAGCCTCCGTTGCTACTCACAAAGGGGCGGCCGTCGAGTGCACCCAGGCAAGGCAAGCGGCAAGGCAAGGCAAGGCTCCGCGAAGCGCCGCTCGGCCTCTCTTTGAGCACTGAGAGGATGCTGGTCCACTGAGGCAACAGCCCTGCACTTTTGCTTTGAGTACGTCTGCTGGAGGAAGAGCGCTGCGCAGCTCAAAAACTTGCTCCTGCCATCTTGGATCTCAGCTGCTCTGTAAAAATGCCCCCCCCCCGAAATGCTTCCAGATTTGGCATTCCCCAGGACCTCTTGGCTGAAACCACTTTGGATTTCCTCCCTTCTCTCTCCTCCGCAGTTGAGGTCTGAGGCATTCCAAACGCCCAGGAACAAGGTGACCCAATGGGCCCCGGGGGGGGGGGCTGGCAGTCCCACAGGGGCTGGCTGGCTGGAGGGCAGTGACCAGCTGGGACTTTCCCCAAAAGGGAAGGGCGCTCTGCCTCTGGCTCCGCATGGGCCCGTGGTTCTGGAGATCTCGCTCAGCTCTGGGTAGGAACACCCCCTCCCTCCCTGCCTCCCTCCCTCCCATTACGCGCCTCCTGTCCTGGCAGCCACTTCAGCGCCAACTTCACAACATCTGGCAGGAGCAAAACCCGCAGGACGCTCAGCAAAGCACGCCTGGGTTTGTCCCGAAGTCGCGGGAGTAGAGGGGGGGGGGAGAGCAGGGCAGGGAGAAGCCCCAGACAAACCAGTCTAGCTAAACTCTTTGGCAATTATACAGACAAACAAATCACTTTCCCCCAAATTGCTTCTTTGGGGAATTACAGCTCCTGGAAATGAAACGCAAACAGATTATTAAAAAAGAGATTCCCGTCGGGAGAGAAACAGTATTTACAAGAGAAGATGTGCCTAGCTGGACTTCTAATTGCTGTTCATTATCTCGTATTGATTTAATTAGCCGCTGCTCCCAGGTCTAAATTGCCTGCTGTCCTCAGCAGGGATTTAGGAGCTGGGGGGTTCAAACTGACCTAGTGGGGGAGCGAAATGAGCTCCTCCTCCCCCCAATTTGCATGCCACACCAGGTCACCTAATGGGGGGGGTCATTACAGGGGCTCAGAGGTGGGGTGAAGGAGAGCCGAGGAGCATCTGCAGGGGCTTCACTTTTCTGCTTCAGCTGTGGGGGCTGCGCGGAGCTAATTAGCAGGAGTCATTATTCAGAAAGTCTTCAAGATGCCGGATTGGGACGGTTTGGTGGAGGAGGAAGTAGAGGTAGAGGAGAGAGAGAGAGAGGGTCCGGAAAGAGGGATGCTCCTTGAAAAGTGCAGAGTGGGGGAGGCCCCAAGGCCTTGGACAGTTTCCTGTGAAAATTCAAGCCCCCCCCCCCCCCCGCCTCAGAAATGCTAGCACTGAGTGCGCTTCTTAGCCACATACACTGGTTTCTAAACAAAAGGCAAGCTGTGCGTGTGCACAAGATGTGCGTGCATGTGTGCTGGCTACTTGGCAAGGCAGACATTCCCTGGGTAGACTGGAGAAGTGGTTCTTCTCTCGCCCTGCTGCTTCCCACAAGGGACTCCATCGGTCCCGGTGAGCCAGTTTGGTGTAGTGATGGAGAGAGGCAGGATTTTAATCTGGTGAACCGGGTGTTAAGTTGTCCTGAAGGGCCGTATTTAAATCGAATGTTATTATATTATATTATATTATATTATATTATATTATATTATATTATATTATATTATATTATATTATATTATATTATATTATATTATATTATATTATTGTGTTTGTCTTTACTTTGAGCATCACCTCAAGATGATCTCTGGAGAGCCAACATACAATCAATAAATTATGATAAGGCAAGGGGTGAGTTTGTTGCTCTGGGATCAGTTTGAAAATGGGCTATCCTTTTGAAGGTTGTCTTTCCACCTTCCGTTTATCAATATTAGCAACACTTCTACTACTACACATTTGTTATGATTCCACTCCCTCGCTTGGAGGTTTCCCAGGCACAGAGAGGTGGGGAGGTGACTTATAGACCAATGGCATAATATGTTAGGGGGAGCTCAGCTGTCTGCCCAATCATGATGATTCTCTCATAGTGAGAGAATCATCATGATTGGATAGACAATTGAGCTCCTCCTAACACAGGACGTCATTCACCTATCAGAGTCACTTCCCTCCCCTCCCTCCCCTCCCTCCCCTCCCTCCTTTTGCCTGGGAAATCTCCAAAAGCAAGGGAGGGGGGAGCCGCTGCAACATTTAAAATGGCAGCCCTGGTTATTCAGAATATTTTCAGAATTAACCAGGTATGCCAATACCGGTCTATCCAAAAATCCTGGATTTGAGATTTCTAAATATATCCAAAAAATATCAATAAAGTAATTTCCAGATATATTTTCAGACCATATATACCAAATAGCATAACCCAATGCCCCATGCTACTAGAATGAGCCCAGTATGGCGGCTGTAGCTAGCTACCATGCAAATGAGGCAGACTTTTCCCAAGGAGGGGCTGCCAGGGGAGGGGGTGGAAGAGGGAAAGTTAAAGATGGAGCAGATAATGGTAGGTTGGCTGGTGGGTAAGTGGGAAAGAGGGAAAGACGCAGGCAAAAAGGAACAGCTATGGGGCTCTCAAGGCAATGACAGAGGAAATGGGGGGGAAGGGATTACAGAGGAAAATTAGATTCCCCCCTCCAGTAAGTCCTTAAGTCCCCTGCTTGTTGTATCTAGAAGCAACATAAGAAGTACCAAACTCATCTTTCCTTCCCCCCTACCCCATTTGCCAGTACAGCAACATTTTCACACATAAGCACTTTCAGAATTCAGGCTCCCAATTGTTTGCATTAAAAATTGTAATCCTAGTCTTATTGCATTGTTTATTGGCTTTTATGCTTATCTGATTACATTGTTTTATACTGCTTGATCTTTCTTGAGTTTCAGTGAGAAAGGTGGGCTATTAACAAAAGAAAACAAAGGGACAAGGGGGCCTGCCCCTGGTCCGGGAAGAGCGTTCTCTTTCTTGTCTGAACGGTGTGATTCCAGTGTTTTAATTACCTACTTTCTTTTGCTGACTGAAGTTTTAATGTTTCACTTGTTTACTTTGAGCTCTAAAAGAGTCTTCGGTGCATATGTCAAGACAAAAGTTGTGTCGCATTTTTATTAAGACCAACCAAAATGTTCCCAGGATTCCAGGCACACAACTTGAGGCCACGCTATGTCCACGGAAGGCAGCAAAACATCCTATCCCCAAATTCCGGCCAAGGGTGCAATCCTAGGCAGGATTATTCAGAAGTAAGTCCAGTGTGGTTCGGTGAGTGTATGCCAGCAGGACACAGTCGGCCTGTGGTCTCCGGGGGCTGCTTTTGTTTTTTCATGTCCAGCCTGAGGAAGAATTCTGGAGACCTTAAAATGCTGCAGGCTGCGCTGGGTGGTTTTGGTTGGTCTTCATAAAAGGCATTGTGCGGCTTTAGTTTTTGGATTTTGCTATGGACCACCACAGTGACCGATTTTTTGTGCCTATTACATAGTATAATGAATAAAAAAGTTAAAAGGAGGCTTCTGGATCTCATGGTACAAAGAAGAACTTGAACACACATCTCAAAATTGCAGCAGCCAGAAGAAGCCAGACTCTCAGTGACCGTGGAGGGAGGGTGATGTCCCCTTTCCTTTACTTCTAGATAAGAAGCAAAGAAACTGCATAATACATGAAACATGCCAAGGTGTGTTCAGCTACATACCAGGGAAAGCAAACGCAGGTCTCTGTTGGGAAGGAACGGCGTCAGGGTCACAGAGAGTCAAGGCACACCCCAAACTACCGCTGGGAATAGACAGTGAGCGACACCCGAGCAGAGGAGATTAAAACAACTCTGCTGTCATGGGCAGATCATAAGCTGGAGGGGCTTGGGGTTAGGAAGTCTCCGGGGGGGGGGTGGAGAACCACTCACAAGGAGAACGATGTTTCCAAATGAATTCCTGAGAGCTCTTTGGGGCTTTCCTGTTGATACAGCTGGCAGATGTGCCAAAAATTAGTTGGCTTCTGATACCAAGAGGCCTCCCATGCAACAGACATAATTGCTTTTGCATGTCCTCTCCCGTGTGCAGCTTCTTCTTTAGAGGAACTCTGGGACATGAAGAACCGAGGCTGAGAAGAACTGGAGCAAACCAAAGGTGGGGGAAGACTCGCATGGTGGAAGATGACCAGTCCTGGGATGGAGCCCACTACAGAGTCTGCTCCGGGGCAGAGCCAAACACCTGCCTGCTGCTGCTGTCACGTCTGCACCCAGCTATGCTGCGCAGAGTCCTGAAAGCCTTGAACATCTGGGTCTCAAAGGAAGAAGTGGTTGAACCCTCTACTGCTTGTTGCTAAGCGCTTGGGCAGTGCCACCCTAAGCTGGCTTTAAGTGGAGGAGTGGGGAATCAAACCCAGTTCTCCAGATTAGAGTCCCGCGCTCTTGACCACTGGCTCTCATGGATCGTTCCTGGGGTCTTAGTCTGTTCTGGTCTTATGGCTGCCCTGTCATTGCTGCAGCTGGACAAGACGGACAAGATCCTTGGGAGAGGTGATGCCCCTGGAGCCCTGCCCTGTGCAGCTGGTAAAATCTGGAGAGGGAAGGAGCTTAGCATTCCAGAGAAAAGAGAGAACAATTCTGTTCTGGAAGGTGCTCAGATTAACCGATCAGTGACGGAGCCTGATGCCTCTTTTGCTGGGTTTTTATTGTGTCCTCTTTCTTTCTTAATTTTAAAAAGCTCTTCTAAACTCTCATGAGCCAGCTTAGGGGCCCCGCTCCAGATGAACCAAGTCAGGTCCCTGCAACCTCCCACACCTTCCTGTGCTTGGCTGCTTGCCCCAGTGCTGCCAAGCCTGTGAGTCGCCATCTGGGGCCTCGGTTAATATTCATCATTCCCCTCGCCAGCCCTCCCCACAGTTGGCACAAAGGAGGTTCCTGAATTCTGCCAGCCTTTCCTGTCTAGCCTCTTTCTCTCTCCTGCTTCTTGGCACATTTAACAGTTGCAACAGAACACCAACCAAACACGCCTCAGCCAGGGGTGCCCCCCAAACGCCCCCCAACCTAAAATTAAAAATTAAGGTGGGGGCTTCTCCTCAGAAACGTCAAAGAAGCCAAGAGACTTTTGCTCAAACTGGTGCCATTTTGCACGAGCATTTTGGACTTTCCAGCTAAGCCTCAGCTTCACGGGCAAGACCATGAATTGGCCAACTTCTTTTAAAGGAAAAGGTTTAATGGAAAACCACTTGAGTTACAATGAGTGCTTTTATCGCCAGGCTGGGCATGCCCATTGGGCATCTATCGCTGACTGGCGCATCGGCTTCAGTGCGGCCCTGTGAACCCAAGACATGGTGCTTCTCTCCCACCTGGGTCAGCTCAGTTTAATACTGAAGTCCTCCCAGTGCCTGTTCTCATGAATAAACAATTGTTTCATTGGTTAAAACCAACTCACAGATTAGAACTCCCTTTATGGCATGGGGGGTGGGGTGGGGGGTTGAAAGAGAAAAGTTTGAGCTTCTATGCAAATTGGCCTGTTAAATAAAGAATATTCCAAGGTAAAATAATTATGCAGCACAGTTTCCTCTCTGCAGAAGGTGCCAAAATTTATTTCCCTGATGCCAATTATCTGCTTGTTAGCACTGACATTATCACAGGCGCTACACCAAAGTGGGGCCGTTTGTAGAAGTCCTACCCTGTCCTAGAGTAATTCCCTCCCCCTCTATTTACAACTCTGTATAATAAATGTCATTTTTAAAATGTTAAGCTATTTGATATTTAATCTATCATTACCGCTCTGGGTGTGCCTACAAAAAGTAGGCAAGAAGGGACAAGAACAAAACAGAAAAAGGCTTGCCGTGGGGGGGGGGAGGGGGGTGCAGAGGAGATTTGAGCAGGAAGGTTGCTTGGCGCAGCGGATTCCCTGCCGGCTGGCCAGGAGGCCTCTCCAGCAGGCCTCTCCAGACACCCCGGCCCAGCAAGGACCCTCCAGCTCCCGTCTGGAGCATAAAGAGCTGCTTGCCCCCCCCCCTCCATCGCATCAACAGTAATTGCTCTCTCTAACAAGGATGAAGCAATTTACATTTACCTAATTAAACACCACAGCCCCCTCATGGGCCATTCTGCCTCCCCTGTTTGTGTCAGTCAGGACGGAGCCCATTTCTCTGCTCAAGCTGTGGATGGGGGGGGGCCCTGCGCATACCGGGGGGGGGGGCAGCCTCCTTGCCGAGCCGACGCACATTCTCCCCGGTTGGCCAAAGGCACCAGGGAGACTTCAGCAGGAATTAATTTGGTCCGCTTTTTCTAAATCGCTCGCTATTAGACTTGCTCAGCTTCACAACACCAGGAAAATGTTCGGCTTAGCTGATGCTTCTGCGGCAGACCATTGAGGAATTGTGAGTCTGCCCTATAGACGTTGAGCACAGAAAAACACAGCACCTGCTGTTGTTTTATTTCAAGACGGCTTTGTGTGTGTGGCGTTTGTTATGCTTGACCTTGGTTCCATTCGCAGGGCTGTCTGCATGCCAGAATCCTACAGAAGGAGAAATCCACCCGGAAGGTGAACCAGGCCCCTTACGTGGCCATCAAGCCCCAAATGTCCTCCTCACAGGGGAACAAAGTTCCTCTGACCATCGGATTATTCTTAATCTGAAGCAGTCCCTCTCCGGACTGCCTGCCTGACCCTTCTGCTCATCCCGATATTTGTGCACCCGTCCGTCATCCCTTCTCCTCCAGCACTGGCGGATTTCTTAAAGAGCTGGTTCACAGTTGTGCAGATGTTGCTTATTGTGGTTGCTTCCACACAGGGGTGACTCTATTGCTGTCTCTTTGCTGCTGTGAACACAAAGATGTACAGATGTAAAATCTCCAGAAATATTAAAGCGACAAAAAAAAACCCTGGAAATTTTTGCTAGGGGGCAACAGAAACTTTTTAAGGAGAGTGAAATCTGAGCAGTACTTCCTACCATACCTAATATGATTCAACAACATAAAATGCATCATTTATAACTTAACTTGGCATATAGAAGTGTACAATTTGGCACGTGAAAGTATAAATGAGTAAATATCTTTCTGTAAGAAAAACTGTAAATGCACACGAAGATGTCTTACGCCGAATCAGGCCTTTGGTCCTTCAAGGTCAGTCTTGTCTCCTCAGACCAGCAGTGTTTCTCCCGGGTCTCCGGCAGGGGTCTTTCTCATCATCTACTACCTGATCCCTTTAATTGGATATGCTGGGGACTGAGCCTGGGACCTCCTACATTCCGAGCAGGAGCTCTACCACGGAGCCACAGTCACACCCAAAATGCATTCGGCACTCGAGAAAGAGTTGCTGACGGCTGCACCCCATGCTACCATAGCATGTGGGTCTTTCCTTTTTGCCACCTGAGAAGTAGGAAAAAATAAAACTACAAAGCAAATAGCTACAAGGCACCTACATTGCCGGGGCCCCTTGTCCCTCCAGGCGTCTGGCCGACTGTTGGAATGAGAAGCATTGTGCCTGTGGCGTTCAGGCAACAGGAACACTCTTGTTCATTTTGCTCATCAGCCGCCGCCTAAAAAACTGTCTTCATGCCAACGTCCATACAGGAAGTGAGATCAAGACTCCTTTCCACAAAGACTCTCAGTAAAGCATGCGGGGGCTGGCCCCTCTTCACCCCCTCCGCCAGACTATCATGTTCGCCTAAGATGGCCTCGGGGGCAGGTGTCATATGGGGATGGGCAAAACTCCTCGGTCCACCTTGTTTCCATTGCAGCTGTTTTCCATTTTTCTTCCCTTTCCACTCAGGCATTGTTGTTCCCAAGGCATCGGCCCTCCTTGCTCTGGCTCTATGGCCTACAACCCAGGAGGGGGGGTAGGAGGGTGGCCAGCCACCCCCCCAGGAGGGTGGGGAGGGAACTAGAGATGGGCACGAACAGCAATACGAACTAAGAAAACCCCCGAACAGCCCAATCTGCTGTTCGCGAACAAGCTGTTCGTGAGGCCCCATTCTCAATGAACACCTGCAATCAATTCCCTTGGCAACTTAGGCAGGGATTGTCTGAACTCTTGGCAACTTAGGCAGGGATTGTCTGAACTCTGTCTGAACTCCTCCTGTTGCCCTGGAAACCCCAATCTAAGCTTGATAGGCAGGTCTTCCTTTCAAGTGTGGAGCTCCAAATTTGTTACAAGGGAGCAAAGACCAGGGGGGAGGGGGGCTCCCAGCTCTGACTTTGCAGGAAGTGAAGAGACAGTTGCTATTGGCATTTTGATAGAGTGCATTGGAGCTTGAATTTTCTTTTTGTGGGGTGGGATAGGGATCTACCCCTTCAAGTTCCAGGGCTGCTGCCAGGCTCTGGGCCAAGCTATTATTTCTTACTGGTACCTTTCCTGGTGCCTGCTCAGATCAGGTTTCTGGGAGTGGTGCAGTAGAGATCGTGATTTGGATGATGGCTGGAGGAGAGCCTGCTGGCCCCCATGAACAGCCAACCACGAACATGTTTGTGAATAGGATCATGTTTGTCAGTGTTCGTTGTTCGTTGTTCATGGATGGCAACGAACAACGAACACCATGTTCGTTTTTTTTTCTGTTCGTGCCCATGTCTAGAAGGAATTGCTCTCTCAGTCTGAACCAGCATGGCAAATACCCGTCTCCCCTCCTTTGCCAGCCACTCCCACCAGGCCGCCCAAGAATGGCTGGTGGGGTCTGGTGCGAGGAACAATATAATTAATGTGCGAAGATCTTGATTCATCCAGCACCCCCCACCCATCACCTCACGGTTTTTGTGTCCCATGAACGGTGCACACAGGCTTTCGGGGAGTACAGTTTTTCACTCATTTGGGGATGATATCACACGTCTGGTGGTGCCCCAGCATGTAGATGAATGCCACTGAGATAGATGGGAATCAAGATGAAAATAAAATAAAGATGTTGAAAGATTCACCCAATTCCAGAGCAAAGTTTAGAGATTTTCCAAAACCAAGCGGCATTCCAGAGGACTGCCGTGCAAAACATCACCTGGCCCCGCCTGGAGGCTGGCAGCCCTAAGAAAACCGCTGGCATGAAAAATCTCCAGGAGAAAGACAGAAAGGTGTCCAGGCCGAAGCAGGCAGGAATGGCTGAGACCGGTTTGCCAAGAGAGGTCTTCAGGGAACGGGCTGCTAGCACCCAAGGGGTCCAAAATCTTCAGCCAGAACTCTTCATGGACCTCAGGCTAGAACCGGAAGATGTCTGGGGGTGGAACTTCAGGAGAAGTGCTCTCCGGCCACTTGTCTTGGCCTCTTCCCTGACCCTACAGAAACCCTTCAGGGCCCTGGGCTCCAGGGGGGCCTGGTCGTCTCTGCCAAGCGCTTGTGTGCATTTTCACAAAACAGGATTGTATTGAACAAACAAACGCAGGCAATTCCAGCAGATTTACAGACACTTCTGTTCTGCTCGCTGATTCGACCCATTATAGATTTATCACTCTGCCTTAACCTCACAAGCATTCATAAAGTTCACTAAGATAATGTTGGCAGGAGGGAGGAGGGGTTTTTATGGATGAGTAATAATTAGGAAACGCAGAAAGGACTGGGTGGGATGTGTTTGTCAGCAGTGCTTGTCAGTCGCAGGCTTCAGCGGAGGAGGCCAAAGTGCGTGGAACTTCCCTCACCCCAGAGACTTGGAGCAGGTCTGTGCAGAGTTTCATCTGCCCTTGGAGGTTGTTTGTAGAGCTGGGGGAGTCAAGCCACACCTGGCAAGAGGCAATTCAGCCGCTGCTTCTGCGGTGCTTCCCCACCGCACTTTGGGGACGGGTTGAAGGCAAGGCTTCTAAGGAGCTGGGGGTGGAGAGCTTCCTTTGCAGTCAATCTTATCCTCCCCAAGGCAAAAATAAGCAGGAGTCTCATCGCTCCTTAAAGACTAACAAGATGTTTTATTCCACCATAAACTAGAATAAATGAAGTGGGATCTTGCTCATGAAAACGTAGGTGGGAATAAAATCTGGTTAGTCTTTAAGGTGTCCCTTGACTCTTGCTTACTGTAGCTCTGCAACATCCCTCTGGAATTAAGTCCCAAGATGATTTTAGGGTTAAAATTAGAGAGACGCTGCAATTGTACCCTGGGAAAAGTGCATATACATTTTATAATAACGTAATAATAACATTCAGGGCTCATTTCGAGGGGGAACGCGCTGGAACGCAGTTCCGGCAGTTCCCCAAAGAGGTCACATGACAGGTGCCCCCACCCACCTGACTCTCAGCCATTTTAGGCCCATTTCAGCCTGGATTGAGGCCAAAACAGCCTGGATTGGGCCTCTGACAGGTGGTGGATCACTCTCCCACTCAGCAGCGGCCCGATCCTGACCATTTTGTGCCCCTTTTCAGCCATTTTCAGCCCCTTTTTGCCATTTTGGGCCCAATTTCAGCCCTGAATGGCCAGGATTGGATCCAAAACAGCCAGAATAGGTGATGTCAGGGGGTGTGGCATGTGCAAATCAGTTATACTAATGACACACTTCCAGTGATAGCAAGAGGCGTGGCATGTGCTAATGAGTTATGCTAATGAGTTATGCTAATGAGTTCCTCCAGCTCTTTTTCTATGAAATGACCCCTGATAACATTCGATTTATATATCACCCTTCAGGACAACTTAATGCCACACCCAGAGTGGTTTACAAAGTGTGTTATTATTATCCTCATGACAATCACCCTGTGAGGTGGGTGGGGCTGAGAGAGCTCTGAGAGAGCTGTGACTGCCCAAGGTCACCCAGCTGGCTTCAAGCGGAGGAGGAGTGGGGAATCAAGCCTCTTTCTCCAGATTAGAGTCCTGCCGCTCTTAACCACTGCACCAGACTGGCTCTCTTGATGAACTCCAGGAAACATGCAGCACATACCACCTCTTTCAAGTGTGGGATAGGCCTGCTCACGGGACCAGCTGCCCTCCAGTTGCCCTCCTTTGGCAGAGAAGTCCCAATGCTGCCTGCAATTTCCTCAAGTGCAAGGTGCTGTGCAGCAGCTGGGGCTGGGGCTGGCCCTCAGAGCAGTGTCAAGATCAAGGTCACAGTCCAAGTTTTCTGGGTCTTGGTTCCTAGTGAAGCTGAAGCCACTGGCCAAGTGACCCGGTTGAACCGGCAAAGCCCTCTGCTGAAGTCGCAGCTCTCTGTCCAAGGCTTAGCTCTCCTGCAGAGGCAAAAACTCACCTGCTCCTGGCCTCCCTCCAGCCAGGGCTGGGTTGGGACCTGGTCCTGCAAAGCATGTGAAATTGTTGGTCTACTATCCTAACTGATCACTAAAATCAGCCTCTGTGCTGGAGGACTGGAAAGTTGCAAATGTCACACCAATTAGAGGGGAGCCAGGGAATTAGCAGACAGACCGGCATCTGTCCCAGGTAAATTAGTAGTAACTGTTATTAAAGAGAGAATTATTAAACACAGCAAGGAACAAGCCTGCTGAGGGGACATCAGCTCGGCTTCCGCAAAGGAAAGTCTTGCCGCATCAGCCATACGGAGTTCTTTGAGCAAGTTAACGGGCATGTGCAGAAGGGTGATGCAGCAGGCTAGATGCACCATGCCTGGACTTCCAAGAGGCCGTCGACAAGATACCTCACCAAAGGCTTCGGCCGCCTGATCCCCCTCTTTTTACCCACCCCTCTGAGTTTTACTGGCAGGGGGTGGTTGCAAGGCCGCTGTCTGGAGGTGGTGTCAGCGGGGATTCTGCTGTTTTGTTGATATTTTTAATGTAAATTATATTTTATTGTTGTAATCTGCCCTGAGCCCACTTGCAGGGACGGCAGGATAGAAGTCCAATCACTCACTCACTCACTCACTCACTCACTCACTCACTCACTCACTCACTCACTCACTCACTCACTCAATCAATCAATCAATCAATCAATCAATCAATCAATCAATCAATCAATCAATCAATCATTAGTTAAAAGGCAAGCAGCAGAGAGCAGGACTAAATGGACAGTTCCAATCATGCAATAAAGGGAAGTAGACAACGGTGTCCCACAAGGATGCCAATGGGATAAGTGCTATTGAATTCATTCGTAAATGATTTGGAATTGGGGGTAGTAGCCAAGTTTGCAGAGACACCAAATTAGGCAGGGTGGTGGGAACCCAAGGCCAACTGTCAAGAGCTCCAGGAGGCTCTTGCTAAATTGGGCAAGTGGCATGGATGGGGCAAATGTAGATAAATGTATAGTGATGCCCATTGGAACAAAAACATTCATTTTAATTATATGCTGCTGGGTTCTGAACTGGCTGAGCCCAAGATGGAAAGACGTTTTGGGATTGCAGTGGACAAAGCAATGAAAATGTGGATGCAATGTGCAGTGGGAGAGAAGAAGGCAAGCTCCATGCTGGGGAAGATTAAGAAAGGGACTGAAAATACCATGGTGAATATTTTAATGCCCACGTGTGGCCTCCTTTGTAAGTAACACAATGTGCAGTTCTGGTCACCAGGATCTCCAAAAGGACGTTGCACAGCTGGGAGAAGCACACAGCGGGGCACCCAGAGAGTTAAAGGGTTGGAGCACGTTTCCTGTGAAGAAAGACTCAAGAATCTGGGGATGTTCAGTCTGGGAAAGAGCTGGCTAATGGGGGACATGATGGAGGCTTACAAAAGGAGATCAAGGGAGCTTTTTCTCCATATCCCACTAGAACTTGGGGGCACCCAATTAAGCAAAAGGGCAATTGGTTCAGGACAAGTAAAAGGAAATACTTCTTTCCTCAATGAGTAATTAATTGTGGAATGATCTGCTAGCGGATGCCAGAGAGTCTACTGGTGGCCCGCCGTCCTCCTGACACCTACAGGGAACCTCCGCACTCTGAGGCAGGAAACCCTGAAGACCAGTGCTGGGAGGCCGTAGCTGGGGAGGGGAAGGTCTTGGCTCCCGTGCACTGTTGGTTTGGCCCTCCAAGGCAAAGGGTGGGCAGCTGGATGGAATAGGATGCCAGAGGGGTGGACTACTGGCCTGGTCTCATCCAGCAGCACTCTGCTGATGTTCTTATATTTTCATCCATTGGGACTGGACTGGCGGATGCTGTCTGCACCAAAGGGACTGAAACTGAGGAACTGGACAGCAGGACTCCCTCTTTGTGGAGGACCAGCTTTTCGCAGCACAGAGTGCCTGAAGAATATCCCATGCTGGCCTGCTGAGATGCTTCCTGACTGGGCTGGGACTCAAAGGAAATGTGGACTAGAAAAGACATCGCCAATTGCATGGCTGGGCTGCTGCCGAGCCTCTCCCCCCCGCCGCCCCCCGGACCCTCTTCTCCCAACCCCCCCTCCTCTCCCTCCTGAGCAAAGCCGGTCACCAGCAGAAGGTGAAGCCTAGCTTCTTGTGATTTCGGATGATTTGAAACTCAAACAAGGTGGCATGAATAATGTAGAGCACTCCGTTCCTCTCTTCTTACCTTCAAATCCTCAGAGGATGAGCGAGGGCTCTTGTCTGCCTCATTAGTGGCTGTTCAGCCATTTGATTTTTGTAACAATGGAGCGCACTTGCCAGAATTTTCATACCTATTTGCGTCATGGAGTCAACACAGAGTGGGTTTTTTCCCCGAATCCCCATAAAATTTTAATGGTGTAATCTGCATACTTCTGTATTTCAGAGGGCACGCTTGCCTCTTTTCGCTTTGCCTAGCAAGAGGAGGATCAGGCCTGAGAGGGAGCCGCGGAATGCAAGGCTGGCCGGGCCCCATCAAAGGGTCGATTAATAACAAATGAGCTGATTGGGATTGCAACGAATCAGAATAGCCTGAAGCATTTGGCGCGTCAGAGGACCCCGGACAGAGTGGGGTGGGGGAGGGCGAGAAAAACCCAAAATTCTTGTGCCCAATTAGAGAGAACGTCTTCAATCTTAGTAATCAGGACTTGTCGTGTGGACAAGAACCTTGCGTGAATTGTCTGGCGAAGCTCAGCTGCACTCTGCAACAGAACTTGAGGGGTGGGGGGTGGGCCAGACGCACAGGGAAGGTTTCCAACCCCTTTTGCTGGCTACTAGCAATGGAAACTAGCAATTCTGGTCTTCGGACTCAGCGGCAGGCAAGATGGCAGCCAGGGTATTTCCTGTCCCTTGCAAGTTTGACTCAATTTTCTCCCCGTCCACTGTGTCCCGACACTGACACATTCTGAGGGAGGATCCCAAAACTGCAGAGCCCCCCCCCAATCACAAACCATGACTGAGAGGCAGCATTAAGGTTCAGGACAGGGTGTGGACGCCAAGTGTGGGACAAGAACAGGGACAGGAATACTAGCCCAACATACTAGCCCAAGACACTCCTTGGTTTCTAGTTTGATTTTGAGAAAATGATTGATCTCCACCTGATCTGCTTCCAATTTTTTTTAAAAAAACATGAAATGTACCCAACCTATGGAACTTCTGCCCAGGGATATTTGCCTGACCCCTTTTGCCACCGTCTTTTGCTAGTCTGTGAATCCTCCTTTTTTCCCCTCTGGCATCCCATCAACAATCCCTCCGTCCAGCCCTGTGCTTTTCATTGTTTTATCGTGTGCTTTTTTAAGATGCCTGTTTTTAGCTGTTAGCCACCTTGCGGGCCCTGATGAGGGTAAAGAGGCAGGGTGCAAATTCTGAGAAATAAATACTAACGGACAAAGGCGGGAGCGACAGGCCCACAGACGAGTCCTGCTAATGGTGCTTCCACATCCTCCTCCTATTGCGAGGTGTGCATGTGGCGCAGTGCCACCGTCGGCTGCACGGACCTGTGGGATCCAGCTCCACACTTCGCAGTGCATGCAAGAAGCCTGCATTGCCAGCCCCCCCCCCTTGTGCCCCGTGGATACGAGGCCGAACTGCCAGCACTGGTGTCGGAACCGCTTATGTGGTTTGGGGGCTGGGCAGTTTGGTGCCTGCAAATAGGTTACGCAATTGAACATGATCCATGTGTTGGGGGAAGGGTTATACTGGTTTTCTTAATCTCTTATTACTCACCTACTCTGCAAGAAAGTGGGTGGAACTAGGGTTGCCAACTCCAGGTTGGGAAATTCCTGAACCTTTGGGGTAGAGCCTGGGGAGGGCGGGGTTTGGGGAATTAAAGCACCTCCGTGGGGCACAATGCAACACAATGCATCCGCCAAAGCAGGCTTTTCCTCCAGGGGACCTGGTCTTTGGGAGCGGGAGATCCACTGTAATTCCAGGAGATCCCGAAGCCCCACCAGGAAGTTGGCAAGTCTGGGTGGGAGGCTTGGCCAGGGAGGGGCTCTCTCTGAAATCATGGCCTAGCCTCTTGGGCTGCTGTGAGCTGCTTTTCAAAAAAAACCCAAACCCTTCTCTAGTTCCAGCCTTAAAACATGGGAAAGGGCTCTGATTGCTCAGGATTTGTCAAGCAACAGATGAGTGTGGCCGTGGCCCTTGCTGCAGCTGGAGTGGCTGCCCAGGAAGGTCCGCTAGAAGGCGCTGAGGGGGCCCTGGACACCTGGGGGCGGTGCTTGTCCGGCCCTGTGCTGGGACTGGAGACGTTTCTGAAGCCGAGGCAGCCAAGCAAAGGCAGGTGAATGGAGACACCCCCCAAAGACGCGGAGGCCAGGCCGGGCAGTGGCTCCTTCCTCCCAGGATCGGAGGGCGCTGGGCTTTTCTGCCTGCAGCCGTCACCCCTCTCCTTTGGCTAGGGAAGGGAAGGTGGGGCGGCTTTTCTGCTGCTTCACCAGGCTGGGTAGCTTCCTTGAGTAAGAAAAGGGCTGCTGAGACTGAGGGCGGAGCCAGCTTTGCCTTGCAGGTAGCTTCCCGGGAGGTGTGCATGCATGCACCTGAGAACCGCAGGCCCAGAGGATCCTTGGCCGAATGGCTTGGGAGCGCTTGCTGCTGCAAGCCTCTCCCTACCTCAGGACTTCATAAATGGGCAAGGAGGCTGGGAGGCTGGCCTAAGGCTGTGCAGTGCGTGTCCAAGGCAGCGGCAGAACCTGAATCTGGGCCCTGCCTACACCGATAACTATCTGCAGCAGAACATCTCTGGGTAAAGAAACCCAGGCCGTGCACGTGGAACCATCTCTGATGGAGGAGCAGGCAGCTCCCATTGCAGCCCCTGGGGAAAGTTTCGGTTGTGCCTGGCTGGGGAGGGGGGCAGGAGCTGTGCATGCCCGCCCTCTTTTCTTTTCAAGTGCAGGCTTTGATTCTGCCATGCTAGCAAGCAGTGCTCAGCACCAGGGGGTCTCCTGCCTGCTCTGCCAGCTCAGAATCATACGTTGCGGGCACTGCTGAAAAAAGCAGCCCCCCATTTCAAAGTGGCTTGAGCCCAGACATTGCACCAGCCCCAAAGGGAGGCACGCCAGGGAAGGGCTGGGCAGAAAGCATGCCACCCCCACCCTCCCAGACGCTGAGCTCTGCCTCATTCCTTCTCACCCACCCACCCCTCTTTCACTCGAAATGTTGGATGTATTTGTTGGTTTTTAACCTCATCCCCCCTGTCCATAAATTGTTCCCATTTAGAACTCTTCAGAACGTTGTGACATCCAATGCTAATAAATTGGGGGTGGGGGTGGACATAAAGCATCCCAAATGCCAGGTGTCATTAATATTGACAGGAGTCTAAAAGTAAATTTGGAAAGGTTTCAGAAAACATAAATTAGGACAAACTCTCTCTACCTTGAGTGGCGGAGAGGAGCACGGAGCCCTGGTCATGCAGCCCGATCGGCCCCTGCTGGGAAGGCACCTCACGCCGGGAGGGAGGACAGGCGGGGAGGGGCAGCAAGCAAGCAGGCCAGGCCGAGGCTCGCCCAGCCTTTTCTTCTCTCAGGAAGGCGATTTGGAAAATGTGCACAAATGAAGAGTGTGAATGTTGCCCCCCCTCCCCTGCAGTGCACCCTTGCCCAGGAGCAGGGGCACCCCTTTAAAACAAAAAATGTCCAGAAGAGGAGGGACTCCCTCCGTTGTCTCTGGAGGCTGCCCAAGCTCACTGTGGCATAATGTGTGAAATGCTCCCAAGGCAGGAGCATCTTGTCTGGAGGGGCAACCCAAATGCCTCCCCAGGGGGTTTCGAAAGGCCCCCTGCTGCTTATGTGCCCACCCCCACAGGCATAGCAGGATGGTGCAGGTTGCCGGCACAGTAGTGCTGCCATGTTGTGTGTGCTGCTGCATGCAGCCTGAGGGACTGGGGAGCAGCCACTGCAAGCAGCGCCAGGAGGTGGTTTGGATTGCGCAGTGGGAGCAACCTGGAACGGGGAGAAAGGTTTCCCCAGCGCAAGGGCACACCTGAGCAACATCTGGAGGCGGGGCTGCCGGGGGGGGCTGCCAGGGGGCACTGACAGAGGTGAGTGGGACATTCCTTCTTGCTCAAAGGCTTGGATTAAAATCCATTGAAAAATTGACTTCAGATTTGAAATTCATGAAAGAATGCTTAACTGATTAATATTTTCAGTTCTTGATCTAGTGCATGACAATCTCACTAGATTTGTCATAAAATAAATGCGGTTCAGTACTGTCCATTTTCCTAAGGCATGTGAATGTTGTCACATTCGGTTATCTTTGGGGGAGAGAGAGAGAGAGAGCGCACCCTGGACGCTTGTGGCGTGTTTGAAACGTTGCTTTTATTCTCAAGTATACGCCCAGAGCACGGCGGAAGCAAGCAGGCCCCAGACACCAGGCTGCACAACCTCCAATCCTGCATCAGGTTAACAAAGCAGCAATAATTTGAACCCCTCGTGCATGTGTGCCCCCACACCCCACACCCACGCACGCACGCACACAAACACACACACACTACTTCCAGTCCAGCTGAAATCACAGGCCGTTTCCACACACGTTGAATAATGCACTTCCAATGCACTTTAGTTATCCATTAGAAGTGGATTTTGTGTTTCACACATGAAAACCCAGTTCCAAATGATCACTAAAGAGCATTGGAAGTGCATTATCCAACATGTGTGGAAGCAGCCGCAGCCTCTGCGACTGGCTCATGTCTGGTCTCACACTGTGTAATCCGCCTTGAGCCGCAGTGCGAAAGGTGGACTATTAATGGCGTAAATAAATAACATTAAAAAAGGCCAATCCAGCTTCAAACTGCCCATTGTTTGCTGTTCTTACCCCCACTGGGCTCAGGCATCACCCTGCAGGTCAGCCGCCCTTTCTTCTCTCTGCATCTATTTGTGACATCAACTGCTGGCTGTCATGGGATGCCCGTCCAGGGGGACTCCATTGCCCCGTTTCATACCTTTGAGAGCATCTGCCTTCCCCTCAAAATGGATGCCTGCTGTTCCTAGACTGCATCCCGATCAGTCATAGTCTACGGCTGCCTTCCAACGTCCTGAACTCTTCCAAAAGTCCCTGTGTATCTGTGTCCACCACATTGGCTCTGATTCGGCTTCATAATATCCAAAGACATCTATTTTGTTGCCAGTGGTGGCAGCTCCTTCCAGCTCCCAGGGCTTGCACTTCTGGCTGCCAACTTCTCATTCAGGGAGGGGGAAAAAAACCCATTTAGTTTCTGTTGAAAAAATGCAACCTACATTTCCATCCTGTCTTAGCTCCTTGAACTCAAGACAGCTAACGAGACTTTAAAAACTACAGATATGCAAAAGGAAGGGAAGGGAGGGAGGGAGGGAGGGGGAGGGGGGAGAGAGAGAGAGAGAAAGAAAGAGAAAGAGAGAGAGAAAGAAAGAGAAAGAGAGAGAGAGAGAGAGAGAGAAAGAAAGAAAGAAAGAAAGAAAGAAAGAAAGAAAGAAAGAAAGAAAGAAAGAAAGAAAGAAAGAAAGAAAGAAAGAAAGAAAGAAAAAGAAACTGACTGCTGTTCCACACCACACCCCTCTAGGTCCAATAGTGCTCCCATTCTACAGAAACTCGAGTTCTGTTTTTAAAAGAAGTATTTGGCTCTCGGGTGTGTGTGTGTCTGTGTGTGTGTCTGTGTGCATTCCAGCTGATTTGGATAAAATAGCCTCGTCGACTCTGGAGAGCTGCTTGTGCATATCGAGTGCAGAATGGTGAGATTATCGCGCGCTGATGTCAGAGCGAAAGGATTATCTGCAAGGTGATGGATAGAGCAGAGCTGATAACAAAACCAGCAATTCAATCAGCGTCTCCTGGTGATGCCACCAAGGGGTGAGTCGAGATGATGCTGGCTGAGAGATGATCGGAACAATGGATTGGAACAGCTTCCACCATCCGTCTTCTCTTCCCTGCCCAGCGCGGCTCTTCAAAACAACCGTAAGAGGTGCAGAAATTGCCCGTGGCTTGAAGCTTCGGCTAGGGACTTGGCCCCAAAGGTGGTCTCGTCAGGATGAAATGCCTCTCTATTGCCCACCTGCCCCTTTGCACCCGTACCGCTGGGCGAGCATCCTTTGGGCAGGTAGGCACCTCCCCACATCGGTGTCCAGGCATGCAAACCCCTTGGGGAAACTTCTGCCCACTCACCCAGGCAGGCTGTGGACCTGCCTGTCTGCTAGCAGCATGTTAGTCTGAAGGGCTGAGGGGGCACTCTGCCTGCTGGGAGACTCCTTTCCCCGCACGTGCAGCTCCGGGAGGGAAGAGGAAGCCCAGCTGCTGCCAAATGCTCCCTGGGGTTGCCAACTCCCTCTGGCCCGGGCAGGCCTCTGGCGCCGATTTTCAGCTGCTTGAGGGGCAGGCAGAAAATTTACTCTTTTTGTCACATTTGATCATCCACTGACTGACCCACAGAGTTCTCTCGGCTCTCGCAAGCTGCGTTAAAACACAATACGTTGCATATTTAAAACAGCAATTCCATCAGCAGTGAAACTGTCCCCCCCCCCCATTCCCTCTGCAAGCCAGCCAGAGGTTCACCCGCCCAGTCGCAGGGCCTGCAGCCTGAATGCCTGCACGGGGCTCTCTGTGCTGCCTGTGGTGTGAAGCGCCACAATGATTACGTTCTGTTTCAGCAATTCCTCAACCCCATACTGGATCCTTGCTAATACTATATCTTTGTAAACTTATATTCATTTACCCCATGACATGGTTTATGGAAATGTTCTTGACACGGTATGGAAATGCCTGCCCTGGTCCTTGTACTAATCTCACCCTATGTAATCCGCCTTGAGTCTCAGTGAGAAAGGCGGAATAGAAACAAACAAACAAACAAACAAACAAACAAACAAACAAACAAACAAACAAACAAACAAACAAACAAACAAACAAACAAACAAACAAACAAACGTGTATGTGGTGTCCCCACCCCCGCCCAAGACAGTCATACAGAAACACACGCACATGCATTGGTGCTCCTGCGCACGCAAGGAACCTCTGGGCTGGGATGGGTTTTGCAGGAGCCCTTCCCAGGGTTTTGCTCCGTAGGCCCTTCTGGCCCCGCCAATGTCCCTGGCAGCTGGTTCTGTCTCCCAGCAGATGGCCTCAGGGTCCCAGGGGGCTCCGTGGCAGCATCAGTGGAACAGAAGGCCTGGAAAAGACACCCACAGGAGACCCCCCTCGCCCCGCCAGGTACTTCTAAGCAGGGCCACCGCGGTCTAAAGTGAGTGTGAGGGACTCTGTGACGCCCAGGTCCCCTCCCCGTGGATGTCTCTAGCCCTGATGCTGGAGGAAGAAGGAAACCTGCGGGAACTCAAGTGCAGGCCTCCTCGCCACCGCCTCCCTCGTTACACGGTGGTGCCACCGCCTAGGAAGGCCTAAACGACACCCTCCTCAGCCAGTCCATTCTAGCTCTACTTGATCCACTGGCTGGTTCCGGTTTGCCTCAGTCACCGTAAGTCAGAGGGAAGGGGCACCGCTAACCTGCTGCGGTCTTTTCCTGGCGGAGAAAACGATTCCATGCCAGACCGCAGGTTCTGCCACGCCAGGTCACCAAGGGATCCTTGGAGTTTTGCATGCTGCTCTTCATCATAAATATTTCCCACTGGTGACATGCCACGCAGCGGCCATCAGCCATACAAATTCTGTAGTAAAATCCTCTAATAAATTACCAGAGGCATAAGCAAACGTGGGTGATTTATGGCGGTGGGTTTGACTTTAATAATGTTTTGTCTTAGATTTTGTCCTAATTATAAATCATTTGCAAAGACAGTTTAAAATATAAGCAAATCTTACGTGGCATTCTTATTATCTACTTTATATCTCGGAACACAAGATTTACTGGGACGCATTCTGGGAATTAAGCAAACTCGGAAACTGAGTAAGAGAGAAACACGATAAAAATTATAGTTTTGTCATAAAAGTTTGATTGATCAATGATTATTGTAAAACTGTGGTAACTATGCAGATGCCGGCATAAATCTGCGGCGGGACACAATTTATTATACAAATCCTATATTCCCCCCAATTTTGGCCACGGCGTTAATACAGGCCTGGCAGATTTACTGTGGTTTTAGCTTAATTAACTCTATTTGACTATATGTGGCCCTCTAATGCATGTTTCCCAAGGTGCTGCGCTGCGCGTTCGAGGCGCGCCTCATCCCGCTCCGACGCCGGGCCCGAGCGGCAGGCGGGGGCTGAGCGCGCTCTGCGGGAGACAAAGGCCGGGAGGCGGCCGGGAGGCGGCCGGGCTCGCTTCAGCCGAGCCCGCGCCCGCCCTAGAGAAGCCGGGGCTCCGGCCTCCGCCTGCCGGGCCCTGCGCGCTCCCGCGCCCCGCGAGCGGCTCCCCGGCAGGCGGGGGGGGGGTCGGTCGGGGGGGCTCCTAATTGTGACAGTAACTCACCGGCCGGAGCTGACATGCCTCTAATTGCTGCTAAAATTGTCTCTGTCTTCTAAAGTGCAAATTATCACCCGAAATGACAGGAATAATGAATGAGTCACTCTGATGTAATGCAACAATTAGCCCTTAAAGACACTGTCGAATATGCTAATGGCGACACCCACGCCTCGCCATTAAGTGGCTGATAATTATTTAATTATCTCTCTGCCAGGATGATTTACTCGGTTTGTTTAGCGCAGATGCGGGCCGAGCGCGCCCAGCTGGAGGTCAGCGCCGCAGCGCCCCCTCGCCTCGTCCAGCCCGGCCCGGCCCGGCCCGGCCCGGCCCGGCCCGGTTTGGGTGCTGGACGCCGCGGCCCGCTTTGCAGGACGCTCGGGAAGGGAAGCCGCCCCCCGGCCGGGAGAAAAACGGGGCCGAGGCCGGTGCGTCGCATCGCATCCCGCCTCTTTGGGGCGCTGGACCGGGAGCGGCTCTTCTTCCCGGCGGGGCCCAGATCGCCCGCCTGCTCCTCCCCGCCGCCGGGGCTTGGCAGGTGGCTGGCTAGCTCTTCGCAGTATTTATAGCCCGCCTTCCCTCCCCCGGGCTACATGGCAGCACAGGCACCGTGCGGCTGGCCCAAGGCTACCCTGCGCCTCCTGGCAGAGCAGGATTCGAACCTGCCCACGCTGGCTGTGCCAGTCAGCTGCCATCACTCCCATCTTCCCAAAGATTATCCGCTGCCCACAGGGCAAACTGGCTCCTATGAAAATAAAGGGGGACAAAACAGGAAAGGGGATTTGTGGGGACCTCTCCTAGCAGCCAGAGTGTGGCGCATTCTTGTGCCCCTGGCTGCTGGTAACTGTGCAGGCTGAGCAAATATTCCAGAGCTGCAGGAAGCGCCTGAAGTGGTGCAAAGTGGAAGTCCTTTCCCACCTACTAACACTCAGGCCAAGAGAACCAGCTTGGGACACGGCCAGATGCCGTCTCTTTGGTCTGGAACCTTCAATATCCAGAGCAGCATTCAGGGATGTGGAAGGTGGGCCTGGGGGATGCCTTGCTGGGGTCATAAAAGGGGGATGCTGACAAGTAGCTCTCTCTCTCTCCGCCCATCCAACAATGGTTGGTTGTTGTGGCTCCAAATTTCCTGTTGCATATCAGTGCGTGGCATCTGGGTGTTAACCGTCCACTGTTTCTTCAGACTGGATTCCTGGGCTTTAGAAAGATGGCTGTGGAGGCAGAGCTTGCTGCTTGCTGCTTACTCTGCTCTCTGGCCCTCTACAGTTCCCTTCCTCCCTGTGGGTCATACACGAGATGAGCGAGGTATGTGCCCCTGGCATACTACAGTGTCCCAAGGGCATCCAGAGGGCCTCATTGGCGTTTGCGCCCACCTGGTGATAGGGTGGTTGGTGGTCCCTGCATGACAATCTCCATGGTGCTGCAGAGGGGCCAAGAAGCATGCCAACCAACAGGCAAGAGGAGAGGGAAGGGGTCTTTTGAGGTCCGGGAACCAGCTCCATGGCTTCTCCCTCCAAGGATCAGGGCTACTGGGTTAAGAAGCAAAGCAGGCATAAAGGGATTGTTCTGCCTTTAGCAAAGATCGGAGAGAGGGTCTTTATGATAATTCAGTTGTGCAGGCTGTGCACACACGGAATACTTGGAATGACAGCCCCCAGGTGGGATAATTTTACTCAATGCAGACATGGACTCATGCGCAATGCCACGCACTAAAAGAACAACACACTGTTGCAGTTGTATTCTGCTTGGCTAGTCATGCAGCTGGGTTACTTGCAGGGGCTGGGGGAGGACTTGTAAAGAAATGGAGGCAAATGGCACAGGCATCGATTTCAAAAATAATTAGCTATCCCCCCACGTAAAATGTTGAGATCATAGAAAAGCCCTGCGGGGCCCTATCAAAGGTCTGTCACCTCACATCTTCATGCCGCCCTTCTGCCTGAGTCCCAGCCAGCCAGCATGGATCTCCCACCCTCTCTTATACATCTCCAACAACCTTGCGAGGTCAGTTGCATTGAGAGAGAGCTCGCCCGGCTCACCCTACTTGGCCTTCATGGTTGAGTAGGGGTCTCTGCTTAAGCTGCCACACTTGTCCCCATGGGGGCCAACCAAATATTCAGAAGGCAGAGAGAGCAGAATGTTGGCCATGGAAGAATTGCAAGGCCAGGGTGAGTGGAGACCAGCAACACCCTGGCTGAGCCCTGTGGTGAATCTGTCGAACAGCTGCCCTGCCACTCAGCAGAGGGTCCAAGAAAGAGGCTCCCTCTGCCTGCCTGACCCTTGGTCCACAGCAGCTGCCCGAGCAGGGGAAGAGGTTGCCCCTGTACCAGTAATGCTGAGCGCTTGGTGTTTGCTAGAGTGCTCCCTTCGCAAAGGATTCAGCCGGCAATCCTCGTAAGGTGTGCTGGACTTCAACAGGCCTGGAGTTCATCTGAATCACAGGAAGGAGAGCAGCCGAGGCCTGGCCCTGGGCAAGAGCCGCCAGCCCAATCGGAGGGCGCCCCTGTGCTGGACTTGTTGAGGCGCAGGAGATGCTGCAGGGGGCAGAGAGCAAAGGACATCGTGTGGAGTATGCGAGAGGCTCTCCAAATCCTACTCTTCACCAGGAGCAGTCCAAGGCCTCTGAAGTTCCAGCACAAAAAAGAGAAACTTTGCAAGGATTTAAATCTTTCCCCCACCTCCAACACAGCCCAAGAAACCCGTATTTTTCATGAATTAGTGTCTCTCTGAGCCGTCAGGGGCTTTCTAATTAGCTGGGAGCCCTGATCCCTTCCCAGATATATGGACAAACTTGCCTCCTGTCCCATGACTAACGCCCAGCCCCTCACTGCTTGCCTTGTCGTAACTCTGCCCTCCGTCCTCCGAGGCCCCCTCCCTCCTCTTTCTGTGTTGCCTAATTAAAGCTCGTTTAAGCCCAGCGGAGGCATTCAAAGCTGCGGTTCCCTTCCCCGCCCGGTTGTGAGGAGCAGATGCCTGGGGAAAGCTGGCTGCCAGTTCAATGTGCCCACCGTTTGGCAATCGGCTACCCAAAGGCCTGGCATGAACTCACACGCCAAGCTGGCTTCCCTCCCTGCCGTGGATTTGGCTTCTTGGCCCGAAGACTTCCTCCTCCCGCTCCTTTCCGGCCTTTCTGTTTCTTCATAAAACCTGCAGAGTTGTCAGCATTGTGCGGGGAGGCGGGTGTGCGTGTGTGTGTGTGTGTGGATAATTTGGTCCCCTGGGCACTCGGGATGTTTGTGAAGATACCCTCAGGGGCAGTCTTGTATTTGCAGGAGACGTTCAGTCTCTGATCCTGAACTGGCCATTTCTGGACAGGGAGGCGTGCACAGCCTCCGCCAGTTCAGCTCAGGGGCGTTCGACTGCCCCACCCACCCTGCTCTGCGCAGTCCAATTGCTGACAAACCCTATCAATTAGTTTGGACAAATGCTGTGTTTTCATCCAATCCTACTCTTCAGATTCGGACCAGCAGCATGCTCACACGTGAACAGTTGTGTGAAAACCCAGTGCAAACTAGTTCAGGAGGCATTCCCAGCTCTCTGGCATGAACTGAACAGACTGGGGGGGTCAGCTTAGGTCTCATCGACACCTTTGGACCAGTTTGTGGTGCAATTTGTAGCATCGCCACTTTGGGACCGCCATTAAAATACATCTGTAGGTCCAGCTCTCCTCTTGCACGGGCTGTGCTCACGCTTGCTGGCGGTTTCCCAGTCAAGGCCCCTGGCTGGTGAACCTTTTGCCCTGCAGTGTTTGGTACTTATGGGACTCTGCCCTCCACGTTGCAATGAAAAAAGAATCATTCTGGATATCAGATTCTTTGCTGAATTTAGTTGACTTTGGAGCCCCCCCCCCCACACCTGGCTTTAATACAGCAATAACCCCCCCCCCCTTTTCCTGTGACGCTGAAGAGCAGTTCATTATCTGGCCCGTGTCTCCAACGGATCTTTAGCATCAGATTCCTGGGGCAGGGACAGAATGTAATCTTCGCCCCACAGCTGAGCCAACAGGCGAGGCTGCCTCAAGGTCATGACCCAAAGGAAGCCCAGCCCTGTTCCCAGAAGGGGAAACACACACTTTGGAGGGGCTCTGCACTTTTCTTGATTTATTGGAAATATTTTTAATATTGCCTTTCCACCCAGCTTAGGGCCCCAAGGCGATGAACAATCAAGAACATTAAAACCACCTTTAAAAGGACATACATACATACATACATATAAATAAAGGTTAAATATTACACTACGTATAACAATTAAAAGCAACAAAACACGTAGAGAGGAAGGAGAGTCTGTCAGGGAATGCCAGGCAAAGCACAAAAGTCTTCACCTGCCGGCAGAAGCCCTGACCGGGGGGGGGGGCAGAAAAACCTCCTCTGCATTTCTGCCTGTTGCCAACTTCGGCAGTCCCAGAACTGTTAAATGGCTTGTTAGATGCCTCCTCCTATTGATCACACTGACAAATTGTATGTAATCTGCCTTGAGTGTCTATGAGGAACGTGTACTAAAAATCTCATAAATAAAATAAAATAAAAATAATAAATTCCATGGTTTTTGTGCCACAACCGAGAAGGCCCTCAATCGAGTTGCCACTTGCTTAAACTCAGCAGGTGAGGGCAGCCGAAGCAGGACCTCAGAAGAGAATTGTCACGATGTATTGTTGAAGGCTTTCACGGCCGGAGAACGATGGTTGTTGTGGGTTTTCCGGGCTGTATTGCCGTGGTCTTGGCATTGTAGTTCCTGACGCCATTAGCATTCCACACCCTGGGAAACTCTTACAGGAGGACTCAGCCCAAACCCACCTTCCTGAGTAGATATAAATGACCTGCCAACATCTTCTCCACACTGTGACACTGAGAGATCTCTGTCTTTTGGTGCTACACCTCTGAAGATGCCAGCCACAGCTGCTGGCGAAACGTCAGGAACTACAATGCCAAGACCACGGCGATACAGCCCGGAAAACCCACAACAACCAGAATTGTCACAGCTGGGCAGTTTGAGTGGGCCTAGGCAATCCTTAAGGCACGCTGGCCCCAGGCTTCAAAGGCCAATACCAGCCCCTTGAATTTGACCCAGTGGCAAATTGGAAGAGACCAGTGTCAACAGAACAAGACCAAAGTGCTATGTTCCCTACGACCCAGTCCAGCCATCATTCTCTACCACTTGTGGCTTCTGGGCACTCTTCAAGAGCAGCCCAACATACCCTGAACTGCAGTAAAATAATTGAGATGTGTTGGAAGTTAGCAGAGTCAATGCAAAGATTTTGCATTGGAATTAATGGGAACAGACACACACTCCAGTATAGCTCTGTAAGAATATTTTACTAAAGGATAAAAATAGAGTTCCATTGGATGAAAAATAATAAATTGCTAAAGTGACTACATCTTGCTAGAAAAGCAACTGAGATAAAGAGCAATAAAACTTCAGCATATAGTTTCACTTAATTGCCCCTCCCACAATAAACAGGTTGCCCAATAGAAACCCACCCCCCAATTCTACTTCATTAAGACTAGTGAGTGACTCCCTTTTCCTTGGTGGGAATCCTTATTCAAGGCCTAAGTGGTTACATGCAAAAAAGTTAACTAACTTAGTAACACAAATTGTTTAACTCTTTCATGACTGAAACGGAAACACTTGCTAAATCCCAACAATATGTAACCAGCCGGGGCATGCACCACACGCTGGCAGGATCTTTTTTGCACGGGGAAGGCCACAGCCGGCTCACCAGCCAAAGTTGGCAGGCTGTTTACTGTCTGTAGTTCGTGCTGACTTTGGCTGTAAGTAGGATCCTACGACGTAATTTTTGCATCGTTTAACACGTCATGTTAATGCTTGTGCTTTGTTTCAGTTCTGTTCAGATTTCTGAAATCCAGATCCGAGGGCAAGGTGTTTTCGATGCCCCGGCCTCTTCACTGTGCTGACTTACACTGTGAAACACACCTTGAACCTCAGTAAGATAAATAACAGAAAGGAAAGGAAATGCTCGACGGCTCCGGACCGCGGAAGCCATCGGCTCATCCCACAGGAGGCCCGGTTCCAGCAGCCCCCCCCGCCCCCGCCCCCCGCCCAGGCTACAATGCTGCTCTTTAGGGGAACTGCAGTGCCAGAGAAAACAGGAGAGACCTCAGCCCCTGGGTCAGCCCTCCTGCTTGCTAGTAGCACCTCCATTTTGTCAGGATGGCGTTCCAAATGAAGGGGGGGGGGAATCTGTTTGAACACCGAGGGGGCTTCCTCCTGCTTTCTTCTGGGCATCAGGAACTACCTCTGGATGGAGTGCAGTTGTGCTCAGTTGATTTCCGTCCTGCTCTGCAACGGTGTGTGAAGCCAGGAAGCCTGAAGGGCACTGGCTTGGCATGCAAACCGTTGGAGATTCTGGGCCTGGCACCTGCTATTTCAGAAAGACGCTCATGTTTGGAGGGGGCAGCCAGGCGGCACTGACTCTGGGGGCACCCCAGCTGCCCCTCAGAAGACAGAGGACTGAGCAGAAGGGGCCCTGGGGGACTCTGCAGGGGTGCCCCGTGCAAAGGGAGGCAGGCCTGGGTCCATTGCCTGAAATGGAAGTGGAAGTGGAAGTTTCTCCGGAAGAGGAGATGTCCCTTGCCACTTCCTGGGGGAGTGCATTGACACTTTGGCCCACTCATTTCTGACTTTGCTCCCAAGATTTGGGCTTCCAATGTTTAAAAAAATGTTTAATTTCAAGGAGAATCTCTCACTCTTGATTCCCAACATCCAGGAACTGTGTTCTGATGAGCAAAATATGAAATGCAATAAGTCAAAAAGAAAAAAACCTTTGATAGGAGTCATAGATGTAGTCATTCATCTTATCCACTCAAAGTGATCACAATTAACTTCTGGACAATTTGGGACTTTTTAAAACAGGCCCACTTAGAACATTAATCAGGCAAGTGAACTTGGAAGAGGGTAGGACGGCTCGTCATCTTTGAAACCTTTCTGGGTGGGCAGGGCTGACGCTGAGAAGGGGGCAGGCCCTGCTGCCTGCGTTGGCTCTGGGGCCCTGGTGGCAAACCCACAGCTCAGGGGCCTCATCCACCCACCATATGGTCCCCCCGGGTAAGGCGTGTTAAATGAAGAGGGGCTGTGCAAGAGGACCATGGAGCCCCGTCCAGACTGAAGCCTGTCTTGCTCTTCAGCAGGGCTTCCTGCCTGGCCTCTGCTTGGCCAAGCCTCAGGGGCAATGGGAACAGCGAGCACAGGCTGTGGCCAGTGGGGCTTCTCTCCCCCAGCTCCACTCCTCCCGTGTCTTGCTGCCACCACCCCCTCCTGCTACTTCCTTCCACTGGGCTCAGTGGTGAAGGAGCCCCTTGCTCTGACCAGGACACTTCGTCTCCATCCTCCCTCCACCTTGCAGTGCAGAAAAGGGAGGTGCTTGGTAGCAAAGAGCACCAGGAGGGAGTCGCAGCATCTTTCCAGGTGCGTCCCCAGCCCATCAAGCTGACAGGCCATGTGGCCCATCAGCAAACAGAAGCTGGAGGCCAAGGCGGGCAGGAGGCAGGTGGCTGGCACAGTCCTCGGTCCCACAGCCACTCCGCCACGGCAGCTCCATCCCACCCCTGGCCCTTCCTTTTTCAGCCGGCTGCTACCTTTGAAACCTCTTTCCGTCAGCTGGAATCAGTTTTCTCATGCATGCCTGCTAATAAATTGGAAATGCCACCTTCTCCCAAACTGCATTATTACCGTTTATAATTTTGATTGTTCATTTGCATACGGAAATTAGTCCTGTGACATGCGTGAATTTTATTTTATTCCTGAACTAATTATAAACAAGAATGCCACATTATTTACATAACTAATTATTGTTCCTTCTGTTCTCTCTGGTTTTTGGAAAGCAGGGCCCCCATTCTGCACCGCTTAGTGATGCAAATGAACAATCAGAAAACATTTCCGAAGTTTTCGAATTTCTTCCATTTGCATCAAATACAAATTCCTTTGAATGGGAGATAATGTGCGTTTCCATTTTAATGGGCCTAAATTGGCTTGATCTTAATTTGTAGTTAATTGGAATGAATAATTCTTGTCTACCTGAGTAGATTCTTTCAGGCACCAATTGTCAATGCTGATTAACCCATAAATCTGGTGTCCCCTATCTTGTCCCAAGGAAGGAATGGATGCCCCTCCTTCCCGCATTCAGGTGGACCAGTAGCAGCTCCTGGGCAGCACCCACCACCCAGCCCTCCCTGGAGCCTTTCTTCCTTTCTACTTGAGTGAGGCTCGGCAGGGAGGAAAGCCCCTCGAATTTATGCTTGAGATGGTATCTGTGCCCCCCCAGGTGTGCTGGGTCCCAAGTTGGGCAGGCGTTCTTGCGGTGACATGCAGACAAAGGACAATTTCACTGGTTTTGTGTCCCCTAGCAAGATGGGGGGGGGGTCCCCAGGTGGTCTTGGGTTTAGGAGGGAAAGGGTTATGCCTGTTATTCTTTTTATGAAGATTTATCCTGGGCCCAAAAGGCTTTCCACACAGACATTTCCTTTTTGAGCACTGTTGAATTGTGGCAGCTGGAGCCACAATTCCTTCAAGCATATAGCATGAAAAAGTCGGAGGACACCACCCCTGCTGTTTTTTCCAGTGGACAAAATAGGGAGCCCCGGAGCAAGGGGGAGCAAAAACCATGAAAACAAACGACTATGAATTATTTTCCTTTGCTTTTAAAGACAAAGTTTCACTTGTTCAACTTGTTTAGCATTCAGTTTTTCCATTGGGTAATTGGGAAACTTTAGGAAGCCCTGGAAAAAGCTAGAAAAAAATGGAAGGAAACACTTCTTCAGTCAATGGTTTATTCACTTAAAGGATGTAGCATGAAAAACTCTGAAGACTTTCTCCAGGAAATTTGGGGTAACATGGAAAAAAACCCTACTATGAATTTCCGCCCTTTTTGGAATTACCCAAATGTGCTAAGATACATAGGAGAGCATCAGTTTCTAGCTTTCTCTTGTGTTAGCACTGCATGTATTTTCAGTTTTGCTTGTAGAAAATTAAGGCATTTATACCTTTAAATTCCATAAATATGTCAATTAATACAAAGCTAAGTCATAAATTATGCATTTTATGTTGTTAAAACAGCCAAATTGGTTTATGTTTAATAGGAAAATAATAATTGCCTATATGTCAATTTCCTCCACCCCAAAAACCTGGGGACCAACATGTTCGTTTGTTTGTTTAGTTGAAGATCCATCTGAAATGGTGGTTGCCCCAGAAGAGCCATACATCCCTCCATGGCTTCAGCCTGGCCACAACAAGTTGCACACTGAACAGCCCCGCAGGGTTTGTGATCAGGAACGCACACACTCTTGTGTGCTAGAGGCAAGACGCCTCCCGTTCCAAAGAGTACGTCCTGGCAAAGGAGGGCAGTGAGGTGTGAGGAATGAAAACTCTTGCCTACCGCTTGCCTGAGACATTCCAGCAAGGCCCCACCCCAGAGGCCAAAATCGGGGCAAAGCAGCCATTGAACAAGGGCAGGGAGCTGGAAGCCAGGCCAGCTCCTCATGTGGAAAGACCCCCTCTTCTGTCAGGAGCCGTAGCAGGGCAGAGGACAGGGGCTGCTGGAGTCGATAACTATAACCTATGAGTAAGAGCCTTTTCAGGAATATTGGGAGGGGCCTTCATAATCAGGGCTTTTTTTCAGCAGGAACACAGTGGAACGGAGTTCCAGAACCTCTTGAAAATGGTCACATGGCCGGTGGCTCCACCCCCTGATCTCCAGACAGAGGGGAGTTTAGATTGCCCTCCGTGCTGCTGGAGCGGTGCGGAAGGCAATCTAACCCCCCCCCCCTCTGTCTGGAGATCAGGGGGTGAGGCCACCGGCCATGTGACTGTTTTCGCTGAGGGCGATTTAAACTTTTAACAACTCCCCCCCCCGTTCCAGCTGACCCCCAGTGACATCATTGTGTGGTCCTGGGAGTGTGCACGCACTTTGTGCGTGCACATGTGGTACCAGGGGCACCACCTCCCGCCAAGAGTTGCCCCCTGTGCTGGCAACCTGCTGAGTTCCACCACCTCTTTTCCCAGAAAAAAAGCCCTGTTCATAATCATTGGCTTGGTGTGAGAACAGAGATGAACAAGCACACATTCATGCACTTAAGTAGTATCCCTGCTGTCACCTGTGAAATTTGGAATATGGTATGCTTTGTTTTGGGAATTTCCCTTTGCAGTGGAAGTTGGAATGAATGTTAAAGTATCAATCAGCAATCAAACCTTTTGAGGCCCCCTTTCTGACCAGCAAGCAATTCCCACAAACAACTGGCCACACTGGGCAATTCTTGTGTGGGGTTAAGACAGAATACAACCCTTGGCTTTCATTTCATTCTTTTCAAAATTCTGCTTCAAAGGCAGCAAGTGGAATACTGAAAACCCTGTTGGGATCTCTTCCTCCCTGTGAAATAACTGCCAAGCCCAGCCCACCCACGTTGGCAGGAGGAGGAGGGCCGGCTAATTGGCTGTAATGGGATTAGGAACCTAATATGCTAATATTTGAATGAGAATTTAATAAACGCTAATCTGAAAGCAGAAAGCAGCCCTGCTTCAGATATTGCCGTACACCGATGGGAAATAGGCAGCTGCGATTAGCCAAACAAAATGGGTTCATTATTGCACCAGGTACTTCAGCACATTTTTAATCAAAAATATTCAGACATGAAAGGGAATCTTTTTGCAAGAGGACTTGAGGCTGAAGGAAGCTGAGCAAGGCTTGGGAGACCCAGAAGCAAAGGGCAGCCTTGATGGAAATGGCAGCGGGAAAGCCGGGGATGAAAGGGCGGGAAGGGACTCCGCACTGCAAACGCTAGGATGCTTCCCTGGAAATCAAGGAAAAGGAGAAATTGTGCTCCTCCTGTAAGCTTCCCTGAAAGCTCTCGACGATCCCCGTCACTTCTGAATGCAAGTGCCCCCCACCATCACAAATGTGGAAGAATTGCCCTGGAACATGCAAGGCAGTCTTGCCTGCTGGTAGAAACTTTAGGCGTTTATCAGTTTAACAAGATCATTTTAATAGTGTCGACACAGAAGGAAGGCCCCGCCAATTGCAAAAACGGCCCTGTGAATCAACTGCGATATATGGAGTTGCCCGATGCTACGTGGGCCACGGCCTTCAGCTGCACATCTCTTCAACGGCTGCTTTCACTCTGGGTCGGAACCACAAGGCCGCTTCCCTCATGGGAACTCGATTTTGTTTCCAGTATCAGTTTTGAAAAGGCGTGTCGATTCACCCTGGTGGGATGAAATAGTCATTCACGTGAACGTCTTCCCTGCACAGGCTCCATAGCAAAGGACATCTCTTTGGCTTCAGGCACGCGGGAAGAGGCCACACAGCCACTCACTGCAGCCGGCAAATTATCGTTTCACCCCCTTACTCCCCACTTTGACTGGCAGGATTTGAGAGCTGCATCTTGGGAAGCATTTTCAGTGTTTGCTGATACATAATAATACACATTTTGAAAAATGTTCTGCAAACAAATGTGTGCCTTTTAAAAATAACTCTAAAAACATTATCTGATAATCTCAAAATTGGCTCCCAAGGAGCCGTTATGTTCTATGTGCTAGAAAATATGAATTTTAAAATGGATCCTAAATGCTGCTTTTAGATGATCGAATGCCACAACTCACAAAGAGCCATCAGACTCCAGCGGGTGGATAATACACATCTTCAAAATTGTCTCCACATACAAGCGATAAATGTCAGGCCTGGGTACAGAACAGAGAGTGGCTCCCTTGGCAGCCGCCTGGATCTGCTTTGCAGTTAACAAGTAAGCTTCCAGAAAAATGTCTCCTGATTCCTTCCCCCCCCCGCCCATTAATTAGACCTGCCACTGCTTACACCCCCACTCTGCAAGGCCTCTACCACAGGCACTCACCACCCCTCCCCGGGCCCTCTTCCTAGTACTCGCTGTGAGCCAGAGGGAGGTGGATGAGTGGGGGACCAAGGAATAGGCAAGGCCTGGACACTGCTGCAGCTGCCCTGACCGGTAGACATGGAGTGAGGGCGGAGGGGCCAGGGCTGGAGGGGCCAGGAGTTGGACAGTGGTTGAGCCCACATCTGCCCTCCTGCTCCTCTCCCATGGGTGGCATCTGAGGAGGAGGGGAGACCCACGGCCTGCCCAGGAGGGAGCCCCAACCCTTGCTACCGTCCTGGATCTGGCACTTTTCGAGTCCAAAGATGATACAAGAAGTGCTGTAGGGAGACCCAAGTTGTCATGTATGCCAGTATGCCTGCCATTATTGTATTGTGCATTTGGTACTGATCAGTGCCTGTTTCCCAGAGTTATATTCTGAATATGGTGTAGGTCATCTGAGAGTGTCTTAACTGCTAACATTAAATGCAGGGGAGCCAAGGGGCCTCTCCGTTATCTGTTGAAAATATGTACTTTCACTTTTCCAGCAAATGTCCTTGAAGGCGAGCTGCTAGCAGCAAACGTCATATCTTTTCCCAGAGACTGGATTATTTTCCTTTGTATTCCCTTTAGTCTAAACTAAACCGTTCCCATGTAACTTCTTTGAGGTTTCGCGCCAGAATGTCAACAGACCCCGAAGGGCGGGAAGTTTCCCTATAATTAGCAATGCCTTTGTTTGAATTGTCACTTCTGCCAATTGCCGCCTTTGGGTGAACACCCGTACTGTATGGATCTCAATGAAGTAACTGGAACATCTGCATGTTAAATGTGGAGGGCTTGAGGGACCTAGCTGCCAGGGACTGACATTAGTTCAGCCACAAAGCTCTCTCTCTCTGAGTGTCCTGTGACCTGTGTCCACCAGCAGGGCTTGGTGCTGGCGTATGCTGTGGGGGGCTGAGGGAATGGAGGACTGTCCCCCATAAATCTCTTGGCCCTCTGGATGCTTTCCCATATCAGGTCACAGCTCAGATGCTGCAGAACATATTTGAGCCTCACAGAGTCCCACCAACAAGAGACCCACAGAAGGAAAGGAAGAAAATGCCAAGAGGACAAAAGCTTGGGCTTGCATTTGTTTATGCAAATGAGTGTTAAAACAAGCCAAGATTTTGCCTGTGGATTTACATAACCTTATAAAAATTCATGAGCTAGAAAATCTAAGCCCCATCAGTGGTGTATCTTTAGCAGGTCAGCCATACTATGGCGAGTTGTCAGGTCTGATTTAGGCCTTTGTATTTGTTGCAGAGGCAAATTATGCATGCTACTCAAATCAAATATAATTAAGTATAAGCTTTTGTTTTATTTAAAGTCAACTGCAGAAAAGTTAACCTGAAACGGGGCAGGGGAGTGCCAGGGTGCCAGTCTTGGCAAGCAGAATCCTCGGCCAAGGCTCACACCTCAAGCTGCCAGCCGTGTTGACGGTCAACCCGGTGGTACAGCTGTGAGTGTTCAAACCTGATGGAGCCAATTTGTTTCTGGGCACAAGCCAAAGTCCTGCTCACGACCCTCTGAGCACTCAGCAGTTGGCAACAGGGACCTACAGAACGGCCGCTCCTGGGGGAGCCTGCCCACCCATTCCCATCTCCTGCAGAGGTGGTATTCCTTGTTACCCCCCTTCAAAGTAGAAGGGCGGCGCTACCAGAGACAGGGCCTGCCCCACAGAGGCCTCCCAGCTGTGGAACTCTGTTGGCCTGGGGCTTCTCCTGTCAAGCTTCAGGGGCCTGCCCAAAGGGTTCTTTCTGCTGATTGGGCCATGATGCTGGGCTTTGCTTCTATGCTCCCTCATGTCTTGCCTTGAATAAATTAGGTTCTGTTTTGCTCTGCAGGGCTGCTGTTTGTGTTTGTTTGACTGGTGCAGAGTTTCATTAATGAGGTGTAAAATTGTATATGATCTTTGTTAGCTGCAAGATGAGATAAAAACCTGTTTGAAAACACAGAAATAAACCTGAGCCTTGGCATTTGGCCTAGGGATGGGGGTTTTTTTCTGACAAAGAAACCACGGCTGCTATCCAGCCAAAGTCACTAGCAAGGGGTCCCGGGGGGTAGCTGGTGGCCCCACTTGCTAGACATTCCCACCAAGAAGGGCACCAGCCAGAGAGGTGAGCATGGTCAAGCTTCCTCGTGAGCAGGATGTGTCGGAGGGTGTCTCACTTGCGAGGGTCTCTGCTGCCGTTCTATGTGGCCATGGGCTAGAGAGAGAGGAGCGCGGCAAGGGCACCGAGGCGGACTTCTTCTGTGCTGCTTTTTGAAATGCTCGGACTGGACATTTCTAGCTGCTATTAAGCCTCAGCATTCTGGGAGAAGTCAGGCTGGAATCCAGACAAAGCCTCCTTTCTCGTGGGGGGCGGAATTGTCAATAGGGAATTCCTACCTCTGCAGTAGGTAAAGTACCAACAAAGGATCTGGGGGCAACTCTGAGCAAATTGCATCCATCTGATAAACATGAAGCTCATTTATCTAGAAATTTATCTCTATCAAATTACTTCTTCAATCAAATTAGCTGCTGAAGATAGAGAAGTTTGTCGGGGTGGGGGTGTGGAGGGTGTTTCACTAACTTAATTATGGATGGCTAGCTCGATTAATCACTCCCAATAATTACTTCTGCTTTGACACCATCACTTATACTTTCCTTGCCTATTAATTGCCTCAGAACCATCATTTCCTTCCATTGCAAATGACCCCACAGCTTCCCTCCTCTCTGCTGCGTGGACGACACGTTGACTTTTCTGGGCGATTCTTGGCCCTGGGGCAAGGGAGGCTGGTCACGGCTGGAAAGGAGAGAAACATACGAGGCAGCCGCACTTCCCGTCGGTGCCTTTTGAAGCGCTCTTCAGCCACTGCAGCTGTACAAGGGTGGGGTTTGTGGTTCGGAGGGGGAGTGGAGCTGAGAGGGGCGGTGTGGCTCAGTGAAGAGTGGTGCTTGGCATGCAGGGGGTGCCCGGTCCAATTGCCAGCAGCCTCTCCAGTTGAAGGAAGCCTCAAGCAGGCCGTGATGTGAAAGGTCTCTGCCTGAGGCACTGGAGAGCTGCTTCCAATCCGAACAGGCCACAGACCTGACTCAGTACGGCAGCTCCGTGGGCACGTCTTCATATTTCCTCACCCTGAATCCCTGGCCCTTGAACCAACCCCGAGGGATGGCGACGTCTCCTCTGTGATGTGGGCCACGTGTCCTGGAGGAGGCTGCAGGCGAGAGATCCGAGGGCCCCTGGGGCCTAGGAGGGCTACAAAGGCTTCCAGGCCGGACTGGGACACGATTTGCAGAGAAACAAGCAGCTACAGCTCTTTGCCCGCTTGCCCCCTGCGGGCCCCAAGTCCCAGGCTCTTGGCCTTTCTTTCTGGCTCCCGGATGTTGTTCTGGGAGCTCCTGCCTCGAACCTTTGCCTGCTTGCACAAAAGGGAACGATCTGCTCCAGGTAGGCTATGAACCGCTTGGAGTGCCTCTGGGCAGTGGCCTTGAGCCAGAGTCCCTCGATGCCAGGTGAGAGGCTCTGACAGGCACCCATTTGGCTGACTGGGGCAAGGTCAGGGGAATCAGGCCCTGCAGTACCATGGAGAGCTCTCAAGAAGGGCCCCAAGTCTTGCATCAGAGTCAGAATAAGACAACAGGTACGCAAGGGCGGGGGGCGGGGGACGGATGGACACCAAGACCACACCTGGCGCTAGCCTGTGCTGCCCTCTCTCTTTCCAAGGAGTAAGGTGTGACCCAAGAGGTGTGCCCTTCTCCCCAAGAATCCCTTGCAATGCGCTGGAGGATGCTTAGGCACAGCTCTGCAATGTCACCGTGGCCATGCGCATAGCGCATTTTTGCATAGCTCATTTTTCTGTCACTGATATACATTCCTGTCCCTTCCTCCCACCCGCACTGAGCACATGCATTGGAAAGATGCAGAAATGAAAGAGTATTAATCAAGGCCAGCTCCACTATAGAGTATCTCCTGTTCACTGGCTAATATGACTAAATACATTATAAGAAACTGAATTTAATGGCAGAACATTAATTGTTGGATTAATTCTAATAAATCCTTATTTGAGATGCTCAATTTACAGTGTGGCCAATATATCTTCTCTCTCCTGCTCATCACTGATGGATATTACAGAACTGTCTGAAACGAGATCCTTCCAGAGAAATGTTGGACGTGGCAGTTCAGGATGTGCTCCCGGAGCAACCTGGATCAAAGGAAGGGGACAGCTGTCAATCCAACAGTCCCGCTTTCCTGTTATTTATTCCGAGTGAAATGCCCACCAGATGGTGGATCATGTGTGGAAATGGGCCTGCCGAGAACCCTGAGACAGAGCTGAGAGGACAAGGACGTGCTGTCCATCTCTGCAAGGTCACCCACGACTCTTTGCTTCAAGATCTATTAAGCCTATTTGCATCTTGGTTTCTGGAATTGCAAATAGATGTAAAGCGATGGTGGGCATTGGCACAATGGCTGCTTTGGCAGCTCCTGATGGCATGATGCGCATTCCCTTCTGTAGTGTAGCAACACTTGGGGAGATTCTCTACTAGGTGAAAGGTTGGAGGATCCTCTAACACAATTCATTAACTTGCCCTCCAGTGGTGTCGCTTTGACACACATGGGGCAGAAGAAGGTGGGCAGTAAAAGCAGGCAAAACTCTTTATCGTTCCAACCTTCCTTTGGAAAGATGAACACAACTTCCCTTCCATAGGGCCTCCACCCCAGTTCTTGTTTAGGTTCAAGCGCTGCTACCAAACCCCAGACCCAGAGTCCACCCCCTCCTATGGCTGCCTTTCACCTCCCTCTGTAAATGCTTGCCTATGTCTTGGCCTCCAGCTACTTATTTTTAAAGGGGGGCACAGTTGACTGAGTTGCTCTCATTATCTTGGGGCTTCATTTGACTTTTTACTTGTGTTTGATGCATAGAAAAAATATAAATATTTTGAAAATTATATCTCGGTTAGTTTTTAAAAATTGTTATTCTAATCACACACATCTACCATTAAAAGTACTCCAGAACAATTGGCTCAGTGCCTCTTCCTCCTGTTCTGTGCTTCTGGCTCTTTGCATTTGTGGGCAGTGGTCACCTCATATCATGTGAGGGTGTCAACCTTCTCGAGTTGAAATCTCACCCCTGCTCTCCACTGTTATCTCACTCACCCTTGCAACCGCCCCGTGACTGAAGCAAATATTGATCCCATTTTACAGATGCAGAACTGAGGTGAACAACTGCAGTTTGCCTTCAGCAGCTCCCAAAGGTCTCACGGAGTGGGTGAAGGGGGGACATACGGGGAGAGGGGCACCCTTCACAGTTGCCTCTGGTCCTCCTCATGCCAACACTTTGGCGGCAGCATTTCTTGGACTGAGGGCTTTCCTCCTTCTCTGGCCTGCCTGTTCCTGGGCTGTGAGCTGCAGAGCCCACCATCTTCGCAGAGTCCAGATTCAGAGAAAAGAGGCCTGTCTGGCAAGGGTGTTCTCTGAGGGGGCTTTGCTCCGTGGCCCAGAGAAGGCCGAGGGCACTCCCGACTCAGGACTCAGGCCCAGCGGAGGGGCCGACTGGCCGAGAGACTCTGGCCTGAAAGCTCCGAAAGGCCTCTCTACAGCGCTGTGCCTTGGAGCGGGCGCTGGGTGGCAGGCAGGCAAGGGCCTGATTGGATTTGCTGCCTACTCCCCCGGGAGCCTGGAGTGCAGCAAAGGTTACGGTGATGTTTACACTCCGTGACGTTTCTTGGAATGGTGCTTCAGGACCGATTTTCCCTCTTGCTGGTGAGTTCAGAAGCGCAGCTGCTGCTCTCAGGACCCCCTCCCCTCCCCCGGGGCCTCAAATACTTCCAGAGGACATTGCAAGGGTGACCCAAGAGTAATTTGTCCATGCGCTGGGCCAGGGGGCAGGCAGGCTCCTGGGTCAAAGAACAGAAAGGTGAGGGAGCTGGAGGGACAGGGTCCTGGGAGCCCTGGACCCCAGGGCTACACTCAGCTTCCGGGCGCAGGGGGGAGATGGAGCTGTGGCTAGGCTTGGATGCAGGCAGAGGTTTAGCAGGGTTCCCAGGAGGGGCACAAACGGCTGCGAGCAAGCTGCCCCCACTGCACCACTTGGCCGGCTGCTACCTGCTGGCTTCGAGGACCGCCCCTCCTACCGTGGACAGACTCAGTCTGCAATCCAAGAGTCTCAGGCAGCAGAAGTGGGAGCTCTCCCCAAGGGCCTGGGAAGCCGCAGGTCAGGCTGTTGCCCCGCGAGGGCAAGGGCGCTGCCCTCCGCTGTCCTGTGAGCTCCCACCAGTTCTCCAAGGGCTGCACTCCACGGCTCCTGGCTGGACCATGTAACTCAGAGAAAGCGAGGCACACCCAACAGAGCCACCGAGGTCAAGGGATGGCCTTGCTGATTGTGACAATCTTATGCATTTCAACAACTGTCTTGAAAGGAAGCAGGATGGGATGAGGGAGCAGGCACCCGGTGAACAAAACTACACGGCAAGCTTCAGAAGCAGCCTGGGGCTGGCACGCTCCCTCCTCCTCGAGCACCGATGGCTTCACAGGGACACCCGTTTTCCAACCACCTTTGCACTGCCTGAGCTGCAGCTGTGGAAAGGTGAAAGTTGGCACATTCTGGGGAGAGCCACATAAAAAAATATTTCAGATCCCTGCACCTGTTTAATTACTGGAACGACCGTTTGAATGCTTCAATATACTACATTAGCACGAGGATAACTGCGCTTACAAAAGCACTTTGACCAGGAGAAAGTGAAAAGGTGAAGCCATCCAAGGAGGAGCCAGACTGGTGCTTACAGAGACCGGCTACATTCATGTTTAGCCCCCTCTTCACTGACCGCAGGAGGGCATTCAGCAGCAAGGGAAGAAGAGCACTGCACCCGGCCCTCCCTCCCTCCTCATTGCCAGCCACCGGGCACCCACCCCCCACCCCGCCCGGCACCAGAATCTGAACCCGCTGCACCTGGCAGTGAAGCAGAAAGTGGGCCTTCCCTCCATCCTCCCCCATATAGCTCCCCCCACCCTCACCCAATCCTTTACTCCCCCCCCCTTTGAGATTCTATTGGATTCTGCAAGTGTGCAGTTTCCATGCGCAGAGGTCTGTTTTCATTTCTCTCCTGCAAATCAAACCCGGGAGACTTTAGTTTCAACTCATTTCCTGTTTCCTTATCCTGAATTTTCCCCGTAAAATATCTGCATTTTTCCATGTTGTCTATGCATCAATAAATCAGTGTTATATATTATACATAGAAATGAGATGCATAGTATGAATACTGCATAATGTGAGTAAAAAACTCCACAAACAAGAAACAAAGAAACCATTAGTCCCAGCAGCAACACAGATGAAAGAAAAGGGGTGGGGCATTTCTCCAACCCTCCGCCTAACCCCTCGAAGGCACCCGGGCAGGGAGGGCGCTGGGCGGGAGTTCGTGGCAGGTTGGGTTGGGTTGGGTTGGTGCAGGGCCCGCGCGGGGCGCCCCGGGGCTTCTGCTGCGGGAGACCCGACGGCTCTTCCTCTCCAGGCCGGTCCCAAAATGCACCCGGAGGGCTGGAGAGGGCCGACCGGCTGCATTTCCTGTGGACCCCAGGAGAGAGCAAGAGCAGCGCCCCGGGGGTTCCTCGTGAGGAACTGTTCAAGCACAAGCCCTCCGCCCCTTCTTGAAACAGGCCTACTTTGCAAGGCTGCCATGAGAGCAGAATAGGTTTTAGACCTTTTTTTCTTTCAAGCACGCCGTGATAATACATTCTTCTAGACAGATCAGTGCCCCACTCAGAGCCTGAACTAGGTCAATGTTATTGTCATCCCGAAAAGCTTTTGATAAGGTCCCCCATGACATTCTGATGGGCAAACTGGAAGACTGTGGAGTGTGACTGGACTATAGGACAGTTCGGTGGATAGGGAACTGGTTGGAGGACCGCACTCAAAGAGTGGTGGTCAACGGCATTTCATCAGATTGGAGGGAGGTGTCCAGTGGGCTGCTGCAGGGCTCAGTTTGGGGCCTGGTACTTTTCAATATTTTTATCAATGATCTGGATGAAGGAGTGGAAGGGCTGCTCAATAAATTTGCTGAAGATACCAAATTGAGAGGAGTGGCAAACACGCAAGAAGATAGAATTAAAATTCAACAAGACCTGAATACTCCAGAGAAGTGGGCAGCTGTGAATAGGATGCAATTCAACAAAGACAAGTGCACAGTGTTACATCTGGGCCACAAAAATGGGAAGCACAAATACTGGATGGGGGATACACTTCTGGGCAGTAGTATATGTGAAAGGGATCTTGGGGTAAGAGTGGACTGTAAACTGAATACGAGCAGTCAATGTGATGCGGTGGCAAAAAAGGCCAATTCAATCCTGGGTTGTACCAAAGGGGCCATAGCGTCGAAATCACAGGAGGTCATAGCCCTTCTCTATACTGCCTTGGTCAGGCCGCACCTGGAGTATTGTGTGCAGTTCTGGAGGCCTCACTTCAAAAAGGATGTGGACAAAATCAAGAGGGTGCAGAGGAGAGCGACGAGGATGATCAGGGGTCTGGAGACTGAGCCCTACGAGGAAAGGCTGAGGGCCTTGGGGATGTTTAGTTTGGAGGAGATTGAGGGGGGACATGATTGCTCTCTTTAAATATTTGAAAGGCTGTCATTTGGAGGAGGGCAAGGAGCTGTTCCAGTTGGCAGCAGAGGGTAGAACGCGAAGCAGTGGGCTAAAACTACCTGCACAAAGGTACCGGCTGGATATTAGGAAAAACTTTTTCACGGTCAGAGTAGTTCAAAAGTGGAATCAGCTGCCTAGGGAGGTGGTGAGCTCCCCTTCACTGGCAGTTTTCAAGAAGAGGCTGGATGAATACTTGTCAGAGATGCTTTAGGCTGTTCCTGCACTGGGCAGGGGGTTGGACTAGATGGTCTGTATGGCCCCTTCCAACTCTATGAGTCTATGAATCCAACTGGGGAGCTGGGCTGGGAGGAGGGGTTTGCCCTAAGCCACCTGCTGAGCTCATGGGAGTAGAGGGATTCGAACTACCAGAGTGCTCATTGGCAGCCCAGCCACTTAACCGCTGTGCCACAGCAGCTCTCTTCTAGGCTTGCTGGAACTCACCTGAGTTCTACAGCGAGTTGGAAACTGCCCCGTCCTTTGAAGGGGGTTTGTGAGAGGCCAGCCCAGTGAGAGGGAGGGGGCAGTGCGTGCAGAGGGGGCTGCATCCCAGAGCAACAAGGAAGAGAGTAAACCCCCTCAGTGGGGCTGGAGGGTCCCTCTCCAAACAGCCTTCCTGCAGCTTTGTCCTTGCTCAGACCTGCCCCCCCCCCAGACTACCCACTCTTTCCAGGAGGGGATTGGCCTCTTTGTTACCTGGCGAGAGCCTGGCATTGTGTTTGCACCTTCGAAGAACCCCACCAAACATGGGCATCGCGTCAGTCATATACTGAACTGACTTTTGAGATGTATTCAAAATAAGATATTTTTAAAACAGGCCGAGAGATTCAAGAGAGGGCAGTGGCTGGCAGAAGAAACAGATGAATTTGAAAGCATTTTCTGAAGATTTTGAAAGAGGTGCAAAAACAGTTCCCCGGCCTTCTGCATCTAGCCTAGCGCTGAAGTAGGGGACAGCTGTCTTCCACATGGGCACAACCGCGGTTTAAGCCCAGAGAAATGGCACTTCACTGTTTGTTTCCATTGCAAACAACCTCTTGCCGTCTTTTGGGCAGAAGGGCCACAGCCAGCATGGACTGGCGCTTTCATCAGCCCCGGAGAGTGCTGTCAGGCCTGCACGGGGTGTCCTCATAGGCTTGGCCTGAGCTTGTGAGCTGCAAGCAGAAATCCCCCAGCGTGTGCAACTCTCTCGGCATGGCTTGGAGGGCTTGGCTTTCGAGGTCCCTGCACATCTTATGCGGTGAAGAAGACAAGCAACCAGCCTGATTGTTCACGAGCATGGATGGAAATTAGGGGGCAGCTTTACGAAGACAAGAGCTGCAAAGGGAAGCCAAACATGCCCCACAGCTGCTCTGGGGGAAATTTTAGTTTTGCCAAAGCCCAACGGGGCGCTGGTCCTTCCCGAGATGAATGGCCTCCCTGGAGCAGGCCAAGGATCCATCGAGTACGGTGTTCCCACAGGGGCCAGGCATATGCCCCCCGTCAGGCCGGGAAGGCGACGTCACCCTCCCCAGCCATGGAAAGTGGTACTGCCTTTGAACATGGAGGCTCTGCTGGTGGGAGCCTGAAGTGGCCAGTGGCAACTCTGACCACATGTGAAGCGTGCTGCCCCTCCCAATGGGAACACTGCCCAGCCTCCCTCTGTAAGGAACTGCAGCTGCCCCCCCCCCCCCCGCCGTGCATCCCAAGGCAGACGACTTACAGCAGTTTTTAATGATCCGTCAGCAGCAATACAGCTCTTGGCAGGCGACCGCATTGCGTCAGGAACCCTCCTGAGGCCAGTACTGGGTGGGGGTGGGGGTGTATGTTCAAGGGGGGCATGAACAATATCGCCAGGGAAGTTCATGGCTGGGCAGAGGCTGAGCCACTCGCTTCAGGGCTCACAGCCACCTGGGTGTTTTCTTCTCCCTCCCAGTCAGGCCTGGCCAGTATGTGACCTTCTTTCTCCTGCTAGCTGCGAAGGCCCAGGCGGAAGGACAGGGCGAGGGCAACCCTTGGGGCACACGTACAGGACAAACGCCCCCCCCCCCAGGGTCCAGCCTCTTGCGCTCCCACGCCCCCTCATTCTGGGGTCGCTGCTTCTGGGAGAGGCTGAGGCTCCCTGGCCCAGAATCCTCCGAATCACCCCAGTTCTACAGTCTAGGAGAAAAGAGGGGCAGTTAAATTGGTTTCAGATCAGTTTGCACATGTAAGGGACACTCAGCACCACTAAAGACAAATGCTGTTTCCTGCAATCATTGGCCCCGAGGGGGGTTGAGCATGAAACCTCCAGCAGGCCTGCTTTGGGGCGCAGAAAACTGGAAGATTATCTGAAAAGACTGCGGCCTAAAAGCACCAAAGTCACCTCCTAAAATGTGTGAGCTCAGGGACTTGGAAGACACCTGTTGTTTAGCTCACTGGGTTACCAACTTCAAGGTGGGTCCTGGAGTTCTTGCCCATAGTTAGAACCGCTCTCCAAAATACAAAGATCTATTCTGGCGGAAACGGCAGCTTTGGAGGGCAGTTTATCAGAGGTGGACTGGGAGCAAAAACTGGCCTTGGGAATAGGCTGTGCTCCCTGGTCCAGGAAGGGACAGCCCGTCTAGCCAGCCGGCCTGCATGGGGCTCAGATGAGCTGGGTGCTGCCTGCCCCCCCCTTGTGGGGCACCTCCCCCAGAGCACCTGGCTAGGCCCTCCTCTCTCAGGCCATGTGAGGTTCAGGTGGGCCTGGGGCAGCCTCCAGGGGGCTGGGTGCAGCCCTTCTGCCGCTGGGCTGGCCTGCACAGGTGGGGGACAAATGAGCCTACCTGGGGACGTGCTGGTGGCCAAAATGGCCAGGCTGCCCCAGCAGATTACCCCTGACGAGTGCCTTCCCCTCCCAAGTGCCTCCCTCTTCAGACACCATCCCCAAAGCTCCATGAAACTGCAAGCTGGAGTTGGCAACCCTATTTGCTAGGACACCCCTCCCCCCCATTGCAAATCAGTGCGCAGTAGAAAAATGACCTCTTGCAATCCGTGACAGTGTTGCAGCCCCGTTCTCTTTTAACCATCCCGGTTGAACGTTGATGCCTCCCAGTTTTAGATGCCTCTGCTTTAGAAAGATGAAAAGTGTATCTGAGCACGTACAGAGTCCCTTTACAGGACTTCCTTCCAGGATGCCTAGCAGTTTTCTCAGCTATGCCTGCACCGCAGCCCTTCTCTGTCCCAGCCCTGCTTTCCCAGCCGATGCTGCTAGGCCTGCCCAAAAGGAGAGCGCCTCTTGCTTGTTTAATGCACTTGCATGCCACGCTCTCCTCAAAAGGGTTTCGCCCCAGGCCGTTCCAAATAATTTTTAAAAAATGCTAAAACTGCATTAAAGTCTGCATGCCACCGAGAAGAGCCACGCCCTGCCCTGCCCTAGCCCCAGAGAAGGTGAAGCGGGGGGAGTGCTGGGGAGGAGTGCGGGGGGGGCGCTGCCCGGGTCCTTGGCACAACACGCAGTAGCCGTGCCGTGCCGGTGCTGCCGGCTGGGCTTGGCGCTGTCAATGTGTACTCGGGGACTCCTTAATCCACGGGGTCGCTGACGTGATAAACAATAATGTCTCTTTTGGAGCTGTTACAACTTATCATGTTAATGTGCAGTTTGGGAGCCTTTAATTGGTGATTTGTGCACTGACTGTCAAAAATTTTTAGAACACATTTGCTATCATTTCTGGGGTGTTTGAGCAGCAACTGGCTTGCGACATCGGTGGGGAGCAGCAAACAGAACCACCCCCACCCCCCTCCAGCTGCCTGCGTCGGTCATGTCGAGGCAGATTCCAGCCTTCCATCCCCCGGCGCTAGAGGCTGGAAGCATTCCCACCTGTCCCAGACAGCGGGGCACCCCAAGGCATGTCGGGGTATTCCAACACACCCCGACCCTCAACACCACTGAACCCACCCCTGCGAACCAGGCTAGATGGGGGTGAAGCCTCTGTGGCCCACCCTGGATCCCTCTAATGGCTTCTCCCAAGCAAGTTTCCTCCCAGTGGGGCACGGACGACACATAGCACACCTGGACCCTGCACGACACTTTCCCAACCTCAAAATGGAAACTCTTTGGCCTCGAAGGATGCAGGAAAAACAAGAAGGAAGTGGCCGTCTGGGGCCTTCAAGATGAACTTGTTTTGAGCCTGGCACCATCGTTCATGGACTAGATTCCCTCCGCAACACACTTGCCAGAACTCACAAATGCCACACCAATGGCTACAGAGAAGCAACACGTTGGGTCCTGCCAGAGCCCTATCGGATTTCACGATGGAGCCTTTCAAGAAGGACTGGGTGGCAAGTTTACCTCTGAACCCTCTTGCGTGAAGGGAGAGCAGGGAGAGTGAGAGGAAGGGGAAAGGGGGAAAGGGGGGGGAGGGTGCCAAAGTTCTCCCCAGCTTCCCTGTGCGGGTTTCAGTTGAAGCATTAATTAAGAGCACCTGTCCTTGTAGTCAAGTTCTTCTTCATTAGGAATAAAGCGTGTGTCAATCTGTAATTAAAATTATGCATATTTTTTAAAATAGCTCTTTTGAAATAGAACCCCAGTCATCCATAGCTATTAATTTAATCAGCCAATTGAGCTCAGGTGAATTCATTCCTCCCCTCCCCTTGAATGCTAACAGGAGGGAATTCTGCAGGAGTTTTAACTGATTAAGTTACCATAGCAATGCTGCTTCTCTCTCGCCCAGCCTCTGGAGCCCCCCCCTGCCGCCGCTGCCACCGCCGCCGCCCCTTTGCCCACCACTAAAGGCAGGTTCAGACAACCACCCTCCAGGTCCCTTCCCCACTGCAGCTTCTCCTCCCACATGGAGAATTCTTTCTGAGGCCGGCCCTGAAATCAGCCACAACCAATTTCCAAAGCAATTCACACGCCGGAAAGGACGCTTGGGAGCCCTTGGCCCTGCTGTGGAGCCCCCTCCCCCTCCCCTGCCATCAATCACAGCGCAGACGATCAGGAACCTGCCTATGTCAACCAGATACCAAGAGGAGGGCGAATTCCTTTGCCATTCAAAAAATTGCATCAGCAGTTGCTCTTCTGGGCAGGTGATTGGCACCCCGAGAAAGCCCATAGAAAGGGGCATGAAGTGAACGCGGGGCGGGGGGGGGGGAGATGCAGATTTGGGCCAGGTGTGGAGTCCTAGGAAAGCTGGAATTTATTCCTAACAAAATAGAGGTGCTACTGGTGGGTGGGGGGAAGGAGGTTTGACCCAGGAATGGGGACACCTGCTGTTCTGGATGGGGCTGGACTCCCGCGATGGGGCAGGTTCATACCCGGTCCTACTGCTGGATAAGCAAGTGGCAGCTGTGGCCAGGCACACCTTTCACCAGCTTCAGCCCTTCCTGGGCAGGAAAGATCTTGCCACTGTGGTGCATGCCACGGCAACATCTAGATTAGATTACTGCAAAGTGCTCTCCTTGGGGCTACCCTTGAAGATTGTCCAAAATCTACAGCTGGCACAGAATGCTGAGGGCAGCACACTGTCTGGAGTGGGCTGTGGGTATCGTATCACCCACGTCTGGTTCCACCCACACTGGTGCCCATTTCCTTCTAGGCCCAATTCAAGGGTGCTGGTATTGATCTTTAAAGCCCTGTATGGCACCGGATCTGCTTACTTTAAGCACCACCTTTCCCCATAGTAACCCACATGACCAGCGTGGTCATACTGGGAGGCCCTGCTTGGCGGGCGGGGGGGGGGATCTGAGGTGAGTGGCTGGCAGCCTGGCAGCGGGCCTTCTTGGCGCTGGCACCCCAGCTCTGGAGTCCCCTCCCGCCTCCTGCTGTCATTGCCTTCCACCAGCGGGTGAAGGGCCCCCAGGAGGACACTCTTACCGGTCCTCCTCCCGGGATAGGCTTTTGCAGGCCCGGACTCGTGGACTCTGCAGGGCCCAGTCCAACAAGAAGGAAAAGCTGCCCTTCCCCGCGAAGCCCCGCCGGCTGAAGGCTCCGGCCTCCTCCTCTGCCATTTCTCTGGCCGCCGCCGCCGCCGCCGCCGCCCCCCTCCCCTCCTACCCCGGCAGCGCCGGCCTTCAGACGCGCCTCCCCTCCCGCGGCTTCGGGGCTGCTGGGCGGCCGCCGAGAGCCAGGAGTGCCCGAGGGGGGCACGTGGCCCCCGCCCGCCGGCCCGGCCCTGCTCCGCCCCCGCGGGCCCTTGAGGAGGCCCCTCCCGCCGCCGCCGCCGCCGCCCGCCGCCGCCGCCTGCGAAAGGCCTTCCGACGGGGCGGCAGGGGCGGGGCGCGGGCGGGCGGCCCTGCGGCAGCTGCTTGGGAATGCGCGGCGCGTCCCTCGGGCGGCGCGTCCTGCGGCAGGGAAGCGCGGCCGAGGCCTCTGTCGGCGGCGAGGCATTGCCGCGCTCAGGAATATCTGCGGCGCGGCGGGCGCGGGGAAAGCGGGCCATAAATCGCGGGGGGCGGAGGCTCCGCGGGCGCCGCAGCTCCGTCTCCATCACAGCCGCGGAAGCCGGGACGCCCCGAGCCCCGCGGGGGGCCGGGGGGGGCGCGCCGGTGGAGCAGCCTGAGCCGGCGGGGAAAGCGGCCGGGCTTGGCCCGGAGGGCAGCTGGCCGCCTCTGGGCGTTCCCTTGGAAGGCTGCCCGTCTCCCGAGCCCCGCCGGACTCCGCTTGGCGACCAAACCGGCAGCCGCCGCCGAACGCAGGCCCGGAGCCCAGCGCGACCCCTGCCACTCCGCGGCAAGGGCCCGCCCGCCTGCCACCTGGGCACCTTGGGGAGCCTGGCATCCTGCCGCGGTGGGCGGGGGTGTCCTCCCCCCCGCCGCTGACCGCTTGCTCGGGATGTTCGCAGCGGGCCCTCAGGAGTCCAGGCGGCCCCCCGCATGGGCTCTCGAGGGGGCAGCTGCTTTTCTTTGGAATGTGCCGCCCTCGCTCCAGGGCAGAGGCTGGCACGAGGGAGCCCCGTGGGTTATGAAGCCCTGTGATGATGGCTGTGAGCGCAGGAGGTGCCTGGCCAGGCTATTGGCAGGCAGGGCGGGGGGGGGTGGATTTCTGACCCTGTAGGGAGGCCCGGCTCTTTCTGAGAGTCCCCACCCCACCCACCCCCAGGAGCGGCGAAGGGCTGCGGCTCCCCACCCGCCAGGAGTTCTTTGCTTTGCCGCAGGGTTGACATTTGAGTCCTCCTGGCTTTGGGTGCAGGTGCAGAGTGCAAGACTGCTTCTTGGTTCTGAGATGGAAGGGAAGGCAGAGAAGGGGCAGGCTGCATTCTCTCCACAAAAAGAAACAAAGTGGGATTTGCAGTTTAGAGGCACCCCCTTATATTTCACAGTGTTGATCTGCTAATTTGTGATCTCACATCACCTGGCTACAGGTGTTCTAGAACAGGGCTTGGAGTGCTGGACCGCAGGTCTTGGTGGTTCTTTGTATGAGAGTTGTTTCAAGACATTCCTCATTCATTTAGTCTTTATCTGCAGACCTGGGCCGTTTCCAGACAGCTTACCTTCTGCCGCTCCATGCCGCAACATCGCGGCTCGTGCCGGAGAAAACGCAAAAGAGTGCGTTTTCTCGCGCGAGTTTTGCGCAACATCGCGCAAAACTCGCGCGAGAAAATGCGATATTTCGCGTTCACCACAGCACTAGCCGCGGCGTTGCGGCATGGAGCGGCAGAAGGTAAGCAGTCTGGAAACGGCCCTGGAAATATTACATGGTGTCAGAAGTGGAGAATGAGGTGCATGCTACATTAAGCCGAAAGCCATTTCCTTGGTAGAATAAGCTGCTGTCGAAGCCACACCCAAAGAAAACTGGGAATGCATCGGAAAGCCCTCCTGAAGAGCAGAAACTTTGGCAAACTTAGGTTGTTGCCACCAACAAGCCTGAAGTTAGCAAGAGATGTGGCCAATAACTGGGGCAAAATAACTAGTCACAGGTTTGAACTCCACTTGGCAGCTGTAGAACCAGAGGAGAAAAGTGGTCAAATCAAATCCTCCACTTTTCCTGCATGTTGCTTGAGAGGAGACTTTGGACTTCCATAACAATTTTTGGTTTACAGAAGCTGAGAGAGTAGGCAACTAAAAGCCACCATGACCGAGTTGCTCCTTGTTTTGTCTTTTGAGGCAAGGAAGGTCCATCTTTGGGAGCCAAGGGCTGGGCCAGAGGCACAGGCCACTGGGCTCACAGCTTGGGCCCGAGGAACCCTCTTTGAGCCTGCAGGCTAGACCTGCCAGGCAAGGAGAAAGCAGCACCCATCAGCCTCGGCTCCGCCTTCCTTGAGCCTCTGCATTGCTGCTGCGGCAGCTGTTGGCCCCTGGCTCCTCCTGGCCGTGGCTTGCAACTGAGGCCGGATGGGAGGCAGGGGAAGAGTTCCAGTTCAGCTGAGCTGGAAGAAATGCTGGTGGGGAGGGGGAGTCTGGTTGGAGATGGCCGGTCACCCTAGTTACAGCGGACCACCCTAGTTACAGTCCTCCTCATCCTGCCGGCCAGAGCCCAGTAGACTTCTGACCACCTACAGAGCTCTGCTGGCCTACGCCGTGCAGACACAATGGCCGTGGATGAGTGTTGCTTCTTTGCTGCCGTCACTGCCGTGGAGTATCCTTTAAAATGGGCTTTAGCCCATATCCTGTTGGCTTTGTCCCACGCTTTGCTCCCCTGTCACTGTCGCCATCTCTCTTGCCTTTTAATTGCTTGCCAAGGAGCTGCCAGGGCTCTAATGCCCGAGAGAGGGCACCTTGGGCAATCCGTTGCTTATTGTTTAGTTCCTGAGTTCAAGTCCAGCCGCTGGTTGTTGCCCCGTGCTATAGCCTGGAATGAGAAGCTCCTGCAACTTATCCACATGGCGGCCCCATCGGTGTCTCTGAGCCCTGAGGCAGAATTTCTCACCTTGCTTTATTATGGAGCTGGATGGCTTGAAGAGGGCAAGGAGACATCTCGAATGCCCCAGCAGGAAACGCTCACGGACTCTGGCAGGTCATGCTACGGAGCTCACTGGAAGACCTCTGGGGTGGCCGTGAAATCCCGCTCTGCTGTGCCTGTTGCAGCCTCCAGTTTGCACCCAGTCAGCTACTGAAAATAACGTGACACTTGTTGAATCCAAAGTCGGAGTCTTTGTGCTCCCAGGGACTGATCGTCAGCTATGATGCTTTTGCAGAGTTCATGGTGGAGAAAATCTCTCAGGTGTGCTTTGGCCATAAGGCAGCTGAGGCCCTAGTAACCCCCCATCACAACATCTGGTCCCTTAATGGATCTCTGTGATCCAGTTACTGCAATAGATGCTGACAGGATCCTGGGACTTCTGATAGCCAGCCACCACATGCCCTTCAGACCTTTTCCCATCTCTGGTATTTAAAGCTGTCCCTAATGTCCCTTGTGAGTCAGTCACTGACCCTCATCCATCCCTTGCTAAAAAAAAACATCCTTAGAGAGGAATGACGGGGCCAGTGGCCACCCAGTCCCTGATTTGCCCCTCCTGGGCAAAATGACGGGAAAGGCGGTTGCAGAGCAACTCCAGGCCTTCCGGGACCAATCCTCTGCCTGAGACGCCTTTCGGCCTGGCTTCAGGCTGGGCCATGGGACAGAGACCGTGCTGCTGGCCCTGCCGGGCGTCTTTCGTCTAAACATAGACAAGGGCGACGTCTCTGCAGCTCCTGCGAGACTTAGCAGCAGCCTTTAACACAGTGGACCGTGCCATCCAGGTGAGTGCTTTGGGCCATCAATATGCTGATGATACCAGCTCTACATTCTTTACCCAAATTGCCTGGTGACGTGGTAGAGACTCTGAACCAGTTTCTGGCAGCTGTAGTGAAATGGCTGAGGGTAAACAAGGCAAAACTGAGTCCTGACACAATGGGGGTCATGTTGGCTGGGAAGGCCAGCGTCCAGAAGGACACAGGCGCCCCACTTCTGAAGCCCAAGGGTCCAAATAGTGAGATGGGCTTATCTTGTTTCTTATGAACAGTGTGATTTTTATAATATATATTGTTGACTTTACTTGTTGATAAATACATGCTATTTTTGTAAATATTTATAAGTTGAAATGCAGATTTTGTATAGAGCTATTCTTGTATTTCATATTTATTGTAATTTATATTGTATTTATTATGGTTATTGGATGTTTTTGATGTATTTTTGGAATTGCTGGTTGTCACTTTTAAATATTTGAGGCTCTGTCCCTTTAAAGGATTCTCCTGCTGTTTGAGATCACTTGCTCTTTACAAGTTGAATGCTTTTGATTGCTTTGCGCTCAGCCGCTATTATGGACCTTCTGATTTGCCGGTGCTACGTGTACAGTAAGCTTGGTGACGGATATATTTGGATCTTTATTCATATTGTAGCTTTTGAGTATGTACTCTTAACATACCTGTTTCATGATGATAACGTACGTTCCACCGTCCCTGAAGAAGTTTCCACGAAACCTCAGGCATCGTGCCAGCCCTGAATGTTGGGCAGGAGGACTTTGTCCATTGGCCACTTTGCCCTTCAGCTCACCACTTGCAAGAATTATAAAGACTGAGAGAGAAACATTTTCGAGATTGATTACTTTGATTCGTTTACCTTTGTATGGACTTTTTCCTTATTCTGTTTATTGTTCTTTGCGTATACATTTTTGCATCTGCTAATTAACTGTTTGTGGGTCCGGGGATTCATGTGAATATTTGATTGATTACAATATACATGTACTGGTTGTTTATTTTTTGCTTGTTGCCTTCATTTGTGGTTCTCCACTCTTATTGGTCCCTTGCAGAGATACATGCAAATAGTCCTATCTCCTCAAGGGAAGGGGCTGGAGACATACTTTAAAAATGAAATCTGGGAATTCGGAGAACCTGCTAAACCTGTCATTACAATGGTATATTGATATAACGAAATTCTAGTGCTGGAAAAACTTTTTTCTGCATGCTTATTTCAATATATAATAATAATAACAAGAACATTCGATTTATATACTGACCTTCAGGACAACTTAATGCCCACTCAGAGCAGTTTACAAAGTGTGTTATTATTATCCCCACAACAATCACCCTGTGAGGTGGGTGGGTCTGAGAGAGCTAGAAGTTGGGACTGACCCAAGGTCACCCAGCTAGCTTCAAGCGGAGGAGCAGGGAATCAAACCTGGCTTTCCAGATTAGAGTCCTGCCGCTCTTAACCGCTACACCAAGCCAAACTGTTAAAAAAATCAAATGAAACCACTTGGCTTGGGGGTGCGGGGGAGTAGATGGAGGGATTTGACAAGGATGATAGTTCAGTCACTGAAAAGTGTCTTGGAGGGGGTGGGAGGGGAAAGAACAAAGTAAACCAGAAGAAAACTTACATATGAGGAAACAAGATTCAAAATCAGCTTCGTGTGCAGAAATCAGGATAAACTGGAGCGGTATGGGGCCAGCGCTGATGAAAACGCCCGGTGTGGAAGAGCCCATAGTAAGAAAGGCTCCCGCTCTTCTGTCACTTTGCAAAATACATAAAATGGAATTGTTCAGGAAAGTATTTGCACAGGGATGTAGTGAATGGGAATTTTACAGGAGGGCAGTTTCTATATAGGTAACGAAACTTTCATTTTAATCGCCTGTGAAATTGTTGGGCAGCCTTTTATATGCGTTGCTTACTGGATGTACTGTACGGTCAGCATCTTGTAACTGTGAAATTCAGATTTTGGGATGTTGTTTCTCTAATTGTGAAATTCAGTTTATGCTGTGTATTATACTGTTCCTATTTCTTTGTTCTTTAATTTGTGCGATGCAGTTTTATTATATTGTTCATGATATGCACTATACTGTCTTTATTGCATCATCTTCCATAACTCTGTAATCTGCCTTGAGTCTGAATGATAAATACAGACAACAAATTACGTAAATAAATAAGTCTGAAGAATACTGTGTGCTGAAGGAGAATGAAATTTTTGCAAGTAGTATTTTTTTACATGCACACAAAAGCAGATCAAGCTATAGATCTCTCTATTTCAGAATTAAGATGACTTGGGGAAAATGTGATTTTTGGTGATTTGAATCAGTTGCATTTTGCTACCACAGACTAACACGGCTAACTCCTCTGCATCTATGACCCAAGATAATGTCCTCAAAGAAAGTCTCCTCCGTGATGTAGGAGATTTACCACTAGACATCACCCTTTAGATTTGTAGGGAATGTGAAGGCACTGGCCAAAGAGTGGAATTCAGCTGAAGGGGTTCTCTGGGCCCCAAACTTAAAGTAGCAGAGGACAAGACAGTCATCTTCAAACACAGAAATACCCTTCCTCACAAGCAATTGAGGGGGTGGGGGGAATGGAAAGAGAAAAGCATGCAAAAATATTGCCCTGCTGCATGTTTCTTAACAGTATATTCAGAAAACTTCCTTTTCATTCTAGGTAGCACAATCTGCCACACTGGAGCACAAAAAATTAAGTGCACACAGTTGCAGGTACTCTAGATGTGACTTTTCTGTTCATATAGTCCAAGTAAGTAAATCTTGCACGGAAGAAGCCAGGGAATGGATTCTGCCCTGGGCTTTATTTCAACTGGAACGCGGTGGAACGGAATTCCGGCACCTCTTAAAAATGGTCACATGGCCGGTGGCCCCGCCCTCCGATCTCCAGACAGAGGGGAGTTTAGATTGCCCTCCACATCGCTGAGCAGCGCCCCTCTGTCTGGAGATCAGGGGGCGGGGCCACCGACCATGTGACCATTTTCGCAGAGGCCAATTTAAACTTTAAAAAACTCCCCTCTTGTTCCAGCTGACCCAAAGTGACATCATTGTGCAGTCTTGAGTTCCACCACCTCTTTTCCCAGAAAAAAAGCCCTGATTCTGCCAATGCAGATGAATGAGACGGGTATCTCCTTTAAACTGCATCTGACGAAGAGAACTGTGATTCTCGAAAGCTTATGCTACAATAAAGTTGGTTAGTCTTAAAGGTGCTACTGGACTCTTTTTGATTTTGCTACTACAGACTAACACGGCTAACTCCTCTGGTCCTTTAAACTGGACACTGGTGTTCAAGTTGATATTATCTGAACAGAAGTATAGAAGTTGGTCTGGAAGGGCAAAACGGGAATCAACAGAAGTCAGCATGGCTGGTTACTCTTGAGCAAATATCCCTGTTGGGTTGAGCAGCTTGCAAAAAACAAAAAAGCAGTGCTGTCTCTTAAACAGTTACAGCCTTCTGATCCCCATTGACTTTCATTGAGTCAGGAGGTATAGCTCTTTAGGATAGCAAATTAAATCCGGTTGATCATGGATAAGTGTGAGGAGGGGACTTTTTTTGCACGTCCAGTTGAAAACAGACAGCCAATGCATGCCAAAAAAGGTCCCCACGCCTTATGGCATGGTTTGTAACAAATGCCAGCCGTCAGCAGAGAGTAGCGTGGAACAGAGGTAGTTTCCACAGTGGTTATTTGTTCCGAATTCCGTGTTGTTGGGAAGCTAGGCTTTCTTCCGGCCTCCCCACAGCAGCATTAGTGAACCTTCCAGGGGCTTCCTGCTTTTCTTCAGTCTTTGGGAAGGAGTGCGGCACAGCCTGGACGGCTGGGCTGCTGCAAGGGTAGGAAAGTTTGCATTTTTGTGGTCCCTCCCCAGCGGTGGTCCTAACCAACAGGCAACAGGGGCTCTGCCCTGGGCTCCAAAAGAGGGGGGAGAAGAAGAAAAGCATTGAATTTCCTGCATTGCGCAGGGGGTTGGACTAGATGAACCTGGAGGTCCCTTCCAAACCTACGTTTCTTTGATTCTGTGCTTCTAGGTTCCTTTGGCCACTTGGACCTGCCTGCCTGGGGCTTGCGCATCTGTCTTCTGGCATGAGGGGAGGGCCACATGTAGAAATCGCCCCCTAAGTCCCGCCTGTCCTCCAGGGCTCTGAACCAGTCCTCCTGATTTTGGCCACATGCAGATCCAAGTGACTGACAGCCTAGGAGCCCATGGAGCGGCACTGGGGGGGAGGGGGGAGCCAACCTCACCCTCAGCTTGAGAAGGGGGAGGAGAGACTCTTTTCCTCAGCCAGGGTCCTGGAGCGCTGGACAAGGGTGTCTGTTTAGCCAAGATTTTTATTTGGTTTTTAGGTAAGGTTTGGGGCAGATTGGGCAGGGGGGTTAGTTTTAGGTGCTAAGTAAGCACCCAGAAGTACCAAATGTACCTGGGCAGTTTCTGAGAATGTGAGGTGAAAGGCTACACCTACATCTCTGAGATAACCTCATGTTGTCTAATATCAGTCCTAGAATTGATTATGTTCTGTTTCAACATTGCTTCAACCCCGTATTGGATCCTTGCTAATTCTTTGTCTTTGTAAAATCCCATGACATTATTTACGGAAATGTCCTTGATACTGATTGTATTAATCTGCCTTGAGTCCCAATGAGGAAAGCGGACTATAAATGACATAAATTAAAAAATGAACAAATAAATAAATAAATAAACAAACCTGCCAGGGGGGAGGGGAATCAAATCTCCCCCCAATGTTTGTGTATGTTCACTGAGGCTCAGTTTCCACATATTAAATCCCATTAGGAAAAACATATCATCTCTGGGGAGAGAAATGGAGATCCAGCTGTACATTCCATACTGAAGTGTTCCGCACTAAACCTTTACCTTGTGACGCATCAGATTTTCTGGAAAGAAATCTTTGTTGTTCATCACCGTTTGTGTCTTGTCTGCCTATCCAAAATAGCTGTGAAAGGGGGTTATGCTTATCTTACAACAAGAGCACAAATCTTCCAGGCTACCAGCCAGTTGGTCAAAGCTTGCGCGCGCGCGCGCGCGCGCGCGCACACACACACACACACACACACACACACACACACACACACACACACACACACACACACACACACACACACACACACACACACACACACACACACACACACACACACACACACACACACACACACACACACACACACACACACACACACACACACACACACACACACACACATTTTACTGATCATTGGTGGCTGGGGTTGAAACAAAAGGAGGGGCCGAGGGTGGGCGGGCTGGAGCCGTAAGTCCAGGGGCTGCTTTCCTCTCTCGTTCCCCCTCCCCACCCTGCTACCACAGCCTTCTTGCTTGGCGCCAGCAGGGGGGCCAGCTGAGGGGCAGTGATTCTGGGCTCCTGAACAGGGACCAAGAAGCACCAAGGCTGCCTCGGCCCTCCCGTGTGACAGTTGTTCCCCCTGCCCTCGTCTCTGCAGTGGCCATTTCTTCCCCCATGGCAGGGGAGGCTTTTTAAAAAACCAGCAAGCGAATATCATTACAGCTTTGTAACAATCAGCGTCTCATGTTCTCTGAATTCCCAGCTTCCATTTAAAAGAAAAATGTCTTGCCCCTTTGCTTGCAGAGAAATAAGAGGAAAGGCGTATCTCTGCAACAAAGAGAGCTGGAGACTTAAGGTTTTTTACAGAATTAAAGCTGGGGATTCAAATAACCTGTTAGACAGACTGATGTATCATTGTAGTGATTTAGCCATATGCAATTGCTGATTTTTTAAAAAAAAGACTAACAAGGAAGGACTCTCAGCCTACTTGGAGAACTCCCCACATGTGCTGAAAGATCTGACTTTATAAGTTAACCAAAAGAGGAAGAAAGCAAGCTCAGAAGGACTGAAGAGGCCCCAGAAGGGACAGAGTTTTGGCAGCGGCTGAGATCCGATGAAGAGGGGGAAGGAGCAACGGGGCCTGGCGGGCCCAAGTCCTGCAAGCTCAGAGAACTGGGGTGTGTGTGTGTAGGGTTGCCATCCTCCAGGCAGGGCCTGGACTACGGTGATCTCCAGACCGCAGAGTGCTATTTCCCTGGAGAAAACGGCTGCTTCCGAGGGCGGACTGCGTGGCATCACATGGCAACCTTCCTGTACCCAGGCCCCGCCCTCCCAAGGCTCCACCCACAAACCTCTTGGAATTTCCCAGTCCAGAGCTGGCCGCCTAGAAAGGCGGGGTTTGTAGAGTGTTTCCCATCACCACCGTCCTCGTGGCCTCCCACCCTTGCTTACATCAGACACTACGTTTTGTTCAAGTTGTAAAAGGTCTTTTTTGAAATCCCAGCCTCCGATACTTATTCATCTACTTACTTCCTTGTGGGGTCAGCCACGCCACACGTCTTCCGGACTGCACTCCTCTTCCTTGTCTGTTCTCAGCACCTGACATTCAGAGGTATACTGCCTGTGAATGTGGAGGTTCTGTTTAGTTCTCGCCACAGGTTTGCCTACTCCTTTCTACCAATGTTTGGATCACCAAAGCCCAGAATACTGATTCCAGCACCTCTCGGGTGCCCACAAACACCCTCCTCTAAAGGAGGGTCATTGAGGAATGAGGGCTGAACAAAAGACTTCTCTGATGGCCACACATTCTTAGACACATTGAAGGAAGATCAGCACAGGAATAATTAGTGGCAAGCCGGAGCCTTTCACATGCAAAGCACTCTTGCGGGGGGGGGGGGGGCTCAGGAATTATACTCCCCTCCCCCCCCCAGCACAGACCCCTTGGGGAGAAGAATGCAGCTGGATCTCCTTCCATGTGGGCCTTTTGGGTGTTTTCCTTCCAAGGGAAGCCCTCTGAATGATCCTGGAAGTACACAGGCAACACGAAAGAGAGCCTATTCACAGAAGGAGCAAGAGGAAGAAAACAGGCCGAGAATCACACACAGAGAGAGAAAACGGACCAGGGGAAGTGACGGGCTTTGCTTAGTTCCCCCAACAGGCCGCTCGCAGCCCAGGCAGCAGAGGATTTCGGCGTTTCCAGCCTCTCCGGCTTCACTCTTGCCTCTGTCTTAGAGGCCTCTTGCTTGCTCTCGTCCAATGGGAAGCTCCTGGTACCAGAAGCCAGTATAACTGGCAGGGGGAGGGGGCCGTGGAAAACAGTCTGGCACCTGCTGGGAGCAGGAGTGCTGCAAGGGGAGGGCGTCTTTTGGCCCCGTGGCCTGGCATTTCTGCTGCTGAGGAGCCAGGCAGTGTCTCTTGCAAACCATTTCCAGTCCCTGGCTCTCCGGGCAATTTTCCCCTGCAGGGCTTCTTTGGCAGCAGCTTCTGAAGCTTCCATCGCGACCATAAACAGGAATCTAGCAGCACCGTAAAGACTTTTATCCCAGCATGAGCTTTTGTGCACCAATGCCTGCCTGCAGCCTTCTAACAGCACCTCTCTCCTTTGAGGCCTGTGCTGGTGGCTCTTCTGGTTGGGGGGGCTCCCCTCCCCCCCTTCCTGCTGCCCTTCAACCCTTGGCTGTCCTAAAGCTTTCTCTCCCCCCCCCCACTGGCCTTTTTGGTTCTGGGCCGCATACACTCAGGCACAGAGGGTCATCATCCTCAGCACGCCACGTGGTTTGGATTCACCTTCGTGATGGTGGGGAAAGAGTTCAAGCGCTCAAGAACTTCTTTGTTCCCAGGAGAGCAATCAGGGGTTTGTGCAGCGGCTCTCCTAGGTCACCGGCAGAGCTCATTCACATCACCGGCCTCCTGGCACTTCTCACTGGAGAGGCTGCGGATTGAGCCTGGGACCTTCGGGGTGCCAAGCGGATGCCTCGCCACTGAGCCATGCCCCCCGCCAGCTACTGCCCCTCCCCTGCAATATTTGTCAGAGGGTGAGTAGAGAAAGCCCCCCTCCAGATAATGCTCCACCCACCTCCAGCTTTCCAAAAGTGAGTGTAAGAACGGAAGTTGCAGGAGGTGAACGAGAAGGTAAGTTCTGCCAATGCGCCCCCAGATGTGAGCACATGTAGTTGTCTTCTACTGAGTCGGCCACTGGTCCCTCAAGGTCAGGCTTGTCCACTCTGGCTCTCCAGGGTCTCAGGCAGGGGTCATTTCCAGCACCCATGATGACCTGATCTTTTTGGAAACTAGAGGTGCTGGGGAGCGAAGCTGGGAACTTCCGTGTGGCAGAGCAGGTGCTCTTCCTGAGCCAGAATTCTTGCCAAAGGCAGCGGCCTTCTCTTGGCCTCTCAGTCAAGGTCAGCCTCCTTGGCTCTGACGGGCGGCAGCTCTGCAGGTTCTTGGGCAGAGGGGGGTCTTTCCCATCACCCCCTCCTTCTTTCAACTGGAGATGCTGCTGCAGAGCGAACTTGGGGGGCTTCGGCAGGCCCGGAGCCCCATCTCCTCTCTGGGAGGAAGAGGGCTAAAAAGCCACACCCGGGACCGCTGGAGGGCTGTGCCCTGGGCTTGCTCTGTGGGAGATGCCTGGCAAACTCGGGGGGGGGGCTCCCTCCTCCACCATCCCACAGGGATGCGCAAAAGGGCACTTTTATGAAACTGACATGGTTGCAGCTTTCATTTATTCACGTTATTTATGGTCCACCTTTCTCACTGAGACTCGAGATGGATTGTTAAAAGTTTGTAAATGTATTTATTGCTGGCTGTGAGTAAGGCAGCTTATAAATCAACCCATCAGTGGTAAGCAAGCCCAGGTGTGGGAGTGCCCAGGAGGGTTGCCCTTTCCCACGTGGGTAATTTCTGGAGATTTGGGGGTGCAGCCTGGGGAGGGCAGAGTTTGGGGAGAGGAAGGACCTCAACGGAGTATATCATTGAGTCCACTCTGCAAACCAGCTGTTTTCTTCAGGGGAACTGAACTCCACCCGGCGGTTGGCAGTCCTAGCTCTTCAGTCACACAGAGCTCCTCACTGCAATGGTTTGGCTGTTTTTCCCACCAGCATTTCGGGATTACCTTCACTGGGGCAGTGCACTGAGCCAACTTTTAGTAGGACAAGCATGCTGTTGGCTTCTGCAGTTTGCTAATTTGCTCAGAGCAACTTATGGACAAGGGATGTGTCTTCTCTGGACTGAATTACAGGAATTATTTTGACCCAACCTATTAATTAAAAGCTCATTAAGACCCCAAATTTGTGATGGATCAGCAGTGGACTTGGCACAGTAGCTTAATGTAATGATTTCTTGCATTACTTTGCTAATCAGCTTTAGTCTGATTCAATTTATGCCAAAGTGACTGTCCTAATTTCTAATTAAGGCAGAAACGCCAACACCGCATGTGAATTGCAACTAAGCAACGATCTAAGGCAGGAGCGGAGTTCCACCAGGCCACACAAGCCCCTTTCCACGGGGCTCATGCAGAGACAGCGTTCCTCCAGGGCTTTGCCGTCCTTGCACAACACTCACTTAGCAAGATGCTTTTGCCAGAGGGATCAGCTGTAGAAGAGAACACGAGAAACTTTGCACAAAAGTATGCCTGCTAATTCAAAACATTTATGTTAGCCGATATAAATTTATTTAGTGCCATAAATTACATAATTGAATTTTTATTTCCTTCATATATTCGAGTGAAATAACTAATATTTTGAGTAGGCTGGGCCTGCAGATGTCTTTCACAGGAACATATTTCCTGTAATATTATGCCTGTATAAAGCTGACATTTAAACAGTTTAATAAATGAGCAGTTGTTTGACTTGTTTCAGATTCAATACATTCTGCTATATTAATAAAATATATTTCATAAGGCAGTTCAATAGACCATTGCCATATGAGGGCCTTGATTTATTAGAGATACTTTTGCTATTAGGGTGGGATAGATACTCAAAATGTCATTAAGGTTAAAATAATAATCCATCATGCTAATTAGAGCCTATTTTTCATATGCAAATATAATTAAGCATACACTTCTCAATAACTTTAAAGTGAATTACTGAAGCTGGGCGAAGCATGCTGGGTGGGGGAGAGAGGGAGGAGAGGAGACCTTTCTTGGCACAAAAGAAATGGCCCTTTCTCCATTAGAATATGCAGCTCAAGCCAATTTGGCCCCAAGGCTCACAGCTCAAGGGTCAAGCGGCATCAGAGAAGACCAAGGCCTTTGGGGAGCAGAAACAGGCTGGGTTTACTGGTGTCTATCGCAAAGGGATTTGTTTTACCCAGGGCTTTTTTCCTGGGAAAAGAGGTGGTGGAACTCAGTGGGTGGTGGCCCCACCCCCTGATCTGAGGGGAGTTGAGATTGCCCTCCGTGCCGCAATGTGGAGGGCAATCTCAGCTCCCCTCTGTCTGGAGATCAGGGGGCGGGGCCCCCAGCCATGTGACCATTTTCAAGAGGTTCCGGAACTCCGTTCCGCCGTGTTCCAGCTGAAAAAAAGCCCTGGTTTTACTGTTCATTTATTATTGCATGTGTTTCCTTTTGTGGTTGTCTCCCAGGGGATCCTTTTTGGCTGCAATATGAAGGAAGCCTTGTGGCTATGTTCTTGGTGAAGCCGACTTATGCGGAACCAGAGCATTGGTCCACCAAAGGCCGGACTCAGGCCGGCAGCAGCTCTCCCAGGGGCTCAGGCACAGGCCTTCCACATCCCCTGTGACCTGATCCTGTTAACTGGAGATGCCACTGGGAATTGGACCCGGGCCTTCTGCATACCTGGCTGGCACCCACGTGCTCTACCGCTGAGCCCCACTGACCCCTCCCTGGAAGCGGCCCTCAGGAGAGGAAAAGCAGGTTGTAGGGTGGGGGGAAAGGGGGCTCTTCCAACACTCCCTGCAGCAGCTGCATGGCAGACCCCGCTCGGCCTTGGCCTGGGCCTCTAGCAGTGTGAGCCACAAACCACTTCATTTCTATCAGCTTTCTCAAAAAGCAGAAGCCCTAGAATTCAAGGTTGTTCTGAACTTGCAACTTCAGAGTACTTAAGAGAACTCAGCTGCAGCAATAGGCATTTCTCCAGGCCCTCTTCGAGTGATCAAGACACTTTAAGCAGATGCTCTCAGTAATCCTTACAACAGCCCTGTAAGGTAGGCCAGCACGCTTTGTGTCTTGCAGGTGGGCAACAGGCTGAGAGAGAGATTCTTGCCCAAGGCTACCAAGGCATAATTTGGACTAGGGACACTACAACCCAGACATGGGATACCTCCAGGTCATTGGTTATTTGAGTTATTTATTTTATTTTGAAAACTGTGAGCCCAGAGGCTCCTAAGGCGGCTTCCTTAAAGACCCACTACTAGATTTCCAGGGTAGGAGCTTTTGAGAGCCAGCAGCCAGCACTCCCTGACTCTCGAAAGCTCCTACCCTGGAAATCTAGTAGTGGGTCTTCAAGGTGCTCCTGGACCGGACCAATTCATTATACATATAGTAGGCTAATCTAACAAAGTTAGAATATATAATTAATATTAAAATAGATCACTGAAAATGTTTAAAGTTTTATGTATGTATACTCTTGAGTTTCCATACCCTCTTACTTATAATTATTGTTCTAAATAATTATGTTATGGAATTTTCAGCGTCATTCTTACTTTATAGTAGGTAATTCATAAGATTTGGTATATATAACTAATATTAAAATAGATTAAAAGGTAAACAAAATAATTAAACTAACAATTTAAGATACTAAATTTTATCAGGCTGAGTAAAATCTTGAAAGCAAAATGTTTGGACTGGAGTCTTATTTTCGGACAAACCTCAGAGATGCCTCTCAGTATCTTATTTAGATGTTTTAGATAAAAAATTGTTTTTATCAATTTTAACTGTTCACCGCCCAGAGCCCCTGGGATGGGCGGTATATAAATTGAATAAATAATAATAATAATAATGTAACTCACTGATGATGGGGGGGGAAATCTTTTTGAAGCTCATATATATTCTCTTATTTATAATTAATGTGATTTATTTATCTAGGTTATAGAAATTGTCAAACTTTTTTCCTAAATATTATTGTTCATATTATGTTCCTATTAGGTAAAAAAAGGTAAAGGTAGTCCCCCGTGCAAGCACCGAGTCATTACTGACCCATAGGGGACGTCGCATTACGACGTTCTCTTGGCAGACTTTTTACGGGGTGGTTTGCCATTGCCTTCCCCAGTCATCTACACTTTACCCCCAGGAAACCGGGTACTCATTTTACCGACCTCGGAAGGATGGAAGGCTGAGTCAACCTTAAGCCGGCTACCTGAACCCAGCTTCCGCCGGGATCGAACTCAGGTCGTGAGCAGAGCTGGGCGGTGTTCCTATTATTAATGTTCCTATTATCTCTCTATTATCTCTGTGCTTTCTCTCTATGATTGAATTACTTCAGTATATATATAATAGGTTAACCTATCAAATTTAGAATGGACAACTGACACTAAAATACACAAACAGTTAAGCTAAATAGTGAAACAAATAACTAAATATATTAAATATTTTGTGATAGAATATAATGTAGAATGCAAAATCTTTAAAGTTTTACCTATGCTGAATTCTGCTAAAAATAGGTTATCCTATATATTTAGAAACGTTGTAGCTTATTGCTTTTCTGCTTTTCTTTTTTTTATAATGGAAGTGAGGGAGAGGAATAAAAGTATTTTGTATGTTTTGATTATCTCTTTCATGCAGTCCAGATGTATTATTGTATATTACACATACTCTCTGCGAAGTAGTCTAATGTACTTTGTGTAAGGTTCTGTGTACTTTCAACTGCTATTTCTGTCTCTTTTAAAAATAAGATTTATTTTTTTTAAAAGGTGCTGCTTGACCTGAATCTTGCTCTTCTGTTGCTGGGACCCCGATTCTGCTCCCCGCCTGAAACTCCCCTGCTGCAGTCCCTCCCCTGGCTACCTGTCACTGGCTGCTGGGCTCAATTCAAGGGACTGGCCCTCCCACGCAGAGCTCTTCACAGCCTTCCTGCCCATCTTCCTTACGGGGCTGCCTCTCCCTCTGTGCCCTCCGTGGCAGCTTTTCTCATCTGAGCACAGCCTTCTGCAGATATCACCCTGCCGCTGAGCTAAACCCACAGCTGCCCGTACAGACACGTGCCTTCTCCGTGATGGCCCCCACCACACGGAACAGCCTGCCTGAAGAGGTCAGGAGGGCCCCCACTCTCCTGGCTTTCTGCAAACTATGCAAAACTGAATGAATCAAGAAGGCTTTTTACTCAGAGAGGAGGGCTGTGCTGTAAGGAAGTGCTCTCAAAAGAGGTGAATAAATAAAGGGATCCGGAGTATAGATTCCTCTGCTGTGTATTGTCTGTTGCTGTCTGTTGTGTCTTAGAATTGCTTGTGCTCGACTTCAGCATTTCTTCAGCTCTGGGTAGTGGGTTTCTGATAGTTTTAGAAATCTTTGCAAATTGACATTTCTATACCTTACCGCATTGCTTATTTAAATGTCCTTGAAACTGACTGTCCTGACTCACACTGTGTAATCGGCATTGAGTCTCATGAGAAAAGCGGATGATAAACAGCGTAAACAACAACAACAAGGATGACGACCACGCGTGGGTGGATGTGCCCCCTGCTCCGTCTTGCCCTCAGGGAGCACAGCCGGCAGAGCTGGTGAGCAGCAACTAAGACTGGAGAGGGGGGAGGGGGGTCGCCTTTGGCACTGAAGGCTCCCCCTCCCCGCCCTGAATGCCTCCTCCTCCGCTGCTCCTCGGGCAGGGCACCAAACAGCTTTCCCGGCAGGGTGGGCGCAAGAAAATCTTTGGGATCATGAATGGCACCTTTGCACCCCAGTCCGAGCCATCTCTGAGCATGACTTGTGCAGGGGCTTGCGAAGTCGCTTCTTTTTTGTGGAGGCTCCACTTTTTGAGCCTTGAACACGGCAATTATCGTCAGAAGTCCATCTTTGCATTCCTTGCATCAGCAATGAGAGCACCAAGCTGACATGGCTGCACATGGGATGTTCCCTTTCCAAAGCGGAGGCGCCATGAACACCCTTCACCCAGGGGCCCAACGGAGTAGGCAGGGATGAGCAAAAGTTCCCGGGTGGATGACTCTTTCTGAACACTGTCACGAAGCCGCCTCAGGCGGAATCACACCACGAGTCCGTCAGAGTCAGGAGGACTGTCTACTCAGAGCGGCAGCCCCTCTCCAGGATTTTCTGGTAAAGTTCTTCCACATCACCTGCTACTTCACCCTTAACTGGAGATGCCAGGGACTGAACCGGGGATCTTCGGCAGGCCAAGCAGATGCCCCCCAGTGGGAGGGTTTTGGTTCCCCCGGTGAGGGCAGGGAATTCCTGCTCCCGCCTCCACCACCACCCTGCCACCACTCACCTGGCTGGCGGGGGGGGGGGAGGCGCAGGGACGGGTCTCCTATGGTGCGCTCCCAGCAGTGACATCATTGCGCAGGCGGCAGCAGTGCTCCCACGCTTTGCGCTGGGCTTATTTGGGCCCCAAACGGGCTAATTCTTTAAGGACTGGCCTGGTACGCGGCGCAGGAGCACCCCCGGGACATGCACGATGACGTCGCTCCTGGAAGTGATGAGCAGAGCTGAGAGCTGGGAGCGCCTGTGCGCTTTGCACGCAGGCAAGGACATTTGAAAGCCCCCCCCCCCCAGGAGGATGGGGGCCCCTGCAGAGGCGTGCTGTGGCTGGTTGAGCTCTCCTTTATTTTTTAACAGCTGCTGTGTGGCTGCTGGGAACCGGAGTTCAGTCTGGGGAATTCAGACCAAGCTCTTGAAAAACCTGCACCTCTCGTGAGACCCTGAGCCACAGCTCCTCCCCAGGCCCTGACAAGACCCCCCAGAGCAGCAACTGAGTTCCCCCCACCCCCATAATTCGGCAGCTGCAGCAGGTCCTTCACGGGAAACCGCTTGGCTGCTCTTGCTGGATCTTTCCAGGGCGAATCATCCTAGCAGGGCGGGGGGGGGGGGGGAGGCTTGAAACACAGAAGAGAAGATGCTCTGCTTAGAGAAGGGTTAATATGTGGTTTTTATTTATGAACTTGCAATATTCTTATTGCATAATTTGAATATGTTGCCTGTTTGTGGGTTTTTTCTTTATTGCGTGCAATAATTTCATTTTTAAAGCTTCCCCTGCGCCATCCTTTAAAAATGATATCACAAACAAGGAATAAATTCTTTTCTGCAGCTGCGCTAACTATATCTATCCGAGGGATCCACCACTTTGTCCTTGGCACAAGCCCCCAGGGATTTCAAGCTGAACGGCTTGGGCAGGCCAGGGCTCCGGGCCGGGGGAGGGAGGGGGCTTGAAGGGAGAAGACGCTGCCCTCTTTTCTTTACTGGGGAAATCAGCCGGCTGGAGGCTAGTGACTGCAAGGCGATCCGGCTACGAGGAAGGCAGAGGCTTACGCTGCATTCGCGGGGGGGGGGGGGAACATACTCCTTTCCACGGGGGTTGCTTGCCCCAGGTTCAAAGCTGTTGCGAAGCAGATTTGTTTCACGGTGCATTTATGCAACTCCTGGGCTTTCCCCGTCTTTTCTCCAGTCTTTTCCAAACCTCCTTGGCTGCAAAGTTTTTGAAAAAGATCATATCACAGCCTAAATGGTAAATGGCTGCTCTGCGGGTTGGAAAATTTTCTTCCTGGGCCGTTTCCACACGGCTTACCTTTTGCGGGGATGCAGTGTGTTCTCGCGCGAAATCGCATGATAACGCATCTTCCTGGCGCGATTTCGCGTGCGAAGACACTCTGTCCTGACAAAAGGTAAGCCGTGTGGAAACGGCCCCCATCCCAAAAACGCAGTAATCATTTTCAATCTCTAAAAATATTAAATTATTACTAAAATATTGTAGTGAAATTGTGGGAGACAATTGCCATCTTGAGGAGTCAGGCAGTGTGCAACAATTTCTCCATTTGTGCCTGAGTTCCCTTGCAGATCTGAAGCCTTGCATACAAGCATAGAAGTTGAAGGGAACCCAAAGGTCATCTAGTTGAACCCCCTGCACAAAGCAGGAAATTCACAGCCACTTCCCCCCCCCAACTCCCCCAGCGACTCCTACTCTATGTCCAGAGGAAGGCAAAAAAAAAAAAAAAAACCATCCACGATCCTGGCAAATCTGGCCTGGAAGAAAATTCCTTCCTGACACCAAAGTGGCAATTTGCATTACCCTGGGCACATAAGAAAGGGACAGGGAAGCCACGCACCACTGGCGCACCCCTTCCTGCCTTCCCTCTCCCAATCTGCCTAAGTTCATACTGACTCACAGAATCAGCATTGCTGTCCAATTGGCCATCTAGCCTCTGCTAAAAAACCTCCAAAGAAGGAGAGCCCACCACCTCCCGAGGAAGCCTGTTCCACTGAGGGACCGCTCCGACTGTCAGGAAGTTCTTCCTAATGTTTAGCCGGAGACTCTTTTTATTTAATGTCAAGCCCTTGGTTCTGTTCCGACCTTCTGGGCCAGTGGAAAACAATTCTGCGCCATCCTCTATATGACAGCCCATTAAGTACTTCCTTATCCCATCACCTCTCGGTCGTCTCCTCTCCAGGCTAAACATTCCGAGCTCCTTCACCCTTTCCTCACAGGACTTGGTCTCCAGACCCCTCACCATCTTCGTTGCCCTCCTCTGGACACGTTCCAGCGTGTCTATATCCTCCTTAAATTGTGGTGCCCAAAACTGAACACAATACTCCAGTTGAAGTCTAACCTGAGCAGAGTAGAGCGATACCATCACTTCTTGTGATCTGGACACTTTGCTTCGGTGGATACAGCCCAAAACCGCATTGGCCTTTCTAGCTACCACGTCACACTGCTGACTCATGTTCAGTGTATGGTCTACTGAGACCCCTAGATCCTTTCCGCACACACTACTGCCAAGACAAGTCTCCCCCATCCTAGAATTATGCCTTTGATTTTCCTAACTAAATGCAGGACTTTACATTTATCTCTGTTGAAATTCATTTTGTTAATTTTAGCCCACTTTCCCAGTCTGTTAAGTTCCTCCTGAATCTTGATTCTATCTTCTACTGTGTTTGCAACCCCTCCCAATTTAGTATCATCTGCAAATTTAATGAGCATCCCCTCTATTCCTTCATCCAATTCAGTCATAATAATGTTGAACAGAACGGGTCCCAGGACCGATCCCTGAGGCACTCCACTTGTCACTCTTCTCCCAGAGGATGAGGAACCATTAACTAGCACTCTTTGGGTACAATCTGTCAACCAGTTCCAGAGCCACCTAATAGTAGTAGGATCCAAACCACAGGTTACCAGCTTGTCAACAAGAATATCATACAGAATCTTACCAGCTTTTCCCTCACAGCTGCAGTTTTCCTTTTCCCTGCGGATTTAGAATCCGGGTTTAGAGCGAGGGGCTGTTTCCCACCCCAGCCTCTCTCTGTCCTCTTACTCCCCTTTCATGGCCAGCAAGCTGCAAATTCCACAAAGAAGTCCCTTCTATTCCGCACAAGAATCCACTCCTCGTTTCCCTTCCAGCTCCAGCAAGGCTTCGCTGAGCTCGGCTTCCCTCTCCCGTTTCCTCTTAGAGGCAGCCCTTCCTTGCCTGCTCTCTGCCTCCTCCTCCTCACTGGTCATGTGCCAAGACTTCAGCAGGGCTTCGCCTGGGGCTCTGTTCTTAGCGGCAGGGCCTGATTCCCTGGAAGTGTGTTGTGGGGAGAGTGGGGGGTGGGGGTGGGAACAACCAGCCAGTAGCAGGGCCAGCAAGCCCACTGCTGTGCAGCCCCATTAAAGGCCATCACTTGCCCAATGGCAAGTGCGAGCTTGACTGCAAAATATACCCTGGTACCCAAGTGATGTACCCCAAGGACACTCATGTTCCTCCAGTGAAGGTGCCCGCCCCACGAGTAGGGTTAAATAGGGCTCTGCTGTGACAAGCTGGTTCAGAAAGATGCTTTGGTAAAGGGATGCGACTGTGTGCAGTGTGTACTGTCGTTGCAAGTATGCACCTACTATGTAATTCCTGCGTTGTTTAACGTGCCATTTAAATGCTTATGCTTTGCCTCGGGTTTGTTTCCACCCTGCCTCAGACTTCTGCGATCCAAGCCCCATGGCATGCTTATTTGAGGTCTCATCCTGTTGACCTTACTGACTGTCCCTGTGCAATCCACCCTGAGTCTCAGCGAGAAGGATGGGCTATCAATAGCGAGAATAAGGAACAAATAAAACCACGAGGAGGGGGAGCTCCCACATGGGAGCCCTTTAAAGTGGGCGCCACAGATTCCTGGGTGCTTCATCCGCCTCGCTGGAAGTTCCTCAAGAGCAGACCGTTGCTGCAGTGGGGCTGGGGACCGCTGGAAGAGCAGGTGCCCAGTGCTGGCGGTTGTGGTTGCCCAAGCACTGCTCAGCAGCAGAGAGGCTGGGAAGGCCCCAGTGTGCAGCCCAGGATCACCAGGGGTGGTGCTGAGGCCCAACAGGGTTGGTCAGTGTTCCTAACTGAAGCTGAATCCCCTGAAAGCAGAAGGCCTTTGGGTGGCAGGCTGCTCAGGAGGCAAAGAAACACAGGGTCACATTTCCATATTTCCGTTTTAGAAGAGGCAGAGAGAAGCAGGCGAAGAGAGCATGGGGCTGCAAACGGTTCTGAAGGTGCAGGGGAGGCATCATCAAGCACATTGCAAAGTTCTCCGAACCTTCTCCAGCACTGATGCTTCTTGGGCAAGAAAATGTCACTCCGGACTCAAGAGCTTGTGTGTGCGTTTCCAGCCAATCCGCTTGCCACCAGCCTGGCAGCACACGGTGCAGGGCCCAGATCAGCCCATTTGGCCTCGTGGTTTCTTCCTCTGTTGATGTGCTGCCGTTGCTCTGCCTTGCCAATTAGGCAAAGCCAAGCCACATAATTATTGCAGCAGCTGGACAGTTGGCAAAGCAGACTTCGTATTTATTTTCTGGTGCGGAGGATTCTCCAGAGCCACAGAGAGGTGGTTTCAGGTGGGTAGCCGTGTTGATCTGCAATAGAAGAGCAAGATCCGGGTCCAACAGCACCTGAAAGACCAACTAGATTTCCAAAGTATGAGCTTTTGAGAGACAAAGCTCCCTTCTTCAAATATGAGGAGGGGGGAAATGAAGGGGGTCTTTATAATCTAGGCACAGGGCGGGAGGGGTATCATAAATTAGAGTGACAGGAAGCGAGCTACAATCCTGCCACGGGCAAATGCAAGAGGGCGCATACCTGCACAGCGGGTTTCCTCTGCTCACAGCCAGCCATTTGTCTCGCTCTGCATCTTGCCATGTGCAGTTGTGAATGTGACGCATGGTTTGTGGCATCATGGCTGTCACGTTGCAGCAAACAGCTCAGGTGACCTTTGCAATATAAGCAATGCACAGTGGTCAGAAGGCACGAGAGGGCTCCTGGGAATCCACCCAGAATCCAGATTTTGGTTGGGGGGATTTCTTCTCCAAATGGCCTTGGAAGGAGACAGCAAGTGGCCAAAGGGCTTCTTGGGGCTCCTGGCTCCCCCTTTTGACCCTCAGACAGGGGTCAAGCACCCCTGCCTTGGCTCTCCCAGCAGCATCATGGTTTGCCCCCTGTGGACCCCAGAGACGCTTTCTTGCTAGCAGGAGCTGAAATAAACCTGCTCCAAACGAGCCCATTAACCTGACTTGCTCTGGGCCTGGGGCGAAGCCGGAGGCACGAGTGAGATGAAAGGCCGGCCATGACATCCTCATCAACAAATAACATTGGCCAGGGAGGAGTCAGACCGGATTGCAGAACATGAGAACCCAGCCCAGGAGGGCCATGAGATGCTGGGGGGGCGGAGGCTGGTCTGCCCCTGGAAAGGGTCGGGAAGGACTCCTCACTTGCCATACGTGGGGGGGGGGCGGTGTTCTCTCCTGTGGTGCAAGAGATCTCTCAGCGAGCCCGGCGGCCCCGGCCTGGCCAGCGCGCTGCTTGGGAGGTTAATTGGCAGAGGATGCCGGAGTCTGGCTCCATTAGGCATTTCCTGCCTCTGGTGCCCCCAAGGCCATCCCGATCAGCCAAACACTAACAGGCCCGACACGTCTTGGCTGGTGGGGGGGGAGCAGAGGGTCTGCTCCCAGGCTCTCCTGCCAGCTGACGCCCTTCGGAAACTCATGGCAGCCAGTTGGATTAGGCGTCAGCACTTGGAACAAATGCAAGGTGGACAGAAATTCAACAAGTGAAGCTTGTTCAGTACACCCCCCACCCCTGCCAAAAGCCAAACACGGCCAGCGCCGCCAGTCCAAATCACTAGCTGAAGATGACCCCCCCACACACACACACACACCCAGCCTCATCCAGTTTCTGTGTCTCTCCCTTGGTCCTGGTCAGAGTTGACCCGGAAGTGAGCCGGCTAGAGAGAAACAAACACATTGCAAGCAAGAATTGCAAACACATTGCAAGTTTTGCAGCGTTTGTGTGGTCAGTGCAAATCAGAACTCTTCTGCAAGTGAATTAGGGAGCAATCCTAAGCCAGTCTGCCAGAAGTCAGTCCCTTTTTATCTGGCCTTTAGGATTGCCGCGCTCAGGGACGAGAGCCCAGCCAGAGCTGCAAGGGGCCTCTGTCCGGAGGTCTAAAAGAACAGACCTCGGCAAGGTGCTCCAGGCGAGTCCTCACCTCCAGTGGCGAAGGGGGCTTTGACTCTGGGAAGCTCCTGCCCTGGAAATCTTGTTGGTCTTTCAGGTGCTCAGGGACTTGAGTGCGACTTGCCTGCACCAAGGATCTATTGCCCGGCTTGGAACAACCTCCTTGAGTACCTGCGTGTGGTGGAGAAGAGCAGGATTCAGGTCCAGTAGCACCTTAAGGACCAACTAGACTTGCAGAGTATGAGCCCTCGAGAATCTGAGAACATTTGCGCAGTTTGGTTGGAGGCCCAGGCAGACAGATACCACCCTGAGTGGGCTCTGAGACTGCCTGGGGCGGCGGGGGGGGGGGGCAGAGCCGCTACTCCCCAGCAGGAAGAGAGGCTGTTGACACTGTAACCGGGCCTTGATTAGATCAGTTTGCCTTGGCCGGGGCGGGGAGAGGTCACCTGCCCCAGCTGCAGCTGGTGTCTGGCTGCTTTGTGCCTGGGAGGCTGGGGGGGGGGGCGCATTTGCACTGAGTCAGGCAGGCTCCAGCTAGCAGGTCCTCTGACCCATCACAAAACCAATCCCTTGGTATGTGGGATTACCTCTCACCCCTGCCCCCTGCCGTCTCGGGTTCCCCACTGGCCTCCCGGCCCTGCAGGACTTAGTAAAACCAATATCTACCCTGGCGCCACCTCATCTCATAAACAACCCCAGCCATGACCAGACCAGGAGATGCGGCCCACTGGACAGCTTTGTCCCTGGGCTGCCTCTCCCACCGTCCAGGCTCTGGCTACAAAAGGCCCAGGGCCAGCCTCACCCCCCCACCCCCTCCCTCGCAGTCGCAAAGATGGGAACCTGAACTGTTCATGTCAAAAGGCCCAAGCGTCTCTCGCTGCGAAGGAAGAACTCTTCTGCCCTTGTGGTTTTGTGCTCTGCTGTTGACTCATATTGATGCCCCCCCTTCCCCAACCCGCTCTGCTTACCTAGCTGGCAGCGGGGGGGGGGGGGACAGGAAGGCAGGCTGGGGGTGAAATGATACGAAAAATGCTGAGTCTGGGGCCAGTTTTGCCCCTGCTGAGACTCCCAGCTCTCCTTTGGAGGTTTTCAAGGAGAGGCTAGATGGCCACCTGACAGCAACGCTGATTCTGTGTGTGTGCGCGCATGTGTGCATGTGCGCACCCTCAAGTCACAACTGACTTATGGCAACTCCAGCAGGGAGCTTTCAAGGCAAGTCAGAAGCGGGGGGGGGGGGGGTTGCCGTCGCTTTCCTCTGCAGAGCCTTGCTTGGTGGTCTCCCATCCAAGTGGGCTGGACCTTGCTGCCTCCCTTCCACGCTTATTCTGTGACCCAATATGAATTCAGGCGGACCATGGGGGTGGGGGCGGGGGTGGGAGGGACTGAGCTGGTGCTGGGCTCCCGCGGCCCTTTCTTACATGGCCAGGGTGAGACTGATCTCCATTGGGGGGCCAGGAAGGGATTTCCCTCCAGGCCAGGCGGGCTGTGGATGCTTTCCTCTGGGCATTGGACAGGCGTCACTGGGGGAGGTGGGGGAGCTGCTATTGCCCTGCTTTGTGCAGGGGGGTGGACTAGATGACCCTTAGTGATCCCCTGCAGCTCTATGTTTTTATGTCATTGGCACCTCCGGAGTGCACGTGCACAAGGAACGTGAATCAGGCCGCCCCCCCAGCTGCTCTGCTAGTGATCCCCCCCCCCCCGTTTCCCACTTTTGAGGCAAGAGGACCGGCAGACCCCCCCGTGCCTGAGACCGGGACACACGCGCAGGAAAGCAGGCTGGGGAGGTGGGTTTGCATTTTTATTGCGCTTTGTTTGGTTTTGAGTTTGGAATTCCCCTTGAGCTACAAGGAAAAGGTTGGGTACAAATATTTTAACAAATAAATGCCTAACAATCTCTGCTTTGGAAATGGCTGGGCGTGCAGCAGGCTAGAGTCAAAGCAAGTCCGCTAAAAGGGGAACAAGCTGCAAGGGCACAAAACACCCCAAGTCCATTATCAACGTGAAAAACAATGAAAAACGGCCAAATTTGCCCCCCCCCTAAAAGTTCCCACACCACCAAATGGCCTCTGAAATAAAACTGCCTCAAACACTTTGCTAAACGTAGAATTGAAGACATCCGCTGCGCTCGTTCAAGTGGGCCTTTCCAGAGGACTGGACCTGCCACCAAGAAAAGTTGTGGCAAGACTGTTGTCCTGAAAGCAGGCGCCACCCGGAGAAGGCCAGCTGAGGAATGGGACTGGCACACAGGCGTCGCCCGCGAGACGTGGTTTGGCCAGTGCAAGGGCCTGGGTGGCCCAGAAAGGGCTTTAAGAAGAATAACCACCGCTTTGAATGGAGGCTGCACAGGGTCATATGTTCCAAGGGGCTGACCCGGGAGTGAAGCCTCAACACCCCCTTCTGTACCTTGGGGAAGCTCCTGAGACATCTTCAAAGGCCACCCAACAGGCAATGTGTGAACTGTGGTCCCGCCTGGAGTTTATGGCAGCAAGAATCAGCCTGGCTGGGTCATCAGAGCCTAAATACGGGGTCAGCGTGCAAACTAGATGCCATTGAAAGAAGGCAGTCGAAGCCACATCTTGTCTGTATTAAGCTTCAGTTTGCCAGTTTGATGTAGTGGTTAAGATCGACAGGACTCTAATCTGGAGAGCCGGGTTTGATTCCTCACTCCTCCACTTGAAGCCAGCTGGGTGACCTGGGGTCAGTCACAGCTCTCTCAGAGCTCTCTCAGCCCCACCCACCTCACAGGGTGTTTTGTTGTGAGGATAATGATAACATACTTTGTAAACCACTCTGAGTGGGTGTTAAGTCATCCTGAAGGGTGGTATATAAAGCAAATGTCATCATCATTATTATTTATTCACCCTCATCATCCGGCTGGCCAGAACTTCAATACAATGGCCCAAGAGAGAGGGAAGGGGGTGTCAGCTGCATATTAGTAGCAAGCTGCTCCGAAACTCACGATGCTCCTGGCCAAAGGTTTCACGCCAAGGACTGTGGCAAATCTGTCCAGCCCCGGTGCATCTGCCCCGTCACATCTGGGGGCAGAAGGGGGCTCTTCTGTCACCTCCAAAGTCTTCATCTATAATTTCACTTCCGATCATTCTTCTGCACTATTTTGTTTGGTTACAACTACGTTTTTCTGATCTCTGTCAATAATGCAACAATACCGTGCCAAAAAGCAAGTCCTGAGGTGCTCTAACACGGGATCCAAAGGCTCATTTTCGGTCGAGTGGTGAAAGCAGAGCTTTGGAGGGCCGTTGCTGCTGTCGACCTTGGCCGGTGGGCTGCCCTCCCTCCCCTCAGCCGTTGGGAGAGCTGCCTGAAGCAGTGCCCACAGTGGGCACCGGAGTGGCCACTCCCACATGCCGCCAAGCGCCATTGGGACTCAGGCGGCCCCCTTGGAACTGTCTGGCAGCCCCCCTCTCTTCCCCCGGCTCCCCCCACCCCAGCTCTGTATGCTGGAGGAGCAAACGGCAAGGGCTCTGCGGCTGCCCAGGGAGACGTCTTGCGTGCTCTCCAGGACACAAACGGCAGCTTCCTCGGGAGGCCACAGGCCGTGGATCTGCCCCCATTTGTCAGCAGACGGTCCCTGCACAGAGACTGCCTCTCTGGAGGGTCAGACCTCTGCACGCTGGAGGAGATGGATGTCTGCTAGGATGGCCTTTGAGGATCATGTGTCTCCATTTCAGGGCCAAGATATGCAATTAGTTAGCTTAATTACACGTAAAATTGCTGTGGCTGAAAAATGAGAGCCTCTCTCCCTTTCCTCAGCATCCTGCCTGACACAGAGGGGTCACGTGAAGCACAAGTGCACCGGCAAGGCCCCTCCCAAGCAGCGCTGAGATGGCCCCAATTCCGGGCACTGCTGCTGCTAGGCCTTCCTCGCCGTTTCCATGCACGGAGGACATGCGATCGAGCCACCCAGATGCCCCCTCAGGCAAGTCTCTTTCGTTTCCTTGGCCCCCCCCAGGAAACTACGCCAGCAAGAAGACCCATTAACGGGCTAAAGGAGGAGGGAGGATATGCAGAGCTAACCCCTGCCCGCCCGCCCCCCCCCCCCCCGCCCCGTATGGGCTGTTGCCAGAGCTTCCACGCAGAAGCCCCGCCCACCGTCACCCCGCCTTTCCCTGTGGAAATCAGACCAAGAGAGGGTTTCCTTTGATCTGATTTAAGCAGCAAAGCCCCAGGAGCCCCATGGGCAAGGGGGTACCCCAGACCCCCAAAATCCAGGGCCGGGCTGACTGCCACAGGGATAAGAAGCCTTACCCAGTTGTACCAAATGGAGTGGAGCCTCCAGGTGCAGGAGCTGGATACCACTCGGTAGCGTGTTCATTTTTAAACTAATGAGTGAAAAACAGAACCCCTCATTTATGGACTGATTTAAAATATTTCTATGCCACTGAAGTGCTCATGGCAGTTAACAACACTTTTAAAAAACAATCATTTGGTTTCATTAATCTGTAAAGTAAACAAGACTTTTAAAAACCTAGGAAATGGAATCATGTATTTCCTTGCGTTGTGCATGGCGGTCCGATGTAGAGAGTTCAGATTCAGAGAAATGGGGAGTCTTGAAAGATTAAACTCCCCCAGAACTTTTCCAACCACCGGAGTCAAACCGATCTGGCAGCAGAAGACAATTGTGCTGATAGGCCTTTCTCCCTGCTGTGCTTCCACTAGCCATTAGTGGCTTGTGGAAGGTTGGCAGAACAGCCCCACGGACCCATGGGCACCGCTCCGCCTTGCCCTCCCAGGTGTCCTGGCACCAGCAGCCATCTGGGTCTCTGCCCAGCCCTGCAACCCTCCCGCCTTGGCGGGTTTTCTCTCCTTCAGTACGCCACCGCCACCACCTGGCCTTTGTAGGGCTCCCAGCTCTCCTGCTCCCCATATTGCCCACCTCAGAGTCTGCCTCCTGCCTGCGTCTCCCTCTGCTCAGTGTCTGGTGACCGTGGGGAATGCGTAATGCGCTTGCACAGTACTGGAGGAGGAGCATTTGCCAGCTGGTGGCCCACCTCCTTTCTCCTGGCACCTGCTCTGGGTTTTTTTCAGTCCGCCTTTCTCACTGAGACTCAAGGCGGATTACACAGTGTAAGTCAATACAGTGACCAACTGGGGCGTTCCAAAACAAGGCAAGAGGGTGTGCATTGCAGAAAGTCCCCCCCCCCCAAAGCATAAATTCAGTTACAGGAACACAGAGATAGGCCTTGCTGAAACAAAACACTTTGGACTTTGATCAAGGTGGCGCAGAGAGCAACTAGCAGCCTAAAAATAATGAAGCATTTATTAAAAAGAAAAGGTCCGCATGCATACTCCCAATACAGCAAGAGACTGAGCAAGGGATCCCCAAAGCAAGGTGTAAACATGCAATTCCTCCATCCTTCCTGCTGTACATGCCCTGGCTGGTCTTATTTTAAGGCAGGGTGGTTCTCAGAAGTTACAGCCTTCTAAAAACTTCTTTGTTTAGGCCTGCAGCCCTCCACTTGCCAATGGCAGCCTTCAGCAGGAACCCAGGCGTGAGAGCTCCTTCTGCCCAACTCCCCCCCCCCTTGCCGAGGGTTTTTTAAATCTCAGTTTTCCCACTCCACAGGGGGTCACAGGAGCCTTTCCTGAAGTCTCCAAGAAGAGACCTTCTGGCATCTTAATCCTCCCAAATCTTTGTTTCCTCCTAGATGTCAGCTCTTAGCAGAAGGTGTCGGCTGACCATTTCACTGTCTCCGGCCATGCAGGCCATCAGCCTTTCTAAAGCTCTGGACTGAGCGAGGCTGGAGAGTCACGGACCGGACTTCCTTCCTCCTGCCTGTTCTCTGCTAAGAGAGAGAAAAGCCTTTTAAATCTAAAAGTGAAGAATTTGTACAGTCCAGATGTCAGTCTATGGAAGACAGGATACGTTGAAGTTGACTCCCAACCCTTGCAGCAAGAAATCCAAGCTCTCTTGAGTAAATGGGTCTTTATTGAGATATCATAGGCTTTGCCATACATATGTCCATAGGTTACACAGAAGCAATTAAAGGCATCTGGCTGTATACAGGTCTCTTGTTAAGAATGACGCATTGAGTACACAATACATTATATCAGCCCTTCCCCATGTCCCCCACCCCTCCAGTTCTCCCAGCCGAACACAAATCAGTAGCGGAACGGGAAGGGCCACTGCCAAGGCCACTGCAGCGAGCCATCCGAGATAAGGGATCGCCAGTCCTGGAATCTGGAAAGCAACAAGGGAACAGGTGCACGAGGCTATTGCAACATACTACAAGCTGGGTAACAATATGGAGGGACAGTGGGCAGCAAGCTTGACACCAGATCTGAGAAGTAAAATGCATTTCTCCACAGAGAGCTTTCTTGATTCAGAACAAAGTTTGGTGTAGTGGTCAAGAGCGATGGGACTCTAATCTGGAGAGCCGGGTTTGATTCCCCCTCCTCCACTTGAAGCCAGCTGGGTGACCTGGAGTCAGTCACGGCTCTCTGGAGCTCTCTCAGCCCCACCCACCTCACAGGGTGATTGTTGTTGTGAGGATAATCATGACATACTTTGTAAACCACTCTGTGTGGGCATTAAGTTGTCCTGAAGGGTGGTATATAAATCAAATTATTGTTGTTAATGTTATTATTGACCTTCTGTTGGTATCCACTCCCCACCAGCCAAGTGCCTTCTTTGTTGGAGCAAGTTCTCCTTGAGACTGAGAATCAGGGGTGTGCAATCTGGATCCGAGATTCAGGCAGAAATGCAGGGACAGCCCTATGGGGAAGGCAGACCTTGGCCTGTGGGCCTGCTCGTGAGTTTCCCTGGGGCGATGGTGTGAAACCAATGCTGGAGCATAGCAATCGTTGATCTATTCGAGCAGGACTTCTGCTGTGGTTCTTAAATTGCAAAAAAAAAAAGTTTGACATCCCCCACACACTCCCACAGGTGACGATGGGATATAAATGTAACATCTATGTGCATCACCGAAAACCAAGGTGGGCCAGGCCCCAAAAGAGGCAAATTGTGCAGGTGGGGAGATGCTTGCCAACCTCCAGGTGGGGGCAGAGCTGAAGAAAACAATCTTGAAGTCCTCCACCCCACACCACCACCCTGCATTCTGCCTCCTGGGTGCTCCAGGCAAACGTGGCATTCGGTTCCCCTCACCTGCCCCACTTCCTCGGTAGGTGGCTGCCATCTTTAGAGGCTCTGTCCAAATCTGCCCCGAGCAACAGGAAGGCAGGAGGGCAGCTGAGGGTCCGGGGCCAACCTGTCATTGAACGTGCACATTATGGACAGTAAAATCAAAAAGAGTCCAGTAGCACCTTTAAGGCTCCCTGCCCGCTGGACCCCCTCCCCCTCCTTCTGTCCCTCCTGAGCCCAAGCAGGAGCCCCTTCTGCCTGCTCAGAAAGCCATGCAAGGCGCACAGGCGAGGCCGGGCCTCCTGGCTGTGGCGGGGGGGGGGGGGGCGGGGGGGCGGGATGTCTCTTCATGCGTGACAGGAAGGAAGCAGAGATGCTTCCCGACCTGAATAATTCAGCACCGCCTGGTCTCCGGGGCCCCATCGGCTTCTGCAAAGGCAAATGAGCAGCCCGGGCAGCCTGTTCCGAGGGCCCCAGCCTGCTGCCACTTTCGCTAAATCAGGATTAATGAGATGGCGAAGGAATCTCAAAGCCCAGCACAGCTCGGCTGGCACCGCCTCGCCACAGCAGCCCTGCTCTGAACTGGCTGGTGCTGCCTGGATATCCTCCGGCAGTCTCTCAGCTGCCCGTCAGCATGTGGGGAAGGACACCTCGCCAGCCTTCTCTCTGCTCCCCTCCTCCTCCAGCCCCTAGTCCAGGGCCCCCCTCCCTTCCCAGTGGGCTGCTTTCCCTGAGCAACTGGGCAGACCCTCCACCATCTCAGCCACGCAGTAAGTCCCAGGGCAGAGCCCCCAAACTGGCTGGTTTGCAGTGGGAGTGGGAGACGGCAGCTCCCTCCGAAATCCAGGACGTGTTTGTGCTCCTTTTCAGAAGGCAGGTGGTGACTCCCAGAAATGACTCCCCCTTGGAATGGTCTGTTCACAGGAGGGAATTAAACCACTGGCCTTCCTCTGCTCCATGGGGCTGGGACTGCAATCCCACATTGCCTTGTATTCATAGAATCATAGACTCCTAGGGGCAGAAGGTACCCCCAGGGTCATCTAGTCCAACCCCCTGCACAATGCAGGAAATTCGCAACTACCTCCCCTCCCCACACCCCCAGTGACCCCTACTCCATGCCCAGAAGACAGCAAAACACCTCCAGGATCCCTAGCCAAACTGGCCTGGGGAAGACTGCTACCTGACCCCAAGGTGGCGATCAGCCTTACCCTGGGCGTGTAAGAAGGGGCCACGAGAACTAAGCCCTGATGTGACCCTTCCTGCCTTTGCTCTCATGATCTGCCCAGGCTCACAGCATCAGCATTGCTGCCAGAGGGCCATCTAGCCTCTGCTTAAAAAGGAGAGCCCACCACCTCCCGAGGAAGCCTGTTCCACTGAGGGACCGCTTGAACTGTCAGGAAGTTCTTCCTAATGTTTCGCCAAAAACTCTTTTGATTTAATTGCAACTCTGTATTGAACTGAAACTGCCTTTAGAAAAGGCCACTCTGGCCAGCCTTTGTGACCAGGAGGACTACATAAAATGATTCGTGCTGTTTCTTTCTTTAGCATCTCAGTCAATAATGCCACGGTTTCCAGCAACACTTTGATGACACACACATGCTGGGCCATTTCCACACTACTCACCATCCAGAACGGGGTGCAACATCACGAAAAAACCCCCAGAAGATAGTGTCTTGTCGTGCAAAACTCGTGCGAGCAGACGCTATCTTCCGGGGTTTTTTTGCAACGTTGCACCTCCTTCCAGATGAAGGTGAGTAGTGTGGAAATGGCCCTGGTTATGATGTGAGATAAACCAAGCAGTAAGTTAGTGTGACCGTTGCTCTGGTCAGCTGAGTTTACTAAAAACTAGGATGGGAAATAAGAGAGTGGAAGTGCCTTTGAGCATGTGCAGAGTGTTTTCCTTGACTTGGCTGCTGGGTAAGCACCGCCAGTCTGGCCAGATCAAGAATAAAGGGAAAGGTCCAGATTCTCACTCACAACATGAGGACTTTTCTGAGAAAATAAGCCCAGTGCGGGTCTCATCCCAAACCCAGAACTCTTCCTTGCACCTCGCTTGTTCCTGGGAGCCCGCAGCATCTGGCAATTCAGGTGGTCACTGAACGGACGCCAAGTCCCCATCGCCAGCTGAGGACAATTACAGAACTGGGCACGTGCCTTCTCCAGGCACCACAAGCAACAGTCTTCTCTCACTGTGTGTGTGTGTGTGTGTTTGTAAACTGCACTCAACCAAATCCGTTGGCTGAGAAGGCAAGTCCCCTGGAGCCAATGGGCCGGAGACCTGCCAGTGTTAAAGGGCCCATAGCACAGGCCACACAGTCCCTCACGCTACCCTGCCCACATTCACACCCCATCATCGCTCAGCCCTCTCGGGGTGACTTTGAAATGCTGAGGAAAAGGGCAGAGCAATTTGTTGGGAGCAAAGAAGGTGCAACGGGATGCAGGAGCCCCTTCCCCAAGCCTGCTGGGCCAGGGTCCGCTTGGCCGGGCAGCCCCCTTCCCCGATCTCTTGCACACTCTCTGTCCACCCTCCTGCTGCTGCCCATCACCTTCGCCTGCCAGCTTCAGGTGATCCATCTTGCTGTTGAAAATTGCCTCTCCCACACTGCCATTTTCAAGCAAGACAAACTGAGAAGAGAAAGATCCTCAGATTGAGACTCCGGCAGACTGTCTTTGGGGACGTGGAAAAGATTCCACCCGATTGTCATTACAACACTGTAAAACAGAAAGGGAGAAAGGGGGGGGGAGAAAAAGATGGGCATGCATGGACAGCTGGGGTGCGCAGGCAGTTTTAGCATCAGACTAGCGGGGAGGGGCTCTACCCCAGCCCTTTCCCCACTAAAAAACTCCACTCACCACCAGATGTCACGGAGGAACAAGGGTGGGGCACCCCCACTTCCCTATACCTGCACCTGGAGGCCTTAGATTGCCTTCCAGCCATTCCAGCTTCAAGAGGCATCGCCCATTACATGGTCAGGTGCACCCTGAAGATTCGTTAAAGCTGTGTGAATGTGTCCAAGTGCCATTTGCAACCCCCTGGATCTTGCGGCTACAATCAGGGCTTTGTTTCTGGGGGAAAAGGTGGTGGAACTCAGTGGGTTGCCCTCAGAGAAAATGGTCACATGGCCAGTGGTGGCCCCACCCCCTGATCTCCAGACAGAGGGGAGTTTAGATTGCCCTCCGCGCCACCGAGCGGCGTGGAGGGCAATCTCAACTCCCCTCTGCCTGGAGATCAGGGGGCGGGGCCACTGGCCATGTGACCATTTTCAAGAGGTTCCAGAACTCCGTCCCCCCGCGTTCCCCCTGAAAAAAAGCCCTGGCAACAATGAACACAGAGAGAGCCCCTAGGAACTGCTGTGGTTTTGTGTGGCATGCACACCCACTCAGTAGCCAGCCTGGGCTTTGCTGGGGCCTCCCCGGTGAAGAGCTCGCTTGGCACCAGGCTGGGAACGTAGCCGGAGTGAGAAGAAAGAGAGAGAAGCCATGAAGTTTCTCACAAGGCAGAATCTTGACATTTGACATCTCAAATTTTATTTTTAAACTTTAATCTGAGACTCTTAAGGGTCTAGATCATATTGACAGGTTTTTGAAGCAAAAGTTAGAATTGAATGGATATTCTCGTTTTCTTACTTTTCATATTCATATTTTGTCAATTATTTTTGAGTATTGGCTTTTTTGCAGATAGGCTTGTGTTGTGGGTGCCCGTCATGCGGTTTTTGCTTGTCTGCATACATGTGGCACCCACATAGCAGCACAAGGCACGCTGTGGAATGTTGGAAGGGACTCCTTTGTGAGTCTCTTCTCTTCCTACAAAAAAAGGTTGCAGAATATACCTCCAAAAAGACCCGAGTGTATCTAAACCATCTAGAACCTAGACAAACAATCTGTGTATTATTTATATTTTTAATGGCTACTGCTGATGAATTGTGTAGTGTGTTTTAAATTGTTGTGATCCGCCCTGAGCCCACTTGGTTGGGGAGGGCGGACTATAAACTTAAGTAAATAAATAAATAAATAGAAAACTGAAATTAGACAGAGAATGCCCCAAATACACGGCCTTTGTTTGCTGCAGAAAAGTTGAAAATGAGTCAATTTTTGACACCTAACATTTAGGGGGGGGGGAGCATGTATCTCATATATGTTAATATTTTATATAATTTGGCCAGATTTAAAATATCTAGTTTGGCCATCCACAACATTTATTCTTACATATTTAATTTTGATAATCTTTAATTAAGGAAACTAGGGATGTAGTTTTAGAAAACAATCGGAAGTAGGTCTATTCTGTGGGGTTTGCTCCTAGGAAAGCATTCTTAAGATTGCGCTGTTAATATCTCTGCAAAAATTTAGGCGATTTTCAGGTTATTGTTTATTGTATGTATCATACGGTTTCTTGCATTGTTTTCTATGTTTGTAGGCCCAGCTTTATTGCACTGTTTGTTCTATGTATTATACTGGTTTTATTGCAGTGTTCTCCAGTTTTGTTAATCTTGCAGGTTTTATACTATTGTTTTTACACTGTTCTCTGATTTTGTAATTCAGTTATGATTATGGTATGTGTTGCATTCTCTTACTACATTGTTTTAAAATTATGTAATCCACCTTGACTCTCACAGAGATAGGTGGACTATAAATTAACTAAGTAAATGTATATAATATTTATGTAAACAATGGACATAATCTAAGAATGTAAGTTACCTAGTATGTATAGTCTAGCCTACCACAAAGGGTTGTTGTGAGGATAAAACAGAGGTTAAACGAACCATCTAAGCATTTCTGGGTCCCCATTGGGGAAAAGAGTATGAATGAAGTTAATTAATAAATTAAAAATAATGCTAATTGATTGACACATACTGTCGAAAATCCATTAAACTGGTTGTGAGGGAACCAGCAAATGGATCGAAAACGAACGATCGCCGCTTTAATTCGTACAAAGGAGCAACATCGACAGGGAGCATGTCCTGCGCTCTGCAGGGCAGCCAGGTCTGGGCTTCTCTGCAGCAGGGCTACCCGCTTGGCTGGCGAGTCTTGGGAGTGCAGCCCAGAGCATGGAGCTGCACTGCAGGCAGGCAGGCAGGTTGGAGCAGAGGGCTTGGGCCTAGCGGGCTCTCCCAAGCCTCAGCCTAGACAGGCTGGGAGTTCATCAGGCTCAGAGAGTCTCTAGCGGGCAGGGACTGACGCTCCTGAGGCTGCGCTCTGGCCATGACCTGCGAGGCAGTCCCACTCTCGGCACACTGCTCTGGATCGATGGGAGGTGGCTCACAGCCAGTCCTGCGCTGGGCCGCCTTTGTGCCTCCTCAGCCTGGGACTTCTGCCCAGGCCACTCTTGTGGCGTAGAAGCGAGTCGTGAGGGGCTCTGGGTTCATGTTCTGCCCAGTGGGTGCCTAGTGGTTAGTTATCTCCGAGGCCAGTGGCCAGGTGTCGCTGGCAGGCTGTGGTGGGGTGGTCTCTGGTGTGCTGGTGCCTCTGCAGCGTCAGGCCCTCCCTGACCCGGCAGGTCCTCCCAGTTCGCTGGTCTTGGCTCCACAGGCCCTTCCTCTGAGCCCTCCAAGGCAGAGCCACCGGGCTGGTCAGAGGGGTCAGAAGGGGTCAGGACAGCGTGTTAAGCTGAAATGGCAAAAATGTGAAATAATACCTAACAAAATAATACCTAACAAAATGAAATAATACCTAACAAAATGCAGTGAGCTGAAGGTGGGAGTCAGCTGGGGAGAGGGGGCCACCCCAGTTGTCCGTGGGCAGCAGTGGGCAGTGGGCAGGCCGAGCCATCGTCTGCCTGCTCTCTGGGTCTGGCTGGCTTGCAATGGACCCCACTTGGAGTCAGTCAAATGGTACGAAGACGAGGCTAGGCTCCTTGGCTCCTCTCGCGTCCCATCCCCAGAGAACTCAGCCTTGGGCCAGCACCCAGCCAGCGCCTCTCCCTGCTCAGGACGGGGGACAGCATTCTCCCCAGCCTCAACTCCCCCCCCCCCCCCGATTTTGTCCCCTGCCTCACAACAACCTCTGAGGTTGTTAAGAAAAATGCAGCTATGGGACACCTACATTTAAATTGGAAATGGAAGGCAACCGCCCAAGGGAAACCCAACTCCTCTACTGTGAAGTGGGCTGGGGGGAGCATGAGGGCCTGGTCTGGAGGGGGGGAGGACTGGTGGGGAACAAGTGGCCCCTCCCAAACAGGTAACTGTCGGACGAAGACGGGCCGGCCGCTCATAACATGGATAGTGGGAAGATGGTCTTTTGTGCCGCAGCACTAGAATGTCGGGTCATCCAGTGAGGCCAACAGGCGCTTGGGTCAGTCTTGAGTTCTGCACATCTCTGCAACAGGCACATGTCTAGTATGGACTTTGCTTCCACAGGATATGGTGATGGTTTTAAAGGGGGACTGGGCAGGTTCCTGAAGGAGGCCTGGGGGGAGCCTGTCCATCAATAACTATTTACCAAGGTGAACCACGCCCAGTCCAAGGCTGTGCATCTCTCAATGCCGGTTGTTCGGGGGCCGCTCTCTTGCATGTGGCTTCCTTGGAGCCAACTGGCTGGCCAATATGGAAAACAGTCTGTGGACGAAATGTATTTACTTACGTCATTTATAGTCTGCCTTTCTCACTGAGACTCAAGGCAGATTACATAGTGTGAGAGTAGGACAGTCAGTATCAAGGACATTTCCATAAATAATGCCATAGGGTAAATAGAGACAAGTTTACAAAGACACAGCATTAGCAAGGATCCAATACAGAGTTGGAGAAATGCTGAAACAGAACATAAGCACTTCTAGGATTGACATGAGACAACTTAAAGCACAAGTAGTACATAGGAGTATATATTTAAAGCAACGGATAGTTCATAAGACAACCTAGTGGTGAGGTCTACGGTCCCTAACTCATTAGCGAAGCATCTGCGACCCCCATCCCTACAGTACTGCCCCCCCCCCCATTTGAGTAAAAAGCCTTTTTGAATCATTCAGTCTTGCATCGTTTGCAGAAAGCCAGGAGGGTGGGGGCTCTCCTGACCTCCTCAGGCAGGTAGGGGCCACCACTTTTGGACTGGCCTGTAGGAATCTTCTAATATCCACGGAAGTAGGTTCAGGTGGGTGGGCATGTTAGCCAGTAGTAGCAGAACAAGGTAGCACCTTCTGTCTGTGTGTGCCATCAAGTCCCAACTAATTTATGGCAACTCCAGGCTTTCAAGGCAAGTGAGGAGGGGGGGGGGTTGCCGTGGCCTCTCTCTGCAGAGTCTTCCCTCATCCATCTACCAACCCTGCTTAGCTGCCAAGATCCGGCAAGACCGGGCTATACCATGAGGCCTCCCCACCCCCCACCCCACCCCAGTGGCACCGTAGAGACCAACAAAGTTGCTGGGCGTGTGAGCTTCCATGGACAGCAGCTCACTTGGTCAGGTTGGTGGGCTCGGATTTTGTTCCTCTAACACTCCTGTGCCCCTCCCTCAGCTTCCTGTGTTGCATCATTCTGTTGCCTCCAGAGAGGGGACCTGAGGCTGGTGCTGCTGGCCTCTCAGTGGAGCAGCAGAGGCTCAGCCAGGGCACCGGCCTTGCCCGCAGACGGGCCCAGCACCGTCTTTGGCAGCAGGTCTGGGAGCAGGAAAGGCCCTTTGCTCCCAGGAAGCCTGGCCAGGAGCTGCCCACCGGAGGAGCCGATCCCCAGCACGGATGAGCCAACGGTCTGACTCCGTCAAAGGCCGCTCCGTCTCCGGACCTTCCCGCAGAACTTTGCTCGCTGAATGCAAATGACGGGCGTGCAGCGAGGGGCGAGGGCGCGGCCCGAGGAGCCGGGGCGGAGGCAGCGCTGCTCAGGCTCCCCGGTGGGTTCTGCGGGGCTCCGCTCCCACAGCCACGGAGAGGGCAGGGCGCCCGGCTCGGCCCCTCGAGCAGGATCTTGGTAGTTGTTGCCGTTCCCCTCGCTGGCTGGGCGGGGGCTGCGGGAGAGCGCCTGCTTGGAATGCAGAGTGCTGCCTCTGCCTTTCTCCCTAATGAGACGAAATAAATTTGCGCCATGTCGCCCCCTCCCCTCCAAAGCAGAGGCAGTTTTAACGCTAGTTTAGACAACCTCCGATCTCGCCTGAGCTGTGCGGCGTGTTTGCAAGCTGACTGCATTTTTATGAGCTGGCTTGTTATGTGCCAGCAAAGTATGCAAAATATGTCAGGCCCAAGCAGAGACTGGAATCGAAATGACTCTAATTACGTGTAATAATTTTTGCATTCCTGCATAAAACAATGTTTGGCTTTTTATAAGGAAAAATAATGTCATTGCAATAGTTAAAAGACAAATCATTTAGCGAGGTCCCGATGCCGGTGGTGCTTGATTAGAGGATCTTCCTCGAGCTGCATTCGCAGGGTCTGGCGGGCCGGTCGCCCGGGGCTCCTCCACCACCAGCGGCGGCAGCTGTGCAGGAGAGTCCCTTCCTTGTCATCAGCCAGACAGCCACGTTCCTTGCGGGGAAACGAGCCTGCCGCATCCCGAAATTCCCCGCCTTTCCCTGGTCGCCGATGGCGACACCTTTTCCTCCTTGGCCCGTCACTCTCCAGTGCTTTTTGCTGCTTTGATGGGTAGAAATGATACTGAGCAGATAATCGGACTCTTGACGTGGCCCGCCCTGAAGGGCGCCAGCACGGAATCGTGACGAGATCAAGCGTGTTGGACTGGCATCCGGGAGGCCCTGGTTCGAATCCCTGCCCTGCCATGGAAGCTGGCTAGATGACCTTGGGCCAGTCACACGCTCTCAGCCTAACCCACCTCACAGGGTGGTTGTGAGGATAAAATGAAGAAATTGTGTAAGCCACCTAGGGTCTCCATTGGGGAGAAAGGTGGGGTATAAATGAAAATAGAAATTAAATTAAATTAAATATCTGGTCTGGTGCATTGGCAGAGTGGTATCATTGCGGCGGAGGCTGTCTGCTTGTTCTCTGGCCATTGATTCCAGGCAGGCAGGGAGGGCTATATGCAGGGGCTATTTATCATCATGAGGCATGAAATAAAATGAAATTATTCACAGCTCAGGTGACTACCCCCCAAATGTCCACCAAATGAGGAGTTTGCTTGTTGCATCTCTGCTTGAGTTGCTGCTCTGGGCTTTCCTTCTTCAGGTCTGTCGGCATGCACAGATCAGTGACCTACGCAGAGGCACAAAACGCTTAATTCTTCTGAGACTAAGGAATTCTGGCATTTAGGTACTCTAAAAGGGGAACTTTGGGGTATCTGGATGAAATGTGTCTCCAGTTTTAAACCCTAACTCAAGAGCATCTCAGCTATCAAGAATCTGAAAACAGGTATTTAAACAGAAGTCACAGCAGGTATTCACCTGTGGTGTGATCACAGCTTCACAGTTTTCCTTGCACATGTACACACTAGTGAGTCAAATGCGGGATCTGCTGTCAGCCTTGCTGTATGTTTCAGGCAAGTCACTCGCCTTCTTTCTTTTTCCTTTTCTAAAAAAGAGGCACAGGCACTTTATGCATTTATATGGTTGTCCTGATGTCACAGTACTAAAGAATTCACCTCTTCTAGCCCAGACGTGGCCGGCTCTTTCTTGCAGGCCAGACTCAGAAAAAGCAGGCGGGAAACCTCCCAGGCTCTTCCGACAGAGGGAAACGGCTTGGGGAGGACCCCCCCCAGCCATTCTGAGGGCCTTTGGGGCTCTCTCTCTCTTTTTTTTTTTAGCCAGTGATTTCCCAAAGCTGCTGTGCAGCTGCAGGGGAGTCGAGTTGGATCTGGGGAACCCGGACCCAGCTCTTTAAAAACCTGCACGTTTAGCTTGACCCTACAGACGGGGCCTTTTCTGGGGAGACTCGGCTTTAGGACTCTCTCCCCACCACAGCTCCCCTGGCCCCACACTCTGCACTCGGGGGAGTGATCCCTCCCCCCCGCCCCCACGCACACACATTCCCGCACAGTTCTCCAGCTCTTGATATCTCAGCGGATGGTTTTTCAAGGACTTTGAAATGGCTTTCTGGCTGCTGGGCCCGTTCTGAATGCCCGGATGCCTGCGAATATTTCTTTTTATTGCCGGATTCCGAGGGTGGCTTAATCGGTTTTAAGAGGGTGCTTTTGCCTTAGAAGCCTGCAGTGTGGAGAGGAAGGGGTGGGAGTCTGTTGATAACATGAAGGAAGAACGACGGCTTGCTGGGGAGCGCGAGGATTTTGGTCAAATGTATTTTGTTAACATGGCCAACGGGGGCTGTGAAGGTGGTGAGGGGTGTGAGGAAGAGCTGAGGGAGCTCTGGATGTTTAGCCAGGAGAGGCGGTGACTGGGAGGTGGTACGATGGCCCTCTTCAAGTATCCGAAGGGCTGCCACGTAGAGGGGCCAGCGGAGCTGTCTGCTGTCGCCACAGAGGGTTGGACCAGCACTAATGGGTTAAAAGCAAAACGAGTTTTCTGCTAAACATTAGGAAGAACTTCCTGACAGTTAGAGCGGTCCCTCAGTGGAACAGGCTTCCTCAAGGATCGGAATAGAGGACCTTTGGGGTCCATTCCAGCTCTATGGTTCTATGATTCTGTTCCTGCAACGGTGTGGGATGGAAGCTTTGTGCACAAATTTACTAGGCAGGAAAATGTCCTACAAGTAAACTGTGCTCGTACTTTAAAAAAAAAAGGAAATTTGTATTCTCAATCCTCTAGGAAGAGCCCACTGACTTGTCCAATGGGAGCCTCCCCCCTCACAAACAACACACCACTGTCAGTTTAAATGTGTCTAGATGCCTAAATGTGAAGTGCCCTGCTTCGGTCTGAGAATTTGTTCCGTCCCCTTGTGTCCTCTAATTTCTTTTTAAAATTGCTGTCTTTTGCTGTCTTCAATGACTTTTGTTGAGAGGAAGGTTTGGTTTATACAATCATGACTACAGTATATTTGGCAGCCGATCTTCTGGAGGGGGGAGTCCGTTGCATTTGAAAGGAACACAGAGATGCCATATTTACATAAAATATTAATTTGAAAGCCCAGGTCTGTTTCCCATGTATATTCTCTTTACTAATCCACTATTTACAGTAATGGCTACAATGCTTGAATTGTTTCAATCGCTAGCGAACACTTTGGCAATTTTTAAAACAAGAGACGTGGCACATTTATGGCACAATATCTCTGTCGCCGTGCATAATGCATGCTCAAGATATGCACCGAATTGTGCTTAGATGACGACATGGGTGAAATATAGCCGAACAAGATGAGCATTATGGCATTATGATGCACATTTGATTAGAGGAATTTGCGCCTCTGCGAAACCTGTGACTGCCTCTTGAGAGCTCCCTGGCTAACAAGGTGCTCTTTTGAGGACTGCCTGAACTGAGCAAGGCTGTCTGGCAGCAAACAGGACTCTGGCCTTTGCCCTCCTCTGCAGCGCCAGCAATGGCAAGACAAACCAGCTCATGCATGCTTGATGCCTGGACGTGCTCAGCCCCACATGCTTGTTCCGGGAGCGGCGGCTCTAGCTCTTGCATCCATGAAGAACACGAGGAACTGAGACCGGCACGCTTTCCTAACATGTCAGAGCGTTTTGTATGACTCCGAGGGCAATTGTGAATCATTAGAACTGCAAGAAGGAAATTAAAAGGCGAGAGTTGATGAGCAGCGGCCTTTGAATCACGCCCCACCCCAATGGGGATGGAATATCTAGCGAATGGAGTTCAGTTTCCCAAGACACGACAGCGACAGCCGGTCTGAAGGAGGAAACTCCTGCACTCTGCCCAGCAGCTTAACTCCACACAGAATGTGTTTATTTCTCTGTCTGCCCCACACCTTTAAGCTTTGCTGCTGCCGCCCAGTCCAGGGACTGGCAGTGGTGTGCAGCTGCACCGTGTACGCCTGGAACCCCACCGTTGTTCAAGTGGTGGGGGGAAGCGAGGCAACGGGGGCCTATGGAGCAGCTGTGCATTGAGCCAGGCCAAGGGTCCCGCAAGCCCAGCAGCGAAAAGTCATTCCTCGCGCCTGCATCCTCAGCTCCTTTAAACGGAGGGGCTGCCAAGCTGACATGCCAAGAGGTGACTGCCTGGCAATGTGCCTCCTTTGGCAAGGAGATGAGCAGAACAGGGCAGCCCCAGAAACACTCTGCAGAGGGCAGGATTAGGGCCCTGTCTGCCTCCCACATCCCCCTCAAAGCACATGGACGTGCCGTGCAGTGGACAGCCAAACAAGAGGAGCTGATGGGGGGGGGGTTCCATTCCTCGACAAAGGCTCACAGCCACACTCCTTGGTGGGAGCTCTGAAGCCTTTCCCCTCCCCAGGAGTAAAACACTTCCCCCTGCCTTCCCTGTGAACAGACGAGGACTCCTGAGGAACCGTCTGCTGCCTGCCCCAGGAAAAGCCTCGGCTCCAGCGCAGGTGAAGAGGGACCCCGTGTGGAGAGTCACTGGTGTGGCGGCAGCTTCGGAACCAAGAAGAACGCCAGGCAGCCGCCAGGCCCAGGAGCAGTGGGAAACTTCACCAGAGGAATAATAGTGGAGGGCTTTCATTTATTTATCATTTACAATCAACGTCCTTTTTAATTTAATTTTTAGACCACTGGTGTGTGCTGTGAGAAATACATGAAACCAATAAATGCCACTATAGTCTCAAAGTATCTCCCCTTAAGGAATGCTGACCACTGCATCTATGCACGAGTCCCTGTTCTACCACATCTCTCCGTCAGATATTTGGACTCACAGCGAATTACCAGCCCTCATAGCATAGAGAGCAGCCGTGTCTCTGTGCGAGTTCCTGATTTGCACTTGCCTTCTAATTAAGAACGTGCTCAGACCAGAGACCCGTGCAGAAGAGCAGGGGATGAGATGCCAGAATCAGGTAATCCTCATTGTTTTACACTCTTTAAAGAAGCTTGGGGTGTTGCAAATATACAGAGTGCATTAAAATCATCCCTCTGAAAACACTCCGTGCAAAACTGGAAGATGTTGCCTTCGTCAGGAGGAAGTTCGCCCCAATTTTACCTCTTCAAATGAGCATGTTTCAGGGCTTGGAAATATGGGAGGATGTTTCATTGAAACACTCCCAGGCAATTACTTGCCTCATTTTAATTCACAGGCCAGTCTGTGCGTCAGGAGACAAAGCGAAGACATGAGCAGCTGACCTGTCTTAGCACCAGAGACTTCCTATGCAGCTAAATAACCGGAAGTCCAGGTTGGCGCCAGAAAGATGGACACCTTTTATTCCAGCCAGAGCTTTCTTGCTGCCTCGGATGCGTAGCAGAGAGAAATCATTTTCCACATATTTATAAGGAAAGTCAGAAATGTGTGCAAAACGATTTCTCTCTATGCCTCTGACTCACAAAGCCTCCAAATGGAATAAAGGCCTTTAGGTGCCCCTGGACCTCCGTTTTGTTTTGCTACAACAGACTAACATGGCTACCCTTCTGGAACAGGCAGCGTACAGCAACAGATTCCCGTTCTGGAAACCAAACCCATTCCAAATCCCCTCATCCCTCGTTAAGGCCGCCATTCATTGGGGTGTCCTGCTTCGAGTGCCTGGCTAGCCCCGCCACGGAGACAAAGGCAGGACATCCAAACCCACAGGGCATCGTTCTCCCACTATGTGCACCGTGTGGGTCAGGCCCCACCTGGAATATTGTCTGCCATTCCGGTGGCCTCGCTTCAAAAAGCACGAGGACAAACCAGGAGGGGTGCAGAGGAGAGCAACCGGGATGATCCAGGGCCTGGAGACCGAGCCCTGCGAGGAAAGACTGGAGGACTTGGGGATGCTCCCTTTGGAGAAAGGGAGGTTGAGGGGAGACCGGGTTACTCTCTTGCAGGATTTAAAAGGCTGTCACTGAGGGGGCGGGAGGGGAGGGGAGGGGAGGGAGTGGCTCCTGTTGGCAGCAGAGGATAGGACTTGAAATAATGGGTTGAACTACGGGAGGAAGGTGCCTGCTGGACATTTGGAAAACTTCTTCATGTTTAAGAGTAATTCAGCAGTGAGATCGGCAGCCTCGGGGTGTGGTGGAGTCACTCTCTTTTGCAGTCTTCAAGGAGTGGCGGGACAAATACTTTCTGAGGATGTTTTAGGCTCTTCCTGCATTGGTCAGGGGGTTGGACTAGACGGTCTGTAAGGCCCCTTCCAACTCTTGGCTTTATGAGTTTATAAGACCTTGGTCCAAATCCTCCCCTCTGCCATCATCAATTTATATACCACCCCCCTTCAGGACCACTTAACACCCACTCAGAGCGGTTTACAAAGTTTGTTATGATTATCCCCACAACAACAATCCCCCTGTGAGGTGGGTGGGGCTGAGAGAGCTCTGAGAGAGCTGTGACTGACTCAGAGTCACCCAGCTGGCTTCAAGCAGAGGAGTGGGGAATCAAACCTGGCTGGGTTAGAGAGAAAGAGAAAAGCAAGCTGCACTGAGTGCCTCAGAGAAGGGCAGGATAAAAATGCTGCAGATCATGGCGGAAGGGCTCCGTCCAGGGCCGCCTTTGCCCTAAACGTTTCTTCCAGAAGAGTTAGGGGGCGCCAGGGTGCACCGGAGGGATGCTCCTTGTCCCGGGCCTCCGCAGACTTGGCTGGTTTCCTCTGGACTTCTCGCCTGGCAATTGAGGGTGCCCGGGGGGGAGGGGGGGCAGGCCCCTTTCAGGAGGCCGGGGCAGAGCTGCAGCCTTTGCCAGAGCGCCATTCTCAGGAGGCTGCCTCGGACTACGGCTGCAAGGTAAGTTGGAGCCATGGCAAAAGGGAAACAGCAACTTGTATTATTTAAATGCAGTCTTATTCTTCACTAGGATGATAAAAAAATCTTTTTTAAGAGAAATAATTCTCCTCAACCTCAAGAATGAAGTGAGGGAACAAAACCGAGAACAGCAGTGGAGAAGATCCTCTCTCCACAGCGACAAAAAGAGAACTGAGGGGATAGATAGTTGACTGATGCCTTAACAGAATGGCGGCCGCTTTGCAGGAAAAAGGCAACATCAAGCAGCAGTGAGTTCCACTGGTACAGCATACGTTGGGGAGGGGAAGAAATCTTGTTTTCAGGCTGTTTCTGTCTCCTCCACAGCAAACGCCTCCTTGTTTTTGCACGCCTCATCTACAGGGAGTTCTGAGAAAGGACCATTCCCCTCCACACTCTGCATTCCTGACCTGCTCTTCTCACCGTTTAGGAAAATTCAGGGAATTAAGAGGGTGGAACAGGGAAAGATGTCAGGCGGCAGGCCGGCGGCAGTGGCGAGCGACACTTAGGCACTAAAGCCAACCACGAGACAGTCACGTATTGCTCCTTGACTCCCTGCCAGGGCCACAATCCATTTAATTGCTGTATTCATTCAGACTTATTTCTATATATCTAACAATAATGAGCATATGAGATACGTAATTATTACTGTAATAAATGTTCTAATGACGAAAGAATAATTGAAATAATGACTATGAAGATAATTCACCCCCAGGATTAATTCTGCCCCCTCCTTGCGTAGCTGACACACCACACTTTGGGGGGGGGGGAATGTTGTCATTGAACCAGCTGTAATAATACAGAGCTGTAATAATAATTAACACAAGCAATAATTAAAAACCCTGGCATGATTATGGATTGTGAAAGGCCGGCGCAAAACACACACACACACACACACACACACCCCTCTGTGAGCCGCCTGCCCTGGGCCCAAGCACACACACACACCCCCAAAAAAGCGTGAAGGGTTCTTTGGCCCTTCCGGCTGATCCTGCCAGGGCAGGTCCCACTTGGCAGAACTGGGCATGTGGGGGAGGGGGAGAGCTGCCCGCCCGGGTCAGACAATGGAGGGCACGGGAGACGCCTTCTTTCTTGACACGGGGGGGGGGGGGCGTCAGATAAAGGCCGTGGGGCAGAGGTTGCCCTGGCCAAGACGAATTTTTCGGGGATCAGTCTGGGCTGGGAGAAAATGAAGATCCACAAAGGAGCGGGTCGTGTGAGACAGGCCATGTTTGGAGCTGGGTTCTGCCTGGCCTGCTGCGCTGGCTGCAGAACAGACAGAAATCCACCAGGTGACCCTCTTCCTCCGCCACTGCATTTCCTCCACCCCACTCTGCTCTGCCCCAAGAGGGTGAGTTTTGCACTCCCTCCTGGCTTCTCTTGAACGCCTCTTGTTGCGTGGAGGTTCCTGAAGCAAACGGCAGGAGGGGTCCCCAGTGAGGCCCAGGGAGAGGCTCCCCAGCACGCGGCAGAGGGTCTCCGCCTGCAGCTTCCCTTGCTTGCTTCCGGGGGGGTGGGGGGCTCCTCTTGCCTAGTGTGCAGAACAACCGGCATCCAGTCTGCTGGGCACCTCAAGCAGGCCCCCCCACCCCCCACCCCATGTGGCCATGGCTTGGCTGCAGTCCCAGCTCTGGGCCCGGGGGGGGGGGATGCCTCTCGCCTTCCCCACTGCTGCTGGCTGGGAGGCAGCCACGCCCGCACGGCATGTCAGCACCCCCTCGCTGTGGGCCACCCAGCAGTGCTTGGGTGTAAGGTTGCCAGCCTCCAGGTGGGGTCTGGAGCTCTCCCAGCATTATAAGTGACCTCCAGACCACACAGCTCAGCTCCGGCTGCTTTGGAGGAGGGGCTCTATGACATTATGCCCCCCCGAGGCCCCGCCTCCTCCTTCCCAGCTCCTCGTTTCCACCAGCGGCCTTTGGGAACGTTTCCCTCCCCCTCCCCAAGAGCGCTTCCTGCCTTTTGCCCCCCAGGACGTGATGCTTAGAAGCAGAAGGCGTCAGGTCACGACGGAGGGCCCGTTGAGCTCTCTGGGCTGGTAGTCTTGGACAGCCCTTTCCTTCTCTGTGAACATCTGATCCTGTCTTAGCAGGCTGAGCGCATTTCGCAGGAGAGGATTCCACCCGTAACCTTTATCATGTATGATGTGATAAAGTCCTCCCATTTCTCAGTTTTGCGCCTCCCATTCAGCGGGTGATGCTGAGTGCCGGGTGATGCACAGCCTCCTCCGAACCATCTTAGACCTGTCAGATGAGCGCTAGCGGAGCAGACCTTGTCCAGCAGTTACGCTCTCGCAAGGCCAAGGCAGTGGCATCTCCCTTCTTCCCTCCATGTTGCCGGTGAATGAGGGGACTCCGCCTCGCCTAAAGGAGGGCTGGGGGGATGCTGGGCCTGCCCTAACTGCCCTCTGGGTCCCCAGCTGCCCTGGGCCAATGTTTGGTGAGAGCCAAAGGGATCCGGCTGCCTTCGAGAGGCCTTTGTTCCCAAACTGCCCTTTCCCTGGAGTTGTCTCTCTAGCAGTCAGCTGCCGCCAAGAGCGTCCTCTCTCCCCTTTTATGTTTTTATCTTGATTCTCTTATACACAAGAAGTTGGGGAGGCAGTCATGAGGGTGAGTCAGAAGTTTTGGGAAGCCCCTTACCCCTCCCTCCATCTGTGTAGCCAGTTCACACTCAAAGATCGTGAGTTAAAAAAAACCTTTAATAAATAAACACAAATACTGGAAAGCCCAGATAATTTGGAACCATCAGGAGACAGATAGCTTTGGGAAGATTACTGAAGGAGAAATATGAAAAGGTGCCTTGCTAGCTAATTCCCAGGGCCGGCACCGGAGTTTCTGGCGCCTGAGGCATGGGGGGGGCAGCTTCAGGACTGCTCCTGCCCCCTCGTGCATGGGCACACGCACGCACACACCTGGACTGTGGGGCGGCGGGCAGCTGGGAGGGAGGGCTGAGAGGCTGCCAGCCCAGCCAGGCATGGTGGGTGGCTGGGGAGGCACGCGTGCATCCTCCCAGCCCTCCCGCTCTGTTGCTCTGCGCACTGCACTAGACGCTTGCCGCGCCTGGCATGTGACTGCTGCTCCCGGCCAGGGAGGGGGGAGGGTGTTGGCGGTGGCAGCAGCAGCGCGGGAGAGCTGGGAGGCTGCAGTAGCTGCGTGGCAGGTGGCCGGGCGGCATGCGGGCAGCTCCCTCCCGGTCAGCCACCCGCACGCTGCTGCCGCCAGCTCCGTGATGTGCGCCCGCGGCCCCGGCACCCCTCTCCGGCACCTCAGTGCTGGAGGCGATCGCCGGGGTTGCCTCAATGGAGGCGCCGGCCCTGCAATTCCACCCTTACAACTGAGCCTTCTTGACATTCCCACTGCAGCAAGTCCGGTATGCCTTCCTCAAGGCCACCCTCATTAAAAGTGTCATTACGGAGCCAAGCAGATGCATTTATTCTGTGCAGAGAACTTCCCAAAGGCTGAACCCTCCCCCCATAGCTGCCCCCAACCCACCTTGCAGCCTTGCTGGGCATCTCCCACCCGCCCCCTCCCTCCAGCCCCTCTTCTGCTGGGAAGCCACTTTCATGGCAGAACTGGAGCGTGGCCATCATCGCGTCCACTTCCGTTGGATTTCCAGTCAGCTTCCCCCACATGATCCAGCGTTTCCACGTGTCACGCAAAGCGAGCTGGCGGTCAGAAGGTGGCTGATTTCGCTCTGCCCATCTCTGGCTCAATTACCATTTTTAATCTATATGTAGATAATGGTGAACAAAACCCGCCCGCAGAACGCTCACTCCTGAGACGATGGTCAGATCCTCATGAGCAGCTGTCAGTTCTCCTTGGCAAACAGCAGAGCCCTGGACAAAGGGGCGAGGGGGCCCTGGGGAGGGGGGGCTGCAGGCAGCAGCCCCAAAGGAAATGCTCTGGGGGGGATGGATGCAGCCCAGTCCCCGGAAGAAGTCAGTTCCAGGCGGGGGCTCACGCTTGCTTGGAAGCCCCAGGCACGGGGGGCGGGGGGGGGGGCTGCAGTTACTCCCCAGTGGGGTGGATTTATTCTGCACATGCTCAGAATTACTTTCCTTCCCGCACCAACTTTAGATCAGGCTGTCATCACCACTGATTGGGGGGGGGCAGATTGGGCCCTGCCCACTTCTTCCCTGGCAGAAGGCAGACGTCTGGCAAGTTTAGGGGGGCTCCCACTCTCCGGGTTTCCCACAAACTATGCCGCACTAGATTATTCAAGAGGACTTGTTCCGGATGGGGCCGTGGCTCAGTGGAAGAGCATCTGCCTGGCAGGCAGAAGGTCCCAGGTTCAGTCCCTGATATCTCCAGTTAAGAGGTGACGGGAAAGACCTCTGCCTGGGACCCTGAAGAGCTGCTGCCAGTCTGAGTGGGCAACACTGAGTCTGATGGGCCAGCGGTCCAGTTCCATACAGGGCAGCTTCACGGCTTCTCTGCAGAGGTAACAGGGCTACGCCATGCAGACTGGGCAAAGGGGCTGAGGTCTGTACTGGGGCACGTGGCTCATGCTGCCTGTGGCTGTACGCAGGACGCGTCGACGCCATCTTTGCGTTGTCTGACATGTCGTGTTAATACTTCTGCTTTGCTTCCGTTCTCTTTTCAGCTTTCTGGTTGGTTCGAAATTTCTACTCTACTAATATTGTTGCATTGTTTATTGGATGTCCAGTCCTGTTGGTTGCATTGACGTACTCTGTGTAAAAGTGCGTCAGGGTATCTTTGCCAGCTCCCTCCTTCTTCGGGGTGGTGGGGGGGAGTGGGATCCGGTTGTCTTGGCTTGCCAAACGCTTTCTGAAGAGAAGGAGCTCCATTGTGCAAGGGGCTTGGCAGGCTTCTGGCTTTCAAACCCAGTGCTGGTTTCTCTCCAAGGGTCATTAACGATCCACTTGCTTAAAGGAGGGGATCCCTTGAAGCTGGTCTTTGCTTTACACCCCTGCGGTCAGTGGCATCAATTCGAGAACTGATTGCCTGATCAGCTGGGCTCATGGGCAGACACAGTCTAACAGCTTTGGGACCGTTCATTCCACCACATCCTTCTTTCGGGAGAGGAGAAGGAGTCGGCGGAAGGCATATGGTTCAGTATAAACATTCTGAAATATTCATTTACTGCTGCAGAATAACCCCACTGTCTTGGGTCTGCTATCCAAACGACATTCTGATGGTGTCATTGCTAATCATACAAACAGTCGTAGGTCTCTCTTCTGAGTTCTTTCCCCAAGCAGTCTTTTTAAAGATGACTCTTCTGTTTGCGTTTGGTCCCTAAAGTGAGAGAGAGGGCTGTGATGATTTTCTGGGAGTACAAGCAAGCCGATGCACAGAAAAATGTGCGGGCATGTGGCAGCTGCGCAAATACATGCACCACCAACTGCAAAAGGCACCCATGCCACGGCTGGGGGGAAAACGCGTCCATCGCCTGGTGATACAGTGGTTAAGCCAAGACTCATTGCATTGCTCTGCCCCCTTTTCCCTTGTGGATCTCGGGGGATCAGCGCCTGCCTTGTACTCGACCCCCACCTCTGTGGTCCTAGCAAACAAGATGCCTCAGGCGCTGAGAGAGGAGGGGCCTGACTCCCCCTTGTTCCTTCTCCTTCCAAGCTTTTCCCCTGCAGCCTGCAGCTTTCCTCCTTAGCCTCCCTTCTGACCCCTTATATGGGCCTGGTTTAATTGTGCACAAGCCCAGCAGCCCAGCCCACCCTCCTGCCCCGTCCTGCTTTTGCCTGTTGGCCTGGATGGTCTGGCCCAGCCACGTGTGCTCTTCTAGGGGCCACTTGGCAGGTGGTGGCCTGTGGGAACCTGAGCTGGGGTGGCTCTTGAGTGGTCAGCAAGGCAAATGTTAAAGCTGGTGACGTATTTGCCTGTCGCAGCCAAGGTGTGCCCAGCCTGGAGGGGGGGGCATCCAAAGGCCGGACCAGGGCTTTTTTTCAGCTGGAATGCAGTGGAAGGGAGTTCCGCACCTCTTGAAAATGGTCACATGGCCATTGGCGTGGAGGGCAATCTAAACTCCCCTCTGTCTGGAGATCAGGGGGTGGGGCCACCGGCCATGTGACCATTTTCACCAAGGACGATTTAAGCTTTAAAAAACTCCCCCCTTGTTCCAGCTGACCCAAAGTGACGTCATTGTGTGGTCCTGAGTTCCACCACCTCTTTTCCCAGAAAAAAAGCCCTGAAAGGCCCAATATTGGAGATGGAGGGAGGGAAACAACAACAGCCATAATGGAAGAGCCCTGGGGATGGGTACACCTTTTTTATTATTATGTTACACCCGAAGAAGCCCAGGCCACAAGAAGGGTGCAAAATGGCTGTTTGGAAATACACACCTAGTTACAATTCCTTTATTTTATTTTTTAAAATCCCTGCTGGCCTCTCCAGGTGCAGGATCTAAGACAGCCAGGGATGGCGAAGGCCTTGCTGTACCTGAGGCCCTGGAAGGAAACAGGCCTGCGATCGATCGACGGGCCGAGGGTCTGGCTTCTGGTCCAGCAAAGGCAGCCATGCTCAGCAGGCGAGCTGCTGCTTTGCAAACTGTTGCCGTCGTCTTTCCTCTGGGTTTTGCTCCCCACTGCTCGTCTGTGCAAGTGAAACCTCTGAGAGGAGGGTGGATTCATTCTGACTGTGCAGAACACACTTGGCTACGAAGGCGCCGCAAAGGGCCTGGCCGGACACTCCCTGTGCTGGGGAGGCTTGTCTGGAACCCTCCGTCCCAGGCCACTGCAGTTAGTGCAGGGAACCTCCCGCCTCCAGGGTGAGCTGTGACAGGTCGGAGGGACTGCCTTTCCTTAAGGAACGTTCAGTCTAGGGCTTTGGCGTACGGAGCGGTTCTGTCAAGGGCGCTGCTGCACTACGAGGCCTCGTCCCTGTTTCTCTGCCTAGGCCAGGAGGCATCTAGAGTGGGGAGTGACTGCCGTGACCCGCCTGCTCCAGGCCTGGCTACTGTTAGTCACGGCTGTTCTCTGCATCTTCTTGGAACCTCCTCTTTGGGGCTCCAGTCAGGTTGGTTGGGATCCCCTAGTGCTTTTCGTGTGATGCCCGTACTGAACATAGGGTGGCACGATGGGAGGCAGGAACGGAGAACTTGGGTGCAGAGACACTGAGCTGTCAAGAACCACAGGCTGGGAACCGAGCATGGTCGTGCGGAAGGTACAGCGGCTGGAGAGAAGGTTGGTGTTCCTGTGCCGGTGCTGTGGCGCACGGCCCACCCCCTATGCTCAGACGGGCTTTCCAGGTTCACCCCCGAAGCCGGCCCGCCCAGAGGAATGAAAGCAGTCCGAGGGCCTTCCCACGCCCTTCCCACGCGTCTCCCTCTCTTTGCCACCACAGCTACCTGCTTCCCCTTTGCTTCCAGCCCAGCCACCCTGTTGCAGCCGGATGGGAAAGTGCGCAAACAGCAGGCCGTGGCTTGCATGGAGGTATTCCATTTGGAGTCAATTTAAATTTCAATTGTCTGTGAAATCTAAATCAATAGGCTATAGTTCAATGGTGCTTTAATAAAATGGGACATAACCGAGGAATCGCTGAGGGATTACATATGATAAGAGACTGCAAGAAACGGCAGCTGGATCGTGGTGGGGGGAGGCTTAGAGAATTATACTCGGCATTAACGAGTAAACCAACAAGGCCACAAGGCGGCTTAATTGTGCCGCAGGGCCTATGAATGCATTTCACTCAGCCGGGGGATTGAAGGGCAAGTGCCAAGAACAGCGGCATTTTTGTGCTGCTCAGGGCAGGATCCTTTTGCCGGGGTTAGGGGAAGAACGGAGACTCTTCCAGCGATTTGGGAGTCACTGTGTTCATTTCAGGTTGTTTAAAGAGATGTACAAACAGACGCACACCTGCCAGCCTGCCCCTTTACTCTCTACAATGAAAATGTCACAGAGCGGCCCCACGTGAGGAATCCCTTTGCCATATTCAGTGGAAAGCAGAGCTCGAACCGGAATTCCACAAGGCGCTTAGTACAGTGATACGTTCCCAACAAACATGTGGCCCTGTGGACTAGATCCTGTCTTTCTCCATGGAAACCAACCGCCTTCCGCTTCTCTCTTTCACTCCTGTGTTTTACCGCCTGGCAAATTACTTCCTGTTCTCTCGCGGCCATCATAGCTCAAGGGTTAATCACCAGTTCTTGCGCCACTGGGGGGGTGGGAGCCTTAAGTCCTGCATTTCGCTTTCCCCCCCAGGCAAAGTCACTGCTCACAATATTTTCTATTTTATTTTTTATGGCTGTAATAGCGTAAGTACATGATAACAATATGTAATAACACAATGTAAGAATATAGCTTTGGGTAGCTACAAAGTGAAAAGCAGGGCTTAAGCTCCTCCCTCCACAAGAGTTTGTAATTTATAGTTAACCCTGGTCACCTGACCATAAAAGGAAAAAAAAGTCGAACTGGAAATCAAATGAAAGGACAGCACCTCTGAGAAAGCCCAATGGTATCTTTCCAGTCCACACGGGTGCTGCAGTTGCATTTCAAGTTAAAAACAAACCAGGTGTGAAAGCGGGGGGGGGGGGGGGGCAGAAAACACTGCAATGCAACAAACTGCCAACAGCATTGCCTGGAATCTGAGTTAAATCTCAGCGGACATACAGTCTCAGCCCCAGACCGAGTAGCGAGGGTGGAACAATTCACACGGATTCCAAACTTGGCAGTTGTTGTTAAGTGAATCAGTCTTTGGATCTCAATATTTTTACATTTTCATTTTGAATTTGGTTGGGAGGAGGCTTAAAAATCCTCCAGTCTTTCTGATAAAACCTGTAAGGCTGATTTTAAGAAGGTTCGTTATTACCAGACTTTACACTTTGTCCTTAGAAAAAATTCAGATTCAACCAAATGCATCACTGGAAAAGTTGCAAGATGCTCCGAGCAGGAGAAGACGCATGTTTACTTCTGCAGGCGAATTTAATTGAAGAACTTGAGCGTGTTGTGCGCCTTCAGTTCCTTTTAGCTTTAGCTGCACTTCCTCTGGCTGGTTTCAGGAGTCAAGATTTAGAGGCGAAAACTGCATAATCAAAAGTGTCACATGCAGGGATACCCAATTTCTTTTCAGCCCGATTCTCTTCTGTCCCCTATCCAGTGCGGCGGCTTTTAAAAAAAAAAAAAAAAAACCTCACACTCACATTGTTTGGGACATGCTGCCTCGCCTGCAGATCAAGCCATTGAAGCAGACTGAGCCGCACTGTTTCAGTGCTTAGGGGAGATGGCGAGATTAGGAGGAAGGGTTGTGATTTGTGGTTTGTCAGGTTCTCAGGAAAGAGTGCACAGGGCTGCAGCCTCCACCTGAAATCTCACATTTGTCTGTGAAATGTGAAATCGACAAAAATTGGAGCGAAACCCTGAAGAGCTTCTAGCGCAAATGAACTTCATTTGGCTCCTCTAAATCCTGTTTAGTGTGGCCAACTAATCGGCAACAACAACAAAAAATCCTGGCGTGAGGCTTTTGTTTAAACTTCTAGGACAGTTGCCTGAAGTTTTGTGTAAGAGCCAGAAATCAGGCCTTTCTGCCAGAAGTTTCTGGATTGTTTTTGTTTTACATCAAATCAGTTTCACAAAATGTGCATGCTTCAATTCTGAAGCCAACATGTGCACACCTGGACCACAGGTTGTTAGACTCAGACTGAGAGAGTCGCCTGACAAGGTGCTGCCGGTGAGAAGGGAGGGCACCTCCCAGTGCAACTCCTCTGCAGGCTCTTCAAGGCTCAGGGCAGCTGCTGGAGGGCTCAGGGCCAAAGAGTGGTGCCTGGCACAAACCACTTGGTAGAAAAAGAGTTGCCTCTAGATGTGGAAGAAGCCCCCCGAACTACCTGTAGATGCCCCCAATCTTCAATCAATATAAATCAGCACCCAACCTCCCATTTTAGGGAAGGGTGAGGACGAAAAATCCTCCAAGTGTTCTTGGATGAGCCTGGCAGCGCAATCCTAAACCGTTCGCGCCAATGGGCTTAGAAAGGGGCAACTCTGCCTGATCTTTTCTGATCTGATTCAGTCCTCGTTTGCATCTGGAAACTGCCTCGGTTGCCCCGGTTCATGCTCCACATGGGGCACCAGGGAGGGGGGAGCCTCCCTGTTGGCCCCCCCGCCCCCGCCCCGGTGCTCTTTGAGGCCTTTGTCATCAGCAGTCACCTGCCCTTCCAGCCCCCTGGCTGGGATGCTTTTCTGTTGCTCTTTCTTCAAAGGCAGATTCCAGAAGGTGACCCTGGGGGACCCTTGGCCAGCCCCCTGGACCTCTGGCCTAAAGGGTGCCTTGAGGATCCGCCTTGTCTCTTGCACTTCCTCATCTCTCCATGAAGACACTGGGAGCACAAGCTCACCAGCCCTCTCCGCCTCTCTGTCATCATTCAGGGAGGAGACAGGAGTACCAAACAGGGGTCTGGAGCGCTACCAGAGAGCCCCTTCCCAGATGTGTGCTGTCTGCTTCCACTCCATCTTGGCTACATTCATTTTGGCAGCCATTTTAGGAGCTGGCAATGCCACGCTTGGGAGAAGGTGAGGGGCCAAGGCTCTGCTCGGGCCACGCTGACACGTGGCTGGAACTTTGGACAGGAGGCCGATTCACTCACAGGACAGCGGCTTGCCTGCCCATGGCTATCGGCTGGCAGAGTCAGGCACCCACCTCGGTTCCACTCTGCCCGCTGTGCCCATCTGAGCCAAGCCTTTGAAGGTGCCATCTTGCAATCGCGCAAGGGGGGCAGGTGCCTGTACACCTGCACTCTCGGAGGGGGCTCCTTCCCTCCCTGTGGAACAGGCCGCCCCACACGGCCAGGAAGGCCCCCACCCTTCTGAAATCCTGCAAACGTGTAGAACAGGATCCCTCCACAGGGCTGTTTAATAAAGGGAACAGGGCTTTAGCATAACAGAGTGGTTCAGGAGGGCCCTTTTCTACAGGGAGCACGGGCGGCATGCCTTTTTCCTGTTCACATTACCCTGCTCTCACTACATTGTTGTCTGTTTTTGTAATTCTATTTTCTGTTATCACTTGACATATCATGTTTAATTCTTTCTGCTCCATTTCTGGTTTTTATCATCTTCATCTTATTTCATTGTTTATGGGATGTCTCATGCTATTGGACTGCATTCTTTTAAGCCATATAATCTGCCTTGAATCTCAGAGAGAAAAGTGAGCTAGAAATAAAGGAAACCGATGAACAAACTGAAACTGAATCCAGACTGTGTGTAGGGGATAAGGCTGCTGCGGGAAGAGGGGCTCCTCTGGCTCTGGGTGGGTAATCCTCCCCCTGAAGAGAGAGACTTGCCACTTACATTTCGACACCTCACGGCCCTTGGACCAGGTGTCTGAAGTTACTATGCCCGTCTACAGACTCCCAAATACTTATTTAAATAGCCTGCGCCTGGACTATTTTAATGACTTTTTAAAGATTATTGGTTTTATAGTTTTGTGATTAATGCACTGTGTTTTATGAATGTTGTTAGCCACCCTGAGCGCATTTGTGGGGAGGGTGGAGAATAAAACAAATCAAATAAATAAGTTGCCCAGGGCGTCCTTTCCCAGATAAGGCTGCTTGGACAGCTACGGCCATTCCTAGGGAAAGCTGACCAGCTCCCGTCAAACATGCCTTGGTAATATTCAGATTAGATTGCTGTAATGTGTGCTACAGGGGCTGCCCTTGAAGACTGTCAGCTAGTGCAAAAGTGAACAGCAAGAGTTTTTACAGGATTGTGCTAGAAGGACCATATAAAGCCATGCTGGGGCAGTCGCGGTGGCTCTGCATTTGCTTCTGGGTTCAGAGTTCGAAGGGCTAACCTCGAGAGCCCGACACGCTCCGGGAAGGGCCCTCTCCATGCTGCCTGGGCCTTGAGATCTACGCTTGGTGCCTTCCTGTGGGGATCAGCCCTAGCTGAGGTTTGGTTAACTGGGGCCTGTGAGGAGGCCCCATCCACAGGCAGGGACTCTCTTTCCCTGGAGTTGACAGGCACCGCCTCCCCGGCCTTCCCACCCGGATGAAAGACTTTTCTTTGCTGGAAGGCCTTGGAAATGGAGAGGAAGAGAGGCCGAGGGCCTTTGTTTTATATCTCAGAGTCTGGGGGCTCTTTGGGGCAATTTTGTGGTAACCTTATAAGGCATTATTTATGTTTTGAGCTCCTTGTTAGGTGCCTTGAGGACTCCTTGGGTGGAAAGGCAGCTTTTAAATAGTCTAAAACAATGAAAAGACACATACAGTGTGATAAGACAGGGGCAGACTTATGGCTTACATGCGCTCCGTCTCTCCCTGTTGACCTGTTTTCTGCTCCCTGTCTCTGCTATCACATGGTCCCTATTTTGCCTGTGGGAAAAAGAAAATCCACCATATTCAGTAGGACTTACTGTAAAATAAATGTGCATAAAATTGGAGCCAGGCCCCAGTTCCATCTTGGGGAAAACAAGAGGCAGGATAACGCCTCCCGTTTTAGCAAGCAAGCAATCGGACGGACGTGAGCTCCTCGCTCTGCAAACACACACGGGGTGAGGCCTCAAGCAGTCATTCTCCTGAATATGCTCAAGGCTAAAAACTGGTGATGAACAGCTTTGGAAGTCTGCACAGGGTAAGCGAAGGCAGCAAGCAGAGGAGAGCTTGGGGCAGTCTGTAATACAGCTGGGGAGGGCTTGGGCAGGGGGAACCTGGGGGTGTCCCATCACAGAATAACAGAGAACATGGTGGGTTTAGCCTCGGGCCCCCTTCCTTCCCTTGCCCGGGCAGGGCACTGGAACGCTTCAGATCCAAGCCTGGCCCCTTGACCTGCCACTGCACACGGGGCAAAGCAGACCCGCCTCTCCCTCCTTTTCCAATCAAGGTACCCCTTGGGGTTTGCATAGACAGACACCGTGTGGGTCTCTGGCTCGGCTGGGCCTTAAGAGACGGTTAACTACCACACTCTGATATATTATCTGTGGCTCAAATCTCTCCTCCTAATTTATAGCTTTTCTGTCATTTTGAGCGGCTCCCAAACAGCATTATTTAACATTTATTTGCATTTAATAATAATTCACTTTCCCTCGGCACATTGCAAATTATCATAATCAGACTGGAGGTGAGATTGAATTTCATCAACACTTGGAGGGCTCCCCCTCCCCCTCCCCATCAGAGATCCGTCAGCGGGGAAAGGCCTTTGTGCGGGACTGAGGAGGCAGAAGGGGCCGCAGCTCCCAGGCAGCCTCAGTGCAGGGGGGGGGGCAAGGAGCCATCCCGGGGCCTGCAGTCCTTGGAGCCTGGGGGAAGAGGGGGGCTGCTGCAGTCTGGCGGGCTGTGCAGGGGCAGCTCTTCCCCTGGCCACATCTCTGGCAAGGTCAGGGGATGGGGGCTGCAGGGCCACATGAGGTGGGAGGGCCCAGGCTGGCCGGCCCCCCCTCTGGCTCAGCATCCGGCTTCCAACAGTGAGCAGCCCAATAGCTCCGGGAGGCTGGCAAGCAAGGCAGCAGCCCTTCCCTCTGGCTTTTTTCCAGCCTCAGAGGTAGACTGCCCTTGAACAGAGGTTCCGTTTAGCCACCCCAGAGAGTCTATTTTCCATGGGAAATGCTGAGATACTTGTGGGGCTTGGTTTTCAAATCCTCTCTCTTTCACACACACACACTCACCAGTTCAAGGAGACGCCCAGTCACTCACTGCACTTGCACCGAATCGGTTGGATCCTGACCGAGCCTGAGATTTGGGCTTCCTGCAGCCTGCCCACTGGTGCCGGTGGAACTGCAGGCAGGCAGGCCTCGTCACAACCAAGCCTTTGCGCTGCTCCTGCGCTACCCAGTGTCCGCGCGTTCCGCAGCCTCCCGCCTCTCTGAACGAGCCGAAGCCGCGGGACGGAACCGGCGGCGTCTCTAGAGGCACCCCATGCACATTTCTGTGGCGGTCCTTAGAACGGCCCCAGGAGGTAGGCCTGGGCCGGCCCCGTGCTCGCCTGGGCCGCCTTCTGCCCGGCGCCCGCAGGTCGGAGCGGAGCAAGGATGGTGAATATATAATGGTGTGAGGCTATTGTGCCCTCCCTACAAAGCAGTCCCCTTCTCTAGGCAAACTAACTGCTCTCTGTAACCCCGAGATCTTGGCCGACTCCTCGCTCCTGTGCCAAGCTGAAGTGCTGCACGGCTCACGTGTCTGCCCCCCCCCCGCCCCCCATGTTGCAAGCAGCCTCGAGACTCCCTTGCCTTGCAACCCCTTGGTTAGAATCTGTTTTCTTGGGTCAGAAGGGGCCTCCCTTAAGCTTTCTGAGCTTGCCAGAAACTTTGCAAGACTGAAGAAAATAAGCTTTGCAAAACCAAAGAGGAATCAAAGCAGAGCTCTTTGAAAAGCCTCCACTCCTTTGGAAAGTTAATTCAGACTATGCTTTGCTTAACCTCAGCTTGAGGTTGGCTTGCAAGACCTTCACCCCCTTGCTGGCTGCTGCCAGATTCCTGTATTTGAATGTACAAAGTGCAGCGATACACGAATCTCCTCCCTAAAGCCAGGGCCATATGCACCCCACCCCTAGTCATGTTTAGGAAGATGACCTCCCTTTCCCACTCGGGCCTCCAAAGAAGCTGGAAGCGCCAGAAGGAGCCAAGGAAAGGCTCGGAGCTGCCACCTCGCTTGCCTTGGCTGCAGGAGAGCGAGGGAGAGAGGCCGTGTGTGTGTGTGTTGTGTGTTTGTGTGTGTTCTTGGCTTAATAGGGCCCTATGGAGACATCAGCGCAATTTGCAAGGAGGGTTGAGGCCACCAGGAACCCTTATTAGGCCCATCCTGGAGAGGTAATTTCATGTTGGTTAATCAGTGTGAATGTTGTGCTGTGCAGGAGAGCCAGGCTGGAAAGGCTGGCCCCACTGAGCCCCCTCCCTCGTAGGCCGTGTTTGCTAACGAACACCTCATGCATATGAATGAGGGCGATTATGGCTGGGAAAGGGCAGCCAGCAAGCCATAAACCTCATTTTAAGCTTGTTATTATTAAGGACCTATTACTAATAATCAGCCTGGTGTGGGGAGGAGCCCGCCATGGTCAGTCTCGGGGCTGGATGCCGCTGCTCCCATCTGGCAGGTGGGCAGGTAAGAGGAGACACACCGGGAGCTCTTGCTCTTTGGTCCGCAGAAAGTAGAAATACAAGCCCTTTGGCTGGCGGACGGGGGTGAAAGTCTTTAATCGTGGCCCCAGAACCCACCCCCTCTGCTGCTTTCGCCCCAGGAGAAAATGTGTGTGTAAAGTGCTGTCAAGTCACCACCGACTCCTAGTGACCCCTGCTGGGGTTTCCGGGGCAAGAGAAGTTCAGAGGGTGGTTTGCCATTGCCTGCCTCTGCGTGGTGACTCTGGGCCTCCTTGGCGGTCTTCCATCCCAGCACTAACCAGGGCCAGCCCTGCTTAGCTTCTGAGATCTGACAAGACTGGGCTAGCCTGGACCATCCCAGTCGGCGAGGGGGGGGGGCAGAGGAAAATACAGGCACACCAAGCGGCATCAGGTGAGTCTTCTAAGTCCAGTGCAGGTTTCCTTCAATAGAATCTGTTTGTGGCTGAGGAGAGGAAGCTGCGCTACTGTCACAGACTGAGTGTCAGGTCTGCTGCCCACAGACCCTCCATCTTTGAACACTTTGCAATCATTCCCCTGTGTGTGTGTGTGTAACTTTTCACATAAGCTCATATCCAACTCCTGGGAAGGCAGCGCTCGTATCTCGGATGGCTCCCCACAGCGGCCTTGGGACAATTCAGTCCAGCTCTCCCACTGACTGTGCCCAGCTGGTTGGGCACTGAGGGTGGGGGGCTCACAGGGAGGGATTGGAAGTTGGTAGCAAGCACTCCCTACGTCATTCTCAACAAGAGTTCTGTGTACAGCCAGACGCTTTTAATTGCTTCTGTGTAACCTACGGACATATATACGCTTTAGTTATGATTTCTCAATAAAAAACCTTGACTCAAGAGAGCTTGGATTTCTTGCTGCAAGGGGGGAGTCAGCTTCAACGTATCCTGTTTTCCATAGACTGACACCGAGGCCGTCCTCTTTGCGGTTGTTGAACGAGTCACGTCTGGCAAGACTGGAGGGTGAGGCAGTGGTTTCTCCAAGTGAGGCAAAACTAGTCTGTTTGGGTAGCTGCACAAGATCATCTTCCTCCGCACTGGGGAGAAACCTGAGACCAGCACAGGGAGGGCGCCGGCCTGGAGGTGGCACCGAGGACTTCTGCAGTCCCATTTGGGAACCCTGTGCTTGACAGCCACTGGGCAGTGTGGTGTAGTGATTAGCGTGTACCGTTCGGACAGGGAGGAGCTGGGGTCTGGCTTTCATTCAGTCATGCAGCGACCTTGGGCTAGTCATCCATTCTCTCTTAGCATAATCTACCTCTCAGGGTTGTCGTGGTTATAAAATGGGGAGGCAGGACCGCGTATATTGCCAGAGCTCTTTGGCAGAAAGGTGGGATAGAGATGGCGAGTAGAAAGGTGCCAGTCCCTCAAGCGCCACACTGCACGCCCCTGCTGACCGAAAGGCTGCATCTTGAACCTGGGACTTGCTCTCTTGCTGTGCTTTGGGCCCACCCTCAGCTCCAGTCTGGCCAGAGAGATTGTTGTGGGCTGACTTTTGACGGTGGCGCCTCGGCAGAGTCTCCTTTCTTTTGAATTGCTTGGTATTTGCTCCAGCCGAAGAGATGCAGAGCATGTTAAAAAATATTCATCTCCAAATGAAAGCTGCTCTAATTGGATTCCACCTTCAAGGATTGGGTCAGAGCCGAGTCCTCCCCCCACAGACTTGTCCAGTCAGCAAGGCCTCCTGCAAAGCCTTTTCAAATTGAAGTGGGGGGTGGGCTGCCGGAGGTTAATAGGAGTGTTGGAAAATAAATAGGTTATTGATTGATCATAACAATGCGCTGACTGCAGACTTACCTTGCTGACCTTCCTTCCCCCAATATTACGGAAAATCCAGTTAGCATCTCATTATGGCCGGCCGGCTCTGCCACTGTGTGGGGAATGGCAGGCGCTGGAGGACGGGCCCAGGGAGGGCCGCAGCTCTGGCCAGCGCCTGTCCTCCACCTGCAGCTCCCTTCGGGGGGCCTTTCCTGAGGAGGACCCTGGTGGGCATCATGCACAATGCCCCCTCCTCTCGGCAGACCAGACGCAAGGCCCACAGCACCGGAGACAGGGAGGGGCAAAGGGGGCTCGTGTCCCAAGCCAGGAGGGTGTTCACCTCACAATCCCTGTTAAGCACAGCCTCCTGCCAAGCGGCCCGAATGACAGGCCTGGTCTGGCAGATCTGTTGCACGCCCAGCAGGGCTTTACTCCCATGCAAGGAGCTTTCCTCTGATGCCAGAGGACAGAACTGCCACGCGGATCTGGTACCCAAAGCAGAGCTTAGCAAAAAGCTTCCAGAAAAAGCTCCTAAGCGGGCTGTATGAGCCTCCCGCCAAAGGAGCTCTGTGGCTGCAAGGTAACCCTGCCACCCACCCACCCTCCTGGCTTGGCAGGCTCTCCTCCTGTGGACGTAGCAGGAAGGAAGGATTAAGCAGGACTCCCAGCCTTGGGCCTCCAAGCCCACAAGCAGCCCTACAGCTCCCTTAGTGGCTGGCCATGACGCACGACGCTCTCTCTGCCCAACCTTCCCCACAGCACTGTTGGGAGAATGTCACGGGACACTTCCTGGGACTGGTGCCCTGGCACATTCCTACCCAAGGCCTGCTCACCACCCTGGGCTGCTGCCTTTATCCCCAGCACCCGGCACGCAAAGGGCAGCGCTTCCCACTGGCTTGGCCCCGATGCCATTGTTTTCCTGGAGGGAGAACCCCAAGAGACTCCTCCTGCACCCCCCCAGGCCCCCAGCAATCCCAGAGGGGTGGCTGGCCGGCCGGCCAGCCAGCGCTGCAGCCCGGGCCACAGAGAGGCTCCCCCGCCCCAACCGGACCCTGCTGGGCCGCCCGGTGGGTGGGATTCCTTGCGCAGGAGCGCCCTCTGCTGCCCACACGGCCTCCGCCTTCCTTTTGAGGCCAGAAGACGCGCCCGTTCAGCCGCAGTTGGACGCCGCGCAGCGCCCGAGAATCCACAGCGCCCCACGTGCACGACCCCAGCAGTCCTCAGGACAGCCTGTAAGAGTGGGGGGGGGCACGATTGCCATCCTCTGCCACAGGCCCACTGTGCCAAGGGAGAAGCCGAGGCTTCGAGGGGCTCGTTGGCACAAGTCTACCCAGCTGGGCTCCTGGCAACGGCGAGATCTGAACCGGGGGCTTCCCAAAGCACACCTCCCCCAGGTGACCTCGCCACGAGCTCTCACGGCGGAGCGGCCTCCTCTCCTGGCACAAGCCGCGGCAACGGCTCGTTTGGCAGCGTCTCGTTCCGAGCGCGGCTCACCCCCCGAAGGCGGCTGTCGCAGAACCACCCGCGGCCCTAACGCGGGTGGCCAAAGGAACGGGGAAGCCCCCCCCCCCCCGGCACTCCTGCTTTTGCCGCGTCGGACTGAGCCGCGGACTGCGGGGCGGGTGTGCCCCACGCAGGAGAGCCCGCGCGCTGCCGGTCCTCGCGTTTGAATGACTGTCCGGGCGCAGCTTCGGGGCAGGGGCAAAAGCGGCGGCTCCCTCGCTGCTCATCCCCCGGTAGGGAAATGCGCACGCGCCGCTCTGCGCCCCTCCCGCCCAGGAGGCCGCCCGCCGTGCCCCCGGCGTGCCCCCGCCGTTCTCCGTTGCCCTTGAATGTTGTCTCCCTCCCCACCGTCGGGGCAAGAGTTGGTTAGCCCGGCAGGGCTCAGGGCCTCTGCTTGGCGTGCAGAAGGCCCCAAGTTCAATCCCCGGCGCCTCTCCCGCGAAAAGGTGCGGGCAGTCGGTGATGCGGGCAAAGCTCTTCCCTTTTGCCCTGGAGACCCGCGGCCAGTCTGGAGAGCCGAGGCCGACCCTGATGACGGACGAGGCAGCGTCGGGTGGTTCGCAAGGCATCCTGGGAGGCAGAGTCCCGAACGGGTGGACTACAACTCCCAGAGATGACTTGCTGCCGGGGTGCTGCTGTCGTTGCAGAGACGTCTGCTAAAGTGCGCGGGCGGCTCTGGCGGCCCCGCCGAGGCGGGAGGCTGGATTCGGAGGGGCGGTTTTATTGCGGGGAGGGGACTGCAATGCGGACGCGGCTCCTTTTCCCCTTCCCCCGACCTGTCAGTTATAGCTGATGATGATCCGGGAGATGGGCGGGGGCTGCGGGCTAGGCGCGTGGCCGTTCTCCACACGTCCACGCGCGGGGCGCGCGCAGGAAGCCGGGCCGGGCCGGCTGCCCTTTTGTTTCTGCAGCGGCTCGAGCGGAGCTTCCGCCTGCCTTTGCCTGGGGTTTGAGAGGCCTCCGGATTAACAACTCAGCGCGGACCCAGGGGTTTTCGATGGCTGTTGTGGGTTTTCCGGGCTGTATTGCCGTGGTCTTGGCATTGTAGTTCCTGACAATGCCAAGACCACGGCAATACAGCCCGGAAAACCCACAACAGCCATCGTTCTCCGGCCGTGAAAGCCTTCGACGATACACCAGGGGTTTTCCTTGCCCCCCCCCCCCCGCCGGCCGCCTTACTTCAAGCAGGCTCGCCTGCCTTTTTCATTTCTATCCCTTTGATAGGCATTTACCCTATCGCTCTTTGTTTCAGATGTTTAGAAAGCAGAATCAATTTTTAAAATGCTGAAAATTTGCCCTAGAGAAGGGGGGCTAGTGACACACACACACACACACACCCCGGTTTCCTGCCAAGCAGCACAGCACCCACCTGGGGAAAGATTCCCCTTGAACTGAGCCCTCTTCAGAAAACAGGCATTTTGCCTCTCCGGAACTGCTTGAGGCAGCTCAAGGCTAACACAACAGAACCGTAGTTGCCGCTTTGCGAATGGGAAAGATCAGCAGCTGCCCCCCCCCCACACACACGCATTCTTTGTGGTGGCCCCCACCTTATGGAATGGCCTGCCTGGTGGGGTTAGGAGGGCCCCCACCCTCCTGGCTTTCCACAAATGATGCAAAACTGAATTACTCGGAGGGCTTTTTCACACAGATAATGGGGCTGTACTGTAAGGAAATGGTTCAGCAGAGAGATACTTTGCTAAAAGGCTAGCGACTGCAGACTATACCACTGTGCACTGCCTGTCGCTTTAAGTATGCTCCTACCTGGTAGTTTCCGTGTTGTTTAATAAGTCATGTCAAATTGCTTGTGCTTTGTTTCTGCATAGTTCCAGTTCTGCATTGGGACTTCCGCTTGTTTTCGCATTTCTGCGATTGAAATCTATGGTATTGTTTATTGAATGTCTCAGCTGAGGAACGTACTGACTTACCTTGTGTGATCTGCCTGGAGCCTCAGTCAGAGAGAGAGATTATAAATAATTTAAATTAATTAATTAAGAACAGAACCAAGAAAAGGAAGCCAAGTCAATAAAACGCGTTAAAAACATGGTACAGAGAAGAGGGCTTGACAGAGGATCTTAACGGGCAGGCCAGGTAATGCAGGAGGGAACGGGGGGGGGGGCTGCACGTTCAGACCCAGCCCAGCCCAACTCTCTGCTTCAACCCCATGGACATGGTCCACATTTTCCTTTGCCCTGTCCGTGCTGAGCTAGAACACCCCATTCATAATCCCCACTCCTTTCTGGTGTAAAATCCCTAGTGTGGGAACTGTGGGACATTTGCCACAGCTTGTGGCGCATGCTCGGTTCCTCCTGCCATGCTGTTTTCTTTTGGAAACACTTCCCAGAAAGAGGAATGCCGTTCCCTCCGTTGCCAGTGATAAAAGATGTTTCTTGCCCTTTTCTGCCCGTAGGGACTGCTCTAGATTTCTCACTCGAAAGGCCGTGCAGAGAATAGGGGGCCTGGAAATGGAGGGTGGTGGTGAAGGGAGCGACCTCATGGAGGTGTCAGCAGGCAGGATGCCTACGGCGGCTCAGGAGGTGGAGCCCTGGGGGCGGGGGGTGGGGAGCCCCCACGTAAGGAAGGCCCTGCCCAGCAAGGAGCCGTGCGGGGGGCGGGGGTTCAGGCCTCGAAACTGGGCAGCAGTGGGGCTGCTGGGGAGGGGGAACCCTGGCCTGAAGGGATCAACTACCGAGGTGGCGGCAGCCAGAAATCCAGTCAAGGCAGGCTTGGCATCAGACAGGGACCTTGGTTGTCTTCCAGCCGCCTTCTCTGCCCTGAGAGTTTTTGGTAATTCTGCTCTGCCTTCTTACTCCACCTGTCGGTGCCTTTCTTGCTCACTCTGCCTGGATCCCTCCTGCTTCCTCCTCCTCCTCCTCAGTCGCATAAAGCAGGGCTCGCCTCAACTGAAGAGGGGGGGGTGCTCTAGGCCCTCCCCAGTCAACCCCCAGAAGCCAAGTGGGGGCAAGCAGCCAAGGCCCTCATCTGACCTGGGGCTGAAGGAGGGGTGGCTGTGGGGCTGGAGGGACCCCACACAGCCCCACCCCTTGTCAGGTGGCTTCAGCCTCTTTTGTCTGGTTGGGCGCAAAGTTGCTGGGGGGGGGGTGCTGAGCCACCCCCTTGGGGTTGTTCCTGCGGCACGCAGCAGGGCTCCGGTGCTTCTGGCCAGCAGGCCTGCCTGGGAGAGGGACACTCAGGCACTGAGCCTGGCTGCAGAGGAAGTGGGCCGGGGCTTTCGCAGGGCTGGCTGATGCACAGGGGGGCCCTTTCCTGGAGCGGCTGCACCCCAAGGACTGCTCTGATCTCCTCTGAGGGGGCACCAAGCGCACGGCTTGGTTTCTGGTCACCGGGTCAGACACACAGGAAAGCGCTGGGTGTGTCTGCTGATCTGGGGTGACGTGGATTGAGGAGCCCTGATGAAATGGTGTCATATGAAACGAGCGAACTTCAGCCTGGCCGCTTGTCGGGTTCTCAGAAGGACTGAGTCCTCCTGACACTTCGGGATCCATCTACAGAAGGGAAAAGACCGTTGGGACTTTGGTCTCTGACCCGCCCCTCACTTACCTGTTGGAGTTTGTACATTTCCACGGAGCACCACAGATCCACACACCTATAAGAGAACAGAATATACAATCCATGGTGTTCTTGGACTTGTGGTTATTTATTGCCCGGCCGTTGCCTGTAGTGGAACAGAGCACCATTTATAGCATGTATTTTTGTATGGAAGTATTTTTGTAGGAGAACATTGCTTATATTGATTGCAAAAGATATTAACATTGTTTATATTGATTCTGCACTTGTACACTTTACACTAATATGTCTAAGAGAAGGTTATAAATTATTTTGTTAACGTTAGTGAGTATTCAGTTCCCTGGATTGTGGTTTTCCACTTTTGCTTTAGAGAGTCAGGAAGCAGGCATGAGTGGAAGGAAGGGGGTAACGGTTGGAAGCTTGCTGGGCTTGGCAGGGAGCTGGGGGGGGGTGTCTGAGGTGACCGGGCTCCCCCTCACGCAAGGGAGAAGGTGTCCCTGATTTTGAGAATGGCCCCAGGCACTGGAGGCCCCGCTTTGCAGTACAGGTGGAGTGGCTGGAGGGCTGGGCAGGACGTGTGCCAAGGGAGCAACTGGGCAGCTGCTGCTGAGGGTGGGGGAGGCAGTGATGGGCAGGTGGGCCCCCTGGCTGGGGAGGCCAGGCACTGTTCTGGCTCCTGTCATTCCTCAGCTACTCCCCTGTTGCCCCTGGTGAGACTGGAGCAGAAGGGAGAGCCGCCCCTGGCCTGGGATAGGCGCTCCCTTGCCGTGCCATCTCATCCGACTGACTGCTGGGCTGTGAGCGTCAGCGCTGACGGCAGAACTGGTGAGGAGGACACCCATTCTGCGGGGGTCCAGAGGTGCCTGGAAACCCCTTTTGTTTGGGGGGGAAGGGGAGGTTGCTTCTGAGATGTTTCTTTTATTTATTTATTTAAAACATTTGTGTGCCTCCTCTCTACCCAATTAGGGTCTCCAAGGCTGTGACACTGAAACATTTAAAAAAGTTAAAACATGTTGAGCAATTTACTTTTTTTAACACAGTATAAAAATAATTCAGCAAACACACAAAACATCAAGAACAGGGAGGAAGGCCAATAACAGCTGCGGAAGGTGTGCGAACTGAAACAAAAAAAGTCTTCACCTGCTGGTGGGACACAGCAGTATGAGCGGACAGACAAATCTCCCTGGGGAGGGAGTGCCAAAGTTCTGGAGCCGTGACTGAGAAGGCCCTTTCTGAGGTTGCCCCCCATCTAGTCTCAGAAGATGGGGGCACCCGAAGCAGGTCCTGCCAAGATGACCAGAGTGGATGGGCAGGTTCATAATGGAGAAGGTGGTCCTTAAGGCACACAGGCCCCAAGCGGCGCAGGGCTTTAAAGGGCAACACCAGCATCTTGAATTGGACCCAGAAGGAAATTGGGAGCCACTATAGATGGAACTCAAGACTGGAGCAACGTGTGGCCTCTGACCCACTCCAGGCTGTACCAGACAATCTTCGAGGCAGCCCCATGTCGAGCGCACTGCAGTAATCTTTTCGAGACGTGGCCCGGTCATGTGCTGCGACGGCAAGATGTTTCTCACCCAGGAAGGGCTGCAGCTGGTTCACCTGCTGAAGCTGGCGAAGGCACACCTGGCAACGGCTGTCACCTGTTTATCCAACAAGTCCAGCAGCACCCCAAGCTGTGAACCTGCTCCTTTAAGGGGAATGCAACCCCATCTAAAATAGGCGATGACCCATTTTCTGGGTCAGACCTTTCCCCCACCAGTGGAACCCTAAGTTTCAGTGTGTTAGTCCTTATCCATTCCAAAACTGCCTCCAGGCACCTGTTTGCCGTTTCCACAGCCTCCCTGGGATCTGCCAGAGCTGAGTGCCATCTGCATATCGGGGGCAACAGCCCAGATCTACAGCTAACCTCCCCCAGCAGCTTCACATAGAAGTTGAAAAGCATGGGGGACAAGATGGAGCCTTGGGGCACCCCATAGGCCAAGGGGCAGAGCAGCAGCCCCCGGCACCGTGCTCTGAAACCTACCCTCGAGGTAGGACCGGAACCCCTGCAGAAGAGCCCCTCCCAGTCCCAACCCTGAAAGGCGGCCCATAAGGCGGTTTCAAAAGCGGTCCAGGAGATTGACCAGGGTCGCGCTCCCCCCGTCCATCTCTCAGCATGTCAGCCGGCAGGACAAGCAAGGCTGTATCGGTCCCACAACCAGACCTGAACGCAGATTGGAATGGATCCAAACAATCCCCTTGATTCCAGAATCCCTGAAGTTGTCCGGCCGCTGCTCGTTCAACCGACTTGCTCAAGAATGGTTCCTCTGAGACTGGATGGTGGCCGTTCAGTTCTCCTGCTGGTTCGATGGGTGCTGATGGTTCTTGTTGTTTGGCAAACAGCGGTGGATTGTGGCTGTGTGTTCTGGTGGCTGCTCCGTGGCTTGTAGACATCGGGCATGCTGCGTGTCTGTTTCTGTGAGCTGCCTAGGGCCGATTCCAGATGACTAACCTTAAGTCGCTTCATGCCGCCCTCTTCCGGATCGCGACGGGGAAATGCGAAATATCGCGTTTCCTCGCGCGAGTTTTGCGCGACGACGCGCAAAACTCGCGCGAGGAAACGCGATATTTCGCATTTTCCCCGTCGCGATCCGGAAGAGGGCGGCATGAAGCGACTTAAGGTTAGTCATCTGGAATCGGCCCTGGTCTCCTTTTGAAGAACAGAAGAAGAGCCCTGTTGGATCAGAGCAATGGTCCATCTAGGCCGACCTCCAGCCTCACGCAGTGGCCAACCGGTTGCTATGGAGGGCCAACAGCAGGGCCCAGAGGCCATGGCTTCCCCCGAGGGGGCCTCCTGGCGTTGGTAGTCAGTGGTTTGCTGCCTCTGGACGTGGAGGTTCCCTTTAGTCACCCTGGCTAGTAGCCACTGATCGACCCATCCTCCCTGAGTCCCCCTTTTTAAAGCTGTCTATGACTGTGGCCATCAACGCACCCTCCGGCTGTGAATTCCACCTCTTCATCACCGGTTGTGTAAAGAAGTCTTCCCTTTTGTCCCTCCGGAATCTACCGCCCCTCCGCTCCATTGGGTGATCTCGAGTTCTGGTGTTATGGGAGAGGGAGAAAACGTCCTCTCTGGCCCGCCCCTCTGCCCCAGGCATAGTTTTATGTGCCTCCGCCGTGTCCCCCCTTCCTTGACTTCTTCCCAGACTGAGAAGTCCCAGACGCTTTAGCCTTTCCTCATAGGAAAGATGTGCCAGCTGCCTAATCAGCTTGGTTGCCATCGTCTATGTTTTGTCCAGCTCCGCATTGTCCTTTTTGGGAGACGGAGTCCAGAACGGCACCCAGCATTCCCAGTGAGGCCGCGCCAGAGATCTATCCAGGGGCATTATAATACTGGCGGTTTTGTTTTCGATCCTTTCCCTAACCGTGGCCAGCATCGAGTTTGTCTCCTTTGCTGCTGCAGCACGCTGAGTTGACACTTTCGTTCAGCTTTCCACCGTGACCCAAAGGTCTCTTTCCCTCTCAGTCTCAGCAAGTTCTTTTTTTAGGGGCGGGGGAAGATGTGCGATACTTTTAAAAAAGAAACCTCCAACTGCAGTGGGAGTTTCCTTGTTGACCTGCACCACTCAGTCTTTTTCGACCCAGCTCTGCTGACCCTTTTATTCCTTTCAGTGGGGTGGTTCTGCCTGTTCCTGGTGGTGTGGCTGGTTCTGGTCATCCCATTTTGTAGCATCGGAGCACCTTCTCTGGGAGAAAAGGCGAAGGCGTTCCGGAGAAAGAGAGGGATGGGGATGGCAGGCAGGCAGGCAGGCTGCTGGGTCACCTTTCCCAAGACCTTTGGGTGCCCATTCCTGCCTGTCACCTTCTCCGAGTCTTGCAATCGGTGCAAAGCTGCACCGGACCTCCTCTCTCTCTCTCTCTCTCTCTCTCTCTCTCCCCCCCCCCCTCACTGTCCCATCGGTGTTCAAGGCAAGAGGTGGTTTGCCATTGCCTGCCTCTGCATAGTGACCACGGATGTCCATGGTGGTCTCCCATCCTAACTAGGACCAGCCCGGCTTAGCTTCTGAGATCTGAAAAGGCTGGGCTGGGCCTTCGAGCTCCAGTAGCCACACGGTGGTGCTGCAGTCCCATTACAGGGGCCTGCGCTGAACAGCAGAAAACACCACCACCACCACTCCATAACAAGGGAGACATAAAGCCATTCTAACTCTCACTTGCTGTCAGATTTAAAAGCTACTTTTAAAAAGCAGAGAGAGCTGATTACGGTCGTCTTGGCAGCAGCTCTGTTTTCTGTGCAGCTGGGCAGAGTAAGAGGTCTAATGTGCCTCGTATGCTGACATCCCACCCTGGCAGTAAACAAGCCAGCCCCACCAGGGCTTCACTGCCATTGATCTGCGTCATTTATTTATAGTCTGCCAGTTTGGTGTAGTGGTTAAGAGCGCGGGACTCTAATCTGGAGAGCCGGGTTTGATTCCCCACTCCTCCACTTGATGCCAGCTGGGTGACCTTGGGCTAGTCGCGGCTCTCTGGACCTCTCTCAGCCCCACCCCACCTTACAGGGTGTTTTGTTGTGGGGATAATAATAACATACTTTGTAAACCGCTCTGAGTGGGCATTAGGTTGTCCTGAAGGGCGGTATATAAATCAAATGTTATTATTATTATTTGTTATTATTTCTCACTGAGACTCAAGGGAGATTACAGAGTGTAAGGCCATGCAATCAATAGCTGGGACACTCACTAAACAATACAACAGGGCCGATTCCAGATGACTAACCTTAAGGCGCTTCATGCCGCCCTCTTCCGGATCGCGATGGGGAAAATGCGAAATATCGCGTTTCCTCGTGCGAGTTTTGCGCGTCATCGCGCAAAACTCGCGCGAGGAAACGTGATATTTCGCATTTTCCCCGTCGCGATCCGGAAGAGGGCGGCATGAAGCGCCTTAAGGTTAGTCATCTGGAATCGGCCCAGGATATGCTTTATAGAAAATTGCAAAGAAGCATAAATTTGAACACAAGAATACAAAGATGCTGAAACAAAGCATAAGTAATTTGATGTGGCATATTAAACAATGTAGAAACAACCCAGTAGGAGCATATCTACATCAACAGACAGTATCTAGTAGTATAGTCTACAGTCCCTGCCCCTTTACCACAGCATCTCTCTGAACCATTTCCTTGTAGCACAGCCATATTGCTTGAGTAAAAAGTCCTCCTGAATAGTTCAGTTTTGCATGGTTCGTAGAAGGACAAGAGAGTGGGAGCTTTCTTGGCCTCTTTAGGCAGGCCGTACTCTAAGGTGGGGGCTGGCACAGGAGTATTTAAAGCCCCTGGAAAGAGACAGCACGGAATCTCCCTGGCAGGCATCAGAGCACGGCGGCTGCAGGTGGGTCATTCCTGTGTAAGGGGAATGGCTCAGAACGGGCAGCAGGTGTTTCCTCAGCAGGGGTGGGGCCATCAAGTGTCTAAGGGAGCTTACAGAAAGCGAACTTCCTAGCTGGGCTCAAGGTGAGCAAAAGAATGCCGCTGGTCCGGGGCTCGAATCCCCAGGCCAAGAGGTCCTGCCCCTTAGCTACAGTTCGCGGAGGCTCTGGGGACCGCGCCTTGGCCCCTGCCACACCTCCACCTGGATCGTCCATGATCCCATAGCTCCACGCCTGGCTGGGGAGGGGCGTCTGGCCTCTAGCTCTGCCTTGTTGGGAGCGGCTGGGACCATGTTGGACAGCAGGCAGAATCTTTGTCTGGCTGGCTGTTTGCCCTCCTCCCCCTGCACGTCGGTTTGGCCAGATTCTCCGTCTCTCGATAATGGGAGTCAGGCCCCAGAGCCCAGCTGCCTCGCAATCCACAACGGACACTAACTGGGAAACTGAAGAGCCCTGTCACGTGGGGCTGCTGAGGGACCTGGGTGGCCCCCAGGGGAGCAGCACACGTCGTCGGATTCCTCTAGGGGATTCGGGGAAGTTTGGTTCCAGTGGCGCTGTGGAGCCACACGGGAGGGAGGGATTTTGTTTGGTTGGGCTGTGGGAGGGAAGGGGAAACGAGGCCAAGCTTCGTGAAGATCCAGATCGGCAAATGAAAACACTGAGCAAATGAATGCCAGAAATCGAGGGGGTGGCAGGAGGAAGCACGCCAGGCCCCTGCGTGGTGGTGCAGAGCCGGCTGGGCAGAGATCTCACCGGCCAAGGGGACTTTGATTAGTGAAAGGGATCTTCCACTAGGCATTGCTGCTCTCCTGCTCCACCCCCTATCTCCCAGGGCAGTCTCTGTCGGGCACTGAGGGGTAATTTTCTTTCTGACACACACACACACCCCATCATAGTGAGGAACCAAGGAAAAGGAGGGGCCTGCCACAGGCTCTGTCTTGCTTTTGGGCCAGCGGAGCCCAGCAGTAAAGCTCATGACCACATGGGCAGAGTTCTCTCCTGGCACCCCGGAGAAGGTGAGCTCAGGGTGCAGCCTACGAGTGCCAGTGGGAGAGGTGGTTGGTGTGAGGAGCCGGGCTGAGGTTGGGGCTTGTGGCTTTCATTATGGGCCCCCTACACACACACCCTTATACACACACAGTCCAAGCACCCTGCTCTCCGTGAAATGGAGACGCTTTCCCTTCCCCCTTCCCATCTCCCGCAAAAGACCTCAGCCAGGCACGTCTTCAGGAGAGCTTGATTTATTGCCTGCCTTCTGAGGGCTGCCCCGGGTGGGAGTTTCCAGCGTGGCTTTCCCCAGCGTGGCAAGGGGGCACAGGGCGAAGCTGGCCGTGATCTCCACTGGGTTTGGTCAGCACAGGCAGGGGGCAGCTGCTGTGAGACCCCGGCTTACTGCTGGATTCGGCGGATGGATTGCACCTGCGGGGTCCGGGCATGAGAGCCCAGCTCCTGGAAGCGCTTGTATTCACCCCCACGGCAGTCACTCTCCACAACATACTGGAACCCCCGGTACCCGGGGAACTGGGAACACACCCAGCTGAGGAGGAAAAAGAGGTGGCATCAGACAGGGCACAACTTTGATACCCCCCTCCCCCCCCCCCCACAACTGGCAGAGGCTGCCCTGGGGCCCCTTGATACGTACGCTCCAGAGTAGACACGGAGGGACCCCACCTCGCTGCTGGCCCAGCCCATGGCTTTGAGAGATGGGCAGTCTTCACTGAGGTCCCCTTTGCGGCCCAGGAAATTCTCCTGCTCAAAGATGGTCATCTCGCTGTCCCGGAGGTTCTGCAGCGGGGAAAGAAGTCGCCACCTCTTTGTCCACGATGCTTAAGGGACACAAACTGTCCAGGGGCACACACACACGCACTGTGCACACAGCCTAACGGAGCCCCCTTCTCCCCATGTTTTGAGCAGAAAAGCACACCTGAGAAGGCCACCCTGCCTGCCTCTGGAAAGGTCCCTCCAGGTGTGCCTCCCGTTTGGCCCTCATGCGGGCTGCTTTGCCTGCTGCAGGGCTTGGATCTCAGCCCCAGTTGTGAGTTTAATATGTCAGAATAAAAGGGACTGATCAGGGAAGGCACTCGGGGTGGGGTGGGGTGTGATTTTTCCAGAGGGTCTCAGGCTGCACAGGGTGTGATCTTATCATCCCCCCAAATTGTCACCCAAGGCTTAACAGGGCCCCAAATGGGTGGGGGTGCAGAGGGGTGCCTCTCTGCTCTGAGCCTCCCCAGCCAAGCCCCTGGCACCGGGCAGTGCTGGGCCACCCTCCCTTGCTCACCGCAGAGGAGATGGGTCGGAAGGAGCTCATCCTTGGCACGCAGTAGGCGACATTGCCGGCCCAGGCTTCCCAGCAGGGGTACTCTCCTTGCTCCAGCACCAGCTGCTGCCCCTGGAAGCCGGGATGCTCAAAGCCAACCCACCTGTGGGGGAAACGCCAAGAGAGGGGGGGCCTTGGTCCGGGAGGTGCAGGTTCCCCAGGCATCCTGGCACCCTTGCTGCGGGGGGGATGGTAGGGAAACTGGGCAAGAGAACAGGGGAGCTTCCCAGCTGAGGAGCGTCCTTGGAGAAGGGGCTGTCCCGAAGAAGCAGCCGTGGTCCAGGGAGGTCAGGTAAGCCGGCTGCAACTTAGCAGGACTGCGATCAGAGCAGAGCCACAAGGCCTGAGATATTTGGGGGTGTGAGTGTGTGTCACACAGCTTCCCAAGAAGGCTTTGGGGTAGGTGGGGGCCAGACGTGGAAAGGGGGGCAGGATTATGGCAAGCAGGTGGGTGAGGGCCCAGGGGTGAAAAGGGGGGGGGCTGGGGAAGTGAGCCACTCACGTGCCGCTCTCCACCCGGACGGAACAGACCTCCTCCAAGCCACAGGCGGCGATGTCATAGCACTCTGAGGTGAACTCGTGCTGCCGGCCCTGGAAAGATGGCTCATCCCACGCCACGAGCTACGGGAGAAGAGAAGGGGAAGCAGCAGCAGCAGCAGCAGCATTGGTGGGGGAAACGGGGGGAATCTTGGAGGGTGGGGGGTCTGCATATGATTCATGCCGGGCGGGGGGGACTCTTGTTGCTTCCTTATGAGCTTTACAAAGGAAAGGAGAAGCAAAGAGGGAGACCCTGGACCTTTTCCGGTCAGCCAACAAGAACTGCCATTCACACACACCCAAGGATGTAAATCCATGTGCAAGCACGCCTCCCAGTGCGACTCTGCATGTGAAGACAGACAGGCACATGTGAATGAACACAGAGAAGACCTCAGCATGGCCAGCACGATGGTGTGGCGGGGGTGTCCGAACGGGGTCTGGGAGACCGAGAGGCCAATCCGCACTCTGCCACGAAAGCAGACGAGATGGCCTTGGCCGGCCCCAGCAAGTCAGCTCTCGCTCTCCCCGCTTAACCTATGTCCGAGAGCGACAGCTGTGACGACAGAATGGAGGAGGGGGAAGTGCTCTGTGCCGCTGTGGCTGCTCTCAGTGGGGAAGGAGAGTGGTACAAATATCTGCAGAAGCAAGCAAAACCCAAACCGCCCGAGTGCTGCAGGGGTGTGTTTCTGAGGCACCCCGTTCCGGGCTTTCTCCTCCACACAGCCTGGAGCGGCCTCACCACTGCTGAGCCGTGGCTCCCGCTGGCTGCCGGTTGTCCATGGTCCCAGGCTGAGAAAGGCCCTTCCCAGCTCCAGAGGTCCCTTTTTAACTGCTGGAGCTGCTGCTGCTGCTGCTGAGGGCTGAAGCAGGGCCCTCTGCCGTGCTCCACCCGCTAAGCCAGGCTCGGAGCTGAGAGGGGTCCCCTGGAAGGCCCTTCTCTATGGGGCAGTTTCAGGGGCGCAGCTGTGTTGGTCTGTAGTAGGAGAGCAAGACTGAGGGTGTCTAGCAGCGCCTTAATAACCCAGGAGATCTGCAGGAGAGGAGCTTTCCAGTCGGGGCTCCCGTCGTCAGAGGCCTTCACTGGGGCTCCTGCTGCCTCGCCTAAGGCACTGCGCTGTCATTCTTCCCTTGCAAAATGGGATTGGCGTGGCTTATTAACATGGGGATTTGAAGCTTCTGCCCAATAAAAGGCCTAATTAAGTGGCTCCAACTCAACGAGTATTGCTTCTGCTATCAGCCCTCCCGGCCGTCTCCACACTTTAATAACAACAACAATAACAATAATAGCGCTTATATACTGCTCTGGGATTAGTGCCCTACCCAGAGCAGCGAACAAAGTCAGTGTTATCATTATCCCCAGAATGCAGCTGAGAGGAGAGGCTGACCCAAGGCCACCTACAGAGCTCATGGCAAGAGTGGGATTCGAACCAGCAGAGTGCTGATTTGCAGCCGAACCATTTAACCACTGTGCTACAGCAGCTCTCTGCTTTGCCTTCAGAGTGCCCTCATCTTGTTCTCCCAGGCCTGTGAGCTGGTGGGTGGGCACACCTTTCTCCTTCCCACCCCTCAAAGCTGCCACCTGACATTTCATACCTTCCACAGCCCAGAGAATTTCCCACCGGCTTGGCTCATGGCTTATGGCAGCCGGGTGTTCCCTAGGAAAACAAATGAAACAAGAAGTTGTTGTTGTGGGGGGGGGGGTGACTTCTGGTGTCCCAACTAATCTCCAGAATATGCCATGCACCTGCCAGGCCTTTAGCTCTGGATCCTGTCCTTTGTAAAAGCAGAAAAGATGAGTATGTGATTCTCTGAGCAGGGCTAAAGCGCCGCCCCTTCCACGCCCCACACCCCACCCCTCAGGACGCTTCCTCAGGAAAGAGTTTGGGAGTCCTCCCATGGCTCATTCAGGCAGGTATTTCCCTCCAGCACCAACTGTGGGGCAAGACCCCTGTGCCCAAGACTGATGCAAGGGGGCAGCATCTGCCCCCATGGTGGAGAGCCCCATGGCTCCCGGCACTTACCTGGGTGGTCTTCAGCCTGCCCCCCTTGCCTGCAGCCCTTTGGAGGGGCTTTTATAGCTCACCCTTTGCCATCCAACGCCCCTGAGTCAGCTCAGCTTGGAACAAAAGGCTGTCCGCAGAGGATCAAGGGCTCATCCGGTTGGCTGCCTGGCCTGCTTCAAAGCAGCTGGGGGGGCATTCTCTCACTCTCACACCCATCCACATGCACACGCACACACACGGGAGTGAGGCTCGATCTGGAAGGCAGAGCTCTGGCCAGAACCCCACGATTCATTGCTCAGAGCTTGGGCCTGGGAATGAGAGTGCCTTAGAACATGTGCAGAAGCTCTTCTTTTAACCATGACCCGTCAGGGAAGCCGGGGATGACTTGCCCGGGGCTGTGGGGGGCTGTGGGGCTGGAGCACCTCCACTGCATTGATGAGCTCGCTGTGCTTCTGTGGGGTTTGGGACAGACTAAATGGTCTCTGTGGGGACTTCCTGCCTCCTGCTTCTGTGCCCGTCCTCTAAGGGGCCTCTAAGGCGGAGGGGCAACTTGTTTGCCAGAGCAGCTTTTTTCATCCTGCCCACAATGGGAAGTGTCTTGTCAGCAGCAGCTCTCTTGGGAAGGGGGAGGAGGGTCAGTGGGGGCACATTTGTGCTGGGGGGGGTCAGACAGTTTTCCAGCCCAGCGGCCTCACTGCAAGATGTGATGACTGTGGCCTCCGGGGAAGACGCCGATGAGCCAGCACTTCTGTTGTGCCCACTGGGGCCGGCTCAGAGTATAAAGCGCGAGGGCTCGGCCAGCCTGCTCACTCCAGCACAAAACACCACCAGTGGTCCAGGTAAGAGGAGGCAGGATGTGTCCTGCATCCCGGGGCCCCAGCCTGGCTGCCAGGGTGGTGGGCAGGTGTGGAAGGAGTTGCATGGACAACCACCAACGGAAACCTGCCCGCCCCAAGGGAGAGCCCCTTCTGCACCTTCCCTCCCACTTGACGCTTCAAGGAGGAAGGATGGGGCGGGTTCCCTTGGCAGGTGCTGCGGGAAAGAGCTTGCCAGCCATGGCTGCGGTTTGTCCTGCCCCCAGTTTCCACAAGCCTCACCCTTCCGCTTGTCCTGTATGTTGGCCGCGGAAGAAGGGCAGGCATCCAGCTTTGTATCCACAGCCTGGATAAAGGTTCAACAGCTCTGGCCTGTGGGGAGCTGGTTTGGTTTGGGCCAGAAATGGCATGCCTGCACAAGCAGCAGGGGAGAGGGCCTGTCGCTCGGCTCAGCATTGCCCCCTCCTGTGAGCAGCTGCTCTCCAGGGCCCCATCCAGAGACAGGCCTCTGAGGCGCCTGCGGCCTGAAATCTGTTATCGGGAGACATTGTGCACACAAGCACCTTCCTTGCCAGCCAGGCCCAGCCCCTCCCCTGGTCCCTCTGGAAGAGAACGGTAAAATGCAGGTGCTCCACACTGGTCACCATCGCTTGCTCTGGTCATGGTTGGGAGGCCCTGCTTTGGGTGCCCCACCTTCTGAGGCTGGGCAGGTGGAAACTCGAGAAACGGCCTTCTCGGTTGTGGCACCACAACTCTGACTCTCCCTCCCCAGGGAGATTTGTCTGTCCCCCTCTCTTGCTGTTTTTCGCCAGCCAGTGAAGACATTTTGTTTGGCTGTCATTGGCCTTCCTCCCTGTTCTTGGTGGTGTTTGTGTGTGTATTTTATTGAAGTATTTTATACTATATTACATGTTGATTTGAATTGTTTAAAATGTTTTAATTTTTTTTTATGTTAGCCACCTTAGGGACCTTTTTGGGGTTGAAAGGCAGCATACACATCCTCTTAACACTTCAGACTCGTGTCTGAAGAAGGGAGCTCTGGCTGTTGAAAGCTGACACTCTGAAAAACTTGTTGGTCTCTTTTTGGACTCAAATCCAGCTTAACACACAAAGGAGCACGGGGCGGGGGGAGGCAGGAGGATATTTCCCCATGTTAAGCAGCCCCCAAACAGACGGGCGCTGTGAGCCCAGAAGCAGGCCGAGGGACTCGCAGCCTTGGCTTGGCTAGACATTCACTCCTCTTGGGGAGTCCCGGATGCCTCCCCGTGAGAGGCTGAGGGGTCAGGGGGCTCTCGGGAAGGCACTGCACTGCTCCTCTGTGTTGCAAGGGCTCCAGGAGTGAGACCAGGGGCTGGAAAGAGACCCCATAGCAGAGAGCCAGAAACCCTGGATTGTCTAGGGTCGCCAGCCTCCAGGTGGCGGCTGGAGACCTCCCAGAATTAGCATTGATCACTGGGCCATGTAGATCAGTTCCCATGGAGAAAATGGCTGCTTTGGAGGGTGGGTTTTATTGCATAATATTCTGCTGAGGTCCCTCCCCTCCCCCAACCCCACTCTCTCCAGAGTCCACCCCCTAAACCTCCAGGAATTTCCCAATCTGGAGGTGGCATCCCTGGAGCAAGAAAGGCACCCTCCAGCAGCCAAAAGGAAGCCCGAGATGGGGGGGGGCAGGTGTTCAAAATGCACAAGCTGGCAACCCAAAGCTGCCTCTGTCCCCTCCTAAACCAGCAGGCATCGCCGTTCTGGGCCTCAGCTGGACGCTGCCATGTCCGAGAGCACGGGCCTCAGCCTGCCCAGCCACGGGGCTGAGAGGAAGGCTCAAGGCAGCCCTCCCCCCGCCACCAACTCATCTGCCCGTTCCAGTGGCCAAGGGGAAGATTCCTCTCGGGATCCTTTCCGGGTAAGCCAGTGCGGAGTCGAGAGGAGGGCTTGGCAGAGGCCCCAGGGACCCCTGGCCCCAGGCAAGGGCTGGAACAGAGAAGCAAGCCTAGACCTGTGCCCCAGGGCAGACTTGTTGATTCTGGGCCCTGGGCCAAAGTCCAGGGTGGGGCCACTGCCAGGGCCAAACACACTCCTGCGAGGTGGGCAGGAGCCCTTGCTGCAATCCGGCTGCCGGAGCGGCTGCCCGCTCCTTTGCCCCTCCTTCGGAAGGTGGGGCTCTGGATGGCCCACGTTGGGCCTGGGCAGCTGCCCCAGTTGTCCACTGGCTAAGACTGCTCTGCTGCCCCCAGAGATTGCAGCCAGGGGGTGAGCACCTTAGTGGGGAAGGGGCAGCAGGGAAGCTGGGAGGGGGCAGCCGCCGCCACCAGATGCACTCAGGCTTGTGCAGGAAATGCGTTGTGAATGGAGGTGCTGAGAGGATGGGGGTGGGGTGGGGGGGTAGGAATCTCACCTGGTGGCCGTTTTCACACAGTTGTCTCCTGCCAGCACTGACTTGTTGGGCTAAACATGGGGAAACAGCAACCTGAGCAGCCCAGCTTAGCCCAAGCTCATCAGAGCTGGGAAGCTCAGTAAGGGCAGCCCTGGTTAGTAGTACTTGGACGGGAGACCACCAAGCAAGGCCAGCATTGCAATGCAGAGGCAGGGGAAGGCAAAGCACCTCTGCTCCTCTCTTGCTTTGAAAGCCCCACGACGGGCTGCTGAACCTCCGGCTGCAACTGGATGACACGCAGTTCTTACACTCTCTGCAAGCCGTTCATGTCCTGGGCCCAAAGGACTGGCCGGAGCATGTGAGACATTGGCTGACTCTTGCCCACAGGCCAGTGGGTCCAAGCAGGACTGCCAGATCTTCTCCAACAGGAAGAAAAATAACAGCGACTCTTCCCTTACCCAAAATGAGCATGTAGATACAGGCAGAGTCAAGAACTGCCCCTTGCCTCACATGGTGCCCCCATGGAGGCTTGCCCCAATGCCAGGTTCAAACATGAGAAATCTGGGCTGTGAGCTCGTGGGAGGATCCGCGTTGCCTTCAAGGGTACTTTGCAGGGCTGCCTCCTCCACCGCCACAGGGGATCTTGGGGCAGGCCTGCGGGGGGTCGTGCGGTGCAGCTGCCTGAGGCGGCCCCACCCACGAGAAGCCCTTTCCTGACCCCATTCAGGACCCTTGTGGTGTGGCTTCTTCCAGATCCTCGTATTTGACCAGGAGAACTTCCAGGGCCAGCAGACGGAGTTCACTGGCGAGTGCCCGAACCTGGAGGACTCCGGCTTCGGCCGCGTGCGCAGCATCATCGTGGTCTCTGGACCGTAAGTGACTCTCAAAGGGATCCATTGGGGGGGGGGGCTGCACGCTCGTGGCAGGAGGGGCTTGTCTCTCGGGGCTTCACGCTGCCCATTTCTGGAAATTCCAGGGCCTAGAAGCCCTCTCCACTCCCAACACAAGGCAGTCAGCTACACCTGCTCTTTGTGCATTCATTCAGGCCACGCCTTCTCAGGCCATGATCTGCACGAAGGGCCCGGACTCAGTGGGAGAGACTCTGCTTAGCCTGCAGAAGGGCTCAGGCTCCAATCCGGCAGCCTCCCCAGTGAAAAGCATCAGGCCGGAGGGGATGGGGCAGCCTGGGGAGCCCCTGCCAGTCTGAGCAGAGGCACTGCTGACCTTGACAGAGCAACGCTCAGTAGCTATGGGATAAAGGGCCAAGTCCTCTTGTGGATCGAAAACTGGCTAATTAATAGGAAACAGAGAGTGAGTATAAACGGGCACTTCTCACAGTGGAGGGTGGTGAGCAGTGGGGTGCCACAGGGGTCGGTATTGGGTCCAATGCTTTTTAACTTGTTTATTAATGATTTGGAATTGGGATTAAGCAGTGAAGTGGCTAAATTTGCAGATGACACGAAATTGTTCAGGGTGGTGAAAGCCAGAGAGGATTGTGAGGCACTCCAAAGGGATCTGTCGAGGCTAGAAGAGTGGGCATCCATGTGGCAAATGAGGTTCAATGTAGCCAAGTGCAAAGTAATGCACATTGGAACCAAAAATCCAAAATATAAATACAAGTTGATGGGGTCTGAACTGGCGGAGACTGACCAAGAGAGAGATCTTGGAGTCATGATAGATAACTCATTAAAAACGTCAGCACAGTGTGCGACTGCCATAAAAAAAGCTAATGCTATGCTAGGGGTTATTAGGAAAGGGATTGAAAACAAATCAGCCGGTATCATAATGCCTCTGTATAAATCGATGGTGAGGCCTCATTTGGAGTACTGTGTACAGTTCTGGTCGCCACACCTTAAAAAAGATATCATAGCACTGGAAAAAGTACAGAGAAGGGCAACTAAAATGATTAAAGGGTTGGAACACTTTCCCTATGAGGAAAGATTGAGGCGCTTGGGGCTCTTTAGCCTGGAGAAAAGACGACTGAGGGGAGACATGATAGAGGTTTACAAGATAATGCACGGGTTAGAGAAGGTAGAGAAAGATGTGTTTTTCTCCCTTTCTCACAATACAAGAACTCGTGGGCACTCTATGAAATTATTGAGCAGTCGGGTTAGAACAGATAGAAGAAAATACTACTTTACACAAAGGGTGATAAACACATGGAATTCGTTGCCACAGGAGGTGGTGGCAGCTACAAGCATTGCCAGCTTCAAGAGGGGACTGGACAAATATATGGAGCAGAGGTCCATCAGTGGCTATTAGCCACAGGAGATAGATGGTATTCTCTTTGTGGGGAGGTGGTGCTCTGTTGTCTTGGTGCTGGAAGGAAGGCAGTGGGAGGGCTTCTGGTGTCCTGGCCTCACTGACAGTCCTTTAGATGGCACTGGATTTCTAGCCACTGTGTGTGACAGAATGTTGGACTGGATGGGCCACTGGCCTGATCCAACATGGCTTTGCTTATGTTCTTATGTTCTTAACGCTCTGATCTGGCACAAGGCAGCTTCAGGGGCCCATTCTTAACCCAGCCTTTGCGGTGCCTCAGGCTGCTGCCCGTCATGCCCGAACAGCAGAGGTTTGTTCTTTTGTTCAGTCTAACCTAGACCTTTTCCACTAGCTTAGCACCTCAGATTCAACCAAGCTTATTGAGTCAAGCACTTTCTGGATGCAAGATCTGTTGTCTCTGAGAGCTGTGAGCCATCTGGGTCCTCAGGACGAGCAAACTTGCAAAGAAGCCAAAATCTTTCAAGGAACTTTATTTTGACCCTCTAAAACACGGTCTGCAAGCCTTATCTGAGTTGGTTTGCAGAGAAACTGAGTCTATTTGCAAAAATAGTTTGCTTTGAAGGAATAAGCTTGGCGCTACTAAGAAGCATTGTTCCAGGGGCAGTTTGTTTGTTTGCCTCGGTTACATGACACATTTCAGCCCAGTGGGGCCCATGATAGCTTGCGCCGTTTGCCTCTCCTCCACCTTATCCCTACAACAATCCTGTGAGGTTGGACAGGCTGAGAAGAGTGATTGGCCCACGGTCACCCATCCAGCTTCCATGGCACCGGAGATTCCAACCTGGGTCTCCCAGATCCTAGTCTGACACTCTAACCACTGCACTACACTGGCTCTAATATTTAAGTATACCCAGGGAACATGAAGCCAGCCAGAACCCATTCAGCACCATCAGGAAAAGTGGCGCAGGGGGGGGGGGAGATGATGAGCCCAAATACCAGCGGTCTCCTGAAAGCCGGTCTGCTACCTGCAAAGCCAGATGGAGGAATTCCAGGCAGCCGCGGTGGGTGCACGCAGGCAGTTCTTGCCAGCCTCTGCTGCAGCCACGCTAGCCAGTTGAGCAGCAGCCAGCTGCAAATGCAGGCTGCTTCCCCTCAGCAGGGGAGGTCCCTTGGCTCAGCAGGCCCAGGCCAGTGCACTGGCAGGGCTGCCTCCCGGCTCCCGACTAGCCAGAGGGGGTAGATGTGGGAGCAGCCGAGCAGCACAGGCAGCTCAGCTCTGCAGGAAGGAAGGGGAGAAGAGGAGGAGAAACGGAAACCTGTCCAGGACCAGCCGGGGACCAAAGGAGGTGGAGAGCTGAGCCACACCACTCTCTGCGGTGGCTTTCTCTTTTAATCTCAGGGAGTGTGGGAAGCAGCCCCAGTTACTTGAGAAAATGCACACTGCACGTGTTCAGAGGCACCCCTCTCATCTCCCAAGGTTTAGCATTCTAGTGCTGGAGACAAGTTCTCTGGAACTACTATAGTTGCTGGCAGAAGTGGTCATTTTTTGATCTCTTGGAGCACCCAGAGGCATGCTGTCAGGGGGCCACGTGCCACGCCCAGACTCTCTATCCAACAAAACCCGACCCAACTTTCTGGTGGTGGAGAACGCCCTCAAGTCATAGCTGACTTATGCTGACCCCTGGTGGGGTTCTCATGGCCAGAGACCAAGAGAGGTGGTTTGCCATTGCCTGCCTCTGCAGCCCTGGTCTTCGCTGGAGGTCTCCCATCCAATTACTAACCAAGGCTGACCCAGCTTAGCTTCCAAGAGCGAACGGTATCAGGCTTGCTTGGGCTATCTAGCTCAGGCCACTCAGCTTCCTACCGGAAACAAATTCTGTATCTTGGCCTGTTCCCCTGTAAGCAGACACGAGCCCTGAGCCTCCGTGCGTCTTTGTCTCACGCTCGCGCTCACCCTCCATCTTTCTCTTTGCACTTGTCCCTCGGACCCTCCTTGGGCGTTCTGCCTGTCTTCAGCTGGGTGGCCTTTGAACAGTCCAACCTGCGTGGTGAGATGTTTGTCTTGGAGAAGGGCGAGTTTCCACGCTGGGACACGTGGTCCAGCAGCTGCCACAGTAACTATGTGCGCTCCATGCGGCCTGTGAAAATGGTAAGTCTGCAGTTGTGGCATTCTCTTTCTTCTCGGCCTTGAGGTTTCCAGAACTTTGCGGTGGTTATGGCTTTCCCCCAAACCATTCCGGAGACTGCGGTTTGTGGCGCTGAGTCGTGCCAGTAAGCTTCCTTCCCTCCCCAGGGGTCACAGTTCAGTGCTGGGGTCTCTTGCTTTGCTACAATGCCCAGCGAAGGGTCTCCCTCCCGCACTGAAGGATCTCAGACCCAGCAGAACTGATACTTTTTGCAGCAAACAAGACCAGGTAGAGAGCCCGGCACTCTGGCTTGGCACAAGATCCCAGAAGGCCCTTTTGGAGTGTGGCATCTGTTACGATGCCAGGTGGGCATTCCTTGAGACGCCTTGCAGAGAACTGCCCCTCCCCCCCCGCCACTGTGTGTGCAAGAAATGAGATCTTTTGCACGCCACCATCTGTCCCTCCAGCAGGAGTCCCAGGGACAGAACATTCTCCTCTTCGAGAAGGCCAATTTCAAGGGCAACAAAATGGAAATCCAGGACAGCGACGTGCCGAGTCTTTGGGTGCAGGGCTTCTGCGGCCACGTGGGGAGTGTGAAGGTGCCCAGTGGAACGTAAGCATGTGTCGTGAGTCCAGCCACTTTCCATGGCGTGACACAACTGGTGCCTCTCTTCTTGACCCAGAGAGCTGGGTGGGAAAGGCAGTGGCGCAAACCCAAGTGGGTCAAGGCTGCCTGGATGTCACAGCCCGTCCTTAATCATCCCTGGGGCTCATTCTGCAGGAAGGGCGCTCTGCACCTGCTTGGAGATGACTGGGGGTTTTTGGGTTCCTGTGTTCCGTTGACCTTCAAGACAGATTCTGGGGGCCAGTGTTTGGGGGCCCAATGGAAACAGGACCCTGGGGGGATTTTTGTAAGTGGCTGCTGTCAGTATTAACAGCCAGGCTGAAGAGCGCCTGCTCTCCCCTCCCTGCCCACAGGGCCGCTCCCGTGCTCCGAGAGCTCCACCCATCCAAGACGCACAGCAGTCTGGCACTGTGGGTTCAGGCAGATTCTCCAGCCGAGCTTTGCCTGTCTCATGTGCATGTGTTCTTTCTTCCCAACAGCTGGGTGGGCTACCAGTACCCTGGCTACCGGGGCTACCAGTATCTCTTTGAGCCCGGAGACTTTGAGCACTGGAACAAGTGGCGGGCCTTCCAGCCCCAGATGCAGGCCATCCGACGCGTCCGGGACATGCGCTGGGGAGCTAAAGGCTGCTTCCTCCCTCCTGAGAGCCCCCTCAGCTGAGCACGTTCCTGCTGCAGCGAACCGCGCACTCCAACGGACCCACTGCTCACAAGACCAGCATAACGGCCCCGTGGCACCCCCACCATGATCCTCGGCATCTGGACTTCCTGTAGCACTGCAAACTAAAGCTATGCAAGAGATCTACTGCTTCTGTTTTTCCCCCGTGGGATTTAATTCTGATGTTATTATTATTGAAAGGCTAGATGAGGGGTGCTTTGGGGTGGCAGCTGATTCTTGGATAGGGAAATCACCCACAAAATGCACAAATCAGTATTCTTCTCCCAACTTCTTGATTACATAGAACCATAGAGTTGGAAGGGACCTCCAGGGTCATCTAGTCCAACCCCCTTCACAATGCTTCCAATTCACAACTACCTCCCCCTCCTACAGCCCCAGTGACCCCTGCTCCATGCCCAGAAGATGGCAAAACACCGTCAGGATCCCTAGCCAAACTGGCCTGGGGAAATACATGTATACACTAAGGTAACAAATGGGTGCAGGGAAAGATCTTGTGTGCCTCGTAGCCATGATGACTAAAGGGAACCTCCCGGGGCTTTTTTTCTGGGAAAAGAAGTGGTGGAACTCAGGACCGCACAACGATGTCACTTTGGGTCAGCTGGGAGGAGTTCTTTAAAGTTTAAATCACTGGTGGCGAAAATGGTCACACGGCCGGTGGCCCCGCCCCCTGGTCTCCAGACAGAGGGGAGGACGGCTTGGAGGGCAATCTCAACTCCCCTCTGTCTGGAGGTCAGGGGGCGGGGCCACCGGCCGTGTGACCATTTTCAAGAGGTGCTGGAACTCCGTTCCACCATGTTCCCGCTGAAAAAAAGCCCGGGGACCTCTCCATGCAGAGACAGTCAGCCTCCAAATCCCAGGGCCAGTAAGCAACACTGGGGGAGGCCCCAGCCTCTGTGCCCTGTTGTGGGCCCTCCAGGGTAACCGGTTGGCTACTGTGTCAGACAGGATGCTGGATTAGATGGTGTACTAGTCAGACCCAGCAAGCCAATAGGAGAAGCACTGGTGGACCTTGTCTGGGAGGCCTTCCTGAAACCTCCGGGCCACCCCTGGAAAAGTCCCTGCTCCTTCGCATGTCTGTTTAAACCTCTTCCAATTGGGCATCCTGAAACTCTGGATAGGGGAGGGCAGTCCTACGAATCAGATCAACAGCCTCTGAGGTCAACAGCTTTTCACTTTCCTGGTTTGGGGGGGGGGGCTTTACTACGCTTTGGACACTATGAGCACAGCCTGCCCTCAAAAACCCCTTGATTTTTGGCTGAGCCAGCATGGGTGCCTCTGAACATGTACAGAGTGCCTCTCCCTCCCCAGTGAATCTCGGCACACTCTGTTCGCCTTTCACCTGGAAGCAAAAACAAAAGCTCGGCGCTTCTTAGAGGGAAAAAAGGCAGCGGCTTCGGAGCAGAGCAGAGCAACCCCCGCCCCGCCCCCCCGCCCAAGGCAGCCTGCGGGGCTTCTGGCGAGCCGGCCGCGCCGCGCCCAGGCCCTTCGCGAGCGCCCGGGCTGGCCACGGGGGCCACCGGGCGGAGAAGGCCGAGAGGGGCAGCCCCGCTTCCCGGCGCAGAGGCTCGGGGCTGCGCTCTCCCCGCGAGGCCCTCCTGGCGCTTTCCTGGCGCCCGCTGGAGCGCGGCGGGGCTCGGCCGCAGGCTCAAGAAGCGCTCGGGCGGAGCCGAGAGGAGACGCGCCCGGGCCCGAGGGCGCTCCCGACCCCGGCAAGGCAGGCCGCGCTTCCAGCCGCCCCTTCCCCGGAGACCCGGGAAGCGGCCGCCCACTCGGGGCGGAACCGGCCGCGCCTCCCCGCCAGCCGCGCACAGGCGCTGCGCTCGGGGCCGGGGCCGGGGCCAGGCGGCTGCGGGGACTGCGGGCGGGCGGGCGGTCCCCCTGCCTGGCTGGCCGGCCGGCCGGTCTCGTCGCCCTGCGCCTCCCACGCGCGTGACGTGGTGGCGCCGCCAGGAGGAGCGGGAGGAGGACGGCGCCGCCCCCGGCCGGAGTCCCTGCCCGCGCCTGGCCCAGGGAGCGCCGGCGCCGTCGAGCCGCGAGGCAGGCGGTGAGTGCAGCTGCGCCGGCCGGGCGGGCCTGGGCTCTTCCCCGGCGGCGTTGGGGGAGCCTCGGGGAGCCTCCGCGCTGGCGGGCCTGCCTGCAGCCCGGCCGGGCCGGGCCGGGCGCTGCTGGGTCTTGGGCTGGCGGCCGCGGGCGCCTGCCTGGCCGGGGGCCGGCGGGGACGCGCAGCCTGTTGCGCTGCCGCCAGGAGGGGCCCGGGGCGGCGGCGGCGTTTGGCCCGCGGGGGGCCCGACTCCTCTCGCGCGCCGCTTCTGGCAGCCGCTCCGGTTGGCCTCGGAGGCGTGGCGGGGTCCTGCCCGGCTGAAGAAAAGCGGCCGCGGGGCGGACGAGGCCGAGAGAGCCCCTTTCTCATCCCGCGGAACGGAGCGAACGGGGGGGGGGGGGGTCGCCGCGCAGGTTTCCGAGGGAGTTGGGGCGAGGGGCGCAGAAGGCGCCCTTGGGAGCTGGCGCGGGCTCTGCTGCCTCCGGGGTGGTGGTCGGGGGTGGGGGGGGAGGCTCCTCTCTGGCCCTCGGCTGAGGGGAGGCAGCCCTGCGGGGGGGGGGGTGAGGGGGCGTCCGGCTTGACCCCCCACTTTGGCAAGCTCTGGGCCCCTGCCTAAGGGGGTGCCCGGACGGTGCTTTTGGGTGCAGCCATGAAGCTCCCGGGGGGGGGGGTCCCCGTCTCAGTCCAGCCTGCCCCGAGGTGCGGAGGGGGCTGCAAAGATAGAAACTCGAGTCTTGTGCGGAGGTGTCAGGATTCGAAGTGGACCCTCCTGAGCAGAGAAGGGGTTTTGGTGCTCTGCTCTGTAGCAGCTGCTCTGCTGCGGCGTGTTGTGGGGCCTGCAGTCCTGTGCCGCTTGACATGGGCGACCCAGTTGCGTGTTTTCAAGGAAACACATGTAGGCTCAGGCGGAAAGAATGGCCACTTGCTTGAGGGCCCTCAGATGCCAGAAACCAGGTGGGCTCAGCTGCCCACCTGGGGAACCGAGGCAGGGGGAAGAGGCTTGGCCACAGCCACTCTGCACTGCAGTAGGATTGGACCCCCAGCAACTCCTGTGGCTGATGCTGCGGCCTCATTGGGTCTGGCAGAGTTCTCTTCTAGGCCGGCCCTGAGGGCCAGCTTAAGGCCAGGGAAACACCTGTTGCTCTGCTGGATGCGGCCACTGGTCCAGCATGCTGTTTCACGCTAGCCAGCTGCCCTGGAGGGCCACCCAAGGGCACAGTTGCCAAGGCCTTCCTCTGCTGCTGTGTCTCTGCTCTGGATGTTTGCCACCCCTGTGCCTGGAGGTTGCCTTTACTCATCGTGGCTACGAGCCCTTCCTGGACCTCTCCTCGTTGACCCTGCCTCACCCCTTTATAGCCACCTGTTCTCATCGCTGCTGCTACTGGGAGGGAATGTCAGGCCTGTTGGGTTGAGGCACCACAAGAGAGATGCGCTGGGTGCTTTTGAGCATTACTGCAAAGGGGTGCAGATCGTCTTTGCAGGAGTGCAGAGACCAAAACAGGCTTCTTTGAGTCACAGGAAGCAGGGTGAGAACTGAGATCTAAAATGCCGTTTCTAACCCCCCCCCCCCCCTTTCCTGTTGCAGTCAGAGAGATACAGAGACCGGAAGCCTGCAGGCGTCTTTTTGCCCTGTTCTTGCAGTAAAACTATCATTAAAATGTGAAACTTCCATGGTTGAGTTTTTAAGAAAACATGCTTCAATTGAAAAGGGAGGTTCAAGAAAACTCCGCTTAGATTTGATTCCGAAAACATTCAAATGTATGTTCTGATTCATTTTGTTCTGATGCAAAAGGTTCCATTCCTTTCAGAGGGTTCTGATCCTACAGCTATTTTGTTGCTCAATTTCTAGAGGCTGCAGAGAAGTGCTGAAGGGAGGGGTTTTCAGGTATGGGCTCTATTTAAGTTTTATTGTTCAAAACCTTGGTCTAAAAACAGGAAGAATGAAAGAAAGAAAGATACATTTTTTCACATTATTCCTCAAGATTGGTGTGGTTGAATTTTGCAGGTGCCCCCCCCCCCCCGGCAAGCCAGAATATTGGTTTCCCTTTGGCCAGACAAAATGGAAGTTGATTGTCATTCAGGTTTAGACTCCGAGACGTCTCCAGATGGGACTGCAGAAGTGAAAACTTGGAGTGTCATAATTGGTGTTCCTGTTAAACCCCTGGGTGTCTGTTTTGTGTTTCGTAGCGAGCAGGTGTGTTTTAAGCATAGCTCTTTTCTGTTCCCTTCCTTGAACATGCAAGGCTGTCATATATTTGAGTAGCTGCCTTTGAGTCATGCGCCCCAGGAAGAACTGTGCACAGCCCCAAAACTTTGCCCCCCGCAGTGTCACCGTCCAGCCAACAAGGAGCATTTCCTTGCCCTCTCAATGTGGACAGGCAGAGATGGGAGCGCAGTCTGGAATGGCCTTGGGAAGGGCCAGGCGCATAAGAGGCTGTCCAGGCAGGCGAAGCAGCTTGGGAGGGCAGCTCTTCATGCCTTAACTAGCTCCTGTGCTGCCCCCCCTTCTGCGAATGGGAGGGGACTCCTGGAGCCATGGGGGGGGGTCTGCTCTGTGAAGCAGGCCACGTGGAGCAACGGAAGGAAGAGCCCTTGAGGGGCCTTGAACCGAAGCCATGAGCTGTTTGCTCAGCAAAGAGGCCTGGAGACTGGTGTTGCGTATGTGGGGGTGAGGGCGGGGGCGGGGGCAGCACTTGCTGCATCTCCAAATGTTTCCTGAAATACTGGTGTAGCAAGTGGCTGGCAGTTCCTTATTCGCTGGTAGCTTGGGTGCTGTTGGTTCGGAAAATTGGGGTCTGGCCTTGGCTATCTGATTTGTGGAGGTTGATGGAATGGGGGTGCTACTGCTATGGCTAGGGGTCCTGCCTCCCAGCAGAAAGCTGCGGGGTGGCCTAGGGTCCCTTTCTGCCTGCTGATCCCTTGCCTTCCTGTGGCAGGCATAAAGTCTTCTTCCTCCTGCTCAGGATAATGGTAGAGGCCCTTCCTAGGGCTGGTCAGCCCTGCGCTGAATGCCTGCAACAGGCACCTGTGGTGTCTGCCTCTTTTTCTCCGCTTGCTTCCAGAACGGGCGAGACTCTTTTTTTCCATTCAGGCCATGCTGCTTGAGTTCATGATTTCCAAAACATCTTGGGAGTTTTAGCAGGATAATGAAAGGCATTTCTGATCACACCAGCTGCACCCCTCCGGGCCCCCAGGCAGCTGCCCCAAGGTGTGCTGCGCTCTCTGCAGCGCCTGGGGGGGCCTTGCTGAAGAAGCCCGTTTCTGCTCAGGCGTGGCCAGCCAGGCGTGGCCCAGCGGCGGGGGGGGGGGCGTGTTTGGAGGTTCCCTGCCTCCTGGCTATGCTTGGCCAGGCTCCTCTCGGGACTCCTTAGCAACCAGCTCAACCGACTCTTCTGGAATTCTGACACTTTGCACCATTAAGCAGCATGTTTTGCAAAGGGCTGCGTTGGCTTAAGCCTGCTCAAGGAGCACTCCTAGCCTCTGGCTGCTCTGACTGTGAGTTCGGCGCTGTGCTTAACGGGGGAGCTTTGAACCGCAGCCAGCGGGGCCTCTCTGGCTGTCCCGGGCGAGGAGGATGTGCTGTTCTCCTGCAGGCCGTCTGGAAGGCTGGGCAGAATGAACGCGAAGGGGCCGTTCCCGCCCCCCCCCCCCCCCCCGCTGCCTGCCTCAGCTGCCTGCCTCCTACTGGCTCCTTTTCCTCCTTCCCCTGAGACTGGAAATCCACCTCCTTGGGATTAGGAACGCCTAAGGCATGGAGTGGGGAGGAGGAATGGGTAGGTGGGAGAGAAGGGCGTGGGATCCTCTCCCCCGCCCCCGCCCCCCATGCAAAGCATCCCCTTTCCTTCCCAGCCAAGAGGCAGCTTTCAGTCCAGAGGGCCCCCCTCTCCAGAGTGGCTTTTCATCTCTTGCTCTCTCTCTGGGCCTTCTTGCTGCCTCCCCAGGAGCATACTTACAAATGTCCTGTGTGGAAAGAGCCCAGAGCTAGACTCCCCACGCAACAGGGTCAGGCGCCGCAGTGGCCAGGGAGGGGCGTGCTGGGGTCTTCTTGAGAGCCCCATCCTCATGCTGGGGATGCCGGCCACATTCTAGGCAGCGGAGGAAGGGCAGGGCCCTTCCGGGCCTTCCAGGGATGCTGGCCTCAGCGTCCCTTGGTGGGCGCAGGCTTTCTGCATTTTACTCCTCTTGAGAAGCTGCTCGGGGAAACCCAGCTCTGGGCTGATCTGCCGCACTTCGTGGGATTCTCAGAGACATTGCTCAGTTGATTGCCACAGGGAATCCTTTTTGGATTGATCCACTACAGTGGATTGCACCCCGTCCATCCCTGCTGTCATGGGCAGGTGAGAAAGGAAGTTGGTTGGAGTTTTTAAAAGTTGGACAACGTAACTATAGTCATGTAATTAAAACTGAAAGGTGATTTTTTTCATTGGGAACATGGTTAAATCGACACTGGTTCTATACCATCATTATCGATTCTTGATTTTGATAACTTGCGTGTCTTTTTTCACGTTTAGCCAGAACTCATCCGGCTGCTGCTATTAAATGCAAAACAGGTGCGTGCTGTGCAGCTTCATTTTGTATTTATGGAAGGCGGGAGAGAGGAAGTTGCATCACGCCTTGCTGTATGGGAAGTTCCCCTTTTTGCAGCCCGCACACGAGGGAGTTCTGCAGCGCCTTTGATGCTCTCTCCCTTGCCCGAGGGGTGGAGTGGTTCCCTGCTTCTGGCAGGCCTCCCGCCTGCACTTCTTGGCTTTGCACAACATGGCCGCCCATCTGTTGTCATGGCAACGTGTTTCAAGTGAGGCCTGTTCTGTGCCTAGAACTTGCCCCTGGCTTGTTTAGCTGCTGAAATAAGTGGCAATGCAGGAAAGCCCAGAGAGTGGGAGAGAGAGAGAGAGAGGCTTCTCAGAAGCAGCCGCTGGGCCTCCTGGTCTTCCCTTCCCTCCCACGCCGTTCCCCCTTCATCTGTCTCTACTGGTGAGAACTGCCGATGCTTGTGAGAGTGCTGCTCACAGAACCGCATCCCACCAAGAATGGTGGCGGCGGGCCGGTGTCCTGGACAAGGCCCACATGAGAGATCCCTGCGCGCATAGCTGGACCAATTCACAATGACGCCAGCCAGCTGTGCTGGACTTCAACACAGCGAAGTGGCTCCCGCATGGCTCAGGTTTCCTTTTCAGGGCTCCCACTCTGTGTACCAGCCGTCAGTCTCTGGCATGTATACCTCTGGCAGGAGTGAATGTGGACGTTGAACAAGAGCCCAATGTGGGCCCAGGCTGGTGCTGCTCTTCCACTTGCGCCAAATATGTGGTCAAATCCCCCTTACCATTGGTTGGTGGCCAAGCGGCCCTGGGGCGGGAGAGCTCACCTGGGCGTAATGTGGCTGTCTCTGGTGAGTCTGGGAGCTCCTGCCTTGCTCGGCTTTCTCTTTCGGCTAAGGCTTGATGCATATGGCAGGGGGGCAACTAAGGCTCCCTGTCTCCTGTGGAGCTGCTGATGGAGGCGCCGTCAGCAAAGGACTGCTGATGGAGCTGCTGCCACCGGGTCTGAGGGCTTGGCGGTGTCTACGGGCATCTGCGCAGCTGTTTTCCTGAGCAGCTTGGGCATCCGAAAGTCAGTTGCACGCCTGTTCCTCCTCTTGCAATGGCGCTGCGCTCGCTTGAACCGTTGCTGGAGCTGGGGCACACCCAGGTCTGACTTCCTGGCCAATTCAGTGCCATGTTGTGCCTCGGTTCACTTGCTCAGGAGACTGTAAGCCGTGGTTAAAGGTCTGCCCAGAGAAACATTATTAGGGAGGGAAGGCAGTGACCTGGAGACTGAGAGGGAGGTCAGCCGGCCTGCTGAGCAAGCAACTGATGCTGTGGTTTTCCCTTTCTGTCCCCTCCCCAGGATTCCTCTCCCTTCTCGGTGTCTGAGCTAAGCGAGTGGTGAGCAGCAAAATGAACTTCCCAGGGCAAGGTGAGCGTCCCCGTGATGGGCTTTTCTGACACACATCGGCTGTGGGCTCATGAATATTTGATGCCTTTGCATTCTCGCTCCCCCGCCCCGCCTTGTGTGCCATTAATATTTGAGCACGTTCATAGCCACAAGACACCATTAAAGAGTGGCTGGTTGTTGGCATAAAAGCCCAGGGAGAACCGCGGAGGGGGCTGTTGGGCTTGCAAGTGTTTGTCCTTGACCCAGAGGGTGGGGTGTGCACTGGCTTGAGTTGGTGCAAATTCCCACCTGTGGTATTGTGCATGTGCTGTGTGCTGTCCTTGCCCTTGATGATGGCGTCATGCTCTCTTCCCCCTCACGCTCTGAAATCCTTTTCACGTGGGCCTTGGGCCTTCTTCCCGCAGCTGAAGTGATCCATGTCGTCGTACCCCAGTCTCACATTAAAGTTGCAACTCCCGACCCCCCTCGCAGTTTGAATCCGTGCCAGTCTGAGGGAGGTTGTGGTTCTCTGGACAGTTTTTGGGCTGCTGCCAATCCCCTTGCCAGAGGCCGCCGCCTTCTGAGGGTGGTGCACCATCCCTGTGAGCGACAAAGCATTCCGCTCTCCCCTACGGCTTTCATGGCCTGTTTGGGAGTTGTCGTTGTGGAGGCCTATTTAACCTTCCACTTGCAACTTGCTGTGCTCAGATCAGCAAACTACTTTCGGGTGTGAAGAAAACATTTAAAAAAAAAAAGCTGAGAACATCCTGTGAAGTGAAACAGAGTTCCCAGAGAACCATTTTTTAAAAAAAATCAAGTAAAATTGAAAATCCTGGGTTTTTTAGCTGGGAGATTGTGGACTGGATGCAAACAACACGTGGCTGTGTATGTTCCAGGGTTCTGATTTGCACATGCACAGGAAAATGCACAATTGTGCATGTGGCATAAAAATCAGCTTTATGCTCGAAATATTAACCAGACATTGTGCGTGGCCATTCAAGTCCATCTTTGCAGCCGTAAGGTTTGAGAACACTGTTGAAGATGGGGGAGGGGTAATTAGTAGGACTTCCAAGGACCTGAGCTTCAGTGTGCAATCCTAGAGCTGCATCCTTCCGTCTGTCTCCTTTGACTTCAATGGATTTGGAAGGGCATAATGCTGCTTAGGATCAGCTCCTTGCGCTTCGTCCTCTGGTCACACATCACCATGTCTAATGATAGCAGAAAGAGAGCCAGTTTGGTGTAGTGGTTAAGAGCGCGGGACTCTAATCTGGAGAGCTGAGTTTGATTCCCCACTCCTCCACTAGAAGCCAGCTGGGTGACCTTGGCTCAGTCACAGCTCTCTCAGAGCTCTCTCAGCCCCATCCACTTCATCGGGTGTTTTGTTGTGGGGATAATAATGGCATACTTTGTAAACCGCTCTGAGTGGGCATTAAGTTGTCCTGAAGGGCGGTATATAAATCGAATGTTGTTGTTGTTGTTGTTATCTTCTTGCAAGGTCATAAGATGTGCAAATTAAGAAAAGGGGCATGTAACTTCTATAGGCTGCATACTTTCTGACCCTGCCTTGCTTTGTCTTGGCAGATCCTCTTTGGCTTGTCCTGTTCTTATCTGGAAGCTGAAGGCAGAGCAAACACCACACATTTCGGGGCCCATGTGGATGGGGAGAGGATGCGGGTGACCATGAAGCGGGTGCTGCTGGGGGTGGGCTTTGCCATTGCCCTGATGGTGTCTGCACACTTGGGCCAGCAAATGTTGCAGTGCCAGCAGATCCTGGGCCACGGCTCCAGCCAGCGGGGCCTGATGCGGCCAGAGAACGAGGAGCTGGTGATGCTGGACTCCAACCGGGTCGAGTACCGGTACAGCAAAGAGATGCCCCTGATCTTCATTGGCGGCGTTCCCCGGAGCGGCACCACACTGATGCGGGCCATGCTGGATGCACACCCAGAGGTGCGCTGTGGGGAGGAGACCCGCATCATCCCGCGTGTGCTGGCCATGCGCCAGGCCTGGTCCAAATCCGGGCGGGAGAAAATGCGCTTGGATGAAGCGGGGGTGACGGACCAGGTCTTAGATGCTGCCATGCAGGCTTTTATTCTGGAGGTGATCGCTAAGCACGGGGAGCCAGCCAGGTACCTCTGCAACAAGGATCCCTTCACGCTGAAGTCCTCTGTCTACTTGTCTCGCCTGTTTCCCAACTCCAAGTTCCTCCTGATGGTCCGTGACGGTCGGGCGTCGGTCCATTCCATGATCACCAGGAAGGTCACCATCGCAGGCTTTGACCTCAGCAGCTACCGGGACTGCTTGACAAAGTGGAACAAAGCCATCGAGGTGATGTACTCCCAGTGCTTGGAGATCGGCAGGGCACGCTGCCTCCCCGTCTACTACGAACAGCTGGTCCTGCACCCCCAGAAATCGATGCGGGGCATCATGGAGTTCCTGGACATCGCCTGGAGCGATGCTGTCCTGCACCACGAGGAGCTGATCGGGAAGCCTGGAGGGGTCTCACTTTCCAAGTGAGTGTAGTGCGCCTGCATGCGTGCGTGCGCCCATGTGCACTCCCAGCCCCTCTGTCCGCTGAGACGAGCGTTGGGGTAGGAATGAGCTCAGGTGGGTGGAAGCAGAGGCAGTGGAGGGGAGCTGCAAGCAGGGCTGCTGGGTGGCCACCCCTTTAGTGTTGGCAGTCCACAAGGAAAGTAGGTATATGATAAACAACTTCTTGATAATAGCATAATAATAACATCCAATTTATATACCATCCTTCAGGACAACTTAATGCCCACTCAGAGCGGTCTGTAAAGTGTGTTGTTGTTATCCCCACAACAACAATCCCCCTGTGAGGTGGGTGGGGCTGAGAGAGCTCTGAGAGAGCTGTGGCTGACCCAAAGTCACCCAGCTGGCTTCAAGCGGAGGAGGAGTGGGGAATCAAACCCGGCTCTCCAGATTAGAGGCCTCTGCCTCTCTGGGTGGAACCGGGTCGCATCACAGGCTGGAGCAGAGGAGGTGCCGCACGTCACGTGCACTTGGTAGACGTTCCCTTGCTGGGCAGCAGTTCCTAGAGGGAGGGAGGAAGCAGAGCGGTGTAGGCTACTAGGAACCATAGCAGGGCCTCCTAACCTTTGAATCTGAGGGTCGTGTGCTGTCGTCTCTGGCAAGCAGGTTTTGTAGGAGAGGTTCAGAAATGTGCTGCAACCAGTTGGAACAGAGGTCACGGTGGGGCCCAAGGCACAACTGTGCGCCTGTCGCTGCTTCCGGTATAAACTGTTCTCTGTCCCGAGACTCAGATGGGTTTTTTTTAAAAAAAGGCTTCAGACATGGGGCAGAGAGGCCTGTTGGTGCCCTTAGCCTTGATCATTCAGTGGAGCCTCCATGTTCAGTGGCAGTGGCCCTCTGAAGGTGCTGGAGGCAGCAACAGGAAGAGGCCATGACCGGCACACCCCGCTTGGAGGTTCCTGGGTGGCCACTCTTGGAAACCAGGGACTGGGTTTTTCCATTTTGTCACATGGGTACAGTGCTGTGACCAGGGCTTTTTTCCCAAGGGGAACGCAGGGGAACAGAGTTCTGGCACCTCTTGAAAATACTCGGCAATAGTGCTTGAAAATAATATGATTTCAAAGAATCCCGTGTGTTTCTTCCTCATTTCCCTCTTGAGAGTTCCGCCACCTCTTTTCTCAGGAAAAAAAAACCCTGGCTGTGACACTCCCCCTTTCGGGACTGGGACCCATTTTTTAAAAAGCTCTTTGTCTTGAAGAATAACTCCCTGTTACCTCCCCCTCCTTCATGTAAGACATTTCCCATCAGCTAGCACTGAGCCTGTTTGTAATTTGTTTTTCCTGTTTGGTCGGGACCTTGAGTTGGAGGTCCTCCCTAGGCATGCTTTGACGCAGGCTTCAGTGGAAATAGGGCCACCAGCTGTAGCTGCAGGGATGCAGTTGTGGCTTGTGAGCCTGCCCTTCAAGGAAGTGTGGGAGAGGACTTTTCTGTACCTGACTGTTTTTTTTTAAATCCCTGCGCAGGATCGAGCGATCCACAGACCAAGTGATCAAGCCTGTGAACACAGAGGCCTTGTCTAAGTGGTTGGGGCACATTCCAGGGGACGTGCTTCAGGACATGGCCCACATTGCTCCGATGCTGGCCAGGTTGGGCTACGACCCCTATGCAAACCCCCCCAGCTATGGGCACCCAGACCCCTTGGTGATCAACAACACCCACAGGGTGAGTGCTGCAGCCGTTGCCAGCTCTGACACAGGACTCTCTGGCTGGAACGGGTGGCATTTCTTGCCACGGTCTGGTGCATCCCTGAAGGCATCTCTTTATTAATGTTGAGCTACAGAAAATAGCACTTACTGAAATAATCTTGATCGGCTTTAGAAAGCAGGAAAAGTTCTCAACGATGTGTACCTTCTAAGTGGCAATATCTGATGGAAGTGAAACCAGCAACACGAAGGGTTCAGCCAGGCGTTGAAACTTGCTGACTGGTTCGCTGAGAGGGGGGTTTGTAGTGAGTGTGTTCTGACCATGCTGGAGCAAAGCCCAGGTGGGCGGGCGGGTGGGCAAGCAGGCCTCTCTCCCTCCCTCTCTCCCTCCCTCCTTCCCTCCCTCTCCCCCTCCCCCTCCCCCTCCCCCTCCCCCTCTCGGCTGCTGCCCTCTGCGGCGCTAGTGAGGCGGCTCTGGAGCAGGAGGCAGCTCTGATTGCTCCCAATTCAACCTGTGTAATTTGTTTTTAATTTGTGATCAGACTCTGATCAGTCAGTCGCACTACTTAATTGTATGCAGGATTGGTTAGGAGCCCACCTTTTTGAGAAGATCCATTTATCAGGAAATCAGGATAGCAAGCTTTCAAATTGCTGTGAATTTTTTTGAAGAAAGGAGCTTCGACTCTCAGAATCTTATTCCCTGAAAAGGTGTCAGTGGACTTGAATCTTGCGGATCTGAAAGAAGGAACCTTTTCCTGCAGCGTCCCGGCAACAGACCATGGAGGGAGGCGGGTGAGCCGAGGGAGTGGCCCCGTGCGCTTCCTGACCTTGTGTTTTTCCTTACGCAGGTTCTAAAGGGGGATTTTAAAACACCTGCCAATCTGAAAGGACACTTTCAGGTGAAGTTTCTTTCCCCTGTTTGCTGACTGTTTCTTTGAGCATTTTCTTCTCTCCCCGCCCCCCCCCCCCCCGGCCCGGGAGGAGGATACTTCATATAGTGAATTTCACTTCCATTGCTTTGTGGCAAGCTTTCTGGTAAAGATGTGTCCCAGTGGTTTATGTTTAATCACCACCACCCCTCCCCCCCCAAGAACTTTTTGAAGATGCTTGGACTTTTAGTAGCACCTTTAAGGCTAACCAACTGTATTGTAGCATAAGCTTTCAAGAATCACAGTTCTCTTCGTCTCATCTGACAAAGAGAACTGTGATTCTCGAAAGCTTATGCTACAGTAAAGTTGGTTAGTCTTGAAGGTGCTACTGGACTATTTTTGATTTTGCTACTACAGACTAACACGGCTAACTCCTCTGCATCTTGGACTTTTAGGAAAGCGTTTGTGAGGCCAAAGATAATTAAGGGTGTAAGAAAACAAATCTCACTTGTCCAGGGGGGAGCCAGTAGAATTGGGGGTTAAATTCCCAATCCTAAAAGAACACACAGCTTTGGAAGCAGTGCCACCATTTCCCCCAAACAATCTCTAGTTCACAGACCAGGGAAAATAGGCCTCTGCCTTATCGGACGTTACCAGAGTGCCGCCTCTGCTGAGCCTCCCTGAAAGTTACAAAGGTAGCTGGACCAAAGCAGCCCTGGGCAGTGGATTTGATTGAAGCAAAGGATCAAAGGACCACCACCACATCTCATAAATAATATTTTTAGTATTAATCTGCGTAAAAAGATTATATTTTGGACAAGGATAGATCAAACAGTAGAAACAATTAAAACCTAACACTATACATACCAGGAAGAGTCTCTTGCTATTCTTAGGCATGGTGGTAACTTAAAAGCATTCTTGGTCAGCATCAACATTTTAAGTCAAGATGTCATCCAAGGGTGAGACAGCGCCCATAACTGAGGCAAGCCGTAAGAGCCTCAAAGAGACCCCAAAAAGAGAGCAGGCAAGCAGATGGACTTCTCCAATTAATCCTCAATTGCCTAGCAACCTGGGGAGATGTCACTGACCAACCAGTGCCCCATAATTGCATGTGAGGTCGGTGTTTTGCAGTTACCACAAGCCTAAATAGCATTGCCACGAGCCTGTGCCATCTCCTGGGAACCGCAGCTGGGCCTGACAAGATGAGTGGCTTGGGATGTTGGGCCTTGGCCTCTAACCTTGGAGCTGCACTTGTGCTGCAGAATGAGCACCGGTGGGTGCCCTCTCACCAGTGGCATGTCACCTGACTCCGCCCAGCAGCCTTTGTTGCTTTACAAAGGGGGGGGGGGCGGATCCCAGCAGGGTTTGTAAAGCATGTTGCAAGAGGAGAAGGGGAGCAGCAGCTGAGTGGGTGGGAGCTCCAGCTGAAGGCTCTCAGGCACTGGTGTGGGGATGACCTGCCCTGGGCCTAATGCCCTTGACCAGCCAGAGGGGACAGTACTGAGTTAGAGGAGCCAGCAGGATGGCTTGGTACAAGAAGCTTCAATGGTTTGTCTCTCTCGGTCCAGTCTGAAGGGCCAGCATGCCAGATCTAAGAATGCCAATATCTTTCTTTTCTCTTTTTTATTTTGGCTCTTCCAGGGGACTCAAAATACGACTGCTTTTCATTGATGAAGCTAGGGATTTCCAGGTACGTGTTTAAGCTCACTAGCAACTTGGGCCACATGTTCCAGATGCTGCAGCAGCCATGAGATGCCTGCATGTGGTTGATAAGCCAGATCGCCTCCCGCATGTAAAGACAGCCTGGCACGACGGTGGCTGCCTCTGAAGGTCCTGATAACATAGCAACAGAACTGTAGCCTCTGGACTCATGACTAGTTGTGAAGCTCTGTGCTTATGACACCGCCTCATGGCAAGACAGCTGACTCGGGGTTTTTTTTCCCCTGGAAGGGCAGCGGGCTTCCCCACGATCCTCAGCTGCTGATTTTACTTATGCTTCCCCCCCCCTGCTATTTTTACATCTGAAAGCCTGTCCGGTAACAGAGAACGGGGGTGGGGGGGAGCACTATTCATTATATGCTTAAATGATATATTCATTTCAGAAGTAACTTTGGCTTTCTTCCCTCCCCCTGCAGGCACAGGTTGCTTCTGGTTGTGCTGAAGATAAGAAAATTTGCAAATAGCAAACGTGGAAATCTGTTATCCAAGCATATTGCTTGCTACTGACATTGCCAAATCAAGTGTTTTCCGTCAGGCATTTTTGCATTTATTTGCAAACTTTGGACATTTTGGACTCCCGAGTCTGCCTACTTTGTTCGGATGCTCTGTGGTTAAAGGCGAAATCTGTGGAAACGAGATTGTGAGGTCTACCGGAGAACATTTTATACTTGTGGACTGGAGACCTTTTTTAAAGGCTCTGTCTAAAGTGTCTTGTAACTTCTGTTCACTGAGTTGCGGACCTCAAATAGCTCTGTTAATCTAACCCTGTTCGAGTGCTTTTGTCTCACAGGTGACAATCTGAAACTTGCCTCCCATCACTTTTATTTGTAATTTACAAAAAGTTATTTAAGAATTAATATATGAAGTTCTCTCCCTTCATGCCTTGCCTGGATTTATTTGGTATAAGTGTTACAGAATTTTTTTTATCTATCCCCCCTTGGGAATTGTAACAGTGGTTGTGTCTGCACAAGGGTGGGGGGAAATGCCCTTGCTGTGAAAAGGGCTGCACCCGTGGAGGGCACCCAGGCGCCCCCTCCTGTTGATGAATAATAATACATTCCTTTATAGTCTGCCTTTCTCTGTTAAGGCTGCCAGCTCCACCAGGTGGTGGCTGGAGATCTCCCAGCATTACAACTGATCTCCGTCTAGGCCACAAAGAGAAAATGGCTGCCTTGGAAGGCGGGCTGCATGGCACTGTACCTTGCTGAAGCCCCTTCCCAAAGCCCGCCCTCTCCAGGCTCTCCCCCCCCCCCCAAATCTCCGGGAGCTTTTCGGCCTGGAGCTGGCAACCCAGACCACTGCAAGGGAATGCAGAATGGCCCCCTGACGTCATTTACAGCCCGCCATCCTCCACAACGGGGACCCAAGCCGGCCCACGTCATTCTCCCCGCCTCCATTTATCCTCCCAACAACCCCGTGAGGTGGGCACGGCCGCCCCAGGTTTCCTTCCAGCTCCAGTGGGGCGGGGGGAGCCCGAGACCCACGCGAGGAAGGGGCCGCCGGGCCCCGCCGAGGCGCCGCGGGAGAGCGGGGCGGGGGCACCGCGCATGCCCTCGGGGCTCGCGCGCCTTGCGGCTCCTCCTCCGCTCGGGACCAGCGAGAGGAAGGGGAAGAGCGGCGCCGCGGACGCTTCCTTCCGGGGCGCTCCGGAAGCTGCTTTCGGCGCAGGCGCAGCGGCGGGGAAGTGCGCTCGCTCCGCTCGGCTCGCTCCCTTCCCGGCCGGTGGGTTGCCGGGGCGACGGGGCCATGTCGCTCTCGCACCTGTACGGCGGCGCCGAGGCGGCGGGCGAGGAGGAGGTGGAGCTGGAGCGCTTCGAGATCACCGACTGGGACCTGCAGAACGAGTTCAACCCCCACCGGCAGCGCCACTGGCAGACCAAGGAGGAGGCCACCTACGGCGTCTGGGCCGAGCGCGACTCCGACGACGAGCGGCCCAGCTTCGGCGGCAAGCGGTACCCTGCGGGCGGCGCCCCCGGAACGCCCCGCCACGGGGGGCGGGCGGGGCGGGCTCTGGCTCTGGCTCTGGCTCTGGCTCTGGCACCGGCCGGCGAAGGAGGCAGCAGGGCAGCGGCCTGGAGCCCGGCGGCGCCTGGAGGGCCCCCGGCCTGAGCCGTGCCGAGTCGGAGCCCCCGTCTGCGGACACAGGGCGGAGGGGAGGCCCCAGGCTGGAGACGGACGAGGCTCAGGGAGGCCCCCCTGCCCGTCCGGAGAAGGGAGCTCTGACTCTCCCCGGGCTCAGCGCAGGGGGGCCTCGCTGGTCTCCCTGGGGCCACGGCAGACCGCCAGGGCCCCCCACCTGAAATCACCCCCAGGGACGCCTCTTTTTTCAGGTCCAAAGATTACTCTGCCCCCGTCAACTTCATCAGCGCTGGGCTGAAGAAAACAGCGCCGGATGAACTGGAAGAGGATGATTCGGATGAGGATGAAAAGCCCGCGAAGCCGCAAGAGGAAGCCCCGAAAGAGTTTGTGCCCAAGAAGTTAAAAACGGTGAAGTCCCCGCCTCCCACACTTGTTAATCTCTCTTTGTGTGCTGTCAGGTCACAGCCAACTCCTGGCGGTCGGTCCTGTGTGGGCTTTTCAGGGCAAGAGACCCCCTTTGGTGGTCCTCTGTCCAAATACTGACCCTGCTTAGATTTCAAGACCTGGCGATATCTGGCTAACCTGGGCTATCAGGATTAGAGCCTTCTAGGGTCCTTTTAGCCATCTGTTTGTTACTTTCTGGTGGCTCTGAAATTAGTGGAACACAAATAATAGCTGATCCAGCATGCTGCCTCCCTCATCCCCAGTACACTGCTAGATGCCCCTGGAGAGGCCAGAAGGGAGGCTGGAAGGCATTCAACTTTGTGTTGTTAATCATATAGATGAAGAACATAAGTGGTTCATTTAGTCCAGTAGACTGTTTCACATAGAGGCCAGGGCATTGTTCAATGGATGGATTATATTGTGTGAATGTTGTATTTCTTTTTGTCTATCCTAAATCTGCCCTGACCTGGATAGTCCAGGTGAGCCTGATCTTGTCAGATTTCAGAAGCTGAGCGGGGTCGGCCTTGTTTGGTAATGGGATGGGAGGCCTCCAACGAAGACTGGGGTTGCCAAGCCAGGCAATTGCAAACACCTCTGATAGTCTCTTGCCATGAAAGCCCGCCAGGGGTTGCCATAAGTCAGCTATGACTGGAGGGCGCACACACACATCCGAAATTTACTAATTACCTAGTATTTTGAGACAGGAAGAAAAAGTTCTCTGTTTACTCTCTCTACCCTGTGACTATTTTTATAAGGCCCCGTAGTTGTCTCTTTTCTAAACTGAAAAGTCCCAGACTCTTCAGCCTTAGCACATAGGAATGGTACTCTAACCCAATAATCATCTTGGTTGCCATCTTCTATATTTTGTCGAGCTCCATATTGTCCTTTTTGAGATACGGTGACCAGAACTGCACACAGCATTCCAAAGAAGGCTGCACAATAGATCTATACAGGGGCATTATAATATTGGCTGCTTTAGTTTCAGTTCCTTTCCTAATAGCCCCCAGCAAAGAGTTTGCCTTCTTCACTGCTGTGGCACACTGAGTTGACATTTTTATCGAGCTATCCACTGTGACCCCCCTTTCCCATACATCAAGTTGGGTTTTTTTGCTCCATTGTGTACCACCTTCCACTTACCTATACTGAACTTTACTTGCCATGTGGCAGGTCCGCTCACCCAGGATAGAGCTCCTCACAGTCTGCCTTGGTTTTCATCTTCCAAAATAATTTGGTATAATTTACAAATCTGTACACTGTTTTGCTCACCCCAAATTCCAGATCATTTATGAATAGATCAAACAGCACTGGTTCCAATGCTGATCCGTGTGAGACCCCATTGCTCACTCCCTCCATTGCAAGAACTGCCCTTTGATGCCTACTCTCTGCTTCTAGTGGTTCAACCCGTTTCTAAACCCACTAGGACATTTCCTCTTACCCATGACTGCTAAGCTTACTCAGGAAGGCTTGGCATGAACGAATTATGCACAGTATTTCAGATGCTGCCGCATCATTCATCTATACAAAGGCCCTTTTATTTCAGTCCTGTAAACCTCCCTCAACTTTCACTGCTGCCACACACAGAGTCGGCATTTTCTTATTTATTTAGGTAGGTATTTACATTTTTATAGTCACCCTTTCTCAGTGAGGCTCAAGGCGGATTACACCATGTGAGTTAGTACAATCACAACCCCAGGATCTCTTGGTCCGTCTGTTGGTTTAGGTTCATCAGTGAAGAAAGGGAGCACAGGTGAGTTGTTCCACTACGTATCACTTTAACCTTACTTACACTAAATCTCATTTGCTATTTTTAATTTTAACAGGGTGGCAATTTCAAACCCAGTCAGAAAAGTTTTGCAGGAGGAACAAAGTCCTTCATGGATTTTGGTAGCTGGGAGAGGCACACCAAAGGGATCGGGCAGAAGCTTCTTCAGAAAATGGGCTACGTGCCTGGCAGAGGTCTGGGCAAGAATGCCCAAGGTACAGTATAATCCTTCCTTCCTGTCTGTATGGGCATCTGGGAGATGGTTGACGGAGCAGTCGACCTCGACCTTCAGGCAGCATCAACACTGCCTCTCAGATATGCACAGTGTCACACAGCAGGCAATTGCCAAGGCTCTGGTTAGCTTGGGGAGAGACTGGATTTGTCCTGAGAAAGAGTTGTTCACTCGGGACGAACAGTATTTTTTCTGTTGGCAAGCAGACAAGAAGCCTGAGCTCCAGCATCTGACAGGCCTGGGCTTAGCTGTGCGGCCTTCTCTGGGAGAGAACGGCTCGTTTGGGTGGGAGCTTTTGGAGAGGCTCTTGGAATACTCGATCAACGCTTGTTCTGGGTCAAGGAAGAGGGGAGCTGCTGTGGGGTTCTCTTTCCTCTCCAGGCAGCTCAGATCATTCCAGTGTTTGCATAGAACATTCATGGATTGACTGCTATGAACTTTCTCAGGAATCATCAACCCTATTGAGGCCAAGCAGAGGAAAGGGAAAGGGGCCGTGGGAGCCTATGGCTCAGAGCGGACGTCCCAGTCCTTGCAGGACTTCCCTGTGGCTGACTCGGAGGACGAAGCTGAAGAGGTAGGACAGCCCCCACCCCACCCCGCCCCCAGTGCTTCCTCCTGTATCATCATGTCGGGGCCTTTTCTGGCGTTCAGTAGCTACTGCCTCAGGCTGTGTATCAGAGGAGCTCGTATGTTTGGCCCTCATGTAAGGAGTGAGGCTTTGCAAAGGTGTTCAGAGGAATTCCTGGAATCTGAACCCAGGTACCAGACTGGGACACTCACCCAGTTGTGGTTGGAGTCCAGCAGGAGTTCAGATTCTTGCCTCTTGCGCTTAGATACCATGCCTCGGAGAGTTTGTTTTTGCCTTTTATTTGTGTGTGTGTGTGTGTGTGTTCAATGCAGTCTATAATAACAGGAAATTAAGAGATGTCCTGGTGAGTTGTGGAAAGTGGCAGTGAGGTTATAATTCATTGCCGTCATGTCTTTGCATCTCTTCAGTGGAGCAGTGGGAGCTAATTTGAGAAGAGACTGAGAATATCTATCCAAGCTAAACATCAGAGAGAGAACCGGCCTTGCAGAACCTATCTAGTGCACCTGAGAGAACCTGGGCCCTGACCCCCATCTATGCCATGTGGGCGTTGCTGGAACTGGTGCTGCAGATTGCCAGTGGGGTGCTGCTGCTGGGCCTGGCCCTTGCACAAAGGTTTATAAGAGGAGTTCTTTGTGAATTAGAGGCTCCTGGACCATTGAGATGACGGGATTGTACCCAAGACTGATTAGCTATTAACTGGATGTGACAAAAAAAGGTTTTCCAAAAACTTGACCTAAATAGATGCTCCTATCACATGTACAGAAGGTGGCTCAAAGGCAAGACTGTTGGGGTCAGTTTCCCCTGGCACCCGCTGCTTTGGAGGACTGCACCCCTGGATACAATCAGTGTTGAACCCTGTAGAATGGAAACGCCAGTTCTGCACAGTGGTGGCCTGTCTGTGGAAAAAGTGTCTCCATCTTGGGCTTTGCTTCCCTTCTAGGAGTTCCAGAAGGACCTCAGCCAGTGGCGAAAGGACCCAAGTGGGGGCAAGAAAAAACCTAAATATGCCTACAAGACTGTGGAAGAACTGAAGGCCAAAGGCAGGGCAGGGAAGCAGCTCTCGGCTCCTCAGAAGGAGCTGGCACAGGTCAAGGTGAGCCCGAGACATAAGGCAAGACGCGTGTGGATCTTTCAGGAGGATCCTGGCCTCCCTCCTGGACTTAGGCAGATCTAGGCTAGCACAGGCTGGCCAGTACTCGTTCCTGTACTGTGAGCAAGGAAGAGGGGCGCCCAGGCAACCCAGTCGGGAAGCGTCTGTATCCTGGGAGAGAGCAAGTTGGTCTTCTTTTGTTGGCTAGCTTCCAGATTCTTAGTGCTCATGGCTACTGCTGTAAGAGATCCCTTTTAGGCAGGAAATGCATGCCTCGTGGAAAATGATGACTGGCAGGCAAAGAGATTTCCGTTGATAGCAAAACCCCCCCCAAAAAGGGAGAATTAACCTTGATTTAGAGGAGCTTAAGCTCTTTCTCAAAGTCATTTCCTCTGGCCTGAAAACGCTGATCTTTGAAGGTGGCAAAGGTCTGCAGGTCGCTATGATTACTTGGTGGCAAAAGTTTGACAAATTATTCATACCCAGTCTAGTAGACATCTGCACTGAATTCAGTTCTTGGAGAGTTGACACACTGTCTGAGAGACCTCTTGCAGCCCAAATAATGGTCCAATTTCAGATCTTTTGCCAGGAAAACAGAACTTTTTATTAGGCAAGAGCTAAATAAAGTTCAGAACTCCTTAACGTTTCTTAAACTTGAACTGAATACATAATGATTACAGTTCTGTAAGATTAAAGCAAATCAGGTTCTCAGCTGAATGCTGGGTAAAATGGGAAGCCTGGCACACAAGACGCCCAGTGTCAGGTTTCATTTGACTGGAAACCACCAGCACAAAGCACTTTCTAGAGAGAGGGTAACAACAAAAATAAATCTAATTTTAATGCTTTATTTACGGTATTCTTTACGGTAGCTTACAATAAGAGATTAAAATCAAAATAAAATAATAACCCTCAAATTCTTCCCTCCTCCCTTTAAAAGATACCTGTCATTCAAATGCCCTCAGAAGCCCTGGCAAAGAGGCGGCAGGCCTTGTGGTTTTGATCTGGTGGGGGAGCATGATCGCATACTGCCTCCTTTATGAAGTGTTGGGGGCCCGGTAACCACACCTGTAGTGATTCCGTGGGGGAGTTCCTTCCTCTGATGTTCTCTAGTTTATTGCACCCGACTCCCTCTTTGATATGCAGAGTGCTGCCATCCCCGGCACTTCCCTGCCTCTTCTGGCTATAGAGTTTATTCCCAGGGATAACATGGCGTCCCACTGGTTTTCCTCATCACACCGGGTTTCTGAAATGCCCCCTCCATCTAAGTTGCCGTTTAGCACCAAGCACTCCAGCCCCCCATCCTGGTTCAGAGGCTTCTAGCATTGACATACGGGCAGCTGTAGGTCTTTTCTCCCTCCAAGCATCCCCTGTCCACCTCCATCGGCCCTTCTTCACTGTCCTGTTCTCATTCTCAGGGTATAGCCCACGTCCACCAATATTTTGCCAGGATTTCACCATCTCGTGCCTTGGGAGGGGCATCGCGGGTGGGAGGCTCTGCGGCTGCTGTCAGCTTTCTCCCAGGAGGTGGTTTAAGAGCTGCTTTGGTCTGAGTGAAACCTGCCTCTTTTGTGCAGGTGTGGCTTGCCTCAGAGTCCCCCAGTGCCTACCAAATCTTAAACCTTCCTTCTGGCACCACTTCCTCACCCACTCATTGAGCCCCTAATTTTTGCCTGTGTAGCTGGCCCTGCATGAGAAACAGGTAACAATTTTGAGAATGTGGAGAGGGCCCCACAGCTGTACTTCCCAACGTCTCTGGTGGCAGTGTGCACCATGACTGCCGACTCCTCTCCCAAGACACACACACAAAACAGCCTCTAGCAGGTGACTTGCCCCTGCTACCAGGATCAACACCGGAAGAGCTGGAAAGAAGCTCCAGGAATACCGCTTAACCCCCCCCCCCCCTTTGCTTCTTGCTCCAGTTCCAGGCAAAACTCCCTGGTTGCGTGCTCCCAGTGCCTGTCACTTACTGCCCTGACTGCTGATGAACTCTGGCTGCCACCTCCTGCAGCAGCCCCCACTGGCCCACTGGCCGCCTCCGGGTCTGCTTTCCCCCCTCGGATTTGCATGCCTGTCTGCTGAGTTTGGTTTGTGCTGTGTTGTTTGCAAGGTGATAGACATGACAGGCCGGGAGCAGAAGGTCTATTACAGCTACAGCCAGATCAGCCAGAAGCACAACATCCCCGATGACAGCCCCCAGCAGCTGCCCCTGGGCAAGGATGCCAAGCCACAAGCCTTCGCCTTGCCCGAACTGGAGCACAACCTGCAGCTCCTCATCGACCTCACGGAGCAGGAGATTATCCAGAATGACCGGCAGCTGCAGTATGAGCGGGACACAGTGGTCAACCTGTCTCACGAGATTGAGAAGATGGAAGATGTCCTCTCACACCAGGAAGTGGACATCTGTAACCTCAGCAAGGTCCTGGAGATGGTGGAGGAGTGCGAGAGGCGGATGCAGCCCAGCTGTGAAAACCCCCTGACCCTCACCGAGTGCGCCAAAATCTTTGAGACTCTCCAGGACAAGTACTACGAGGAGTACAGGATGTCGGATCGAGTGGATCTTGCCGCAGCAATTGTCTTTCCTCTTGTGAAAGACTACTTCAGGAACTGGGACCCACTGAAGGTAGGTGGCTGGCTTGACCTCCCAGGGAAACGTTGGGGGGGGGGTCGGGCTGGGCTGGGCTGAGCTGAAAAGAGGCTGGCAGGGCGAGGAGTGGCCCACAGTCTCACCTGGCTGATGCGGGCAGAAAACTTTGTCTCTCAACTCCAGACATGACTAGTGGATGTAGGAAACTTGTTCAGTGTGTCTCTTTCTGAGAGGCACCCAAGCCACCGTTCCCATGTGGAAAGTCCCAATGTCTGTCCCAGTGTAAGGAGCAAACCTTGCAACCCCTGCTCTTTCTTCCTTATTCCTTGTACCATGTCCAGCCTCTTTCCTCTCCAGGACTGCACATACGGCACAGAAATCCTAAGCCAGTGGAAATCCTTGCTGGAAAATGACCAGTTGCTGTCGCATGGCGGGCAGGACCTCTCCACGGATGCTTTTCACCGGTAAATGGGCTGCCTGTACTTGTTCTGTTCCTGTCCTCAAGCTGCGTGCCCTTTCTTTAGCTGGCCATACTGTAACTGCCCTGAACGTTTTCTACTGGGACCCTTGTGAGCTTGGGCAGGACACATCGCCACCTTCCCTGCCTGAGAGGGTCAAAAGCTGGCCAATATGCCCGCCTTGGGATGGGGAAGAGGGTCTTGATGAAGAGCCGTTGACGTTTACCTTGGCAAGAAGACTGTGGCCCTGGGCTGCACCACTCACTGCGAGGCCACCTTTTGCTCAGGCTGATGTGGGAGGCGTGGATGCCGCACGTGCGGAACGTCATCGGGCAGTGGCAGCCTCGGAACTGCATTCCGATGGTGGACTTTCTGGACAGCTGGGAGCCCATCATTCCAGTCTGGATCCTGGATAACATTCTGGATCAGCTGATTTTTCCCAAGTTGCAGAAGGAGGTAGGAAGGAAGGAAGGAAGGGGCCCCCTCCTGGCTGTGGCAGGTCCCTGTCTGCTGAGGAAGGCTAACTGGCTGAGAGAGGTGCTGGGCGGGGGGGAGAAACGGGTGGGGGGGGCTTCAGCCTTTCCTCTGCCTGGCCTGCTGCTCGGCTTGTCGCCGAGCCTCTTGAGCCTCAGGACTGGCTTGTGCTGTTGCTCGCAGGTGGAACACTGGAACCCCCTGACGGACACCGTTCCCATCCACTCCTGGCTCCACCCCTGGCTCCCCCTGATGCAAGCCCGCCTCGAGCCTCTCTACTCACCCATCCGCAGCAAGCTGGCCAGTGCCTTGCAGAAGTGGCACCCCAGTGACTCCTCTGCCAAGCTGATCCTGCAGCCCTGGAAAGAGGTCTTCACTCCCGGATCGTGGGAGGCGTTCATGGTCAAGAACATTGTGCCAAAGCTAGGTAAGGAGGCCTGGCCTGGCCTGGCAGGCAGAAGAGGTCTCAGCATCACCTTCTGCTCCCCACCACAGAGCCCGGTTTGGGGCTGGCAGGAAATGGGGTACACCCCATTTGCATTAACAGGGACTGGGAGGGCCCTGGAGCTGAAGCAAACGGAGGGGCCAGCGTCTGGCAGCCCGGGGGCCTGTTCGGGGCAGCGACTGCTCGACGGCCAACCCAGCGCCTGGGATTGGTCGGACCTTCCTTTCCATTTCAGTTGCTGCTGGGGGCTGGGGGCAGATTGAAGGTAGCACACGAAGTCTTGGGTTGCCACCTCAAGATCCGGGCTGGCTTCCTTCCTCAGAAGGAATCTGGTGACTGAGCACTGGGTGTTAGAAAGGGGTGGGGGGGGGCTTGTATGAGGAGGAAGTGGAGGAGTAAAGAGCTGATTGCCTGCACTGGGGAGATCTGCCCGGCTGCGCTGTGTTTCAGAGTCCCTGGCAGAGAGCGAAGAGCTTTTCCATGGTGCCCAGCAGCATGCTTTCTCTTCTGCACCTGCTGGCGGGGACTTCTGTGCGCAAAGCAGATCTCGAAGTTGGTCTGGCTGCCAAGGAGGGCAGAGGCAGCTTCAGGTGTCCCCGCCGTGGCTTTGCTCCACAGGTCTGTGCCTGAACGAACTGCTGATCAACCCTCACCAGCAGCACATGGATGCCTTTTTCTGGGTGATGGACTGGGAAGGCATGGTCTCCAGCTCCAGCCTGGTGGGCCTTCTGGAGAAGCACTTCTTTCCCAAGTGGCTGCAGGTGTGTGATTTGGTGGGCTGCCCTCGCCTGCCTTGTAGTGTCTCTGGGGCTGCTTGAAGGAGAGACGGGGCTGGGCTGGTTTTGTGGAGCTGCCACCAGTCCCATTGGCGGGGGCAGGGGCGTGTGTCTCAGCGGATGTTGCCTTGCAGTCCGCCCACCCCCATGAGATTGGCTGGCTTGGCTCACACCAGTCCTCTGGGTCTGGCTTGCTCCTCCTCCTGCCGAGTCGCATCTTCCCTCTCCTTGCAGAGGTGGATGTGAAGGGAGCCTGGCTGCAGGACTCTCCTTCCTGCTTTTCTAGTTGCCCCCTTCCTTGCCCGTTCTCTGGCACTCCTTGATCTGACTGACCTCAGCAGGGGGGGGGGCATGTCAGTTCCCGAGCGCTGCGTCAGGCTCTCCTGAAGTGCCGACATGCCTCTCTGCAGCGCTTCAGCCCTGGCCCGCATGCACTCCTCCTTTCTTCCTTCTCCTCCTCTTCCCCCAGGTGCTGTGCTCCTGGCTCAGTAACAACCCTAATTATGAAGAGATCACCAAATGGTACCTGGGCTGGAAGTCGATGTTTTCAGACCAGGTGCTGGCCCACCCCTCCATCAAGGAGAAGTTCAACGAGGCCCTGGATGTCATGAACAGAGCTGTCTCCTCCAGCGTTGGTGCGTGATTTGTTTGTGAAGTCTTGTGCAAATGGGTGTGAATGTGGTAAAGGCAGCTTTCTTTGCCACCCCAGTTGCGTCCGCCGAGTCCGGAGTGGTTCTTGCCTTGATAACACCTCAGCCTGGCCCCCAGCTGTGAATTTTTGTGGTGTTCCTTGCTAACAAAACGTGTCTCTTGTCTGTTTGGACTTGGCCAAATTGAGGGCCAGCCAGTAGCCGAGGTGCCAGAAGCAGCTGCTTGTTCTGTGTTGGTGGCTGCGGTGCCCAGCGCCTAGTCGTCTCTCACTCCCTGCATGAAGTTCTTGCCCTAACCAGCTCCTCACGAGCCCTCCATGAAGCTCGCTGCAGCTGCAGCTGCTGGTTTGTCCCCCTGAGCTTCAGGTGCTGCTTCCTGTCTCCTTCCATCCACGCAGCAGAGGCAGGCTGGTCCCTGCCAGGCAGTTTCCCCTGCGTTGGCACCGTTGCCCCTTCACTGTTCTCTCTCTTTCCTGGCCTTAGGCGTCTACATGCAGCCTGGTGCACGGGAAAACATCGCTTACTTAACGCACACGGAGCGCCGGAAGGACTTCCAGTACGAGGCCATGCAGGAGCGTCGGGAAGCCGAGAACATGGCCCAGCGGGGAATCGGCATGGCCGCAGGCTCCGTGCCCATGAACTTCAAGGACCTGATCCAGACGAAGGCCGAGGAGCACAACATCGTCTTCATGCCGGTCATCGGGAAGCGGCACGAAGGGAAGCAGCTCTATACCTTTGGGCGCATCGTCATTTACATCGACCGGGGGGTGGTCTTTGTGCAGGGGGAGAAGACCTGGGTCCCCACCTCCCTTCAGAGCCTCATCGACATGGCAAAGTGAGCGCGAGGGCCGGGCCCGCACTGCAGGTGGGGGAGCTTGGGTCAGGACTCCACCAGGAGGCTGCGCTGCCATGCCTGGTCCGTAGGGAATGGTAGGCACTAAGATTGAGCACAGCCAGCCCTCGCACTCCTCCAGACGTTTAGTTGGGCAAATAAAATGTGTTTGTTTTGTATTAGCAGGTGTCCAGTCTGCTCATTTATAGGCCAGAATGAAAAATTGAAGGGTTTTGCTTCCCCCACCTTTGCTTTGTCAGATGCTTCTGGCGGGGAGGACTGTGGTTATCGAGGGCTTGTGCTGCAGTGGAATTGGTTGGTCTTGGTGGTGCTGCTGAACTCTTTTTGATTTTGCTACTACAGACTAACAGGGCAAACTCCTTTGAACCTTTACACAAACAAACTGATCCCCACACCAAAAGGAGCTGTCTGCATCTCCATATCAAAGGAGTTGTTTACATCCCCCCTCTCCTCCTCCCCTCTATATTTAACCAGTTTCCTTCTGCCCTCCATGCATCTGACGAAGAGAACGTGATTCTCGAAAGCTTACGCTACAATAAAATTGGTTAGTCTTAAAGGTGCTACTGGACTCGTGTTTATTACTATGAGTCATAACCGAGAATATCAAAATGAGTGACTGCAATTTTCTCATATGTGAAACTGTTGGACTCCGGCCAATTTACACAAGTCTGGATATAAATATTTTAATAAATAAGCCAGTTCAGCCCCTCCTTGGCCATTCTTGCCATTCTCAGCTGCTATTCGCACCTGCGTCCAGACGCATCTATTACTACTCATTATACTGTTTCTAATCTGCCAGAGGTCATATCAGTCAGTTACTCCTCTGTTCCTTGCCCTTGTAACAGCAGGGCCTCGCCTAGATCAGCAAGAACACAAAACCTGGTTCCCATTATGGAAAGAATAAAACGACAAGAGGTCATCGTTGAAATCTGTTTTTAAAATAAACAGAACAGGATTCATGCCCTCTGGTTTGGTATCACAGAACAGCTGCATCTTCCTCTGACGCAACAGCCTCTAGAACACACGAGCCCAAGTGAGGAAAGGAGATATGTCTTGTGCTGGATCCTTGCACTATCAGACCCCTCCCTCGTTTACACACCCCAAAAAATCCCAGAGAAGTTTTGCTCTGCTGCTTACTGATGGCTGAAGACCTGAGTGGAAACCTTGGCAGAGCTCCCTCCTGATGCCCGTGGTAAATCTTTAGCCTTTGTGGTGCCCTGAGCTCTCGCAAGGGACAGGCGGCGTGCGGGGTTAGCGCTCTGCTTCGGAAGCTGACAGACAACACACTCCACCTCAGTTCAGTGCAAAGCCAGAAGTAAACAGCTCATTCCGCCTCCTGGCCCACTTCTCCGGAGTTCGTCACGTGTCGTCGTCGTTTCTGATTATCTCTAATTGATCCTCGGTTTGGTAAACTGGCTCCTCCTGGAAGTTCCAAGTCTCCTGGGGCACCTCCCTCAGTTTTTGCCACGGAAAGCGGTGGACGGCGGTATCGTTGAACACATCCAGAAACTGGGTATGAGGTGGGAGGGCTTCTTCCTCAGCGGCTATTAAAATCTAGCCACGGCACAGGGGGAGAGACAGAGAGTCAATGAGAGAGTCCCACTTGGTCATGGGGGGGGGGGGGGGTTGCAGGGAAGGGGGAGAGGACCAGCAACTGGCCCGTTGATGTGCTGGTCAACTTTTGGAAGCCCCGAAGCAGATTTTTTTTTTAAAAACCCTCCCCCCCCCCCATATGCACAGTAGGCTCAGAAAGCAAATTAGGAAGGAAGAGAAACTGAGCAGCTCTTTTGCCAAATGCCTGGCCTGCATCTGCTAAGCCCAGCAGCAGAAAGAAGGCGGGACGGGGGGGGGGGGGGCTAGTCTAAACTGCCAGTTGGAGACTGAGGCTCCCGCTGAAGAGCAGCCCCCCTACCTTTGCGATGTAAGCATAATCCGTTTGGAATATCCTGGTTGGGATCCTAGAAGCAAAAGGGGAGATGCCGGCATTAGAACCAGGCTGGGGGGCAGGTCAATGAAGCTCCTCCTATCCCGTCAAATCAGCACCCCCCCCGGCCCCTCCAGCAATACAGGAAACTGAAAGTTGTTGCATTTTCAAAGCCTGAGGAGAATTTTTTAAAAGGCCGTGGGAAAACCACAAACGAGATTCTTTGGACACGTGGAAGAGAGCCAAGGCCTGAAATGCCACAGCCAGGCAGTACCTTTCTTCAATCCCCTTGAAACTGTTCCCTATGATGATCATTTTGGACAAGGCCTCCGCTGACCAGTTGCTCCACAGCAGGTTGTTGTAGAGCGCTTTGCCACAGTGGACCATGTAGAAGACAGTGGGCTCCGCGATGGGCCGTTTCCCCTCCTGCAAGCAACATGACTTGATTCCCACTCCGGGAGCTGCAACCAGCCCTCCTCTCCCCGCCCCCCCCCCCCGAAACGGGGACAGGCAGCTTCCTTGCACCTAGCACTTCCCTTCTGCAGGCTTTTAGAGCTCTGGGTGCCTTTCTTGGGCAGAGATGCACCCACCTCGTTCTGCGAGAGAACAGAGAGGCCGAGGCAGCTGAGAACTTCCTTTTCCAACGGGGAGAAAACAGGATCAAAGATGCAACACAGCTCTTTGGGAATCTGCGAGGGAGGGAGAGAGACTGCTGTATGGGCTCCTGGCCAGCCAGTGAGCCAAGCTAAGTAGGTTGGGGGTGCAGAGACACTTACTTGGAGCTCCTCCAACAGCAGCAACAAGAAGGCCAGTTGGAAGCGGGCCTTGAAGCAAGAAGAGAAGTTCCCCAAGCCATAACAAACACACTGCAAGCATGGCGGGTAGAGCTGCAGGTGCTCCAAGGCCAAGAGAGCATCTTCCATGATGGGTAAGGGCGTCTCTTTCCTGCATGCCAGGAGTTCTTTCTGGGATCGCAAGAGGATTCCTGGAGCAAGTGAACAAGAAGTGCAGGAGTCCTGTGGCTCTGTCCAGCCCTGGAGACTGCTACGGCCTTGAGCCTTCCCCTGGCCTCCCCGGGAGAGGGCAGGGGTACAGCATAGCCTCTCCCCTGGGCTGCATTTGTCAAGCAGTGTTTCTAATTTCTTTGGGAGCTGCCTATCTAGGCATTTTCTTAGGGGAAAAGAAAGGGGGCTGAAAGCACGCTCAGCAGCTGAGCCCCCGTCCCTCCTGCCACGCAGGGATCTCAGAGTTTCTTTAAAAGGTGAGAGCAGACATGAAAGCCAGGACTTACTCAGACTAGGATTCCAGAACTCAGAGCTGAGCAATTCTTCCCTGTAAGGAGGAGAGAGAGAATAGAAAAAGCAAATGTGGGTACTTCCTTTGATGCCTGGGGGACAGGAGCCAGGCCTCTGCAGGGCTCCATTCCTCAAATGCCTGTGAAGTCGTCAAAGAACAGCACCCTAAGCTCCCTTCCTGTACCAGGAGGTAACCACTACTGGCCCACTTCCAAGCAGGCCTGTGCCCCGGCATCTCTTGTTCTAGACATAAGCGCCTCCTAACAACCAGGTCTCCGAGTGCCTGCAGAATTCTGTGCAGAGGAGACAAGAGCCAGCACGGCCCAACAGCCAAGGAATGGAGTTGGGGTTCAGAAAGCCCCTTGTTCCCACACTGCCTTTGCCTCGAACTCCTGAAGTAGCACGGAGCCAAGCTCATTTTTCTCCATTTCCATTTTGCAATATCACGTTAATATTCCTGTTCTACTTTGCAGAGTTGCTGTATGGATTGCAGATAACACGAAGAAGCACTGAAACATTCAACAGCCTCACCATTCTTAGGAGGCTACAGCAACTGCGTAGTGCACACTTGGGAGTAAGAGTAAGAGCAAGGAAGAGTCTGCTGCAGGGGTCTCAGGGACATTTGCAACCTGCATTGTTTTTACCACACTGGGCAGCCAAATGCCTAAAGGAAAGCCCCCAAACAGGCAAGAATTCCGAGGAAGACTCTCTGTGAATGGAGGGTCTCTTCTTAACTGGCCTGGATAACACCTGCTGACCCACCATGGACGTTTCTTTAGAAAGCCACTTGGCGGTGAAGGGATCAGACCGGGGCCCTCTGCAGGCAAAGCCCAGGCTGCAGCGTAACTGCTCCCTAAACGGAGCTGCCTGTGCCGAGTCAGGCCCTTGCCCCAGCCTGGACAGCCGCCTGCCCTCTGACCAGCAGCCCCTCTCCCAGGGCTCCTTCCACCAGTTCCGTTTAACGAGGACGAGTTTTGTGGGACTTGCTTCATTTCTACTCTGCCTTTCTCCCCAGCGGGGACACAACGCAGCTGACATTGTCCTCCTCGCCTCCCTTTGATTTTCACAACAGCCCTGCGAGGCAGGGTTCGGCTGAGAGGGGACAGGCCGGGGATTGGCCTTCTGCGTGCCAGGCCGACGCTGCACCACCCAGGCCGGTTCCCACGAGCTCCTGCAGCAGCCTTCTGCCGAGCCCCCCCCCCCGCCCCCGGCTCAGCTTCGCCTCCTCCGGCAGCTTCTCCGGGTCCCGGGGAAAGAAAGGGCCGTCACGCCACCTCCCCGCGCCGGATCCCGCTTTGGACGGGAGAGGCTGCTGAGTCCGGGGATTCGGGCCGCCCGGGGCGGGATGCCGGCTACCCCTTCCCAGCCCGGCAGGGCGAGTCTCCCGGTGCGCTCCAGGGGCCGGTGGAGGGCGGCCTCGGGGGCCAGCAGGGCTCGCCTTGGACGCCCGGGCAGAGCCTCCATGCTCGGAGGCAAGCCTGCCGCGCGCCCCCCGCCCCCGCCCCCGCCCCGCGGGTGGACTGCGCCTGGCCAAGGGAGCTCCGCCGGGCCCTCACCGCGCCTCCCGCAGGCGCCGCCGCTGCCGCTCCTCCTCCCGCTCGGCGGGGACCCCGGCCGGGCCCCGCTGCCGTCGCCGCCGCCGCCGCCTCCCCCGAGGGCCGCTCCAGCCGCCGCCGCCGCCAGCACCGGGCTCCATGCCGGGGAACGGGAGGCGGCCGCAATTGGCCCTCCGCGGCACCCGTACGGCAGGCCCGCCTCTCCCGGGCCAGACAGGTCACTTCCGGCTCGCTCGACCCTCCTCAGCGGGCCGAGGGCCCCGCGCGGCCAAGAAGCTCCTGCGAGGCGCCGCCCCCGACCGCAGCGCCGCCGAGGGCCTGGGCCGGGCCGAGAGGGGCCGCTCCGCCCCTCGTCCTCCAGAGGCCTCGCTCGCCCGGCCGCCGGAAGCCGTGGCAGGACGCTCTGGCCGCTCGCCGCTCTTTGGCAGGCAGGGTCACGTGGCCGCTGGAACCCGGAAGCGCGTGTTGCTGGCGCCGCCGCCTCTGAGCATGGGCAGAGCGCTCGGCCGCCGCTCTCCCGCCGCCGCGTCTCCGGGGAAGGGAGGGCAGCCCCGAGCGGCGCGGGGAGGCGCGGCCTGAAGCGGCCGGGCCCATGGCCGACCCCGACCCCGGCCCCGGCCCCGGCCCGCCGGAGCCCGCCTGGTGAGTCCTGCCCTCGGTCCCTGCCTGCCTCCGATGCAGAGAGCAGCCGAGAGCCCCGAGAGAGGCGGCCGGGGAGGGCCCCGCGTCTGCTCTGGGGGCTCCGAGGGCCTGTCAGCTGGGCGGGGGTGGGCGAGGGGAACATTGTTCCGACCTTGTGAATGGACTCGAGCGCCGCGGTCTCGCGTGGCAATTGTAATAATAATAAAATAATAACATTCGATTTACATCCCGCCCTTCAGGACGACTTAACGCCCACTCAGAGCGGTTTACAAAGTATGCCATTATTATCCCCACAACAACAATCCCCCTGTGAGGTGGGTGGGGCTGAGAGAGCTGTGACCGACTCCAGGTCCCCCAGCTTGCTTCGAGGGGAGGAGTGGGGAATCAAACCTGGTTCTCCAGATTAGAGTCTCGCACTCTTACCCACAACCCCAAACTGGCTCTGCCCTTGAAGCTTCTTTAGGTACAGTGGGGCTTCATTAGAGCAGAAATGAGCATCTGTAGTCCCGCACGATCGCTAAGCGGCACATGCCCTGCCAAGTACCACGTGATCAGCCGTCAGGACATTCAATGCAAGCAAGTACAACAGGGCACAGCCACTGCTCATTTGAAAACCAGCCGAATGCCAAAATGCTGACGACTTTTTCTGAATCACAATTAGCCTGGCATCTTTCGCATGGGCTTGTCTCCTCTGCTCTGAAGCGGGATGGGGGTGTCCTGTCACCCGTGGAGCCCTTCTGCTGAGAAGCATCAGCATCTCTCCCTTAGCAGCGCAACCAGCCCAAAGGTCTAGCCCACACAATTGCCCTGCAGTGCAGAACAGTTTTTGCAGCTGTCAGAATCATAACTCGGCATGCAGCTGGTTTCTCCCATAAGCAAATTGCTTTTGGAAGCTCTTTTCATCCCAAACCCAGAGCAGAGCTCTGAAAGGCTGTGCCCTCCTCCCTCTGTGGCATCTGACCATAGGGGCCAGGGGAATAATCCTTCCTTGGTGCTGCTGCCTTGCAGGTGGAACTGCTTTTTCCTTTACGATGGTTCTAAGGTGAAGGAAGAAGGGGACCCCACGCAAGCTGGTATCTGCTATTTCAGCCCCTCTCAGGTAAGCTCATCTCACTTGGACCCAGGAGCAGCCATTGTTGGGGGGGAGGGGGTTAGAGAGGCACGTAGGATCCTTCGTGTTGTTAAGACAGTGAGGAAATTTGCTGAGGGTGAGACAGGCTAGAGCCCCAGGTACCTTGCCTCGAATCCCTTAAGTATGTGACTTGCCCCCTGCCTCTTCGACTGGGGGTTATTTGGGGCAGGGGGTTCCCTAAGGGCGGAAGGAATGCTTCAACTCTCTGCGGTTTCTTGGCTGGCTCCGGGCAGGGCAGCGAGCATAGAGATATTTCTCGCTGTACTCTTTCCTGAAGCCATCCTGCTATTCTTATTCGGGTGCCTCAACTGTAGAGATTTCTTTTCTGCACACACATCTCTTCTGTGATTTTGGAAGTTGCATAGTTTGCCGAGATGGGGGAGGAGCGGCTCCCTGGCTGATGGTCCCTCAAGCTTGGATTTTGCTTGCTGCGTCTCACGTCCCAGCAGCTTCCCTCTGCCGTGTGCTCCGTGCAGTGGCTCTTCCCTCCTTCCCTGGCAGACCCCTCTGGACCAGCAGGAGCTGATATGCAGCCAGGTGGCAGGTGTGGTCCGTTGGATGGCAGAGATCTCTGGTTCACCACCCCAGCTCATTCGCCTGAGGAAGCTCAAGTTTTCCGTGAAAGTGGATGGCAGCTACCTTTGGGTGAGTCTTTGCAGGGTGCAGGTTTCTTGCTGAGGCACTTACAGTAACTGTGCTTATATACCCCTGTTCTAGACAGGTTAGTACTTTATACAAAGTGGTGAACAAAGTGAGGGTTGCTATTATCCCTACAATACAGCTGGGGAGCTGCTGGGATTGGGAGGAGCTGCTTCCCCACGGCCACCTGCTGAGCTCATGGCACTAGTGGGATTTGAACCAGCAGAGTGCTGATTTGCAACCCAACCACTATGCTATCAGTTTCCGTGCTCAGTTCAAGGTATAAGCTATCACATGCAAGGCTCTTCTCGGCCTTGGTCCAGCTTACCTATGGGACCACCTCTCCCCCCGTGTTTCTCCACAGAAGCTTCGCTCATCTGAACAGGGTTTCCTGCAAGTGCCACCCTGCACATGGGTGAAATCAACAGCTGCCCACACATGTGCATTCTCTGTGGTGGCCCCTACCCTGTGGAACAGCCTGCCTGAGGAGATCAAGAGAACCCCGACTCTCCTGGCTTTCTGCAAACAATACAAAACTGATTTTTTCAGTAGGACTACTGAGGAGGGCTGTATTGTAGGGAGGGGGTCTCAGATGCTTCACAAATGAGTTAGGAATCATAGACTTCACCACTGTGTTGTTTCATGTCCTGTTGGTGGCTTTAAGTATGTGCTCCTGTCATTGAGTGCTGCCTGTGCTTCAAGTATGATCCTACTGGGTAGCTCTGTGTTGTCTAATGTCAGTCCTAGAATTGCTTATGCTCTGTTTCAGGATTTCTTCCACTGTATATTGGATTTTTGCTAATGTTACATCTTTATAAACTTGCATTTATTCATCCTAAGGCATTGTTTATTGAAATGTCCTTGATACTGACTGTACTAATTTCACATTATGTAATCTGCCTTGAGTCTCAGTGAGAAAGGAGGACTATAAATGACATTAAATAAATAAGTAAACGCTACTGCAAGGAATATGCCATGCCTAGTGCAGCTGCAGGAGCTATGGAGATCAGCCCCTGGTCAGAATGTTGGTCTCATGCACTTGCATGCTCACAGGTGCTGGGCTGCACTGCTGACCTGCCTGATACCAGCTGCCAGCACTTCCTGGACCACCTGACTGGACTCTTCTGCTTTCACAATGGACCCCTTCCTCAAGCCTACGAGGTGAGTGGCGGTTCCGTGTGGGGGCAGAACTCCTGCCCCTGGGCTGGCCTCGACTGCCCTCTTCACATCCTGCACCCGGAGCCTCCGTTTCACTTCCGCACGGCCCTGATCCAGGCCGTATCCTGACTGGCCACTTGGGGCTTCCTGCACTTGCCTCCGGCAGGGTCACTCCTCTCACCGGGAAGCTGCTCCTTACAAGTCCTGAAACCTGTTGGCGAATCACTTGCTCTGTGTAGGCTTGCTTATGCCTCCCTGATGAATTTCTGGCATCCACAGCCTGGCTGTTCTGGTTTCTGAGGCTGGAATCCTGCTGAACTCCTAGTGAGTGTCCTCACTTGTGGGACGGGGCCTGCAACCAAAGGAAAGTCAGCAAAACAGGCTGTGATTTCCACAGCTAGGACAACGCTCTTGCCCAGAACCTCCACCCTTCCTGGTTTCTTTTTACATAAAAGGTGGTTCAGGGTAGCAAGTTGCTGATACCAGAAATCCAACATGTGTATAAAATACGGTTCATGGAAAGAGTGCTCTTCAGAGAGAATGCAGATACGCAGTGCTCTCTATCATTTCCTCTTCTTGGGGCTCTTCCGAGAGGCTGACGGGGTCTCCGTGTTCTTCTCAGGAGCGCCCACGGGAAGAGCTGGACCAGGAATGGGAGCGGTATGTGAGGCATTTGCAGTGCAACACCAGCGACCTGCACCGGATCTTCAGCTCCCTTTGGGCCGTGGACAAAACCAAAGTAATGCTTGGCAGGCGTGGCTCCCTTCCCCTGGCTCTTCTCTGTTCCGGGGCTGTTGAAGTCTTGACTCTCCCTGTTCTCCTGTCCAGGTGGATCCACTGCTGCTGCTGAAAGCGGCCCTGATCCTCCAGACATGCCAGCGCACTCTTCACGTGTTGGCTGGATGCATTGTCTACAAGGGCTTGTGAGTACTGGCACTGCAGGGCCCTAGAAAGGGATACTTTGCTGTGCAGTTCTCACGCCCCTCCTCTCACCAGGGCTTGGGTCGCTGCCTTCTTTGGAGTCAGGCGCTGGCCCAGGCAACCAAGCCTTGTCCTCACTGACTGGCAGCCCTCCCGTCCAAAAATCATTTTGGAAAACAGAAGCTCCAGGGGTTGAATGTGGGTCCTTCTGCCTGCCCCAGGTGTTCTCTGGCTTTCAGCAAGGAATCTAATGGTGAAGTTGGCATGTTACAAATCCCAGTTATGCAGTCTTGGTTCGCCGACAGCTGCCTTTGCTTCCTTTGTGACTGGCAAATCTGGGCTTGCTATGCTGGCCACATTTTGGAGGGCAATGGTGGGGGAAGAGGGAATCTGAATGAAGGGACCTCCCCCCCCCCTCTTTCTTCTCCTGGGCGTTACATTTTGGCGTAATTGCTGTGAGGTCCTATTACCCTCTCTGTGCTGGGTTTGCACATCAGCAGAATTGCAAGTTTTGGTCAGGCATATGCCCTGCAGTGGGGCTCTTTGGCCAGCAGAAAGGGCTGAGGGGCAATCCTTGGGCCTGGAGGGATCTTCAGCAGGCACCCTTTGATGCGGACCACTCCTCCGTGATGTAAGCCGGCCATCCGGACCCTGGGTGTTTCTGAACCGCATTGGCCACTCCCAAGAGGGGCGGGGTCTTGTTCCATGATGGAGGAACAAGGAATGCATCCCCCTGAGGGAGTCACAAGCACGCTTGTCCGCTCAGCAGTCCTCTCTTCCCAGGGTCGTCAGCACCCAGTTGCCACCCGACCTCACTGCCCGGGTTCTGCTGCAAGAGGCAGAGAGAGACCCCAAGGTAGGTTTCAGCTCGCCGGGGGGGGGGGGGGCAGGCTTAGGAGCCGTGGCCCTTAGTGTCCCCTGCAGAATCCGGGAGCGTGCCGGCTAGGGCTCCGGTTCTTGTCGTTGACCCAGAAAGAGCAGGTGGCTTAGGAACTAGAGGGCAGCTATGGCTTCCCATGTAGCTGCTGGTTTCCATGGCTTTGGCCTGCTAAAGCCTCTGTGTGTTTCTACTCCTCCTCCTCCTCCTCCTCTTCCATTATTTTTTCCTTTCAGACTGTGTGAATCTATGATTGGCGTAAATTGGGTACTGCATTTGTTTAGAAAATGCCCTGTTCCATTCTGCCCGCCCCCCCAGCCCAGATCTCTTGGGGCGGCTCTTGCCATCAGTATCCGTTACAAAAAGGCAGCCCCAAACTTAAAAGAACTGCAGTCATAACAGGTTCATAAAATTTTTTTTAAGGGACAGGGAAGTAAAAGGTGTTAGACCAAACATCAAATATCTATCAGTATCAATAAATACAGCCTACCTAAATCACAAACACCGCCGTAACTTGCTAAATCCTTAGACGGTCCCGCCCGAAAAGGCGCCAGGTCCTGCACGCTGCTTGTTCGTGTCTTCTTCATGGGAGAATATTTATCGACTGCTGTTTATTGGAGCATCTGTTGGGCCATTAATGATCACGGTCGCCCGTTCTGCACTGTTGCTCTTTCCCATACACTGATTTGAATAGACGTCTGATGTATATTTATCGGCTGTGTCCGTTGAAGTCTCTTCCCTGGGAGGGTGACACCCAGGTGTTTGGCATTTTTCCCGTGGGAGCCTCTTTTTGGCTCAGGTTAGACCAAACAGATGAGGAGAGACAGCAAGGCAGAGTGGAGCGGCGTCTTTGAAAGCACATGATATGGTTTGGCTGCTGAGCGCCCAACAGATCGGGCGCTTGGCCTCATCGTGGGTCTTGCCTCTGTCGCGGTTGCGGGGCTAACCGGGGGCTCCTTTCTGTTCCAGGGCCTGCCCACAGATGGAGGCTCGCTGCAGGATCAGGGTGAGTGGAGGAGGGGCTTTGCATTGGCAAGTGGGGGGGGGGCATCTCCTCATCAGGTGCAAACAGCAGCATCTCCTGCGGGAAGTCTGGCCTGCAGCCCTCGGCACCTCCCCCCCCCCCCCCCCCGTTTCAGAGGCAAAGGACAGTTTGCCTTCCTGCCCACGTAGTGGTGAAGGAGAGGTGACAGGCTTTTAGCACTGGGGGTCTGGCACCGCCAGCTGATGACCGTTGGGTGTTTACTGTCTTGGGTCAGAGAGATTCAGGGCTGTGCGGAGCCTGGAGGAGGCTTGAGCGGTACCCCCGTAACCTCTCTCCTTTTGTGGTCCCGTCCTGGGCCCTTTGCTTGACAGCCAGCAGCACGAGGGTCCAAGGGTTTCCTCGTGTGCTGTGCAGCCTGTGTGTTCCCTCGGTGGCTCCACAGGACTTGCTGGCATAGACTGGATTCGTGGGTTTTTAATGCAGAGAATTCTGCTTGGTGGTGGGAACTAAAGAAGAACCACTGTGAAATACAGCTCTTCACGGAGGAACACAAGATGAGAATGGTATTGTTTACAAAATATTATTAATAGTGCCTGTTGACATAGTAAACTTCATTGTTTGGTTTGGAGAGAATATTTGACTCTGTTTGCATGTCTGATGCTCGGCCAGTTTCCTTTACTGGGGAAGGGACTGAATTGCCGAAATCTGGGAGTCATCCGGAAGCCCCGTCCCTCCACTTGCTTGCAATACTCTGCAGACCGTGATTAATTCAGCTCAGAAGTTTTTATCAGTCAACTGATAATTCTTAATTATTTCTGGATACTGGATTGAAATTGTTACATTTTTGTGCTGATAAAAGATCTCCGATGATCTGCTAATGAGTTAGGAACCGTAGACCTCGCCACTAGGTGTTGTATTGGATCCCTAAAGGTGGACTATAAATGACATAAATAAATAAATGATATTTTGTATACAATAGCATTCTCATTTTGCGTTCACTCGTGAAGCGCTGTTTTTCATAGTGGTCCTTTTTGTTACATTGCTGGTTACTCTGTGATTCCTCTGGTATTACTGGTAGTGAGTACTGGCATTGACCCAGAAAAGGGTTTTTCTGTCGTTTCCAAATTCCCTGCCCCTCATGCTGACTGGTCGCCCAACGGAGCAGCCCCAGGCAAGCAGGAGGCCCTTGCAGAGCAGCTCTCCCTGGGATATGAGAGAGGGATGCAGAGCGGGGGGAGGGCTGCAAGGCCGCTGCTCACTCCAGCCTGCGATTCCCCTGTCTGAAGACGCGAGGATCCGCGAGGGGGAAGGAAGGAAGGCGCTGCGTAACGCTATGGCCTCCTGGATGTGTTACGCTGCTGTTTTCTAGCATCGGGCAAAAAACCTTTTCTTCCATTCCCTAGAAAACCTTTTGCTGCCCCCGGAAGCTCCCCGTTTACCTCAAGGGGTCCAGATCACCCCCGTTTATCTCTTAGAAAGTGAAGCAGCCACGTTGCGAGGCTTTCCTGTGGAGTGGATGGTCAGGTGAGGTGGGGATGGGGTCTGTTACTCCCTCCAGGCGTGCCGTGTGTGCACTGGGCCACCCTTCGTAGCCAGGATTCTGCTCGCCGCGCTGCTGTTGTGGTTTTACTTAGCACAGGAGAGAAAGCTGGCTTGTTCTTTGCTCGGTGTATTTAAAGAAATGTTGATTGTTTGTCTTAATGCTCCTGAAATTACCTTTTTTGCACGCCTCGTTCACTTGCGCTTCTTTTGGTCCCTCCTGTTCACTTCCTCGGTGCAGACCTCCCACTTCTTAGAAGAAGGCTTGTTGCTTTTTCGGGCTTCTTGGCTTGAGCTGTGCCAGCTCTGCAGGCGTTCTTTTGTGCTTGGCTGTGCATTTTCTAACTAGGGCAACACATCCTTCCTGGGCTTCAGCTAGAGCAGCTTTCAGTGGCTTGCAGGCATCCATCCAGGGCCAATTCTTGTGACAGGTCTCAGGGGGGCCAAGCGAGCAGTGCTGATGATGGAGCAGCCTCGGCAGCCATCACCAATGGGCCCGGTGGAGCAGCTTTGGTGAGGATGGCCTTGTACGTCCACCGCGTCCGAGGTTTGGTGCTCGTCCTCCTGGCTGAAGAGCAATTTGTTGAGAGTGAGGGCTCCATCAAGGATGTGGTAAGAGACACTTTTTGCTTGACGCCTCCCCCCGCATTAGAGTGCAATGCCCGAAAGGCTTTTGGCCTACAGAACTGCCTGTGATGCCGGCCAAGACCTCTTGCCTTCTTCCCAAGGCAACACAAGGGAACTCCTGAGATAATTCCAGCAGGGAAGGGCACGAAATGTTTGCCTCGAAGACGGTGGTTGCACCTGAGCTGCCTGCGGTGGGCAGGCAGAGTGGGGGAGGGCAAACCTGACTCGTTCCACGCGTGCCTTCTCAGGAATGGTTCCATGCGGCCTGTAGCTGGGCCTTGTGGGGTGGAGAGGCACCCTTGGGCTTCATCCAGACCCCCAGAGCCGCATCTGTACTGTGCAGGTGGATTGACCCGGACAGGATCTGACAGGGGCATCTTTCTCTCTCAGTATCACAGCAGTCTGGCCTCTCTGAACGGGTTGGAGGTCCACCTACAGGAGACCCTGCCAAAGGGTGGCCTCGGCTCGGCCAAGAGCTCCTACGGCTTTGCGCATTATGACTTGATCCAGAACGTTCTTACCAGTGAGTGCTGGCCCACGCGAGACTTGTGGGTCTGGAGGGGCTCTGGCCGTCATGCGCCATGGGGGTGGGCTCTTTCCTGGCTCCTGGTGGTGGTGGGGCGTGCCCTCAAGTCAGAGTTGGCTTATGGCGACCCCTGGCGGGGTTCTCATGGCCAGAGACTAACAGAGGTGGTGTGCCGTCGCCTGCCTCTGCAGCCCTGGTCTTCGCTGGAGGTCTCCCATCCAAGTACTAACCAAGGCCGACCCTGCTTTGCTTCTGAGAGCTGACCAGATCAGGCTCCCCTGGGCTCTCCTGGTCGGGGCGTCCGTAGCCGTGCAAAGGCAATTTGCTGCTCTCAGGGGACAGTGGTTGGAGGGCAGTTGTGGGCTGAAAGGTTGAGGGGTCGGGGGTCTGGATGGTTCAGGAGCTGATGCAGTTTCAGGCCCAGTGAGGGGAGAGGTGGTCAGATGGAGAGAACCTGTAGCAGCAGCTCCCCTGTAACAGGCCTTGGGGGCACAGGGAACGGCATGAGCCATGCAGCCAAGGAAGCTGGGGTTGAGGTTGGGGTCATGCAGCCCCTGGTTCAGTTGCTGTCTCTGCTGCTTGGGTCAGACAGCCATTTTTCGCTCTAGTAGAGTGAAAAAACTGGCCTGCCTTGCAGGGATAGTGTAAGGACTACAGTAAGAGAACCTACAGGAAGTGCAGTGTAAAAGCTCAGCTTTATTTTTGGCTCAGTGGAATAATAATAGTAACGTTCGATTTATATACCGCCCTTCAGGACGACTTAACGCCCACTCAGAGCGGTTTACAAAGTGTGTTATTATTCTCCCCACAACAACAAACACCCTGTGAGGTGGGTGGGGCTGAGAGAGCTCTGAGAGAGCTGTGACTGACTCAAGGTCACCCAGCTGCCCTCAAGTGGAGGAGTGGGGAATCAAACCCGGCTCTCCAGATTAGAGTCCTGCTGCTCTTGACCACTGCACCAAACGGGAAGAGCCTCTGCTTTGCGTCCAGAAGGTCCAGGGTCCATTCCCAGGTTCATGGCCAGGCTGCCCGAGACCCTGCAGAGCTGCTGCCGGTCTCAGAGAATACCAACCGTGATGGACTGCAGGTTTGATGCCGCCTAAGGCAGCCTCAGGTCTCCACAGGAATCGGAGGTGGCTGAGTTTTGCGTCGTGAGACCTTGTGGTGGCCAGGCATGGAGTGGGGAAATGAGTCCAATCGCCCTGTTGGCAACCAGGCCAAAGGCAACGAGGACCTGTGCAGTGGTGGGGTGAACCCAGCCCCACGCTCCTCTCAGGAAGGGGGCAGGGCCCCCAGGCAGCCTCCCTGCCCCTCACCCCCCCCCCAGAGCAGTGGTGCAAAGGAGCTGCCAGTGCCCCCCCCCCCCCCGGCTGCCTTCCTGCCTGGGCCCTGCTTTTGCTGGTGGGCGGCCTCGCGTTGCTCACCGGCCACAATCCTCTCCCTCTTTAGCTAACTTTTCACCAGCCGGCAACCCCCAGGACCAGCACTTCCAGAGAGCGGCGAGCTTGATCCATGCTGACTTAAACCAGCTGCCAATGGTGTCGGAAATAACCGTCCGGTAAGGAGATCAGACAGGAGTGGCTTGGGCAGGGGGCCAAATAATTTCCTTCTCCCTGTCTCTGGTGGAATTAAAAAACCCAACAACCTGGCCCTAGTTGACTTTAGCATGCAGTAGGCATCAATGGAATGGAGGTGGTGAAAGGCTTGCAGCGCTTCCAGTCCCCTGAACAGCGTTTGTTGCTTTCATGGAAGCTCCTCCTAAACACAACCTTTACTCGAGAATATCTGTAGATTGATACGTTGTGCACAGGGCCTTCACGCGCCCCTGCAGCATTCTGTAAAGGTGCTTTTAGGAGGATCCTGAAGGTGGTGGACTTTGTTTGTGCCACGCACCAAGTTGGCGGAGAGTTCTTTAATGGGGACACAAATGCAAATTCTATCCGAATGCATTCTGTTGTGTGCCTAATGATGTGTGTCTTGCGTGCCTGAAAAAGCTCAAGTGCTGTAACTTGGAGGCCTCTAGTAGAACGGTTCTCCCTCCCCAGCTCCAGCAAGGGGGTTTGGAGAGGGCAGAGTGGCTGCTGGCTGGCTGTTTACACAAGCACACTAGGAAGGGGCTTGCGGGCACACACGTCTTCCTTGTGATGGGGGGCATCTTCACAGCAACACACCGGGGGGGCGGGGGGGGGCAGAGTGGAAACACCTTGTGCCTGCAGCTGGATGTCTTCAGCTTACTGACCAAACTTGCCCACGGCCATTCTCTTTCTTCCCGGCCTGCCTCCTGTGCTGGCCTTTCAGGAACGCTTCCACAGCCGTGTACGCCTGCCGGAACGCTATCCAAGAAACGTACTTCTTCCAGGTGGGCTCCCCACTCCGCAATTCGGGGGCACCTAATCCTCAAGACAGCGCCTTCGCCTTGCCCTCCAAGGCCAAGCAGAAGCTACTGAAGCACGGCGTGAACTTGCTCTGAGCCAGGCAGCCTTGCGGCGTGTAGCAGCCATCTGGGACCTTTGAGCACTATGGAAATGCCTTTGTGTTTTTTAAAAATAATGTGGGTGGGTGTGGGAGGATACACCACAGCGTGGGGACAGCCACTTCCAACCATGCCTCTCGTCGTTTGCACTTTTGGCAAAGAAAGTCCAGGTTTCCTGGAGGGGGGCGGCGGCCATCCTTTGCCAGATACTGGCGGGGGGGGGGGGAGCATAAAGCTTTCAGACATGCGCCACTTCCTACTGCATGTAGATGTACACCATGCAAGATTGTACCCTTTCTACTCTTTTTTTTAATCAGGTGAGACCCTACACTCATCATTCTCAAGCTTTAGCCTCTCCTGCAGGCATTTCTGTTGGGAGGTGGTGGCAGATAGTTTATCCCTCCCCTCCACCGATACAAATGTTCGAAATGGAAGGCGCGCACTCACCCCACCTCTCCTGATGGGAGAGAACAGAATGGGGCGGGGAAGGAAGAGCTTCACAGAGGGCAGACTTCTTGTACCCATGTGGAGGCAGCACTAATAAAGTTTCCAGCTCTGGCTGAGAGGCCCCTCCTGGGGCTGCCCCGGTGTGCTCTTCTTTGCACAAATGAGTGAGCTGGAGGCCGCCTCCTGCTTCTGCAGGGCCCCCCCTCTTGCCCTCCCGTAGACTGGGCTGGCTTGAACGCAGAGGGGGTGGGAGCAGAGTGTCCACCTGTAGTGCCCCACCCCCCCCCCCCACATACACACCATGGAGGAGTTAGAGCTGAAGGACCCAGAAGGTGGTGGCGGCGGCAGCAGCAGCAGGGGTGTGGGAGGCTCCGTTTCCAACCATGCAGGCCTGTTTGCGTAGCAACAAAAGCAGGGAGCTCAAACACCCGCTGTGCCTGCAGCTGCTGCCCAGCAAGCAAAGACTGCAGCCTCTGTGCCATCTGTCAGCACCAGCCTCCGAGGCAGAGGGTGGGCGAACCTCAACACGGACCTTCTGCCAGAGGCCTGGCTAGAGTAGAAGCCCCCCTGAACTGCTAGATCTCAGCTCTGACATTGCAATTGTCCATCAGCATTCGAGTTGCAAAAGCCTACAAGGATAAGCGGGGGCGGGGGGAGAACAATCCCTGCTGGCTCCCTGGGTGCTGGGGCAGGGCTTCTGCCTGCGTGAGTGCGCTCTCCCCTTTATGGCCAGAGTGTTTCTCACGCAGTACCGCTGTCAGCCTCCTCCAGTTGCAGAGCGGCCTGTGCCTGTCTGAGGCTACACAGGGAGAGGGAGGCACAGAGCAGGTCTGAGCCAGGGGCTGCTGGTGCTCCATCACCTGGCCCAGAAGATGCCCCTTTCACAGGTGAGCACTTGCGCCATGTGCTTCCTGGCGTTCTTCCAGCAGAGGCTCCTACAGCTGCTGAAAGAGCCACTTCAAGCAGGGAGCCACTTCTTGCAGAGAAGGTATCAAAATTGGGCCCAGTCATCCCTCACCTTAGCATGACTTTGCCCCTCCTCCCCCCCAATAACTCACAGCCAGCTGCATTTTTCAGCACAATTGTTTATTTGCTTGCCTTGGTTCTTACTGGCACAAAAATGACCCCAAGCCATAACACGCTTTACCAAGCCATGTTGCCTCCCTGAAAAACTCCCTCTGGCTGTCGGGTCAGCTGGAGGTGCAACAAAGCATGCGTGGCTTCCTTGTCTCTCTCCCGCCACAAAACCATGATGTGGAAAGTGGGTCTGGTGGTGATGCTTGACCTGCCCACCCTCCTGGCGGCAAACACTTCCAGGCTGGGAGGCATTTGGCCTGGTGGCTTCCTGCAGCCCAGCTCATTCGCCTCCCCTGCTGCTCATCGCCCAGAGGGCAGACCCGGGGGGGGGGGATTCTGCTCCTGATCTCAGCCAAGTGGGGAGAGGCTGGCTTCCCCCCCCCCACACACACACACAAGAGCAGGAAACGGGTTCAAAGAAGGTGCAAGCGGCTGATGCAAAGCTTGAGAAAAGGTGTTGGTGCAGCCCCTCCCCCTCCTTGCCCTGCACCCCAAGTGTGTGGAAGCGGATGGAAGAATGAGGCAGCCGGGGCTCCAAGTGCCCCCTCTGTGCCACTGCCCTCCCTAGCTGGGGGAGCCCCCTGCAACTGCAGCCCCCTCTTCCCCTCGAGTGAAGGGGCGGAGCTCCCTTTGCACAGGCCGAGGCGTTGCTTTGTCTATGAAGAGGACCACAAAGGAAAGTTCACACAGCAACATTCAACAATACCTGGGGGAGAGGCTAAGCTCTGGACACCGCAAAACACAGCTAGCAACATAACACACAACAGTGGCACTGTGTCTAACCCCAGAGTCAAGGGGGTGGGGAAAGGCTGCCCGCCGCCCGCCCTCCCGAGTAAAGGATGGGCAGAAAGGCAGGTTGACCAAAGGTGGAAAGTCCCATGTTCAAAAACGGGTGCAAGGAGCAAACCCCACCCTGCGTGTGTGCGCGTGCACACACGCACCAGGATGGGCAAGCTTTGCGCAGAGAGGCTGTAGCAAGTGGACATCCCCCTCAGGGGCCTCCCCTCCGCCTGCTCTGCCGGGGCAATTGCATCATCGTCCGGGAGCAAAAATAAAATCGAGGGCCTGGCGCTCGGCTGCGGCAACGTTGGGGTGCCAGAGGTCCACCATGAAGATGACGCGCGGACCTTCGTCGGGGGGACCTGCGGACCAAAGGAGCAACAAGGTGAGTCTTCCTCTGTCCTGCAAGCACATTCAACAAGCCCTCAGCCCAAGACCACTCCAGCCCCCCAGGCTTCTGCGCAGCTGCCACGGAAAAAGGGGGCCCAGCTAGAACAACGGAGCAAACCCCACTCCAGCCAACAGGAAGCCAGGAGAAGCAGCCCTGAGTTCCCGGCAAGCAAACTGCAGGAACCGCGCTAGGGGGGCCTGCAGCGGTTTCGTGGGTCTGCCCAGAGTCGTCATTTGGCCTGGGACTCTCCCTCCTAAACATTCACGTTCATTTGCAGTCCAGAAGGTAAGGGAAAGCAGCATTCTTTCCAGGCCCCTCAGTTTCTCATCTTGCGCACGCAACCCTTGGCTAAAATCTTGCAAAAAATCTGCCAGGGAGTTGTTCCGGATATGTTGGCTAACGCAGAGCAGCGGGATGCAAGCAGGGCCGTGTGACGCTGCCCTCTGCCTGGTCCAGCCCTTGGCCCATCTTGCTCCCGAGTCTTTCCTCTGGTTTGCAGCTGCTCTCCAAGGCCTGCGACCTTTACACTGGAGATGCCGCCCAGGCCTGAAGCAGGGGCCCTAAACATGCCCAGGAACGACTCTCATTGCTGATCTATGACTTTCCTATGTATTTGCATAATTTGTGACAGAACTGAATTCCTCCCTCTGGAACTAGGAAGAGGAGGAGGTTCGGTGGCGGGCATCTCTCTGCTCAACATGCAGCAGGTTCCCAGTTTAACATTTTGTAAAACATTTGATTTATATCCTGCCCTTTAGGACAACACCCACTTAGAGTGGCTTACAAAGTATGTTGTTATCTCCACAACAATCTCCCAAGGTCACCCGGCTGGCTTCAAGCTGCATTTGAATGGGTCAGGCAGTAGGTGCCGGGGAAAGTCCTCCTGGCTGGAGAGCTGTAGGCAGACTTAGCCGACAAGACCAGCACTGACCAACCAAAGGGACCTGGTTCGGAGAAGGCCGCTTGACATGTTCAAAGCTGGAGCTTCCCCAACAGACAGCCATGCAGCCCCTGCCTGGAGTCCTCCTGTAAGAGACACCATGCCCTGCTCCACCTGAAACTGGCTCCACTGTTCAGTCTTCTTTACCATGCCGCCTGGGGGTCCTGCCAGCCTCTTGGCTCCAGGCGCTACCTCTGCATTGCACATGACAATGTTTGCCAGCCACAAAGAGACCCCTAACAAGTGCTGGGTGTGGCCTTGCCCAAGTCTCAGTCCATGGTCTAGGTTCTGAGGGAGCTTCACGAGGCATGCATGCTACTCGCCAGCTGGGGGAGGGTTGGGAGGGGGCAGAACTGGCCGTTTTCAGTTGCACCCCGGTGGAAAATATGTGTGTTCTGACCAGTGGCCGGGGGGGGGGGGGGGGCATGCAGGAGGGATGGGATAGGGACTTGCCTCCGTGAAACGCCGTGTGCAGGAAGGAGTCATCGAAGAGCAGGCACCGCCCTTCAGCCCAGCACTGCGGCTCCCCTCCCACCACCAGTTCGCAGTTGCTGGGTGTCTTCAGACCTGAGGGGGAAGAGGAAGAACAGGATAGGGCTTTAAGCAGGCAGGCAAACCTCCCTGTTCCCCTTCTGCCGCCTGCTTGTTCCAGCCTGCTGGATGGGGCTGCAATTCCACCTGCTCGCTACCAAGGAGTCACCTTGCAGGATCTGACCAAGGGCCCCGCTAGCTCAGCTCTTTGGTTTCTCCCAGGGTGGTGCCTCTTTGGCTGGGCACGTGTGGCATTTCCAGCAGGGAGAAGCTGGAACCAGCAGGGCCCTGCAGCCCCCAACACCCTCCTGGAATCTGCCTGCCCCTTTCCATCAACCAACTCTGCTGGGGGGCGTCAGACACAGCCCAGCCGGCCCTGAAGAAAGGGAGACCTGCGGGAAGCCAGGCCTCCCTCGCAGGCAGCTGCACCAGCCAGGCCTCCTCTCTGGTTGCCATGGCAGCAGCCCAGAATGGACCTTGTCAACGTGCTTCCCAGGCAAGGCCGGCAGCACAGCCTGGGCGGCCGGACTCACAAACACTCTTCTGTGATGCTGAACATGTGCGGCGGAACAGAGACAGACGAGAGGATGTCAAAAGCGGAGGACAGACACGGCTGCGGCAGAAAGGCCTCAACTGCCTTTGAGGGGCAGCATTCACAGCCCTCAGGAGCTGCACCAGAGGAGAAAAGCAGCAACGCTGCCTTTTCAAACCACGGGCCAAGTGGTTGGCTGGCGAGTGGAATGCAGTGGGGGGGGGGGGCGGGGGCGGGGGCGGGAAGGGAGCACTGCTCCAGTCGACTGGCCCCCCCCCCCGCAAGACACACGCCGCAGGGAAGATCCGGGCTTTCTCCCACCTGCTGTCCCCCTCCCCCAAGAAAAGCCTCCCCTAAAAGCCTTTCCGCCTCCCTTGTAGTTTCCGGGCAGCCTTGTTTAGGAAATGACAAGCAGAACGACATGGATGGGGGAAAGGTTGCCGTCAGATTTCAGAGGAGGGCGGCCAGCCCCACACGTACCCAAGTGGCAGCGGATGCGGATGTTGGTCGGGCCGTAGTGCTCGGCGATGACCGTGCCGGGGGTCAGCACAGAGATGCAGGCGTTCCCAAAGACGTTGTTGCCCACACAGGTGCGGAGGCTGCCCAGCAAGCGGTACGTCCGGGGGCACTTCCGGCAGTTCCGGGGCACGCACATGCCCTGGTTGACCAGGAAGAAAGTCAGCCACTCCCCGCTGGGCGAGCTGTTCACCTTCCAGCCCTGGGGCAAGCTGCAGTTGGAGAAGGCTTTGTACAGGGCTTCGAACTCGCACAGGATGGTTGGGAAATTCCTCTCCAGGAGCTCCACGTCGTGCTTCTGAGCCTCCCGAGAAAAGTACGGGGTGGTGGGCAGGTCTGGCAAGAAGAAGACTTCCGGTTTCTGGATGGAGGGGCGGCTGGAAAGGTAGCGGCCTTGTTCTCGGATGCCCTTGTGGATGCGGCCCATGCCCGACCAGGAGTAGCGCTTGGCGTACTCCTGCAGATTGTGGTACAGTTTCTGGTTCAGGCCATCGTTGTGGGCGCAGCGCATGCACTCTGGCGAATGGCAGTGAGCATAGCCGTTCTGCAGGCTGTTGAGGTCGCCACCCTGCATGAGAGAGTTCACTGAGACGTACGCGCGGGGCTGCTCTCGCCCAATGTGGTAGCAATACCACACAAACATGGCGAGGAGAAAGGCTACAGTGCCGAGCGCAGCCGTGTTGCAGTCCCGGACAGACTGGATCCCTGTGCCAATGAAGTCTCTCAGCCTGTCAAGTGACCCACTCCAGCAGATCAGCCATTCCAGAGACATCTTGGGGAAGAAAAGCAGCGGCTCCTGGGGAAGAGGCAGTCAGTCAGTCCTCGATTTGCCCGCAGGCTCTCACAGCATGCAGCTCAGCACAGGTGAGAGAGAATGGCAGGCATGTGGGCACTGGCGGCAGTCTTCCCAGCGAGACATGGGCCGGGAGGCTCTGTGTTTAGTGGGCATCTGTGGTGGCTGACCTCAGAGGCATTCCTGGCAAGGGTTCAGGGGGACTCATTCTGGAGAGGCAAAGTACCCGTCTTGTGATCACATGCCCACGGGGCATTCACGCCAGTCGTGTGCCATGCCCTGCAGATTCACTGTTGTGGCACCACCGTTAGCCCGGCAGGAGCGTCGTGCCCGAGGGCTCCTCCTTGCCCCCAGAACTGCATCCTCCTCCCACGCCAGATCCTCAGGCTGAATCATGGAGCAACCGTTGCAGCCAAGCCAAGCGCCGGAGCTCCTCCTATCAATGGCCCTGAAACGGAAGTGAAAGAATTGGAACGGGGCACTGGAACACCCTCCTTCCTCTGCCATCCTCCGCCCGCCAAACCCTTGCATCCACTGCAGGCCAGAAAACCCCCTCACGGATCATGGCCCGTGGTCAGGTCTGTCTGTGCCCCCTTCATTCTGGCGGGAGACTATGAATTCTCAAGAGTTGAGACAGGCCCCGGCTCCTGTGGTGCGCACACGATGTGCACGCGTGCACACCATCAGCTTCTGGCCACACAGGTTTTTTCAGACCGGGCAGGACCTGTACGTGGGGCATTGCCACCCCCCTCCCCCCCCCCACACACACCCCCAGGCCAAAAAAGCTCCTCTCTCTCTCTGCTGCCTTTAGTGGCACCCCAAAGGATGCCACTTCCTGCCTCTGCACTTCAGGGCCTCTGGCTGAGCAGCCCAGCAGGGCACAGGCCCTCCAGGGGCTTTTCCAAGGGATGTGCATGGGTGGAGGCCTCATCCGGAACCCTGCTCTCAGTGCAGGAAGCCACCTGCCTACCTCCCTGCCTGCACTGAGCTCCATGTCTTCGGCCTGCGGAGGAAGCAGCAGTGGGGTTAGAGCCTCCCCGAGGATTGGCAGAGCTCACCTGGCAGCTCACGCATCCATCGCCCAGCCACAGTCTGCCTCACCCACTCCTTGCTAACAGGGCCACTTGCTCAGGCTTTGGAAAGACACCAAGTTGCCAGCGCTGCCAACCAGAAGGCAGTCAGTGCCCCTTCTGGAGAGAGTGCCAGCAGCATGTGGCATCCACGGGCAACAAGGATGCCCACAGCAGGATGCCCAGAGGCTTCATCTCCCTCATAACCACGCAGGCTGCCGCACTGGGTCACAGCAAAGCAATCCTCCACCCGAGGGTCTGGTAGGAAGGGACCCCCGTTCTCGCACCCCCTCATGTCTGTTCATGGCAGGAAAATGGGCTGGTGAGGCTCGGCGCCCCTTTGTGCCCCCATCACCTCTGCACCCGAGTGGGTTGCATCACATCCCCTCTGCAGCTGCCAGGGGCCCTGGGCCATCCCAGCTCCACCAGGACTCCCTGGAGGCCGGGGGATGCGCCCTGCGCCGAGGAGGAGACCTCCACTCCGGGCAGGCGGCACAGGCCAGCGCTCGGCTCCACCCAGCACCCTGCCTTCGGGAGAGGGCAGCGGCAGCAGCGGGCACCCCTGAAAGAGCAGGGAGCCCCTGGGGCAGCTGAACTGCAGAGCTGCAGCCCCGAAAGCAGGGCGGGGGAGGGTCGTGCCGCACACACGCAATGGAGAGAGCTCGGGGGCCCGGGGGGGGACCCAGAAGCCATCTAGCCTGACCCGCCAGCAGGGCCCCTGCGCCACGCCGCCGCTACGCAGGCCCAGGGGCGTCCGTCGCTGGGTGCGCCGCCACCCGCCCCAAACGGAGCTGCAGCAGCCCCGCAGCCCGAGGCGGGCCCAGCTCGGCCGGGGCCGCTGGATCAGGCCCCTCTTGGGCACGGCCGCCCAGCCCCCCCCGCCCCCCCGGGCGAGGTCTCGGCCAGGAGGGGGCCGGGGCCGGGACCGAGGCCGGCGCGCAAGTGCCGCAAAGGGGAGCGAGGCAGCCGCCGTCTCCCGGCGCCGCCATGGGCTCCCGTCGCGGCTTCGGCGCCGGCTCGGTCCGCGCAGCAGCGCAGGGGCTCCCGGCCGCCGCGGAGGTTATGCAATGCAGGCGCGGCAGCCCCCGGGGGCGCCAGGCGGGCTCCGGGCACCTCCCCGCGCGTCCCGGCCCCAGCCCGCGGCGGAGCCCCAGGCCAGGAGGGACGGCCCGGCCCGGCCCGGCCCGGCCCGGCGTGCGCGCCCCGAGCCATGTGCAGAGGGCCGCGGCCGGGCCCAGCGCCGCCAAACACGTGCCGAGCGCCCGCCCGAGCCCCCCGGCGCGCCCTGCTGCGCGCTCCAACCTGCTGCGCGGTGCGGTGCGGAGCGGAGGCGTCCCGGCTGCCGAGCTCAGGGCGCTGCCGGCGTGGCTCTTCGGCGGCGGCGGCGGCTCCGGCTCTCCCGCGCGGACCACAACTCCCAGCAGCCAGCCCGGCCCAGGCGAGGCGCGGCGTGGCGCGGGAGGGGCGGCGGGAGGAGAGGCGGCGGCCCGCCCCGGAGGGAACTGCGCCGCGCTCGGCTCCAGCAGCGCAGGCCGCCGCCGGGCGAGGGCGAGGGCGGGCCGCGGGGCGCCTCTCCCGGGCAGCTGCGCCGGCTCAGCCCGGCGACTCGCCGCCCCCCCGCCGGGCCCGGCCCCGCTGCTCGTCCGGCCCATCGCGCAGGAGGGCGCCGCGGCCCTTCGGGCTGCGAGAGCCGCGAAGGGGGGCTCGTCTCCCCGCGGGAGGGGAGGGTGGGGTCGGGCAGCCCCGCCTCGCCCCGCCCTGCCCGCCCTTCGCCCTCCCGGCCGCTTCCTGCGCAGAAGGCCTGGGAAGGACGAGGGGGCCCCCGGGCAGCGGGAAGGGGCTGACCCTCGAGCCGCCCAGCTGCCCTGTTGCGAAGCGGCCTCCCGCTCCGGCCGGTCCCGGCTCGCCCCCCCCCCGCTCGAGTGGCCCGAAAGAGGCGGCGGGGGGGGGATCGCTTGCCTTGAGCCCGAGGAAGAGCCGCGCCGTTGCCCCGGGCCATTCTGCCTCAGTCCTCCCGAGCCCCTGATGGTGCGGCGGGGAAGGCCCCACCCCGGGGCGCTCGGGCGAAGGGCTCGCCCCTGCCCGCCAAGAATAAACCGCCTGCCTTGGTTGCCGAGGAGAACCGGAGACCCAGCCCCCCCCCCCCCTCTTAACACGGCCCTGCCCTGCAGCCTCTGGCCACAAGCCAAGCCGGAGGGGCCCCCAGGAAGGGCCGGCTGGAAGGTCGGGGCTGCGACGGGGGCCGGGGGCCGGGGGCCAGCCCCTCGGGTTGGGAGAGTAAAGCTCGCTGGCCTGGGACTCGCGGGGGTCGGGCGCGGTGGGCGCTTCGGTGGCTCGAGAGAGGCAAGCCCCAGGGAGCAGCAGAGGCCGGGAGGGTTCAAACCAGCCGGCGGGGGGGTGAGTGGGATGCCTTTGCAGCATGCCCACCCGTAGGCGGGAGGTGCAGATGCCCGCAACCTCTGTTCGAGGCTTCTGTTATCCAGGGTATATACGGAGAGAGTTCATGGCAAGAGGCTGTGGGGTTTGATAGACACTTGTGCTCTGGCAGGGGCTGATTCTCCACACAGGGATAGCACAGTAGGGGTCATTTTATTTTCAACCCTTTCCTAATAATCCTCTGCATGGCGTTTGGCTTTTTAAGTGCTGCTGCTCATGGAGCAGGCATTTTCATCAAGCTTACCACGATACCTCTGTAGATCTCCTTGAATCGTGGTCTCAGTCATTTCAGACTTCATCAGTGTATATTTAAAGTCCGGCATTTTGGGTTCCAGTATGCACCGCCTTCCACTTGCCTCTTCGATGCCCACTCACCCAATGTGCAGAGTCCCTCCTGGAGCTCTTCACGGTTGGCCTTGGTTTTCACTGGTCTGAATAATTTGGTTTTGTCTGCAAAGCTGGCCACCACACCACTCACCCCCAGTTGAAGAACAAATTAAATAGCTCTGGCCCCAGTACTAACCCTTTTGGCCTCCACGGCTCACTTCCCTCCATCCCGAGAACTGCCCCCTTCGTCTTGCTCTTTGCTTCCTGCCCTTTAACTACTTTTTAATCCACAAGAGGGCCTGCCCTCTTACTCTGGGTCTGCTACACTTACTCAGGACTGCCTTCGGTGAGGTCCCTTAGACTCAGAATCATGGGGTTGGAAGGGATCTCCAGAGTCATCTACTCCAACCCCCTGCACAATGCAGGAAATTCACAACTACCACCACCACCCCCGACTGCCCCAGTGACCCCTGCTCCATGCCCAGGAGATGGCAAAACAGCTCCAGGATCCCTGGCCAGACTGGCCTGGGGGAAATCGCTATCTGACCCCAAGGTGGTGATCGGCATAACCCCCGGGCATGTAAGAAGGGCCACGAGAACTAAGCCCTGATGCAACCCCTTCTGCCCTCCCCCTCACGATCTGCCCAGGTTCACAGAATCAGCATTGCTGTCAGGTAGCCATCTAGCCTATTGCTTAAAAACCTCCAAAGAAGGAGAGCCCACCACCTCTTGAGGAAGCCACTGAGGGACTGCTCTGTCAGGAAGTTCTTCCTAATGTTTAGATGAAAACTTGATTGAAATTATAAACTGCCTTGTTGTATCAATGAATGATACAACCTTCCCCCTCAATTCACAAAGAATGAAACACTGAAATGCTCTACTTCTCTTGAGTAGGGTTGCCTGGAGATTTATTTTTTTTTTTGCCCTTTTAATAAAGGCTTGACAGGATGCAATTTTCGTTACAAGAAAAGTTTTATGTGCTCCTGTCTGCACACATTAAGATTCTATTAAACAAATAGGACATTTTCTCCAGGCCGGTTGGCAGTTCTACTCTCAGGCCATTCGCGGCCTGAAGGATTTAGCAGCATGACCCCACCCCCACCCCACCCCGCCACCTCTGCTTTTCCTTTTCAAGGGCCAAGCAAACATGGACCAAAATGGCTTTAGTAGGTTTTAAAATTCACAGGAGGGGGGCAGAGTTGCGCTGCACTCTTTCTTTCTCATAATAGCACTGCCATGATGGAAGAAACGGGGCTTAGCATAATTCCCCCTTCTCTGCTGTTCTTCAGCACTTCTCCCAGACTCTACATGGCAGTTAGGAGCCAACGCGTGAATCAGGATGGACTCATGCCCCTGCGGGCACACCCATACCTGGCCTATGGCACAAGTCCCGTTGCCTTCGAAGGCCTGTTCCTATCGGTGCCAGCAAGCGGGCAGCCCCCATGACAGACGTTTTTGCTGTTTCCGTCTTGCTTTCCACACAAAAGAAGGCAGCCAAAGCAACCTGCTAGCGCCTTTGACAGCAGCAGGGTGGGCGAAAATGCCAGAGCCTGGAGAGAAAAGGCAGATCCTGAAAGGGATCTTCCGCTGGCATTGCTCAGACGTGTCTTCTGCAGGGTATTTTGGATCTGGGGAAGGAGAGAGCCTCTTGCCCAGCAGCTGGTCCCAAACGCCTTGCAAAGACTACACTGGCGTGCTTTCTGTGCCCTTTGGAAGGACATGCACAAGCCCCCGTTTGCTGCCAGACCAAGTGTGAGAAGGGGCAGACAGGAGAGGCATGAATGCTTGAGACCGGGTGTCCAACTGACCACGAGAAACCAGCCTGCCTTGCTCTTGGGTCCTGCACAGGGGACTGAAAGGCAGGGAGGTGAAGAGGCGCAGCTTGGAGAGAAGAATGATCACCGGCTCATCTGCGTGTTTCTAGCACCACAGGAGACGCTTGAAAAGCTGGCAGCCCTGCTGGGTGACTGCAGACACCAAACCAGGGCCCCTCTGCCAGCCTCGCTCTTTGTGCTCCTCTATGCTGTATCTGGAGGCCAGCAAGCATCAGTGCCCCCCCCCCCGCCCCAGAACATGCCTGGCCCTCAGTGAGATCTGGCCCTCTCTCTGGTGCCCCTGCTGGGAAGGCGAGTCTCAGCCTTCTTCTGCAGCAGCAGCAAGAGGAGGAGGAGGAGGAGGAGGAAGCGGGGGAAGGGCCACCCAGCAGGTTGGCTCACTGCTTGTGAGGACACGGCTGGTGTTAAGCAGGGCAGCTTCTGTGGAGTGGAGCAGAAGACCTCAACGTCCAGTGGCCAGAGAGAACCCAAATCACTCTGCCCCCAAATTCACTGACTCAAGGGAAACCTCTTTCAGAGGCAGGAAATTGCTGGCTACCAGAGACTGGGCTCAGGACACCGGGAGGTTGGCTACCTGCCCCCCCCCCCCGGAGTGCTGGAGACACCTGGCTGCCCGTGGCTAACGAGGGGATGGTGATCTCCTTTGCCCTTCTCTGAACCAGCAGAGCTGTTTATGGAAAAATGCCTGGCCATGGCAGCTGCCACACTAGTCATTTTGTCTGGGATTGCTGTGATTTGTTTTAATGGAGAATCCAGACGATGTCCCTGCCGTCCTGTTGTGTTCCAGTGTTTTTCTGTTGTAGTCCCGTCTTTTCTCAGACCTGATTGATGGTGATTGTTTTAATAACATAAAATGCAACTGCACCACCAGGCTGCCTCATGTGGGCAAATTACTATTGAAGGTTCTTAATAGTTTTCCTTTAAATTTTCCGCCACTCCTTTGGCTTTAAGCTACATTAAGAGCTGCTGTTTCTGCTGCTGGCCATGATCTTCAGAAAACAACCTTCAGTTGGTGGTGGTGGGAGGAACTGAGCACTTCTTTTCACTTCTGAGGCAAAGCCATTGCCAAGCAAAATGCTTCATGATTGTTATAGCCGCCATATTGCAAAATTGTAAGAATAAAAAGTGAAACGATTGAGTGCTGGCTTTGCTTGCAAAGTGAAAAGCAGTATTTAATTTCCCTGCCCTCAACAAGAATTGATTATCAAGAAGAGGTGAATGAATACCGTGGCCGGCTGCAACAAGAACCTAAAGGCCTTCGCCTGGAGAACAAGTGAAGGAAAACAGAAGGGGGAAGACGAGCCTTTGGCAAACAGGACTTGTGCTATGTAAACACACAGTAGGATCCTGCCAGTGGGGAAGGGCAGTGCTGGGCTGGGCGGGGGGAAGCGATACCTGGGGCCAGGCGGAACCTGGGGTTGCCAACTGTGGGTGGGGAAATTCCTGGAGATTTGAGAGCAGATCCCGAGGAGAGAAGGGAGCTGAGGGGGGGGGTGATGCCAGGGAGTCCGCCCTCCAGAGCTGCCGTTTTCTCCTGGGAAACTGATCCCTGTAGCCTGGAGGTCAGTGGTAATTTTTGGAAGAACTCCAGACCCCAACTGGAGGCTGCCAACCCTATGAATTGCAGCTAATTGCATAAAAGAACTCTAACATGGAAGCAAATGACGAGGAGACCTGCAGGAGAAGCCTGCTGGGTTAAGTAAACGACAGCTTTCTGGTCTTTCATAGCCTTGTAGGCATTTAGACCAACTGCCTGTGAGTACAGGAAGTGGAGTGGCTTTTTTAAATGGAGTGGTTCGAGTTGGGATACGCTACAGCCGTCAGTTCTGGCACTGGGGGCTCACTGCCCTGAGAGATGCAGAGAGAGGAATTGTGGGTCATTGATCACAACCAAGCCTCTGGCCAGGAGGGTGCATTAATTGGGCCCAGGTCAATTAAGTGACACATGCGGGGTGGGGGCATCGTCCATCGGATGTTAAGACCTGCTGGCACCATCTGGCCAAACCACAGATGTTTTCTGCAGCCCAAATGTCTGTAAATTGTATATTGATTTTAGTTTTTGTTTTTATCAATTTTAACTGTTCACCGCCCAGAGCCCCTGGGGATGGGCGGTATATAAATTGAATAAATAAATAAATAAATAAATTTGTTAACCGCCATTTAGAAACTGGACATCATTTAGAATAAGATCACTTACACTAAATTCTGGCACATCCCTCACAAATTTGGTGTATCATGTTCAAAAATATTTAATCCCATCAACGTTATAAAAAGAGACTTATACGAATGGAAAGAGAATGCCGGGTACATTTTTGGCACTTCTTGTGGGTTTTACCTTCCTCTTCTCTCTTTTCTTCTTTGTACCATTACAAATTACAAATACACATTCAATTTCTTTTAGTATTTTTAAAAAGAAAAAATAAATAAATCCAAATGCCTAACTTTTACAATCGCAAAAATGCACTAACCTGTTTCTAAACTAAAACAGACATTAAAAAACATTGTCATGGTTACAATTTCACCATTTTACAAAGACTGGAATAGCTGCTGATGGGGACATCGGCGGTTCAGACGCCCCCTCCAGTTTGGCCATTTGTCTGTTAACAGGAACCGTCTGATCAGGACGCAGGCTGGGTGAGGAACGGAGGGCCGTCTCAATGCAGCAGACGGGGGCGGGGGACTCCAGGCCGGACCAGCCATTTCCCCTTTCCCCCTGCAGACCCACCTCACACTGCCCCCTTAGAGTCCTCTTCCCTCTGGGAGTCGCATTGCAAGGAGCCCAGGGGTCTGCAGCAGGAGGGAGATCTTGCAGAAGCTCTGCTCTGCTGATGGAAAATTTAGTTTGGATTCAACCCAATAGACTTTTGACGTTGTGGTGTTTTTGTGGAAAGCCAGTCCATTTGGGTTCCCTCTTGCTTTTTTTAAAAAATGCACTATGGTCAATAAAAGGAGATGGTCCAAACGGCATAGAGAGGACACGGGGACAGGGATGCGTCTTGCCTGTGCACCAGTCCAGGGTAGATGGGGTGGGAGGCATCGTCGTTTTACGGCATCTGGCTTGCCTGAACGATGGCTTTCCTTGTCGTCATTCCAGTTCAGCTGTGGAAATCTTGATTGACAAGTGCAATGTGGGGCTAGATCCAGCGTGAAGTTCTCCTGCACAAGCCCCCTGCACTGAGTGTAAGTTGTGCATGAGGTCGGCGTGGATGTGATTTGAGAGCTGCAGACACTTGGGAGTTCAGGTTGCTGAGAGGATCCCTTGCCCACTTTCGGTTGTGATCCCTTTTGTTTCCTGGGTGACTACAAGGAAGAGTGCAATGCGCGTCCTCTTCCATGCGAGAAGCTACTAACTCGCACTCACATGCCTCGCGTACCTTTTCTGGTGCCCAAGAGCCGCTACCCTCCCTCCCCATCATCTCCCATGCTTCAGGCTCCCCTGAGCATCAGTCTGTGTCTGCCATTTTGGTCCTCATCCGTAAATGGAGAGGAGCCCATGTCCAGCAGTGGCTGTGGAGGGGGGGGGGCAGAAATGAAGACGACCAGCTGGGAGTAAAACCGAGTGGAGTCACTGGGGGAGGGGGCAACAACACAAGCGCTCTTCTCTGCACTTCCTTACTCACTGCCTAAGTCAGAAAGCAGATTGTTCCGCTTGGCATCGACAAATCCCAAGCGATAGAAGAGAGAAGTTCCAGCCGCTTTCTTGGCTTGATCGCTGCTTCTCTCCTCTGCCCCAGAGAGGCTTGGAATTTGGCACCCCTGTCAAGTTCAAAGAGAGGCAAATGTGACACCAAGAACGCCACGGACTCTTGACCAGCAGGAGATCTTGACCGGGGGGGGCAGGTGCTGGCCAGCAGAAGCCCGTCAGCCGCAAGCAGGTGCAGAGCAAGGGGCCTTTGGGCGAGTCGGGCGTGGCTTCTGGAGCCACCTTTCTTTCTCAAAAACTCCGAAAGGAAGAACCAAACCAGCCACGGGGGGGCATTCCCTTTCATGCGCTGTTCTGGAGTGGCGCTGCTGGGCAGAGCTCAGCTCCCTCTTCAGCGAGGGGCAGCAGAGCCGTGGTGGAGAGACGGAGCTGCTGCTGCCCACAGGTGACGCTCGGGATGCAGCTGGAGTCACGTTCTCAAGGGAGAAGATGGATCAGAGGGGGAAGGAAAAGGGCCAGCTGTCCAGGTTGTCGGCGAAGCAGCGCTGCAGTCCTGGGAGAGGAAATCGCAACTGTGCCTGCAGAGTCCCAGGTGGCCAGCTCTAGATGGACACTTCGTATTCCCGTGTTTCCTGGGAAGAAAGGAAAGCATGACCCGCAGCCCCTGCTGAGCCTGGTGTAGAGAGAAGCCTGCTGAACCGAAACCTCAGTAGACTCTTAGGAGCAGCGTCTTGGCAGTTTGCGAGAGGTTTATTGAGATCCAGTTCACACACGAGTTTGTTTTAATATGGGAAAGACACCCAGAGGCAGGGCTTTTTTTCAGCTGGAACGCAGTGGAATGGAGTTCCGGCACCTCTTGAAAATGGTCACATGGCTGGTGGCCCCGCCCCCTGATCTCCTGACAGAGGGGAGTTTAGATTGCCCTCCGCGCCGCTGCATGGGAGGGGGACAATCTAAACCCCCCCAGTCTGGAGATCAGGGGGCGGGGCTACCAGCCATGTGACCATTTTCACCAAGCGCAATTTAAACTTTAAAAAACTCCCCCCTTGTTCCAGCTGACCCAAAATGACATCATTGTGCGGTCCTGAGTTCCACCACCTCTTTTCCCAGAAAAAAAGCCCTGCCCAGAGGTGATTCTGCCACATTGGTTTTCCCCACGAGCACCAGCTTGCAGGGATCCCCCCGCTGCTGCTGTGGCTGCCAGGGGCAAGGGGGCTTCCGCACGGCAAGTTTTCCTGCAGCTTCCCTCTCCAGTTCCCAGGTGGGTGCCTCCCCGCCCCCTTGCCCAGGCCATCGGGCCATTTCCTTTTTTTTTTTTAAAGAACTGGTAACTGAATGTAATTTTAATGTTCTGACAAACTGTGTATTTAGTTCACTAAATCCCCAGCTTTCCTAGCACCTTTAATTGCAGATAACATATGCCTTTCGCCTTACAGTTCCACAACCAAACTGGCTAGAGAATTTTTTTAAAAAAACGAAAGCAGGAAATTCAGAGTAATTTTAACATTAAAAAGTTGCAAGTCTTCTGTTTGTGATAGGTTACAAAAACTGCCCTCTGCTTTCTTTCAAGTCCCCATGGCCACTGATAGATTAAATGTCTATGATGTCATGTTGTGTTCCTAAATATTGTGACGGCTGCAAGAAAAGTGTCTGTTACAGAATGCTGGGAAGAGGGCCGTTGCTGCAAGGACGCGGCGGTCCAGATCGGCCAGAGGCGGAAACTCTCATGGGGAGAGAGCCAGAGGCAGGGACGGCTGTCGTGTGGGGCAGGGACAAGGCCGCTGAGGCTCCAGACCCACAGTGACTGGGCGGGGAGCAAAGGGCCAGGGCAACTCTGCAAATAGTGCAAATAACTTGCAAATAGTGTACGGGAAGAACTGGCCCAGCCCTTTTCTGAGTGTCTCCAGTGGAAGGGAATCTGTGGCTGAGCCTGGGACCACCCTCTTCCTTTTGCCCATCTGCCTCTTGGGCAGGTGGCATGAAGTGCCCCAGAAACTGCCCAGGCAACACATGGGCCAGCAGGCAGCACAGAAATATTAGAACCCCGTGGGCAGCCGTGGAGGGCCTTTGCGTCGGCCGGGGAGTCTGTGGCAGTAGCTGTGTTGGGAGGGGACGGGGCCCAAGCCAGGCCTGACAATCTGGGCCCCTTCTGGGCCTGCAAACAAAGAAGCGACTCACCCCTGTCTCGTAAATGGGGTTGTCAAATTCCGTCTCCACTGTGATCTGGCTGTATGGATGAGCGTACATGAGGGGCAGGCGCAGGCTGGATGAATAACGACACCTGTGGGGGGGGGGAGAGGAGATGGAAGTCAGGTGGTCTCCAAGAAGCCCCCTGGAAGCCAAGGCTGTAGCAGGAGGAGCCCTGCAGGGACACAGCAGCCATGAGCTCCCAGCTGGGGAAGAATTCTGCTGACACCAAAGCAGAGGCCAAGGAAAAGCCAGCCCTGCCCCCCAGATACCAACTCACACACACACACACCCCCCGACCACAGAACGTGCCGGGTGCATTGCAAGAGGACTTCCCCGGAGCAGGTTCTTCCAGGTGGGGCAAGCCAGCAAGCTGGCACAGAAGCCACAGACCCAGAGGAAAGGCAGGCAGTGCCGTGGGGGCAGAGGCACCCCGGGAAAGCCAGGTCAGCATCCAGGCAGAGCCCTCCAAAGGCTCGCATCACAGCCACGGCACCTTCCCTTACAGCGGCCCTCCTGCAACTCTAGGCAGCTTGGGCGGAGACCATGTTTGGACCAGGGGACGCTGCAGTTTTCCTTCTCACCCACCTGGTGATGTAGACATAAGCCCCTCCCAGCAGCAAGGAGACCAGGAGGACTGGGATGAAAATTGCCAGCGCCATGTTCCCTCCCTCCAGCGACGTCTGGGCAGCAGCTTCTGCTACTAAAGAGAGGAGGCGGCTGAGGTCTCGGTCAGCTGCACAGTTCATTCCTCCCCCCCCCCGCAAGGCTCCCTCTCCTGCAGGTAACATAAGGTGATGAGGTGTCCCTTCTCCTCCTTCCAAACTGCCCCTGGGCATTTCCTGTTGCACTCCAGGGAAGATGAGACCAGAGCTTCCAACGTCCAGTCCCGATAACAGCAGATGCTGGAAGAAAACACACAGACACACACACAGACACACACACAGACACACACACAGACACACACACAGACACAGACACACACACGCACACGCACACACAGCTAGCTTCCTTGGGTGTGAAAGAGTGGCTCCTTGGGTGTCTCTTCCTTGGGTGTTAAAGAATCTCCAAGTTTCCACTGAGACTTAAACTGACTTTTTGGATCAGCCCCAAAGCCTTCGCTGATGCTTCTTGGACCGACCAGCCCCTGCCCCGACTCTTCTCTTGGTGGCCAATGGCCCCAAGACGGCTTTCTGGCTAGCACATCATCACCTGCAACAGCACAAGGCCAGGTGAGGTGGCCAGGGCCAGGGTTGGTTGCCTCCAGCTGGGCCCAAGCTCAGAGGCGGGGCAGAACCAGAAGGCAATGCCAGTCCCCATCTGTGCCACTGACGGCCAGGGCCTACAGCATGCCCTTTGGCCAGGGCCCAGGACGCCTGAGGTGGAGGAGTGCCCAAACCGGCCTTCGCCTGCCTGCGCCAGGTCAGCATCTGCTGTGGCAAGCAGTAACCCTGGGCAGCACCCCTGGCGTCAGTGAGTGGCCTGCTGCGGGCCTGGTCCTTGCCCTCCTCCCGGGGCAGGGCTGACCCTTTTTCTCCTTCCCTCTTTCCTCTTGGGGAGGAGGAGGAGCTTGAGTGGCCCAGGGGGCAGGGCCATTTTCCAGGGAGCTTTTCTCTCCCACTCTGCCCCATTGAGAGGAGCAGTGTGAGTGGGGGCAGTGCAGAGGGCAGCAAAGGGCACCCCAAATCCTTGACCACTGGGAGCCAGCCAAGCCCCTGCACTGCCCCAGCACCTTCCGCTCTGAGAGGCCCCCAGTTGGGTGCCTTGGGAAAGAGCGGGCCCTGCAGGCCACAGGAGACTCCAGAGCAAGGACCCTCCCTCACAGATCTCCTGCGGCAGCCGGCCCGCCTGCCATACCTGTGAGTGTATATCTACTGGGGGGGGATGGGTAGTAGTGTACTTGCTTCCTTCCTTCCCTGTATCTTGGCTACGCTTTGCTTGGGCTGAGTGGTGTTATCAGTACAGCTGGGACTGAGCGTCTGGGAACCGACCTTGGGAAACTCCGCTCTGCATCTCTTTCAGGACTTTCGCACTTTGCAGCTCCGTGCCAACTTCAAGTGACTCTTGTTTGAACTGGGGGGAGGGGACTGGGGGGAGGGGACTGGAGGTACGACCTCTTGGGGAAGACTTGGCTTTGGCGTTCCAGGCAATTACTCTGTACTTGTAGGGAGCAATCTCTAATAAAGACCTTTAACTCGTACAACTGGGTTTGATGAAGTGGAGAGTCTGAGAGAATCCCCTAACCAGGCCTGACAGCGGCTTTGCTGGCCCTGGCGCAGCCCCTGACGGGAGCCGAGGTTGTGACCAGCAGATGGGCAAGCTCCTCCCTGTGTTTCCTTAGTGGAAGCTCTGGTTTAAGAAGGGGTCTTTTGTCAAGGAAGGCGACACCCTGCAGCTATGGGGAGGGGCTAGTGGCATGAAGAAACAGGACACTGGCATGGGACGGAGGGGGGCATCCAGGCACCGCAACGCACACAGAAGGAAGCTTGTTGCTACGCTGACCACACACACGCCACCGCCAGCACCCCCTCCCCCTTCCGCTGTGCACACAGTGAGAGCGAACAGTGCCGCCAAGGACCGGTCTCCTCTTGGCAGCATTTGCTCACCTTCTAAAGCATGTTCAAAGCTGTCTTGATTCACTGAAAGAGAAGGGCAGGCAAGTCAGTGTGGGGCAGACCCCCAGCCCCCCGTGCCCTCTCCCCTCCTCCAAAGCAGACAGACCTCGGCAGACAGGGAGGGGGCCGCTCCAGCGGGAGGGCTGCCCCAAAATGCATTTGATGGTGATCTCGCCGAGGAGCTCAAAGCCTTCGTAGCACATGAAAGTCAGTGATTCGCCCGGCAGGTAGAGGCGCTTGTAGAGGATTTGGTAGCCGTTCTCTGGCAAGCCTGGGTTGTCGCAGGCCAAGGACTCCTCAGCTAGAAAGAAACACACCCCATCAGCCCCCGTCCCGTGGTGAGGCAGCTCCCTCCAGGTCCCTCGGCTTAGATCGGAGGGGCTGACTCCAGTTCACCTGCCCCAGTGCTCCACAGGCGGGTGCCAGAGAAGACCCCAAGCAGAGGTCCCTCGCCTTCCCAGTGCAAATGGGGGCTTCCTGGAAGCACAGGCCAACAATTGACCTATTGGTGTGGCAGAGACAGAAATCCTTGCTCTGGAGGGACAGGGAGGGGGGCAGGTAGCAAAGCTGGAAAAGAAAAATGACAAGGGCTTGGAGCCAAGGAAAGGCGAAGATCCAGGGGCCTTTTCTGAGGGGCAGGAGAGGGGAGCGGAGGTGGAGAGTGCCCTCGAGTAATAGCTGGCTTATGGTGACCCCTGCTGGGGTTTTCATGGCAAGCGGCTAACAGAGGTGGTTTGCCAGTACCTGCCTCTGCAACCCTGGTCTTCGCTGGAGGTCTCCCATCCAATTACTAACCAAGGCCAACCCTGCTTAGCGTCTGAGATCTGATGAGATCAGGCAGCCCTGGGCTATCTAGGTCAGGGCAAAATAGGGGAGAGGTGTATGAAATTACACACCCCGGAAAAAGATGATTCGGCTTTGCACACACACACACACGTGGGAATCCCCAGCAGCCGTCCTTCCCTACGCAGACGCCCTCCTCAGCCAACCTCTTTGACAGGAATGGCTCCCCCTCTCCAGAAGGGCTTCTCCTGGCTGGGGGGGGGGCTGCCAAATGGAGCTGGGGAGGCAGAAGAGGGCAAACGAACAGCCAGCAACAGGGCAAGGCGCTTTGCCATCTCCTGGGCACAGAGCAGGGGTCACTGAGTGTGTGTGCGGGAGGGGAGGTAGTTGTGCATTTCCTGCATTGTGCAGAGGGCTGGACTAGATGACCCCAGGGGTACCTTCCAGCCCTATGAGCCTAAGGAGGGCGACGTACACACGCAGCGCGGGAGCTTTGAGGTCCAGATGGGCGTTCCTGTTTCTCGGCTGTAGCAGGTCAGGAGAGAGCTTCCTTCCAGCACGAAGCCCGGATTGCAGGTGTACTGAATGGTGGTCCCAACTAACAGCACCAGGTCTGAAATCAAGCGGGTCGAATGCTCCACTTCCCCAGGGTCTGTGCAGTACATGACTGAGGCAAAAAAAAGGAGGAGAGGGACGCGCCACATCAGTCTGGAGTGAAAGCGAAGGCTGGGAAGCAGGCGGCTGAGTGTGACACCCTCCGGAAAGTCCGTGAGGTCCAAGGGGCTGCTCCTCTGCTGTGTCCTTGGGGGTGAGAACAGCCCCCTTCCTTTTGGAGTAAAGGAATAGCGGGGGGGGGGTGTTTTCGGAAGGTTCAGTCTGCTCAGGAGGGGAGAACTGAATAAACAGGCTGCGCTCTGAAGACCGCCTTCCTTTTAGCATTCCCGAGGAAGTGACCACAGCTGCCTCTTCCAGCTCTAATTTAATACCAAGCTATATACAAACTGTCCAACAATCGCTGCATATCCAGCAGCAGCACAACTGTGTGACTATAAATACACTTGGCTTTTATACTTCATGTTCAATTGTGTTCAGTAAAATCCAGTTTTGTGGATTTTGTTTCACATAAATCAGCAGCTTGATTGGATAAGATGTACTTCTTAAACAGAGTTTCTAAAAACAGGGCACGGCACGTGCATTTTCTTCAGGCCAGCCTATCTCAGGGGGTGGTTCTGAGATAAAACGGAGAAGAATGATGCGAGCCGCTCTGAGTCCCTGCCGGGGAGCATAAATGAAGTAAATACTTAAACAGATGAGGTCTCTGCCATGAAAAGGTTCCCGGAGTTCGGAGTGGAACTCAAAGCAAAGCAGGCTGAGGCGTCCAGAGCTGCCCGCCTGTGAAGTCTCTTTGTTCAGCTCAGCCCCTCCTTCGTCAACACTCCACCAGCGTTTTTCAAACGGGGCTTTCTTGGAAGTTTAGCAGGCATCCCACCCACCCACCCCACCCCCAGGCCTGGAGTCTAAGCACCGTGGGGCCATGGCAGCAAGACCCGAAAGGCACAGCCAAGGCCAAATTCAGCAGGAGATTGAAAAGAGGCCTCCAAACACTCCTTTCCTTGGGAGAATTTTTTCTTGGGGCCAAGTCACAGAAGGCCCCGGCCACAGCTTTCTGGCCTCACTGCCGCTGCTCCCACACACCCTCAAAAAGCCACTTTGGTTTGGACTGCCCAGCCTGCAACGAGGGAAACACAGAAAGAGCAGCCCGCTGACCCAACCCCACACTGAGCCCTGTGGTGACTGTGGAGCTGCCAAGGCTTCAGTGCCTTCCTAGCCATGAGCGCACATGAATGCTGAATCCGACCTTTGCTCCATCAAGGTCACTCTTGTCTCCTCAGACCAGCAGTGGCTCCCCATTTCACATCACCTGCTTCCTGATTCCTTTAACTAGAAATGGTGGAGATTGAACTTGGGGCCTTCTGCAGGCCAAGCCAGAGGCTCCGCCACGGAGCCACAGCCCCTCCCACACTCCCGGGGCTCAATAAAGCACAACGCTTAAGGAGCTGGGGCTTTACTTGGCCTGGAGACCAGGAAACGGGACTGCTTCCTTGGCTCCTGCCCAGAATGTAGGAACAGGTGGCGGCCCACGTGGCTCTGTGGGAGGAGCCGCTGCTCTGCACGCAGAAGGTCCCAATCCTCAGCAGCTTCTCCAGGTAAAAACAGGACCAGGCTGTAGAGGACAGGAAAGGCCCTTCTCTCCCTGAGGCTCTGGAGAGTGGCTGGCAGGCAGGCAGGCAGCTGCCTCCAGAGATCCAGGGCTCAGCGGGCGGCGGCCTCATGAACTCCGGCGATGGGAGAAGACAAACACTTGTGTCCGATGATTCAGGAGCAACTGAACCAGGCTCCCGCAAGAGTTTAAGCCCTTGAACTGCAAAGCCCGTACTTTTCTCACAGAAGGGGGGGTCACTGCTCCAGCTGAGGTCCCACTGGCAGGTGAGGGTGTCGCTCCCCACGATGTCATAGCCCGGATCACACTGGTAGGTTATTTTGGCCCCTCTGACGAGTTCTGTATGGGATGTGGTTTTCCAGCCATTCTGAATTTCCGGCAGGTCTGAACACGAGTCGTTCCGTGACACTTCTGCAGCCAGAAAGAGAACTTCCATTAGGACCGCCGAGCTCTGAACAGAGTTCTGTGCTGTTCACGAGAGGCAGTAAACGGCTGCTTTAGTGGGCAGCAGCTGCTATGTAAGACGCAAGGTTCGGTCCCGTGGCATTTGGAAGCTCTCATGCCCCAATCTTCCTGCTCCAGTGACTGGTAATGTTTTACTCGCTTTAATGTGCTTCTGCCCACAGCCACCTCGGGATAAACTATCTGTAAAGTTATTGGCTGCACTGCTCTGATGTCACAGGAAGTGCATAATATTCTAAGCTGCAAAATGCTATGATCAGCACAGCTGATGGGAGGGAAATGGAAAGTTGATTTAGCAGGGCTCAGGGACAGAAGGAACTCTGTGCTGGAGGGGACCAGGAGATACCAGGGGAGCTGGGAGAACTCGGGGGGGGTGCAGGAAAGACATGGGCCTGGGGAAAGCTCACACAGGCTTAGGGGCATTGGAGATGGTGTGCTATGCAGGGGTAAGCGGTACAAACAGGGCTGCATCCTTGGAAATTCCTGGAGATTTGGGGGCAGTGCCTGTGGAGGGAGGGAACCTCGGGAGGTATTTTATCTAGAATCTAGGGGTGATCAAGGATTTTGCCCTTTAAGCTGCCATTTTCTCCAGGAGACTGGAGATCAGTTGTAATTCTGGGAGAACGCCAGGCCCGGACTGGAAGCAGGCTACCCACCCTAGGTGCTGAGGGTCCATTTTCACACAGAAATTGAAAGCAACCAGCCAAAGCGTGGGTAGCAGCTCCCGAGTGAAATATTCAGCCAGGAAGGAGCCTGAGACTTGGGGTCCCATGAGGGCAGCCCCCCCCCCCGCCGGGGAGTTGCCAAAGCAATGCACAGCCTGCCGGTGGAGTCGGCTTGGCAAAGAAGAAACGCACGCCGCCGCCTCTTTCTTGCCGGGCACAGGCTGCAGGGCGGGGGCCCCTGGCACCCGGCCTGCTCTCAGGGCCGCCGCCCCGCCCCGCCCGGCGTCCCGCGCCCCGGGGCCCCCGCGGCAGCAGGCTCACCCACCGATGTAGTTCATGATGAAGCCCTGGCCCTTCCCGAACACGAGCCCCGCCGGGTCGGAGTGGAACTGGACCGTCAGGTCTGGCGAGGAGGAGTAGAGCTTTTGCGGGCCGCGGCTGCCCAGGAACTGGCCCAGGACGTGGCTGCCCAGCTCGTCGCCGTCGTACACCGTGAGGATGTCGCTCTTGCTCAGGTTCAGCCTGCCGGGGCACAAGGCGGGCGACACCGACTCAGCGCCAGGCCCAGCCGCGGGAAGCGCCGGCCCGGCCCGGCCCGGCCCAGCCCAGCCCAGCCCGAGCCTCCCGCGGAGCTCCTGCCGGCCCCCAGAGGGCGCCGCTCCCCAGCCCGGAGGCAGGCGGCGGCCGGCCGGCCCTCGAGCCCTCCAGCAGGCGCGGCTGCCCCGGGCGGAGAGCAGCAGCCAGCAGGGCACTGCCGCTGCCCGGGCGGGGGGGCGGGGGCGGGGGCTGCAAAAGCCCCTTCAGGGCCCCTCGAAGGCCAGCCCCCCCCCGCTGCTTTATGCAGTCAAGGGAAACCCCCCCCCCGCCCCCCTCCATTGTCAAAAGCCTGGCAAGAGAGAAGCGCTGTCAGCCGTCGACTAAAAGGCGGCCTGGGAGGCCCCTGGTGGGCGTCGTGCCAGCCGATGCCCCGTCTCTCCTGGCCGAGCGGGGGGGGGGTGAGGGGGGGCTGGCCTGCCCGGCCGTCTGGAGGCGGCGCTGGTGCCCCGAGGGGGAGCCTGGGCGCATGCGGAGGCGGGGCAGTGGGAGGAAAGCTGCCCAGGCACCCCCCGGGCGCAGGCTGGGCGCGAAACGCGAGCGGGGTCTCGCCCCCCCCCCCGAAGCCCACTCCTGTCTAGTCGCCGGGCCCTCCCCCTCCCGCGCCCCGAAGCCGCTGCCCTCCCTCGCTTATCTAATTGATTTCGAAAATGGCTCTGCGGCCTCTCCAGAGACGTGCTCAGCGCAGCTCACGACAGGATAAAATCAGTAAAATTAACCAACTATTAAAAAACCCAGCCAGAGCATCAAACAGCTTAGAACATAAAGCAGCTAAAACGATCCTTGTAAAAGAGTCCCCAGGCTAGACGCGGCTGTGAAAACAACTGTGGAAAGATCCGCCCCCCTCCTCGTCCCGCAGGAAAAGCAACGCCCCCGCCTGGTGCCTCAAAGAGAGCGAGGCAAACTTCCAAGGGGGAGGGCGCGCCGAAGGCCAGATAAGCACCCCCCCCCCCGAAAAAAAGCCCTGTCTCTGGCCACCCCCACCCCCACCCCCCCACCCCTGGGAGGGAGAGCAAGGCTGGTGGGAAGGAGCTTGACTGGGCCACTGGAGAGGGAGGAGGTGGTGGTTCCCCAGGACAGTCAGTCTGTGGGTGGCCAGCCTGCCTTTGGCAAGGGGCTGGGAGGAATGCTGAGCTCATAGGAGCCTCTGAAGAGTGGGGGCCACCCACTCCAGCACCCCCCCCCCCCCAGTGGCCAACCCCTCGTTCTGCAGAGCCAACGGCCGGGCACAGAGGCCAAGGCCTTCCCCCGGAGTCGCCCCCTGGCCCTGGTCTTGCCTCTGGGTGTGGAGGCTGCCTTCACTCCCCAGGGCTAGTGGCCACTGAGGGACCCGGGTCCTCCGGGGGTCTGCCTGATCCCCCTTCAAAGCCACCTGCGCCTGCGGCCCTCACAGCGTCCTCTGGCCGTGAATCCCTCAATTTAGTCGCTTCCAGGGCACCCTGGCAGCCCTCGACATTCCGGGACGCTCACAGGAAACAGAGAGCAAGCCGAGGCCCCCCAAGATCCCTGGTCACTCACACAGCAGCAACCATGTGGCATGCCACCACCCGAGGCAAGAGAGTATCGGCCACCTGGGAAGAGATTGTCCCGGTTCCTCCATGACTATGGCCCTTTGCCTGCTGTTAGGAGGCAGATGTGGATGGAACTGGCCAGTGGCGTGTGAGTGTGAAGACCCCCCACCCCGATGTCCGTGTCTCAGGGGCTGAGGCAACTCAGACCCCCCCCCCGAGCTCTAAATGCTTCCTCAGTTGCCTTTTATCCTCACGTTTATTCTTGAGGACAGCACACACAGGTGTCCCTTGTGCGCTCGGATTCTCCTAGCAGCAGCGCATGTGTGGCTGCGTGCATAACACCTGCTCTTGAAGGGCTGGCCCTGCCCATGCTCCATTGAGCCAGTCCTGTTGACGTCCCTCCAGGAGGGCAGGGGTGACGGTTACCCCCTGTAGCTGGAAGGAAGAGGTGGGTGGGGTGGATCTGTGTGATACTGGAGTGTGAGAAGCCCCCAACGCCTGCCCAGGCATTTCCACCGAACCAAGGGAGGGTTTGCAGTGAAGACCGGCCATCTGCAACGTCCTGCGGGCAGGCAGAATGGCCAGGTGCTCCAGGGCACCGCCCCTGTCCTTTCTGCGCTGCCTGCGGGATCCAGAGCTGGGTTCTACCCAGTGGAGGGGAGGGGCAAGGCAAAGACCCAACTCGCCGGAATAAACGGACAGCTCCTTTCCCCCAAGCCCTCTGGTGCTTGGAAACGTTGCCTCCTCCCCTTTCTGCCTGAACACCAAAGCACCTTTTGCCAGAAAAACTGCTGGTGGCAGCCTTTCACGTGAGCAGGGGAGAAAGAGGGTGTGGGAGGGCAGGTGTGCAGCACAGGTTGTTACATCCTTCAGAACATCACAGCAGGTTTGGTAGGGCCTCCTTTAGCTCTGTGGCTGCACACCAGAGCAGAATCAGTCCGGAAAATGTGTGTGACCTAAAACAAACAGCCCCCTCCCTTGTTCTGAATGGCAGCAGTTTGCCGGAAAGGAATGTGCACGCAGCAGTCAAAGCAAGCAAACCAACAGGCTGGAGACCAAGATCCGACGCAGGAAGCCTTTTTCAAACAGCCAGTGCCGTCGGAGGAACAATCAGTGTACCGACTAGTGTGTGTGTGTCCATCAAATCAGATTGCTCACACAAACACATGCACAAGCTGACATGCACAGAGGTCAAGAATCCAGGGTCTCCAGGGGCCAAGAAGGGCCAGCCCGGAGATTAAATGCTTGTGCTCTCTGTGCCACAGCTTCAGCCAGCCAGTGCTCCATCTCCTGCCTGTAAATTGATTTTATTTCTTAGCCTGCAGGCTTGTTTGTATGCTGAACTGGATTTCGGGCCATGAACTGCTGGGGCATGAAAACCAGACGCCCTGGCTTTGTGTACTCTTTGGCTGAGGTATCATGCAGCGAGCAAATGGGGCATTTGTCACCCCACACTCCTCACTTCCTACAACAGCATTTGCAGCCTTTTGAAAGACTTTGTGCAGTCCCCCAGGTGAAGGCAGGATCTGACTGCTGTGACCCAGGTTGTCTGCAATGTCTCTGAGGATGTGGGTGCGCACCCCTTCACTGGCATCCTTCGAACAGGGCATGAGTGGGCACCACCCGAGGCAGCCCCGTCATGGAAGCTCAGCAGGCTTGGGCCTAGTCTGTGCCTGGATGGGAGGTGTCTGAGGGACTCCCCACCACTCTGAGTACTATGAGATAAGAGAGGTGAGGTCTAAAGCCCGCCCCCAGCCAGCACCCCTCCCCTCGTGCTGCTGAGCCACTGGTCTCTGCTCTGTTTCATACCGCTGCTGGGAGGGGGGGGGGGTTGCAATGCATGTGGGCCAGGGTCAGTGCTGGGAAATCCAGAGGAGGGGGCTTTCAACCATCCTCCCACACACACACAAACACACACCAGGTAAAAGGAATGCCAAGAAAAACGAGACCTCTGTTTCACTTGCATTCAAAGGCGGTGAGTCTGGAGGGGCTTCTGAGCTCTGTTTTCCTCCCTGAGGAACCAGGTGTGGGGCTGCCCTCGAAGGTATCTCAGAAATGCTAGCTTACTCAAAATGCAGCTGCACGCCTCTCTGCTGGGGCTGCACCATTTCTGTAACTACTGTGTTGACTACCTGTTCGTTTTTGGGTGCAGCACATGGTGGAAGTTTTAATCTCTAAAGCCCTTCACAACCCACATTTCTGCGGAACTGCCATTTCCATTTGCAAGCTTAGGTCAGCGCAGCATTATCTTCCGGAGTTCCCTTCTTTTGGGAGGCACAGTTGGCCTCCTTGTGATCCGTGGCCTTCTCTGTGGTGGCCCTGATCCTCTGAACAGTTTGCCAGAGGCGGTGCGCAGGCTGCCTTCTCTGGCAAGGTTCAGGCAAAGAAGTGAGGCCACTCGGCCCCAAGCAGCCTTGGGGAGGCAGCCCCCTGCCTGGTGAGCTGTTTACCCCCAAGATGTGTGGCTCTGGACATTTTCTGTTGGACTTCATGCTTTGAAGAAGTGGGCGGTAATTCTTAAAAAAGAGAGCACTTGCGGGGGAGGGCAGGGGAGGTGGAGCCCCCCCCCATCCAGCACGTGAGTTTGAAGGCCCAGCCCAGCCCAGCCCAGCCCAGCCCAGCCCAGCCCAGCCCAGCCCAGCCCAGCCCAGCCCAGCCCAGCCCAGCCCAGCCCAGCCCAGCCCTGCCCAGCCCTGCCCAGCCCAGCCCAGCCCAGCCCAGCCCAGCCCAGCCCAGCCCAGCCCAGCCCTGCCCAGCCCTGCCCAGCCCTGCCCTGCCCAGCCCAGCCCAGCCCAGCCCTGCCCAGCCCTGCCCAGCCCTGCCCAGCCCAGCCCAGCCCAGCCCAGCCCAGCCCAGCCCAGCCCTGCCCAGCCCAGCCCAGCCCTGCCCAGCCCAGCCCAGCCCAGCCCAGCCCAGCCCAGCCCAGCCCTGCCCAGCCCTGCCCAGCCCAGCCCAGCCCAGCCCAGCCCTGCCCAGCCCAGCCCAGCCCAGCCCAGCCCAGCCCAGCCCTGCCCAGCCCAGCCCTGCCCAGCCCTGCCCAGCCCTGCCCAGCCCAGCCCAGCCCTGCCCAGCCCAGCCGGCAGGCCAATACTCACAGCTGGATGTCCAGGAAAATGCGCTTCTCCTCTCCGACGTGAACCCTCCACACGCAATCTTCGCCCTCTGCATAGGGCCCTGGCCAGTTGGGGGAGAGGATCACTCCAGCTGCCGTGGAGAGCTGTCCCCCACACATGGCTGCAACATCAAGAGAGCGTCACATTTTCCAGGGGGTCAACTGGAGTTTTCTAGGGGGTTGCTTTTCACCCTCATCCTTCACATGGTGCCCACCAGTTACATTGATGGCCTCAGGACTCCCTTCTCCCGGGGCCAGAACTGAGCCAAAAGGCAAGAGCCACAAGGAAGGCACGTTTATTATTCTTCCTTTCTCTGAGAGAGCACCGAAGGGTGAAGACAAACATAACTCCGGTTTGCAAGCACTCTCACCGCTGTCAGTGCAAACCTCTCTCTTCGTGTCCTGGGGCAAAGGCTGAAAAACACGCATGGTTCGGAAATGCTGGCTCTGAAGAGCACTGATTGGCTCTTGTCTGCAGCATCACCAACACATGCACAGACCCCAATCCCAGGGGTCTGTGCATTTTTTTTGCAACTATTTTGCAAGTTGTTTTGGATAAGGAGACTGATGAACACAGAAGCATCACTTCAGAAATGTATGTGCATATATTTAAATGGCAAATAGTGTGCCTGAATATAGCAATTGACTTTCTGATGTGTGTGCAAGCATGCATGTGTATGTGCAGAGCAAGTCCAAGACCACTCCCTGTGCACATGTCCTATCTGTGGCCACCTAAATCACCCGAGCACTAACAGCTCGCAACAGCATCCCTCTGGGATTCAAGGCCTGGCGATGGGGAGTCCCTCCCCTCCCTCACCTCTGCACAGGGGCTCTGTGTCATTCCAGTAGGGGTCCCGGATGTTGATGCATTCGATGATGGCTGGCCCCTGCTCCAGGGAATGCCCCGGGTCACAGGTAAACTCCACAACAGTCCCCAGATTGTAGGTGGTGTCTGAAGTGGTGAAGTTTCCATTCTGAATATATGGCTCATAGCAGTGGCCCTTCTCAAAAGCTTAAAGGAAAAAGCAGACAAAAATTGGGATGAACGGAGGAGGAAAAGAGAGTCTCCCCCCTTTCATCCCTTCAAATCGACAGCAGCTCATACCTATATATATGCAGAGGAGTTAGCCGTGTTAGTCTGTAGTAGCAAAATCAAAAAGAGTCCAGTAGCACCTTTAAGACTAACCAATTTTATTGTAGCATAAGCTTTCGAGAATCAAGTTCTCTTCGTCAGATGCCTGATACAGATACAGTATCTGTATCAGGCATCTGACGAAGAGAACTTGATTCTCGAAAGCTTATGCTACAATAAAATTGGTTAGTCTTAAAGGTGCTACTGGACTCTTTTTGATTTACCTATATATATATATATATATATATATAAACTGGATATAAACTGGAGGAGGGTTTTTTCCCTAAACAAATCTTCTGTGCTGCACAACCCATAATTTAGTAATTAGTCCATCGATTTAGGAGTATGTGCAATCAATGCTTATCTGTCACTGCTTTTCACAACAACGCTACGAAGCTTCGAGTGTGAAGTCCTGGCCCAGTCCCCAGGCACTCTGGGGAGCGATTCTGAGGCGAAGGCAACCACAAGGGCTCAAGGCCCCCTTTGCAAGGGGACACCCAGCAGTCCGCTCTGAGGATTGGCGGGGGGGGGGGTGGAATTTCCAGACTCGTCCAGGGGGAGAGCAGCCTCCTCGTCCCACTGCCTTGCCCGTCATCCTCCTTTTCCTCCAGGCACAGAATGGGGCTTTTGTGCCTGGAGGCAGCCCAGTCTCCACGGCCTGCCAGGCGGCCTGCTGGCCTGGAGCTCCCGCATTCCTGCTGTGGGGGCAGGAGGGAGGCGGGGAGCTCTCCGAGGTCCTGCAGGGCCCTGCTTTCCCCCACCCCTAGGCCTCTGGCTCCCTGGGAGCAGCTTCCGGTTGCCTGATACCTGCCGCCCAGTGCTGAAGGAGTCCTGCCTCAGTGGAGCTCATCCAGACCCTTCTTGAAAGAGACTTGAAAGAGAACATGGGGGCTGGAGGGGGGCTGTTCCCGAAGGAGGAGAGCAGAATGAAGGGGGCAGGAACCGAGAGATCAAGGAGAAAAAGAGGGGGGGCAGTAGCAGAGAATGGGCAAGGGGGGGGCTCTATAGCCAGGGAAAACTCTGCCCAGTTCCTGTGTATGAGGACGAGAAGCTTGAAGCCAAGAGGGGAAATGGTGCGACACTGAGGCCTCGAGGTGGGGGAGCTGGCAAGAGAGGCCCTAACTGAACTGACGAGGGGCAGGATTTCGTCTCACTTCAGACCCTGTTTTGCTTTTGGCTCCCATTTTGTCCTCCTCTCTGCTCCCAGCACCTTTGAAGCACAACCCTCACCTCTCTGGAGAGGATGGGAACAGCTGGAGCTCCCTGGACACGCCAGCTGCAAAGGTGGCAACCCTTGCATTTGTGAAGATGGCAATGGGAAGAAAGCTGCCACTGTAAGCCTCCCCCCCACACACACACCCCCAAAAAACCATGGTCTCTTACTTAGTTGGGAACTGGGCCTCCCAGCCTGCTCCATTCTAAGTAAAAGCAGGAGCCGGGCCACTCAGGGAGAGGCTGCACTGCTGAAAGAGCTCTCATCCCAGGGAACGTCACGCAGCACGACGGCCTCCCTGTCACCTGGATGAGACTGGGGCTAGGTGACGAGAACGTCAAAAATAGAAGGGCAGGCTTGGAGCTGTAATAAGCCAAGGAGGGAGGCTGTTTCTCACTCGCTGGCTGAGGAGGGTTAGGGGTTGAAAGGCCCCCACAAGACAGGGGCTGCTTTGACTCCCCGAGGCAGCCTGCAGGCCCAGGGGTGCTCCCCATAGGAGTCCGCCTGCTGTTTGCACCTCCTTGGCAGGTGCCCCCAACTATGCCTGCTCTGTTCAGATGGTGTGTTTGGGGGATGCGATTGAGGGCTTTAGGATCATAGGTATCCTGTGATGGCAAGGAAGAGATTCCAGGCAATTGAAGCGGCTTTTTTGCAGGGAATCCTGATCACCCCGGTCAGGTCTTGCCCCCAACATCCCCAGGTGGTGCCTGCACCCATGTTCATGGTGATGACGTGTTTCCAAAATGAAATCTGAGAACTGCTGGTGAGGAAATCCTGAGGAAGGAGGGACCAACAGGAGGGAAGCAGTTCTGCAGTGAGCAGGAAGAAGTGGGCGCTCCTTGGGAGGGGTCTCCAGGCTGACCCTTCTGTGAGGAGCGGAGACTGCTGGACTCCAGGCAGCTTTGTGCTGTGTCTTTTGGTGCCACTTCCCTCTCCCCCCACAACTCTGTGGATTTCTTTGGCAATAAAGCAAGAATGGGAACGACACCTCTGTCAATGGCTAAATTAACTTCCTGTGCGCACAATAGACCAGTATTGGAATTCTGGGAAATGGAAAGATTTCTTCGACTGTTTAGGTTAAAACTAAGATAAAATAAGGTAAATGTGTTATAGAGATAAAATATAGAAGAGATGGCTGATTAAGAATAATTGATATTCAAGTCTGGATATAAGCAACTAAGGAGAGGGGAAGAGAGCTGTTATATAATCTAGTTGTGCTGCTATATACTTGGAATATATTTTTGTTGTAGTTTAAATCTAATTCAAATGCAGTGCTTTGTATAAGTTTCTATGCACTTTCTATTGTCATTCATATCTTTTCTTTTTAAATAAAACCTTTACTTAAAAAAAAGACACCTCCAGATCCAGTCCGTTTAGGGACGGAGAACATAGGAGATGCTTGGTATGCTCAGAGAACCATTTTCAAACGGGGAAATGCACCAGCATGTGCCTTTATTGGCGGCGGGGGAATGAGGCCTGCCAGGGTCCCCCTTGCAGCTCCTAGTAGCCCCAGCCTCCCCCCTCCACTTCCTGGCCATCGGAGTGGGAGCGGCTGACTGTCCTCTCCAGAGTCCTTGGCCAGCAAGGGCCAGAATCAAGATGGTGAGTGCCCGAAGGGGCAGCCGGGAGAGCAGGACTCCTGCCAGGGGCATTGCAATCAACGCCTGGATTAAGTGCCTTAATCTGCTGAGCTCAGCAGCAGATGGAAAATGCTCCCCCCTGCAATCCCCCCTCCCCAGACACTGCAAGCAGGGAGGGAGGGGGAGAGGTACCTTCAAATCGGATGTTGAACACGGGGTCTGTGTTGGGGTCGTCCGACATGAAGTCCACCCGCAAAGATGGGCCTTCGCTGATCACCCCTTCAAAGGGCAGGCTGCTACTCTGTTGGGAGTCGAAGAGAACCAGAGACTGGTTCGTCTCCCCATTGTAGACGATCATTCTGTGGGGAAGGGACCGGAGGAGAAACTCTCTCAGCCACTGGGTTTCAAACTCTGTGCCCAGGACACCAGAATCCCCTGGTGAGAGGACAGACAATGGCAGGCAAGCTACTCAGAAGGGAGGCCTGCCGGCCTGCCGAGGGCATGTGGGGTTGCTCCTTGCACGGGAAGGGGCCAGAGACCCCTCTCCCCCCTCCTCAACATGCTCCCAGAGCACCCACACTTATCCCCTCCCCTCCGCTCTCCTTGTTTCATGTGAACTGTCCCCGATAAACCCCTCTGGGGGTGATACTGGGTGATGATACTCCAGACCTTCGATCCCTGTGTGGGGCAGAGGCTCTATTGAAAGGCAGGCAAAATGCCGTCATACCACAGAAGTTTGGAAAGTCAGTTGATTTGTGCCAAGTAATCCCTGCTCAGGGAGTCCCTTCTCCTCATTCATCGAGATCCTTCCCCAAGCCAAACTGCCTCCCTCTTCCCATAAATACTAATCCTTCGGAGAATGAGGGATTAACATTAGCCCGCTTCCTGAGCGTGTCTGTGTTTCCTCCCACGGCTATGCCCCCTTCTTCTTGGCAGCTTCTGTTCTCTGCTCCTTGTATGAAGACATTATTTTGGAGGAATTAGACAAGAAGAGACTCTTCAACCAGCTCTGCTGCATTTCCTGTAGCCATAAACAGGTGTTTTACTCTTGGATTTTACCACACCTCATAAAGCTGGTTTATTGTCTGTTTCCCGGCTGGGTTTTGAAGGCTCCTTAAACACAAGCATCAGCCTCCCACACATGTGTGCCTTGCCTTGTGTGGGATGCTTGTTGAGTTGCCGTTTGTGGATGAGAGCGCCTTGGGTGTTCTGGGCTTATGCGGGGGGGAGCTTGAACACACGGCTTACAGTTCAGGCCAAATGCGGAGTGACAAAATCTTACTTATTTACTCACTTCATTTATACCCCACCTTCCTCTCTAATGGGGACCCAACGTGGCTTACGGTATTCTCTTCAGAGTTCACCCAGCGAGCTTCCATGGCAGAATGGGGGTTCAGAGTGGTGCCTCCCAGATTGTAGTCTGATCCTCTAACCACTGTACTGCGCATTTTAAGATCTTGTTGAAAACTACTGGAAGTCCTGGTCAAAGGAACGGCCTGCAGCTGTGGCTTGCCATATCCTTCTCCCCTCTTCCACTTTATCCTCACAACAACAACCTTCTGTGGCAGGTTAGGCTAGCAGATTGTGACAGGCCCAAGGTCACCTGGCATGGCAAACTTCTGTGGCGGAGCCGGGATTTTAACCTAGTGGTCCCAGGCCCCACTCGGACACTCTAACCACTACACGGCACCGTCTCTGAACACCGCTCTGCTGGTCCAGCTCCTCCGCTCTTCAGCCCCTCCAGCAATGGGGAGTCAATCCCATCACTAGGCAACCTGTCTGGGGGGGGGGGCTTCATCCTTTCAGTTGGCGCTTCCTAGCATCTAGCCCAGAGCCCATCATCTGCAGTTCCGTAAGGGAGCCATTTCCCCCTTTGGCAATTACAGTCAACTCTCTGCTCACGGGACCCTTTGCCAAGCCATCCACATTTCCTCGTACGTCATAGTTTATGGTCTTCTTAAGCATTTGCAGAAGCAATAAGGATAACCTATCCACCAGAATTTTTGGGCAGAAAGTCACACAAAATCTGGACGGGGCCCGGTGGGTGCTGCTGACCCCACGGAGACACGAGGCAGGGGTCTGTGGTCTCTCTCCCAGCGTATGCCAGTGGGGCCTTGGCCTGAGCGGATTGCTGCTGTAGGCCACACTCCTTCTTTGGGCCCCAGCGCCCCAGGGCTCCCCCCCCCCCGTGCAAGCCACAAGCAGCTTCCCCACCTCTGCTCGTCTCCCAGCAAAAGCCTCTCGAAGTGCAGGTGCAGCTTTTGGTCTTGGGGGGCATGGAGGGCCCACGCACACAGCATGCGGCTGGTGTGATTCTGCAGGCGGGTCGGAGCCAAGATGCGGCCCAGGGTGGCATTCCGCACCACTCCTCCGCAGGGCGCTGCAAAACAAGACCGGGAAGGGAGGGTGGTCAGAGAATGGCCTGCCCGCGTCAGGAGCCCCGTCCCCGATCCCCCGCTGTGCCTACCTGAGCAGACCGACTCAGGGGCACTCCAGTGGGGCTTGGAGGCATTGAGGCAGGTCAGGACGGCAGGGCCCTCCAGTTCGTAACCCAGGTGGCAGTGGAAGTGGGCTGTGCCCCCCGGATGCAGGCCCAGGACAGTCACCTCCCCAGAGTCTGGTCTCCGTGGGAAGCTGCAGCTCAGCATAAATACTGAGAGAGAAGAATGGAATTTTAAAAAAATGAGGAGGGGCTTCCCCAACGCCTGGGGCCCACAAAGGCCCTGGGAAGGCGCCACACTGGACTCTGGGCATGGCTGCCAACTCCGGGTTGGGAAATGCCTGGAGATTTGGAGTCAGAGTTTGGAAGGACAGGGAGTTCAGCGGGGACGGGGTGCCATAGAGCCCACCTTCTAACACTGCCATTTCCTCCAGGGGAACTGGCCTCTGCCATCTGGAGCTCAGTTGTCGTTCCCCAGGCTTTAGTCCCAAATCTCCAGGAATTTGCCAACCCAAAGCTGGGACTTCACCAAGGCTGCCACCAGTGTGGAGCCACCTGGAGCCCAGCTCTGTCTTCCTGCTCCAGGGGCAGCAGCTGGTGGATCCCCTGGCTCTGAGCGCAGCCCCTCCTGGGGCTCCATAGCGGGGGTGGGAGGGAGGGTGGGAAGCTGTGCTTGGAGCACCTGCTGGAAGTGGGGCGGGCTTGGGGGCTGCTCTCTTGTCATGGGCCTCACTCCCACCAGGAGCGCATCAGGCTGGCTTCTAACTGAGGAAGCTGTTGGCTGTTCTGCAAAGGGGCTTCTTGAGCTGGGCATATTCCGGGTGGCTCTTAGACAGCCGAAAGCTGTTTATTGGATTCAATTATTGTGGGCTGAAAACGTTCTGATTGCCTTTCTAGTATATTGAGAAAGTCCTCAGAGTTATTCTGCCCTCATTTTGTCCTCACAACCGCTCCGTGAAATCAGTTAAGCTACAAGATCGTGACCTTCCAACAGGGATCCAGATGGGCAAAGATCTGAACCACATCTGCCTCCCCCCGTGATTGGAGAGGTTTTGGACTGCCAAGCAGAGTGGGGGAAGGGAGAGCTGCCTGAGCCACAGGTGCTCCTGCCCCCCCCCCCACGACTGAGTCTCCCACTGTCCTTCAGCAGGACCCTCCACTGCTCCGGAACGAGGGGGCCTATCTCGACAGCGGAAAAGCACATGTACCTTGGTAATGTAGCTGGAAAATCCCAATCACGTCCTCTGGGAAAGTTCGGAAGTAAACCGAGATTGTGTTGGTTGGACTCCGGATCACCTGCCCTTCCACCAAGAGCGTCTGATTGGCTAAGACCACAAAGTTGTCATTGTCCACTCCGCGGATGGAGAGCACTTCTCCCTCGGACAGGTTGACACTTTTCACCTTTATTAAGGCAGGGGTGAGAAAACCCATGAGGCTGAGGCTGCCCTGGAAGGTCTCGAGCAAGGCGTGCCCTTCGCTGCCAGTGATGGTATTCGCACAAGGGCACCAGCCATTGGGGCACACCCTCTTGGCTATTTAGTACTTTTTTATCATGCAGTCCCAGGTCCATGATAAGTGGGGGTTTGCACCCAGGGGGGAAATAGCATAATGCAAGATTGGGGCCAGTAGCGCCTGAAAGACCAACTAGATTTCCAGGGTATGAGTTCTTGAGAGTCAGAGCTCCCTTCTTCAGCTGCTCAAAAGCTCATACCCTGGAAATCTAGTTGGTCTTTCAGGCGCTACTGGACCCAAATCTTGCTCTTCTGCTGCAGACCAACCCACCTGAAATTAAAATAATGCATAATCTCATCTGAGATGCCCAAATTAGAAGTCCCAGGACTTCTCTCTAAAGACAGAGTTCCAAAATTGCTAGCAATTCCTGCACCAGGGCAGGGCTGCCAAAGGAAGAGGCGCAGCAGAGTATGAAATCCCAGCGGCTGTGTTGGCTCTGGGGGCCCCAGGCAGCCAGACAAGGTGCTGTGGAGGGATAGGAGCTTGGTGCCCATTCTGGCCAAGCATCCTGTCTGTGTCCCACTGCATATGAAGGGGCCAGAGCCGCCGTTTGTCTGTCTAGGGGCAAACAGTGGCTTTTGAGAGCTGCTGTGGCATAGTGGTTAAGTAGCTGGGCTGCAAATCAACACTCTGCTAGTTCGAATCCCACTCCTGCCATGAGCTTGGCAAGTGGCCTTGGATTGGCCATTGCTATCAGCCCGACTCCCCGGCTGTATTGGGGGGGGGGAATAAGAACACTGACTTTGTTCACTGCTCCAAGTGGTATGTGAGCACAGTGTTGTTGTTGTTGTTATTTTGACAGCCCTATGCCAGGGAGCATCTGCCAACTCTTTGGTTGGCCAGAGGAACGGAGCCATTGGGCCTCTAGAGGCAGAGTCCCATGAGTGCGCCTGAGGCACAGGAGGAGACACACGAGTCTTGCAGAAGCACCTGCCACGCACGCCTGAATCTTCTCTCCAGCCACCCACAAAGGTGAGCCTTTGACCACCCTGAAGCCTTTCTTTGTCGCGTTGGGCATTTAAAGAAAGCTCTCTGCCGGGTGAGTCTGAGCAGGCGGCATGCAGGCGGCATGTTGCCTGATGCAGAAGAGGAGTCCCGCGGCATGGCCCAGCTTGCTTCCAGCCCCTTGCTTAGGAATAACAGCGGCTTCACACGGGAGGCAACATAAATTTGGACAAATCAGAGGGCAGAGTCTCCTGGTTTTGAACTGAATTGATATCCTCCTTGTTCTGAAGGTTTGCAGGGATGGATTTCAACAATCCCATGCGAAGTGTTTGACAAGCCAAGTTAAGCCTGGCCACAATGGCTTTCAAAGGCAGGGCTACGTTTTTGGAGCTTTTAAAAGTATGGGTCACTGGGAAGTCCTGTGCAAACTGGTGCGCCTCCAGTTCCAGGAACCCCGTGCTTGAGAATGAACCTGAACGGCCTTGCAAACAAGTTGAGAAGAGTTAACAGTCCATCCATTTTTCGGTGTCTGCCCTCCCCCCTGCACACATATTTGTGTTTGTGATTTCTTTTATAATAACGACAACAACATTCGATTTATATACCGCCCTTCAGGACAACTTAACGCCCACTCAGAGCCGTTTACAAAGTATGTTACTATTATCCCCACAATAAAACACCCTGTGAGGTAGGTGAGGCTGAGAGAGCTCTGACAGAGCTGTGACTGACTCAAGGTCACCCAGCTGGCTTCAAGTGGAGGAGTGGGGAATCAAACCCGGCTCTCCAGATTAGAGTCCTGCGCTCTTAACCACTACACCAAACTGGCTTTGAAAAAGAAGGGAAGAAAGGACTATCCATCACATTTTCCTCTCTGGTCCCCTGGAGGACTTTTACTCAAGGCAAGCAAAGAGGTGAATGACTGTTTCCAAGACACGTTGATGACAAGAGAAGAGTTGACTGTGGAACTCATTGCCACAGGATACTGTGATGATCTTTGGCATAGATGTCCTGAAGAAAAGGTTTGGCAAATGGACAAAGGAGAGGCCTCTCTGGGGCTGCTAGAAACTGGGGCAGGGACGCCCCCATCAAGTCTGACCCAGTGGGGCTGCTGGCAACTTCAGAGCGGCCAGCCAAGAAGATCCAGCCAGCATTTCTGTCTTGTGAACGTGCTCTTGCTTTGACCGTCGGCCCCTACCAGAGCAGGGGGGAGATTCAGACTCTCAGGGTGCTGCAAAATGGAAATCCATTTTGCCAGCCTTTGCTGGGATCAGCTTAACAGTTTCTCTTTCGTTTTTAATCCTTTAAGTAGGAGTGATCTGGCAAGGGTGACCCCTGTAATCGCGCGAAAGCCCCCTGCCCCAGCTGCCCTCTGCCGGGAGCCTCTCCCTGGCTGACTTGCTTGCCAGGACTCCCCACGCCCACCTTGGGAGGGGTCCAAGGACAGTGGCTGAGGGGCTCCTTGTACATCCCGGCAGCCTGAGAGTAGGGTTGCCAACCTCCAGGCAGCAGCTGGAGATCTCCTGGAATTACAACTGACCTCCAGGTGACAGAGATCAGTCCCCCTGGAGAAGGTGGAACTCTGCAGCATCATACCCAGCTGAGGTCCCCCCATCTCCTGCCCCCCCCAGGCTCCATCCCACCCCAATCTCCAGGAATTTCCCTACCTAGACCTGGCAGCCCTACCTGGGGGCCAGTCTGAGCAAAATCGAAAAGAGTCCAGTAGCACCTTTAAGACTAACCAACTTTACTGTAGCGCAAGCTTTCGAGACTCACAGTTCTCTTCGTCAGGTGCGAGGGATCTAACGTGTCTGATGAAGAGAACTGTGATTCTTAAAAGCTTATGCTACAGTAAAGTTGGTTAGTCTTAAAGGTGCTACTAGACTCTTTTTGATTTTGCTACTACAGACTAACATGGCTAACAAGTCTGAGCAGGGCGCTGCCCCCAAGGCCCTACTGCAGATGTTCCCGCCCCCACTGCAGGGAACGCCTGTCCAGGGTGGATCACAGCAGCCTTGCTCCTTACGGGGTGAACTGCGATAGGAATGCTGAAGTCCAAAATGCGTATGTCTGTGCTGCTTCTGTGGGGGACTCCCATTCTCCCCCTCCGATCCAGCCCATGAAGCAGCATCAACTCTGCATCCTGCACAGCCCCCCCCCCCACACTAAGGGGCAGCAGGCTCCTCTGAGCAACAGTGCACAGGCGTGGACAGTGCCCGCCCGTGGCATGCTAGAAAGGGGTGGTTGCCAAACCCAGGTCAGCCTCAAGGATGCTCCAGTTGTCTGCAGAAGCTTCAGCAAATTGAGCCAAGGGGGCTCTGGGAAAAGGCCTGCATTTTCTGCTCCATTCAAAGCTCAGCCTGCCTTGAGCTGGGCCAGGGAAGGGGGTGGCTGGGGCCGACCCTCCCGCAAAACATCCGAGGGGGGTGGCTGGGCTGGGGGTTCCTGTGCATAGCCCCACTGCTCAGTGTCCAAGAAGAGAGACGGCAGCCTCCGCAGGTGCTCCCGGAAGAGCTTGCCTGGCTGCCTTGGAAGGTCCTGCTGGGAGGGCTGGAGGGGGGAAGGGGGGGAATGACACGGAGCCCCGCACGGGGCCTGTGAGAAGAGTCTGCCCAGCCTGGCCCAGGCTGTTTGGCAGCAGCCCCGGAGACCCTTCCTACCTGCAGCTCCACCCCGTATCCCATGTAGACGGTCACGTTGTAAGTGCACTCCAGGAAGTTGTTTTGAGGCAGCGGAGGGTAATCTGTTGAGTCGATGTATCCCTCTGGCTCGTAGAAGTTCATGCCACAGAGAGCTGGAGGGAAACGCTTTGTTAACAAACCGGGCTCCGTCCTCAGACCCTCCTGAGATTCTCTCCACTGATCTCCCTGTGAAACCTGGAGAGTGCGGGACCTCCAGGGAGGGGCGCTTGGGAAAGGGAATCTCCTTCTTTGTCCTCATTGTTTCAATGCCTTTAGTGCAGACCTCCATAAAGACCGGATCTTTCGCGTAATATGTACATTATGGAGAATCTTTCTTGAACTTCCTTAGCTATCATTGCATTCAAAACTGTACTAATTTTGCTTTGTATACAGATGCGGTTAATAACTAACTGCCTTGAGCAGTCTCTGGAGAGGCAGCACATCAGTTTCCTAATAAATAGTAAGCATGGGGTGGTCTTTAGGGCTAGAGGGATGAGAGAAAGAGCATTTATTGAGGCTGGGGGCAGTGTCTTTACAAGGAGCCCTTTCCTGTGAAGCTCTTTCTTGGGGGCTGCGGGCTCCAGGTGGACCTTTTCCATTGTAAGGCCATTCTGCACAGAGGACAAGACCTCCTGGCCAGGCCTGCTTTGGGATGTTTATGAACATTCCATGACATCACAGCAGCTCAGCCAATGACTAAAGCCTCAGACTTATCAAAGAACAGGTCAGCATTAGCCTTGATGGGCTGAAAACTGGCTGGTTGGGCTGGCCGGAGAGTCATGCTGTGCAGGGTGCTCCGGGGCCCCTCCCCAGGTGCAGCAGCATCTTCATTCCCCTGTCTGGTCTGTTATTCGTCAATGCTCTGCTATTTGTTGAGCCAAACATTTATTCCCTACTTCTGAAACTGTATAAAGCAACATTCAAAAATAAGGAAGTGTGATCACCTTGAAACAGTAAAACCGGCATTAGAAATACCAGTACTGACCTCCAGCCCCCAATGGCGGAAAAGCAGCCCATGCAAGACGTGGCGGGACAGGGAACGTGCCATCAGACCCAGGCTGAGCTGTGCGGCCAGAGGCCCAGGGCACTCCCTCTCCCACTGTGCACAGGGACCCAGACTAGGCCAGGAGAGTCCAGCCTAGAGTGAGGGCAGACTCCCGGCCCTCTTAGGCACCAGGTGCAGATGTGCAGGAAAAGGGGTTGCTGATACCCACCCTAAATCTGGAAGCAACGGAAGGCACAAGGGTTTGGCGGGGGGGGGGAAGTGACTACCTGGGGGGGCTCGTACGGCCCTTGTGTGCCCCTTCCCAGCCCCTCTTGGACTTCTTGCCTCTGGTGTGCAACGAAACAGTTACAAGAAGCCCGGTCAGAAATCCCTTACTTGGTGTTTGCTCCGTGGTAATCACAGTGGTTGTTACAATGGTGGAAGTGGTGGTTTCTTGGCTGTCCTCAAAGAACACTCCCTTGGCTGGCTCTGCCTCCTCCTCTTCCTCCTCCTCCTCCTCCTCCTTGGTGTTCTTTGCCTTGAGGTTCACCAGACTGCTGCCTTCCTCCTCCTGAAGATGGGCCTTGGAGTCTGCCGTGACTGCCTCGGTAGCTTCTGGGCTGTGTGACAGAGTCTGGGGGGTCACAGGGCTTATTGTGAAAGGGGAAATCTGGAGTGGGGAGTGGCTGGTTACCCCGTGGCCACCTTTCTTGTGGCCCCACAATGTCAGCTCAGGTGCTGTGGGTTTTTCTTCCTGAGCTGCAACAACGATGTCCTCTTCGGTGAACAAATTCTCCACAGAGATGAAGGACCTTGAATTTGGCAAACTGGGATGGGCAGCCACTTTGGGGGCCCTTGCTGTCGTTGCGCGGAGCCTCTGGTGCTTCCTGGCTGTGTTTTCTTGCTTTGAGGAAGGTGGCTTCTTCTTAGAAGTTGGCATTTGTCTTGTGTTGGAAGGGAAGTATGAGGAAGTCGTCATCTCTGGGGCAGCTTCCCTCCGAGTCGAGGTTGCTTTCTCGGTCAGATAGCCAAACACGTCCCCTCTTGACTGTATGAGAATTTCTGCAGTGCTGAATCTTGACTCCACGTTCTCTCGGAGAAGTGTGTGGTTTATGAGTTCATCAGAATGGAGTGGGTGTGCTTTCAAAGGGTTGGTCCTTTCCCCAGAGTTTGTGTCTGTAAAAAAGAAAAAGGAGAAGGGAAAAATGTTTCAAACACTATTTTTGAGTCTGTGGATGTTGAGATATTTGAGTCCAAAATTGCCCAGAATCTTTCCTAGCAGGATGGCTTTGATTTGGGTCTTTTTGATCTTTTTTTCAAGAGGAAACCAGGATATGTAACTTGCTGCTAAAACCAGCCTCTGTCCTGATATTGTTACATTGGTTTTTAAAGAGAGGTCTAGAGAGGGTCTGGAAAATTACTGGCCAAATAAATTAGTAGAAACTGATATTAAAAAGAGAATTATTAAGCACGGTGAAGAGCAAGGCCTGCGGAGGGAGACTCAGCATGGCCTCTGCTAAGGGAAGTCCTGCCTTGCCAACCTTTTGGAGTTCTTTGAGAAAGTGAACAAGCATCCAGATAACAGTGACCCAGCAGACATTATATATTATGACTTCCAAACAGCTTCTGAGTAAGACTTCAGAGTATGCAACATGAAGCAGAGAGTAGGAATAAACGCAGTTCTCGCAGTGGAAGGAAGTGAGCAGCGGGGTCCCACAAGGATCGGTGCTGGGACCAGTGCTATTTAAATTACTCATACGTGATTTGAAATTGAGAGTGACAAATGCTACGGCCAAGTTTGCAGATGATACCAAATTATTCAGGAACCCAAAGTGGATTGGGAAGAACTTCAAGAAGGTCTATCTAAATTGGATGAGTGGGCAACAATGTGGTAAAGGGATATGTGAAGCCGCTTTATACCGAATCAGACCATTTGTCCATCAAAGCCAGTATCGTCTATTCAGACTGTCAGGGCTCTCCAAGGCAGAAGTCTTTCGCGTCACTTACTGCCGGATCCTTTTACCTGTTGAACAGCATTATCTCTCCTGTGGGGGGAGCATTCCTTTTAAAACACACACACTGAGACAAGAGAGTCTCTTTGCTTTAAAGCAATACTTTAACTGCTAAATCACAGACCTGTAATAAAAAGGCTGTTACTTTCCTCCTCATCTTTTTACAGCCATCTGACTGAAGAGGAACCAGAAGTTTATTTATTCTAGGAGTAAAAATCCTAAAAATTTATTCTAGGAGGAAAATCACGTTTTCCAGCCAAAAATCACTCATGTTTGTCTTTTAAGACTTTTATTTAAAATCAGTGAAATGGTTAAATAGGCAGGGAGTCCAAAGATACAAAGCACAGTACCCTAAAGAGTAAAAGATACAAGAAGCAGAGAAGCATAAATGTCACGATCCCTTTACCCGTGTCTTAGATCTAAAAGATAAAACGCAGTTTTAAGAATCTCACCAAAGCACTTTCTGAAAGATTAGATATTTCACGCAACCCAAGTCGGAGGGGTTCAGGGGTCTTCTGGGTGTGGCTACCTAGTATTTGGCCATACCAAATATGCCAATTTGTCACCTCCAAAGGCACGGCATGAGTTCCTCTCTGAGCTGCAGCATGCCCTAAAGGTAACATACTGTTGAGCTGGACATCCATCCAACCATTATGTCTTACCTTCAGTTTGGTGTAATGGTTAAGAGCGGCAGGACTCTAATCTGGAGAGCCGGTTTGATTCTCCACTCCTCCGCTTGAAGCCAGCTGGGTGACTTTGGGTCAGTCACAGCTCTCTCAGAGCTCTCTCTGCCCCACCCACCTCACAGGGTGATTATTATTGTGGGGATAATAATAACATATCCACAACAACCAACCACCAATAATAACATGCTTTGTAAACGGCTCTGAGTGGGCATTAAATTGTCCTGAAGAGTGGTATATAAACTGAATGTTGTTGTTGTTGTTATTTATCCAGGAGGCACAGCAAGAACGTAGCTGATCCGGCAACTCCCCTTGCAAACATGACAAGGAAGCAACTGTCGGGCCGGCTTCCCTTTTGTGCAGCCCGTCTGTGTTCCAGACCAGGGTCTGCGACATTGCAAAGCAGATGCTCAACTCCTGAGCTGCAGCCCCTCCCAAATAGCATCCAGCATCAGTAAGCATAAAGTGGAGCAAGAAATCTTAACATGAAACATTTGCTGATGGGGAAATGGCTGAGGCTGAGGGAGAAGGAGACTTAGGGCTGTGAGTTGGGTTGCCAGCCTCCAGGTGGTGGCTGGAGATCTCCCAGAATCACGACTGATCTCCAGGCCACAGAGATCAGTTCCCCCGGCTGCTTTGGAGAGTGGACTCTAGGGCATTATACCCCATTGAGGCCCCTCCCCTCCCCAAACTCCACTCTTTCCAGGCTCCACCCCCCAAATCTCCAGGATTTTCCCAACCTGGACTTGGCAACCCTCGTGGGGAGCTCTATGAAAGCATTGACCCAGTGTGCAGCACCAGTGAAAACCCCAACCTCCATGCTAAAAATTGTTAGGAAGGGGACAGAAAATAAAAACAGCCAGTATCATAATGCCCTTGTAGAGCTCTGTGGCGCGCCTCATCTGAAATCCTGCATGCTGTTCTGGTTGCCGTGTCTCAAAAAGGGCAATCGCAGAGCTGGAAAAAACACGGAACGGGGCAAGGAAGATGATTAAGGGGTTGGAGTGCCTTTCCTAGGAGTCTGAGACTTTCAGGCAAGAAAAAAGATGACCGGGAGGACATGATAGAGGGATATAAAATGAGGGTAGATAGAAAGGACTTTTGCTTCCTGTCCCATAATACTTCAATTTGGGGGCACACAGTGGAGATGGTAGGCAACAGATTCAGGACAGACAAAAGGAAGCACTTCTTTGCTGAACAAGTAATTAAATTGTGGTGGAGGTGCTGAGAGCTAAGAGCACAGATGGCTTTAAAAGGTGGCGAAACAAGAAGAGCAAATGGAGGGGGCAGGGGGGGTCCAGTGCAGAAAACCAGCGCAATAAAAGGCAGGCACTCCGCTCCCCATCTTCACCAGATTGTAAATGGTAATTGCTGAGCCATAAAGGTGTTTTACCAAAAGACCCGCCTGGGTCTGAGTTTTGCTTTCAGTTCTTGACTTCTCTTCTTTCAGAGGCCAAAATGAAAAAGAGATACGGTTACCAACCTCCAGGGGGAGCCTGGAGCTCTCCCAGAATTACAACTACTCTCCAGACGACAGAGATGAGTTCACCTGGGGGAAATGGTGGCTTTGGAGGGTGGGCTCTGTGGCATCATGCCCACGCTCTGTGGCATCATCCCCAAACCATGCCCTCCCCAGGCACCACCCCCAAATCTCCAGGAATTTTCCAGCCTGGAGCTGACAACCCTACTGGACTGAAGTTTGTTTACATTATTCTTTAGCGGAGAATGCCTTTCAGCTCGCCCTTTCTGAAGCCTGGAACATTTGCTGGCACAATAGCAAAGCCTTTGGATGAAGGAAGCTTTAGAAGTCACCTCCATGGGACACAACAGGGCAGGGGCTGGGGGGAGTCGACCCTGTCAGCTGCCCCCTCCTCCTGTGGAAATGCAGCCAAGAAAGAACTCTGCAGTTTGTGGGAAGCAGGGAGAATGGCAGAGCAATCAGGGAAGGGCCTGCGGCGGTCGCCTTCCTCCACACTTTTCTTTCAGTGTGAAGAAAGCCCTGGGAGGCTAATGGGGCTTCAGTGGGCTGTCCACCAACCAACGCAGTGGCTTTCATTCCAGATTCCAGAGTCGTCATTGGCATGCCGAGTCCATGCGCCAGCCTACGCAGCTTGGCAAGTTCATTTAGTCAGGACGGTGCCATTCAGATGTAGCTGAGTGGGTCTTATGCAGAATCCCGCAGAGTGCTCCTCAAGTGGAAGGGGCAGAGAGAAAGGAAGTTCTGATAAATAAATCGTGCGCTGGCTCCAGAAACCTAATTAAAGGATTCCATGTTTGGGCCGTTAGCAAAGTCTATCATTTAGCAGAGGAAGCATGATTGTTGGTAGTTATGAGCTGGTTCTGCTGGCTGGTGTGTGTGCTGGAATGAAAAATAACAAAGCATACACTTGCTTATACTAAGAACGGAAATAAGAGTTCTTTATTGTAGGAACTCCATACTCTGATAGGAAAAGAAGAGAGAGAGATCCTAACTACCTAGCTAGTCTAAGGATGGGCATGGGTGGCAGGGCAAGGCCTGCATCCATGCTGCCAAGATGGAGGGAGAAGAAGGAGAGAGGAGTTGCCTGGAACAAAGCCAGGAAGAGGAGAGGGAGAGGGAGGAAGTCATGAGGAGGAAATCCTGAGAGTCACAATCTGCATATTAAAGGACAGTCAGAGCAGTAAACAGAGTGCCCCCCCTGACCTCTCTATCTTTCTAACTCTTAGGTTTTTCCCCCTCTGAAACCTGAGGAAAGGGGCAGGACTGAATCCTCCTCTTCCGACAATTGAATAATTGGAGCTGGTTACAATGGGTGAAATGATGCGTGTAAATGTGTTTGGCCCAGCCCGAGCCACCTGACTCTCTTTGACTTCTTCGCAAAACATGCCTACTCATGAGTAATAAATCATGTGAGAGTGGGGACGGCCTCAAGCTTTTACACAGAGCTGACACGTACGGAAGCACATGTTAATGTGGCCTGTGCGCTGTCTCTGGTTATAGTTTGCATGGGGGGGGGGAACCAACTCAGATCGGGAGGCTGGGAGGGACGTGTGGAGTTGGCTGGGGCTAGTGGGTGCCTCAGGGGCACGGCTGCTCCCTCTCCGCACATTCATTAGGCACTGTGTTGGACAAAGTCCACCCCTAAAGGCTCCTGAAGAAACTTAGCAGTCAGGGATCGAGGACAATTTCTTACGCGGATTGGACACTCGTTAAAACAACAGAAAGCAAAGAGCAGGAGAGAAAGGCCCATTCTTGCGGTGTGCTGTGGGCCCCACAAGGATCTGGTATTAGGACTGGTGGCCCTTCGTTTGTTTAGGAAAGCTCTGATGAAGCTTCTACCACCACAAATCTGTGGCTCAGCAAGTGCGACAGATAAAGGGTCTGGAATCGGCAGGCAAAAGTCCATGTAGAAACAGCTCCTGGAAGGGAACAGCTTTGAAAGTCATTGGTCTGCAAGTTCCGCTCCCCTGTGAGGAAGGGATGAGTCTGGGGTTGGCCCCAAGAGCAGCAAAGAAGCTCGGGCCACCTGCTCCCCCAAGACTTAAGCAACGTTTCCTTTTCTTGGTGTGTGCGCAAGGGGCGCTGGAGTGCTTAGGCAGGGGCACTGGACGGCTTCACACCCTCGATCGATATTTCATACGTTGCTTGAAATCTGAACTTCCAGGCCAGCTCCAGGCGTCCTCTGGCGTCACCCTAATGTAGGAGCCAGGACCACCCACAAGCCCGCAGGCTGCACAGCTCTCCAGCCGCAGATCCCGGCGCGGAGCAAGGGCCGACTCTTCCCCGATGTTGCCTGCATGTCTTGGATGCTCTCCAAAGCTGCAGGTGTTTGAGTCCCCCCCACTGGAAGCAGAAGGGAGACTTGCTATTTCCTTGGGAAAAGCTGCTTTATCTCATTACTCTTCAGAACGAAATCATAATCTTGTTGCAATTAATTGTATAAACACCAGGCAAGAATGGGAGTGATAATCAGAAAGCGGCAAATGTTGACGAAATTGGCAGATTCCCTACGAGGCCACAATCCAGAGGATTTGAGGTGCATTAAGCAATAGGCAGAGAGTCCATAAAAGAAAGACAACAAACTTCTCTCATTTACTCTTTTTTTAAAACCAAAAAAAATGTGGCTCCCACTTTTTAAGGCGGGAGATAAATATTCGTGGTCAGGAACGGCTGCAGCAAAAGGCATTGACCTTGGAAACGTTGCTCCTTCTCTGATCCCTGCTCTGCATCCAGTAATGCTGTGGCTCAGTGGCAGAGCATCTGCTTGGCTTGAAGAAGGTCTCAGGTTCAGCCCCCCACATCTCCAGTTGAGGACTGGGGTGAAAAACCTCCACCTGAGACCCTGGAGAGGGGCTGCCAGTCTGAGTGGGCCACACTGACCTTGATGGACCAAGGACTGGGTTCAGCAGGAGGCCGCTTCACGGGTTGATGCCATGAGTCTTGGCAGAATGAGGCCCTCCTTGGGGGAGCTTTGTGGCTGGTTTCTAATGGGCTTCTTGGGTAGCTGTGTGTGGGCCATGGGGAAACCTTTCACTGAGCTTCACAGAGACAGGAAAGTGGGGTGGGGGTAGTTCAAAGCATTGATAGCTGAGGGGGGCTTCAGGGGGCTTAGACTATTCTCCACATTTCATTCACGTGCCTGTGCCCAGTTCTGGTCTTTGACAATTGAAAGCAGTGTCCTGCGCTCTCGGCTTTATTCCCAAAGCAGCTTTCAGGCAATCAAAATATCAAAACAGTTAAAAATGCAAGAGATAAATGCCGTACGATAAAATGCAAGTATAGCATAAAAGACTGCAATTAAATGTCTCTAAAATAGCAGAGGGCCTCCGCAAAATCTCCGGGGGTGGGGCATAGCACAAGCACAGGTACCAGTCAGTGACCAGGTGTGTCGGGAGAAAGGAACCAACTCAGCCCGAGGCTAGGGAGAGATGTTTTTCTTTGCACCTAATGCTCAACAAGCTTGGGGGCAGGTGAATCGCTGTGGGAGGCATTCAGCTGTTGCTAGGCCTGGTCTCCGGTCAGAGCAGGTGACCCTCTTGACATGTGGAACCGCCCATTTCTTTTGCTTCCAGGGAAGACCCACGAATGGCATCATTCCTTTTCTTGCAACCGTCAGCTCTGAATTTCTTCAAATGGAGCAAGAGGCTCCTCTTCAGACTTGGCTACAACAGCTGTGTGGCGCCTGGGCCTAGGGTTGCCAACTTCCAGGCAGGGCCTGGCGTTCTCCCAGAATTACAGCTGGAGGAAATGGCAGCTCCAACGGGCAGAATCTATGGAATTACATTCCTGCTGAGCTCCCTGAACTTCCCAAAGCTCCAGGATTTTGAGGCAACCCCACCCAGGCCCGTCTTCTGGACAGCATGACCCCAGGACTGCTGCTTCTTCCTCCCTCTCTCCCTTTGTCTTCTGTCACATTTGCTTGTCTCTTGATCTCGTCTTTTGATATGAGAGAGAGTCCCAGCATTACGAGAGGCCAATCCAAGACCGAAACATCGTAGCAGAAGAAGGCCCCACGCCCTCCACACACAGATGGGAAAGGGCCGGTGCTGCGCAACGGAGCAAGAAGCACGTTACAATAATTGGGATGCTTTGGGGCTCTCTCTTGTTTCAGAGGGGACTTCGGCAGGGCCACAAGCACCAGCTCAAAAGGCCAAGGTTGGTTCTCTGAAATCAGACCATTTGTTACAAATGCAAGAAGCAGTCAAGAGAAATAAAGGAATTCCATCACGGGGCCTTTCTTTCAGAAAATGGCTGTGCCGGAGCAATATTAGCGCACTGACTGTGTTGGACCAAACACTCTGACAAGACCTAGACGGTTCTTCCTTCACGCAGAATTTATGAGTGTGGAGTCTGACAGGCAGGCCTTTAGCACATTCCTCCCTCGGCCAGGAGGAGGCGGCATTTGTTTATTTTGTCAGGAAATGGATCAGGGACTTTTGGGGGGGGGGAACCCTTTCATCAGAAGGGGAGTCCATTATTTCTGGAACAGAGGCGGAAATGCCTATTAGGGTTGCTTGAACTGTCGTGTGCAATCTTAAAGCAGATGTTGCTGTTTAAAATAGTAAGCCTTGCTTCTAGGCAGTTGACTAATTCCTCACAAGGTCCTGGAGTCTCCTATGCGCTGAAACGAGTCCTTGTTGAGCAAGCATACGGAGCTCTGCTGAAACGTCTTGAGTTCCTGGCTGCCTGTCCTCTGCCTGGAATGAGATCTTCAAGCAGGCAGGACAGGAAGGGGCTCCACCAGGAACCCGAGCAAGGACTTGGGAGGCCGGCGCACCAACTAGGGTGGGGGCTTCTGCAGCAGCTGGGACAGAAGGAGGGCCTTACAGGGATTCTCCCATTGTTATTGCTAGGAATCCAGGCCTAGAAAAGGGAAGGGCAGCTGGCAAGGAAGCCTAGTTGGGCAGAATTCTGGCCCTGCAGCGGAAGCCTCCATGCACAGAGGCAGTCTAGCTCAGGACCAGCTGGGCAGAGGGTGTGACCCTCCCTTCCTGGTCCGTTTGTCAGGGCCCAGAGGCGTCTGGATGGCAGACTGGATGGTGCTTGGTGCAGTCCTGATCCAGCCAGGCGATTCTTGTGTTGGAGGTGATGGGGCAAAAGCCCCGTGGAGATGCACAGAGGAAGGAGGGGAAGAAGGCTGGAGGCAAGAAGGGGCCAGCAGGAGCGAACCCCAGCAAAGACCAGAGCGGCTGCTGCCTGGCCTTTTTGTGCAGCAACCGGGAGGAGTCCTTTGCCGGCTCTCCCTGGGCCTGCGTCCTCGCCTTCTACAGATGACTCATCCAAGCTGTTTCGGATGAGTTGATCTGATCCTCACACCGTGGCTGAGGACATTTAAAATACATAGCAAGTGGGCTGAACCAAACATGCAGCTTTTTCAATTTACTCAAAGGGCTCAGTAGATTTGAAAATGGATGTCAAAATAAAAGGCTGAAAGAAAACATGATTTATATTTCTCCCCCCACCCCCTTAAAAGGAAAGGAGCCGTCATCCTTCAGCCACGGGTGGGAGGGATGCCAGAGGCTCCCAGGCTGAAAGGTGGAGACATGGCTGGGAACGGAGGAGGCACTGGAGGCGGGAAGCCTTGAAACTCACAACGTGCTTTTTTCCTTTAGAAACCCACCAACGTTTAAGCACAGGGCCTGCTGTAGCCCTGTGCTAATGGCATTTATCATGTGAGCAGGGATGGGAGACAGAAGGCAGGTTTAAAGAGCCCAGCGAGCGAGGAGGGCCTTTTCCACAAGGGTGATTTGTCCCGGGCTGAATGCTCTTGGGAAACAGCTGTGCCCCTCCCCATAGCATCACGGGGCACTGGGCACCTACGTGGGTTTTCCTGTCCCTTCTCTGATCTTTTGCAAACCTGCTTTGCTGCAAAGTTTTGGGGGAAATCACAGTAAAGCCTGCATGGTCGCTACGTAAGAAAGTTCAGACTTCCACACACATACATGGCAGCTATTTCTCCTGACTGTCCCCACAGCAGCCATTTCCTCCCCCTGCCAAAACCCCTGCTTCCCAACAGAAACGAACCCAGTATAAATAACCATTTGTGGATATGTACCTTTTCCCTTATATCTCCACAACAAAAGGAGCTAGAGCCAGTATGGACCGAGAGGTAAAAATAGCCTTGGAAAAAGCCCTGACAGATGAGAGAAGGGTGAAAAGAAGGCTTATATCTGCCTCACATGGGGCTGAGGGGGCCTTCAAGGCCATCAGCCCCCCAGGACTTTTTTTGGTGCCCTTAATGTCCAGTCTGCTCTGAGCTAGAAACTTACTTTTTCAAAAATGAAATTGGGAAATTCACAGATGATGATACACAGATGGTTGTAATATTCCATCGACATCATAATATTCAATTACTGATTGTTAAAAAAACGGCAAAGGCCCGGGTAATGTGGGGGCCTGCGCCCTGGGAACTAGGGGGTGCCCCATTGCTGCTGCCCCGTTGTATCAGCAGCTTTAGTGCAGCAAGGAAACTGCACAAGCCCCTCCCTGTGTGGGAAGGACCCAAGGAAGCTCTCGTCCCTTTGCCTCCTGCTCTGTCGCCCCTGCTCAGATAGCCTTTTGGAAAGGCCTCTGTGGTGGAGAAGAGATGTTGAAGAATCAGGAGCCCTGAGTTCAAATCCTGTCTCAGCCACAAATCTCCCTTTAGCCAGTCACAATCCTTCAGTGTGCCATACCATGCTGTGTAGTTGTGAAGATAAAATGGACGTTCCTCTTATGTACGTTACCCTTTCAGGAAACCAAGCTGAAGTCCAGGAGCCCCTCGAAGACTAGCAAACTGATGTATTTCTGATGAAGAGGCCACTTCATCAGATGGATGAAGCGCACAGTCAAAGCAGATACACGAGCTGAAATAAGAGTCTGCTGAAATGAACGTGGCTAGCTTTGAAGGGGCCACGGAGTTCTGCTTCGTTTCACTGGGTGATGCCATTAGAACTGGCGGCCGTCATGGGGTTAGCCTACCCTACAAGGCCAGGGGGCTTCCCACGCTTCTCCAGCTCTGAGATGCCCAGGCTTAAAGCGGGAGGGGGTGGGGGGGACATGATGCCAAAGGAACACCTTCCCGGGCCACTGCCTGTCTCTCGGTTGGGCTGACAACACTTCGCAGCAGCTCCAGAAACTGCACCGCCGGGCCCAAGGGGTGTGTCCCAACAACCGCTTGTAGTAGGTCCAGTGGCTGCCTTGGATGCTACTTTATGGGACCTGAGAGTTGTGCTGTTGTTAGTCTGTGGCGCCTACAATGTGCAAGGCCAGCGACAGACCCTGGGGCACTTGTAATGGAGGCCTCTCCAGAGAAAGTGGGGGGCGAAGCTGGCGTGGGGGCAGACAGGAGCACGTGAAATTGTGGGTACTGGAGGTGGGGGGAGGACTAGGGATTAAGCCAAAGGCTGAGCGGGAAAGAATTCTCTGCAGCCGAGGCATCCCTGCAAGGGGCCGGCCTGGGCACCGCTTGGGAGCCGGGACACTCAGCTGCAAAGGAGGTGGCGGAAGTCAGTAAATGCAGGGCGGAACGGGCTTGGGGGGCAGCACAAGAAGACAAAGGTGGCGTGTTTTTCAATCACAATGACCTCCCCACCCACCCAGCGAGGTAAAGGAGCAGAACATTAGAGCCAGGCTGGTCTCCAGACCCAAAGGGGGCAACAGCAGAACCCCATGGCTTGTCGCTTAAACCACTTCAACGCATCGCCAGTACTCTGCAGCCTTCCCGGATAAGGATATTTCTCTTCCACAGGCCTGGGGGCGGGCCTTGTCTTGCTTACAGGCTGCACCCCCAACTTAAAACAGCTTGTCACCTACAACAATTGATCACACAGCACAAGACAATCAAGGCTGCTACAGACCCAGATGCCAGCTTTGTGCCCACATATGCTCAGGCAATGGACTCAATAACATTCGCTACACCATCCTGGGCTCACCCACTTGTACATCATCCGGTTTAACATAGTTTAAGGTGGGTGGCTGTGCTGGTCGTCAGTGGAACAGCCGGACTGAAGTCCACTCTGGCACTTTTGAGACCAGGAGTCTGCAGAAGGGAGCTCTGACTCTCGAAAGCTGACACCCTGCAAGTCTGGCGGGTCTCTAAGGTGCCCCAGGACTCGAATCCTGCAGCTTAATATATTCCATCATGTGTCACCAATAGGACTTCTACTGTCTACACTGGACAAACCTGTCTGCCTCTGCATGAGAAAAATCAATGAACACAAATTGGACCTAAGAAAGCACAACATCCAGAAACCAACCAGAGAACATTTTAATATCCCTGGACATATCATTACTGACGTGAAATTTAACCTCAAAGAGAATATACAAAATGGAAGTGCTCATTTAGAACTCATTAAAAAATTAAACACGAAATATCACCCTGGCTTAAACAGAGACTTGGATTTCCTTACTCACTACTCCCTCTAATAACGCTGCAATACCAATACTACTACTAATAAAGTGCCATCAAGTTGCAACCATCTAGTAAGTTCTGATCATGGTGGAGGACAAACGCCTCCGACTGCACATGTGCAAGAGCGGCGCATCCCCGCAGCCCCCAGTTGCCCCAGGCCCCCTCCCCATGGAAGTGGCCCGGGAAGGTAGCGGGAAGGAACGCTCCAGTGTTTTGCTCAAGGCCAACAGGGAACAATCCCGGCATGTTCTCTCTGCTGAGCCTGGAGCCTGCGATCCTGGCAGGCAACCCTTGTTTGGCTAGATGACTTTGCACTGTGTTAAAATGAGGAAGGAAGGAAATGAATGTCCTGTCTTGTATCCAATACAAGGAGGGCTGGCAGCTTCCTGCCACACACCTGGAATTGTAATAGCAGAGTCGAGGCACGTGGCTGATGGATGGTCTATGGTCTCGCATGCCTGCGCTTAAATTAGAAACACCAGCAATGGGGTAGGAGGAGGTGGGAGCTGCCTGGAGGCTTTGTTCTGGCTCTTCTTCCCCTTCCTCCGGGAAGGCCAGTTTCTTCCTCCAGGGATCCAGGGCACTTCTCTTTGCATCCTCCTGCACCCACGGGAGCAAAGGGCACATGAGATCTGACGGTGTCTCACACCCTGTCATGGGGAAAGGGAGTGCCGGCTCGCTGCTGGGGAAATGCTGGCCAATTCTGCATCAACCATTCTCACCGAATCAAGTTTCCTGAGAGGAGAGCTGCTCAAGGTCTTCCTTCAAGAGGCTGCGGGGCGGGGGGGGGGGGCAATGCCACTGCAGGAGGAATTATTCTGCAAATTCTCCTGGGCCAAAAGGGCTAGACCCTGGGAGCAGGGATGCCTTCTTGTTGCAACTGTCAGCTGGAGCCACAGGGAAAGGCCGGCTTTTAGGTTGCGTTTTGAAGCTTTCGGGAAGCCCATCTGCCCTGTAAAATCTTCTCTTGGGACAAACTTGCATGGGTCGTAGAGGGCAGAGGTGAGCTATGAGGAGAAGGGGGAAAGATCCGGTGTGAGGGCAGGGGCTGGAAAATATCATCCTGCCGAAGGCAGCACCAGGTGGTTGCCCACCTTGCCTTGCCTGTGGACCACGGGAGGCCAGGTGAGGGACAGCAGCTGTCAGCGCAGTTCTGTACAGAGACCCCACAGCCGGCAAGGAGGGGCGTTTTGTGTGCCATGGCCACAGCCAGGTGAGGGCGGCACTTCGCATCCTGCTGCAGGCACCGAAAGGACCGGGGGGGGGGCAGGGGAGGAGGCGCTCCTCAAGGGCAGCTGAGTCTTTGCAACAGTCGCTAGGCAGGCCCAATGGGCTAATGGGCCTGTCGGAAGCCCAGGGGGCAGATCAAGAGGGCTGGGTGGGGTGGGGTGGGGCTTTGATTTTTGTAGCCGCTGCTCCTGCAGGCTCCTCGACACATTCACCCATAGCTGGGAATCCAGGAGGCTGCCCAGTTTCTTCTTGGAGAGTTTGGATAGTGGCACTCTTATCCCAGCAATCTCCCCCCCCCCCCCGCCGCTGCCGCACACCTCAAGGGCGTCCGTTGATGAGAGCCCTCCCCCTCTTTTCCCAGCAGCTGCACAGCGCGATTGGGAAGAGCCCGGTCATTCCCCAAAGAGCCCCTCTTTTCCATCCATTAGAAGTTCTAACGTGCTGCCTCTGTTGTGGATGCAAATCCATTTCCTTTGCTTGAGATTTCCCCCATAGGGGTGATCCCTCTGGAGCCTGCGCCACTGGGTCCGTCGCCTGCCTCTCTGGCAATCTGGCGGAAGTGCTCTGGCAATGGTGGGATAGGTGTTTGGGGGAGCAACAGTTCCTTGCTGCAGAGGCGGAAGTGGCCATAGCTTGGATGTATTGCATGGAAAGGCCCCCAGTTCAGTCCCTGGCAATGGGTGGCCAATGTAAAGAGCTTCAAGTGGACATGGCACAGACACTGGGACTAACTTTGTCTTGTTCACAGCCTGGAAAGATGGCCACCGGCACTCTCTCTGGCTCAGCATATATAGGTATCTGAGACCCACCTGCCCCGAGGCGGAAAATGCCGCTCCGGCTCCTCCGAAGGAAGTGATGACCAGACCATGTTGTGGGTCAGAGAGGAAGGAGTCCTTTGGCCTGGCCCTTCCTCCTCGCCAAGGGAATAGAGACAGTGGATGAGCCCAGCCCCTTCTCCACCCTTGGATGGGTTTTCTTCTGCTCTCTGCTGATAAAATGCCGCACATTCATCACGCACCAGGACGGTTATGCTGGCCCCGTCCACCAGAGTGATGTCTAATCTCGGCTTTGACTTTAGCCAAGAATGGATCTTCTGTTTCCTCTTATCTCTTGCAAACAATCCAGGATGTCTCTAGTATCTTTGGAGCTTTGTCAAAATACACCTCCTTGCATATAAATGAGGCTGTTGGCGAGACCAAGATTTCTGAGCCCCTAAAACTGTCGATCTTCCACTACTGCATTCAGTCTGAAGCACCCCTTTCCAGTAGGGCTGGATCCAGAGACCAGCTAGGCATGTTTTCCAAAGGACTACCAGCGTGAAGGGAATGCAAACATGGGACTGGCATTCAGTGGTAAAGAAAGGCTTCGCTTGTGCTACAGGATTTCTGCACATGGGCACAATTAGATACCTGGAGTAGAATTCAGTTTGCTAAGAAGCTTGGTTCCCATTCTAAATATCAAGACTTCATAACAGTGTAGAAAAGTTTGGAAGTGTATAAATAGTTCATACTAAAACCTCAGCAACCAGAGAAGCTTCAGACACAGCTCAGAACCTCTGAGATCAAAAGGAGGGACAACTGGGAAGAAAAAGACCTGTTCATGAGCGCAGCAAGGGACAGTGCTGAGCAGAGGGGAGGGGAAAGGCCCTCTGCACATGCGCCAAATGACTGCTCTCCTTTAGGGCCACTTAAGGCCCTGTGGCGCAGAGTGGTAAGCTGCAGTACTGCAGCCCAAGCTCTGCTCACAAGCTGAGTTTGATCCTGGCGGAAGCCAGGTTCAGGTAGCCGGCTCAAGGTTGATTCAGCCTTCCCTCCTTAAACCACCCCGTAACTAAAACCCTGCAAAGAAAACGTTGTGGTGCGACATGCCCCCATGGGTCAATAATGACTCAGTGCTTGCACAGGGGACCTTTACCTTTTTAAAAAAGGCATCTCATGGCTCAAATCCCCTTGGTCCACTTTAAAGCACTTAAAGGGGGAAACAGACCGTTTTAAATGCACTTGGACAGCAGGTTGGCTCAACTGACAGCCAAGGAGGAGGGCTTCCTTGCAGCCTCATTCCGACTTGTGTGCGCCGCACAACCCAGGCGCAATTTCTGCCCACGTCTTGGCCTCGAGAAGAGAATTCAGTAGGAAACCTTTGGTGCCCTCCGGCTCAGAGCAGCCCCACTGCCTTTGTTCTGGACTATTCAGGCAATAAGAAAATCCACACCTGCTCTGTGCAGCCTTCACCAGAAACAAGGAATGCCAGCAGCACACAGTGTGGGGAGAGAGTGGCAATGAAGACGGGGGGGGGGGCAGCGAGGCGGGCCAGTATGAAGCAACTTAGCAAAGGCTTCAGTGCCTAGAGGGCGGCGCAGGAGGAGGAGGCGGTCTAGCAGGGCAGCTGGTCCTGCAGAGGTGGGGGAAACACCCCCTCCCTGCCCACATTTGCTCTTCGGCGCGTCAGACGGACACCAACAACCCTTTTCTGGCTTTGCATTTCGGCAGCTTTTTGCTCTCCTATTGTTGGCAGTACCTCTGTGACTGTCGTCATGATGTGGGAGCGGGTGCCATTGCCAGTCCTAGGGTGGCGCTCTCTCTCTCTCTCTCTCTCTCTCTCTCTCTCTCTCTCTCTCACTCCTGCAGCCTATGAAAGAGGCATCAAGGAGGGAACGGAACGGATTCCTTGTCCCCTTGCTGCAGCAGCACCTGAGCATGCACAGAGAGCTTTCCCCTCACCAGAGGACAAGGAAACCAGTCTCTGTACATCAGAGATTGGGGTGGGGCTCCTAATCCATCGGGAGGCTTTTAGACTGGCGCGAACCCCCCACCCCACCCCCTCTCCACTTGAACGTTGTGCCTCGGTTGCTGATGCTGGGCGACAGGCTCTGCGCGCTTTGCATTCCCCGCAGGGCCCGGCGCTTCCCTGCGAAAGGCGCGGGCAGAAGCGGTGCTGCAGTCACGCGGGCCTGCGCTGCCTCGCCCCCTCGCTTGGGGAAAGCAAAGGAGAATTTCGAAGTACGAAGAACCCGCCCGGAGAGACTCATTGCATGCGACCACAGAGGGGGCGGTTTAATTGAGAGGGCTTTCGAGACCCTCGCACGGGATGTCTCTCAGTCAGTCCACACTGGCCGCCCTGTGTGGCAGGCAGCACCCCGCCCCCTTCCCCCATAGATTTGGCCAGATTAATTATTTTGATAAGCTTGTAAAAAAAGCTTGCAAAGAGCTGGCCCAGATCCCCGTGCCCGCGGGCAATGCGCTGCTTGTCAAACCGAGGCACTGTTCATCTTCCCATTTAAGTCTTTTGTTCAGTGGGTAGAAAGAAATCCACCCCCGCCCCCCGCCACAGCAAGAGTCAAGATACACGGGGACTTGCCTTGATCATTTTTAATTTAATGCCCTGATCATGTTTAATTTAATTTGTATCTCAGCCTCGCACCGCTGGAAAGGGTCTTCTGGGCGACACGCTCAGCCCATCCTCTCCTCGTCGGTTCATTCCGGGGTGGAGGGAGACGGCTTAGAATGGCATCTGCAGGGTGGCACCGCTGCCAGCCAACGGCCAACCTCATGCCTCTAGGAACTCATCCAGCGACGACTCCCTCCTGCTGTTTGCCCCCAGCTTCTAGTGCTCAGCAGAACACTGCCTCTGGACACGGAGGGTCCATGCAGCCACCGTGCACAACAGCTGCGGAAAGGTCTGTCTTCCAAGAAATCCAGAGGAGTTAGCCGTGTTAGTCTGTAGTTGCAAAATAGTAAAAGAGTCAGTAGCATCTTTAAGACTAACAAATGTTATTGTAGCACAAGCTTTCGAGAACCACAGCTCTCTTTGTCAGATGCATCTCTGACAAAGAGCTGTGGTTCTCGAAAGCTTATGCTACACTAGTTAGTCTTAAAGGTGCTACTGGACTCTTTTACTATCTTCCAAGAAAGAGGCTGATGAAACTGGCCCAGGAGAGGTTTAGCAATGTGACAGAACATTATATCAATAACACAATCCAGTTGCGTTTCTAACCTGCCCTTCCTTCGGAATGGCATATCCCTTTCCCAGTTTGTCCTCTCAATAGGCAGAGACAGGAGGTGACTGGTACAAGGAGAACCAGTGAGCTCTGCGGCTGAACGGGGGAGTGGGCCAGCATCTCCCCACTCCTGGTCCAGCACTGAAGCCACTGGTCATTACAGATGTCTGGCTCACATCCTATCCTCCAGTCTTGAGCAGGGAGCCAACTTTTCAACGGACAGTTCCTGTGTCCACCAACCCTTTAGAGTCGGCAGCAGTACAAAACAACCCAAGACGCACATTCTCATGCCAGCCCATTGAATCCCCCGCACCTGCCCTCAACCTTGCTGTGCCAAAGCTCTGCTTAGCAGGCAACTGTATATACAGAGAGTTAAATCAGCTACAAATCATATGAATTATTCCTAAATAAATGCAGTTTTTAAAAATTTTCTACTGTCCAGTGTTCAACTTGCAGCATTGATGACTGCCAGTGTCTTATATGTCTGTCTACATATCTGCCATGAGTATTTTCTGTGTTCTGTATTCTGTACTGATCCTCTGAGAACATGTGAAGTTGCAGATCGGTGGCCTATTTGGCTGGGAGTTGCTTATCTGGCAGGTGCCTACTGTGGTGTCTACTTCTGTTTTCGCAGCCGCTCGAGAATGTGTCCTTGAGCACCGGCTTGAGCCTGGGAACTGAAAATGACTTCATCTCTCCTCCAGTTCTTCTTTGCTCCTATCTCAAACCCCCTCCCCCCCCCTTCCTGGCTCTTTTGCGCCAGAATCCTAACCGTCCATATCCTACAGGCAGGATCATGCCCTATAACTAACCTCTCCAAACCTTTACACGTCACTTCTGCCAATACCCTTGTCTGTGTATGCTGATACTGATGGATCTCCAATAAAGTAACTTTAACTCATACACTGGAGTGTGTGGAGTACTATGGGAATCTACCTGCCAGAACCTGACAGCCAGTCCGCTGCGTGGCTTCTGAGTGCTCCAGTGCCAAACCACACAGACCTGCGGGATGCTTCAGGCCCTGTCGAACACGCCTGATGCAAAATTCATTGCATCTCTGCTCGTAATGAATCTTGTTGTTCCCACAGATTCATTATGGTTTTTCCTATATATTGACGGAATCCCCCCCCCCATTTTCAAGGCCTTTCCGTCCACTGAGCAAGCTCCCCAAGGCCCTGAGGGCAACCTGCCTGGCTTGGCTGACTCTGAGCTCCTTGCCAGCTGGCGAATGGAGATATCCCTCTCTCTTGAGAGGAGGAGTGTTAATTCCTTTCTCTCTGCCTGTTTTCACCATCCAGGGTAGAATCCCGGCCCAGGGATGGGGACCCGTGCCAACACCAGCAGGTAAGGGCACCCCAGTCTCTGGCAAGGGGGTGGACTCTGGCCAAAGTCCATAAAGCTCCCAACCAAGGCACTCGGGGCTGCTTCCAGACAGCTCATGCTGGCAAAATGTTTACTTAAGTGCAGCAGTGGCAAGTTCTGTCTTCTCCACCTGGCTAGATCTTTTACCTGTTTTGTCTATACCAAGCCCATTGTTTTTCCTTTTGCAGAGCACTTTCCCCGTGGAAATTCCACCAGAGCAGCCACGGTGCTCCGTCTCCACCTGCACAAGCCAAACAGCTGTTCTGCGTCTGTGCAGAGATTCCCATCTCTTCTTTTGCACCAAATTTCAGGCAAACTTCCAGCTACTTTTGCCCAGTTTTTATGCAACTTCAGATCACTTTGCGCCGTTCCCTTCCCAGTAAATTACCTCATTTGCTTTCCTGTTTTAAATCAATCTTTTACTGAAAGATTTAAAGCTCGGTGGGGGGGAGAGAGAACGATGGGCCCAATCACCCAGTGAGCTTCCGAACTAAACCCAGCCCCCGCCCAGCCACATCAGCCCACAGTGCCTTCCAGCACTGGGCAGGCAGGGCAAGACCAGCGGAGGGAGGGGAGCGGAGGTGCAGCCTGGGGAGCACAGAGGTTGTCCTCAGCGGAAGGGCCCCTGGGAGCCACTCATTCTGGCAGGATCCTGAGCTGGGGCTCAGCCAGGGACCTCTCCCTTTGGGCTTCTGGCTTGCTCCTTTCAGCCTTTGGGCCCACCGGAGTCCCTCACTGCGCAAAGAACCACCCAGGTCAGCCAGAATATCAGCCCAGAAGCGATGGCTTCCAGGAGTATATTTAACTGTAGATCCATTTGTAATAAAATACCACCCCAAGACTAAAGCAACCGGTCTCTGCCACCACTGCTTAAAGTCGTGATGTCCAACTGAAGTGGTGGGTCCCCCTCTTCCTGGTTGCCAGGAAATGCATGGATGGATGCCCCACGCCCTGTGCCTCTGGACTAGCCTCCGCTGAACCGCTGGTGTGTGCCTTGCTGGCACGGAAAGCAGAAACTGACCTCCTGGCAGCATTTCTGGCTCATCTCCTACCAGACCTGGCGCTCCCCTCTTGTTTGGCCTGAGCTTGTCCGTCTGGCCCCCTCCCTCTCCTAGCCAGAATTTGGTGGCCGGTTCAAGAAGGCAGTCAGGCAGGTGCCTTGTTGTGGCACCTTAAAAAGCAATGGGTGAATGGTAGCAGAAGCGCTAGGGCTGTTCATCTCTTCAGAGCTCAGCTCAAATGATGCCCCCCCAGCTCCTTGCCCAAACGGGCCCCCCTTTCCCAAATCCCACAGGACCTCTTCCTTTGCCCTGGCCTTTGCCCTGGCCTTTGCCGCATGGCACCCCCAGACGGTCTTTCTGCACTGCAGGGCAGCAGCACTTTCCCTGTCATGCTCTGAAGAGAAACAAACGGGCCCTTCCATCCAGCGGCCTTTCAAAAGCCTCCTTTAGGGAAGGGGCTACAATTGGGTCACGGATGCCGATATGGCCGATCCGTGATGTTTGCGTGTGCCGTCCAGTCGCAACCCAGTCCTGGCAGCCCCAGGCAAGAGGGGGGCAGAGGGGGCTTGCCACTGCCTGCCTTGGAAGCCGCCTCTCCAGGTCCTGACCCAGCTTCCGAAACCTGACAAGCGGGGGCCGTAGCCCACATGCTGCCTTCCCACCTTGGCCTTCCCATTGCTAGAGTTTTTAAGAAGCCAGGCAGGCAGGCCATTATTTAGGAGGGAAAGCAGCTCTGGATCCCGCACTCACCCCGCTGTGTTCCAATGAACAATCCCCCCTCTCTGGGACCGAGACCCGGAGAGATCCCCTGCAGCCCGCTTGCAACAAGAGGCGCAGCTGCGCACAGCACGGGTTGGCCAAACTCTGTGTGGTCGCAGTTCCACATCCCCCTGACCCTGACGTAGTTTTGCAACACCTTTTAAACTGCACTTCTTAAAAACAAAATAGGCCAATGTGTGAATATCTAAGTGAACAACCACACATGTGATCCTTTAAACCCCCCCCCCCGAGGCAGTCAGCAGGTCTGATAACAGAATCTGTGCCTCTCAGAAACGGGCTTTCTCTGGTGGGCAGAGAGAGACATCCTCTGCCCCATTCCAGGTTGCATTCCCAGACAGCTGTAGTTCAGGAGGACGAGCTCCCGAAGAGTCCTCCATTTAGATATTCAGTATCTGTTGAATAGCCAGAATCAAATTTCATCAAGGAGATTTTCTAAAGAAATGAGAGCCAGTGTGGTGTAGTGGTTAGCGTGTTGGACTAGGATCTGGGAGACCCGGGTTCGAATCCCAGCTCAGCCACGCACCCACTACATAACCTACTCCACACTACATAACCTACTCCACAGGGTTGTTGTGAGGATAAAATAGAGGAGAGGAGAACAATGGAAGCTGCTTTGCATCCTCAAAGAGGAGAAAGGTGGGGTAGAAATGAAGTAAAAATGAAAAGGAAGGAAGGAGAAAAGAAAGAGAGAAAGAAAGAAGGGAATGAATAAATACATTTGGAAGGATATCCAGGCTTGATCCTCTTGACTTTCTTGGCCCTTCCTCGGGCATAAGCCCCAGAGGCAAAAGGCCTTGGATGGTTTCCCAAGCAAGATGCTTGGACAGAACAAAGATTTCTCCCTTCCAGCCTCTCATTAGGACTTCCAATCAGATAAAATGAAGAGGCGTGCCAAGTAAATTCTGCCAGTCAGAACAATTAAGACTGTATCTTGTTATTCCTTTTGATGAATGCTGGCATCCCCCCCCCCACTCCTGGCGTCTTGACCCTTCCCTGCCCCTCTGCTTTCTGATTCTGTTGAGCTGGTCTTAATTATATTAGAAAGGATAACAAGCTGGCTTTATAGGGGGAGTGATTCGTTCAGAATGGAAATGAAGGACAGGCTGTGTTCAGACTTCCCAAAGGGGCTGGGGGTCCCGGCAGCGGCGGTGGGTGTGCAGTCTGTGGACCTACTCCAGCCCAGCCCACGCGCTGGCTGAGAACTGGTGCCCACACACCACACTGCACAGGTTGCAAAAGAGTTGTGCTTATCTGGCCGCAGAGAGCCCTAGCCCTCTCCTTGTGGAGCAGCCTTGGACGGTTCCTCCCCCTTTCTCTGGCACAGAGATGCTGCTGCCAGGACAGCTGCCACTCAGGTGGGTGGGCAGGCATGGCTGGTGCCTTAGCTGCAACATCAGGTGTCGGCTCACATGTATGAATGAATAATTGCAGATCAGAGATCACAGAGAGACCTGTCATCTCCCTCTTGCATCTCCCCCACCTATCAGTTCACTTTCACACATTCACTGGTGTGCATCACTTTGATCTGTTTGTTCTCTGCCCTGGCTATCTCCTGGCTGAAGCCCTGGTTAAAGAGCAGTTCGAAGGCCTGCTGGGAAGGTCCTGAGTCCAACAGGCCAACAGTTTCTTCCATCTCCTCTCTGTCAAACAGGTGACACACACCTCATTTTTTCCCTTTGTGTTTGCATTTCAGGGTCAAGCCAGAGGAAAGTGTGATGTTTGGAGTCCACCCGAGCAGGTCAAGGGTATAAAGCTGTTTTATTTTAACTGCAGCACACAACACCTCTGCCAGGCACCTGTACGGATCCACCAAGTAACTCTCAATAGGGCCTTATTGATAAGCCGCTAGGATCGCAATCTTACTCCATCTTTGCCAGGAATAAGGGTTACACGTAAACACGGAGCAGAGATAGATTCCAAAGGCGCAGAGGCGACGTCTCAGCTCCCCCCCTCCCCCAAGTCTAACGTCATCAAGCATCAGTGAGAAAGCAGCACAGCGGGACAACAGCAGGGCAGCAGAGATGGGGGTGCTCAAGGTCGTGCCCCCGTCTCTTCCCAGACGAAGGAGAACAGTTTCTGGGGTAGTTCAAAAGAGTGTACAGGTAGCAGCAAGAACAAACACTCCCCCTGCACAGTCTCCCATCGCGGGCCCAAGAAACAAGGCCAGCGGCACCTTCAGCATTTAACCCTAAACATCAAGCATAAGAAGTATCAGACCCCCCCCACCCCCCCCCGGCAGCGCTGAGTAGGAGCGAGACAGGTGATTGCGAGCACCCCCCCCCCCGACAGCGCCCTTGCCGGAGCCTTCCTCAGGAGCAGACCTTGGCTGACTGCCCAACGAAAAGGAGCTGCCACTGGGCGACCGGGTGGCAACCAACAGGAACATAGAAGGGGTTTGCCCGTGGGGGCGTCCTTCCAACGGCAAATGCCAGCCAAGCTGCTGCTTACCCTGCTGAGAGCTCTTTCCCTGCCCCTGTCTGTTTCCCCAGCAGAGCACTTGGTGTGTGTTTGGGGTGAGTGTGGAATTTTGTCAAGACAAGATCATTCTGTGAGTCTCTCTGCACAACACATCTTACACGGGGGGTGGGGTGGGGGGATGCTCAAGTGACTTACTTTCTGTGGGGGCTTATATTCAAACGTACTCTGTCTCCGGAGTGGCGCATGTTTATCCACAATGGGAGAACAAGCGCAAGATCTTTCACTTGAGCGTCCTGTGTAAGAGGTCTTGTATAAAGAGGCTCTTTGTGTGAAAAGTGGTATATAAATATTCAAAATAAATAAATAACGACAGTGGCATTCAGGAAAAGATAATGCCCCCCCCTCATCGATACACATACTCACACACGTGGCTAGCCTATGTGTGACAGCCCCCCCCCCCCCGGGAGCTGCTACTTGGCTCTTGCAACACCCCACCTGGTTGGACTTTGACTCTGCTGCTCCCCTGCGGAAAGGGGGCTCGCCCTGGGTGCGCTTCCCTCTCCGGAGGTGCCTCATTCAAGGGTGTCATTATCAGAGCCATGGTGATCGGATCACTGATCCATCACACTTAATATTCTTATTTATTTATTTACTTGCTTATTTATTTATAGTCTGCCTTTCTCACTGAGATCCAAGGAGGATTACAGCAGTGCGAGTGAAAATACAATATAATCGACAGCGAGGACATTCACTGAGCCAAGGGCAATAATGCACAACAGGAGAAGCAGATACAATAGGGAGCAGTAGCAGAAAAATTTGAAACAGCATAAAGCTGAGCAGCGATGAAATCTATCTGAAACAAAGCATAACTAAATTCCATGGCATGTTTAGCAGCATGGCAACTCGCTAGTAGGTGCATATCTACCTCAGCAGACAGTACTCAGTAGTATAGCGTTTAGTTCCTGTTCCTACTGAGGCATCTCTCTGAGCTATTTCTTGGCAGTCCTGTAATCTGTGTAGCCCAGAAATCAGCAACCCAACATCCTGCTTCAGGCTTTCTCTTGGCGGGCTGACGCATGCAGCACCAACTCAGTTTTCAGCTTCTAAGCGGCCCTGGGAACCCCCCATCAGACCTGGGCCCCCCTGCTCCAAACTCACCTCGGATGGATTTCCATAGCAGCCTGACTAAGGGAAGACCTCTCCTCGCTTGGCGGCATATCCTTTATGTAAAGACCTTAGCAAGGAACCCCTTACCCACCCTTCATAGCACATTAGACTGGGCCAAAGTGACACAAACGTGTGTATCTTTCAGCGGGAGGCCTTGCCAGGCACCACCGACACAACATCAGAGGTCCTTTAATAACAGGGGCCGAGTGCTGGCATACAATTCTAGGCCCGTCTAGTGCTGTTCTGCTTTTATCTTCTTCTGCACACATTTTAAACAACTGCAGCGCTTTTATGTTGTTTCCTATGATCCCTCCGCTTTATTTGAAATCTGAATTGGAAACTATATTTGGGCCTGACTTCAAATCCCAGCTCTGCCTGCATGTTGTCCAGTGTCTAAGCCTCAGTTTCACATCTGTAAAAGGGGGGCCTTTCGAACCCACTTTGTGTGTCATTTAATGACTGCAAAAGCGAAGGGGTGCAATGGGCCTTTAATTTCATCATGATGAGAACGTCCCATTGCATAAAAAACTGTGACTTTAGTTGGGCAAATACATTTTAGCCTCCTTGGGATCTAACTGTACAAATGAATGAAGCTGAAATCAGTTTATCGCTTTCCCCTCTTCAACTGCATTGTAAATCACAAGGGGCTGCTGAGGTGAAGGACCAGTTTTCATTTTATTTTTATCAACCATCATCCCAGAGGAGTTTCAGAAGAAATGGGGCTAAGCAACCTGATCTATCTGTGTATCTATGGATCAGAGCAAGGCACTGTTTCTCTTCCCATGCTTCACTTTCCTGTTGTGCTCTAAGAGCTGGTCCACGTTTTCCAGCCACGAAATCATCTCCAGCAGCGCCCACTGGCTGAGAAACCTGAAAGGAAAAGCGCCCAACTCCCGGCTTCCCAGCAGGCAATGAGCCGGTGAATTAGAACAACTGGTGGGGAGTCCCGCTGGTCCCTCCTCCGTTCTCTACACACACGCTGCCCCTCCACAGTTAATATTGTTTGCCCCCCATGGGGTACACCACTCTATGTGTATTTTCTGCAGCAGCATCCCCCCCTGCTATTTTTTCATTACTGTTACAGTGGGTAACTTTTCAGCTGGTTTCTGTGCAAGTATTCATCCCTCTCTATAGCTATTCTTTTAAATCCATTTTAATTAAATGTAAGGTTATTATAATCAGGATAAAGCTAAGGTTTTGCTCTTCTCTCACAATAAAAGACCTTGGGGGCGGCTGTCGCCCAACGGAACTCATTAGCAGTTGATTAACTAATGCATTACACAACATAGAAATGAGCTTGTGGAACTCATGGCCACAGGAGATGGGGAAGGCCAAAGCCTTCTAAACACAATTAGCCAAATTCATGGCAGGTAGTTGTGTCAGTGACCACTATCATTGCTAAGTAGTTTCAGATGTGTAGCTGTGATGGTCTTTAGTAGAAGAGCAAGATTCAGTTCCAGTAGCACCTTAAGAGACCAACTAGATTTCCAGGGTATAACAACAACAACAGCAACAAAGACAGTGTGCTTATATACCGCTTTTCTAGACACATCAGGGTCCCGCTCAGAGTGGTGAGCAAAGGCAATGTCGTTATTATCCCCATAATACAGTTGGGGAGTTGGGCTGAGAGGAGGGGCTGACCCAAGGCCACCTGCTAAGCTCATGGCAGTCATGGGAGTCAAACCAGCAGAGTGCCATTTTGCAGCCCGACCACTTGACCTCTGTTCTACAGGAGCGGTCAAGAGGCAAAGCTCCCATACTCTGGAAATCTAGTTGGTCTCTAAGGTGCTACTGGACCTGAATCTTGCTCATCATAGCTAAAGTGAACCACTGTGCCCAAATGAAGAGATTCCTGTAGAACTGATTTCAAATGGGTAGCCATGTTATTCCATAGCAGCATAATAAAATAGGGGTCCAACGGCACCTAAAAGACGGACCTAGTTTGTTTCTGCAGAAGTTTTTGTAAGTCACAACTCACAAATACTTTTGCCAGGCTAAATTTCCTTAGCCCTTAAGGTGCCGTAGGACTCCTGGTTCATTGTGTCTATTAATCAGCGTGTTCCTCCTCTCTCCGTCGGCAAGAGAGATGTTGTATGCAAGGCTGCCTTCGTAGAGCTGTTAGAGGCCGTGCCTGTGCCTCTTCCTAGCCCAGAAGGCCCTGCGGATCTTTGCCTGTCTTATTGCAAATGATACCTGGTGGGATCAGAGCCAGAAGCCCCCACGAGGCCCTATCTCTCTCTCCAGGAGGGGCGGGGGTGGGACATGCAGTGTACTGAGGCTCCCACATGACAAATGCCACGTCTTCTCTGCTATTTGCCAAGATAAATCTCAGAGGAGAAGCTGAATCAACGAGACGCCCAAGCAGAGGCACTCGGTGCCCGTGCTGAACAATGACCAGTTCCTAGGCACAGATCGGGGGCAGCTGCTTTGGATGCAAACGTAGGAGGTTTATAGCCCCAGATTTCCTGCTCAGGCTTAGATCCTGCTGAGTTGTTCTACCTGGAAAGGCTTTTTGATTCACTTGAACCAAAAGGGAAGCAGGCTGCTAGCACGTGGCACCACAAAGGGGGCAGAGAAGCTTTTAAAGTAATCCTGGGGGGAAAGCTGACAGGCGCTGGGCAGCCTCCGCTTCGGGACACGCAGTCCCAAGGGACAATGGTGTAAACACTCAGGGTGGCCTTGGTAGGAGCACCATAGAGCTTGGGAGCGAGAGCAGGCTGGCAAAGGAGAGCCCAGTGTGGAGGCCAAGGAAGCCAAGGGTTGTAGGAGAAGAAAACGCACCGCGGAGGTCTGCGTGCCAACGCTCGAAGTCTCCAAGCCAAGACGAGGGAGCTGGAGCGTTTGGGGCTAAGTGACCATTCAGGCCTAGCAGGTGTCCCAGAAGCACAGCGGAATGGGGGCAAAACAAGGGGACGTGGTCACCCCTGGGAATGTGCCCTGCGAGCAGGACAGGGAGGGATGTGCTGGACAGGGGGGGTGTATTATAAATCGAAGAGGACGGAGTCGAATACATTATAAACCTGAGGCGAGCAAACAGAAGTGATACGGGTGGGAATGCTGGGCCCTGCGGGTCACGTGGGCGTGTGCTGTCCTCTACCTGATCAAACGCTTGAGGCTGATCGCAAGATGGAGAAGGGAGGGGACTACAGCAGATAGTGTCGTGATACTGGGAGATTTCAACTACTTGCACATCGACTGGGTAAGCATGTGCCCGAGTCACGCTGCAGGAATGAGATTCCTAGACCCCCTAAATGATTGTGCACTAGAACGGAGGGTCACAGCAGGGCCCACTAGAGGGGCAGTGACCTTGGACTTGGTTCTGCCTGGGGCTCTGGCATGAGATGCGGATGTTGTGGCAGCAACTGGGAGCAGTGAACACAACGCCCTTAAACTCAGCAGTCACGTCCACGGAAAGTTACCCCCAAAGTCCAAAACAGTCACATTTGACGTTTGTGGCAGGGCAGGAGCTTTCATGAGCCACAGCTCACTTCTTCAGATACAAGACAGAGACTTCCCTAGAGGAGACTGGGAAGCTATTTAAAACCACACAAATAGAAGCGCAAATAGAAAGCATTCCCAGGTTTGGAAAGGTGGTGCCAAGTTCCAATGGTTAATGACCCAAGTCAAAGAAGCCATAAAAGCAATTAATTAACACTTCTTTTTAAAAGCGTAAGTTCTTCCCAATGAAGTGAACAGAAGGGACCACAGGTAAGTTAACCACTAGGCATGCAAAAAGGGAATTTGAAGAGTGGGTTGCTAACAGCATCAAGGCAAACAAGAAATGTGTCTTTAAATATATCCAGAGCAGGAAACCAGCCAGAAAGCGGTTGGGCCTTAGAGCGACTAAGGAATAAGAGGGTTGCTAAATGAAGACGGGGGACGCGGCGTCTACGTTCACTGTGGAAAGCACGGGGCACGTACCCAAGCCACAGCCGTGAAGGGAGTCTGAAGAACTGAGTCAAATTGAGGTGATGAGAGAAGAAGTTCTAAACCTATTGAGGAAATCAAAAACCAATTGGTGTCTCCAGGTCCAAGAGTTCTTAGGGCCGTCTGCTCCTTTATGAACACACCTGACCACCCCAGCCATCTTTGGAGGCCCCGCTTCAGGTATCTCTAGGGTTACCAGTCCTCACCTGGCCAGCAGGGGAGGAAGCAAGGGGAAGGGGCCCAGAAGCGCACTCCGCAGGTCTGCCTTGTTGTGCCAGGAATGACATCATTGTCAGCATGAAAAGGAAGCACTCTGGAGCACGTGCACCCATCGCACGCATGCAAGTCCCCCCTGTGCATCCCCCGTACACCCCACAACCTCCTCTCCGCCCCCCAGGTTGGGCTCCAGGGGGCCTGGCAATGCTAGGTGCCCCCACCTTAGGCTAGCCAGTCCCCCTGGCTGGAGGGGGGGAGAGAGAAATGTGGGGGGATGTGGTGGCAGGGGCAAAGCACTCTCCCACGTGCTCTGTAGCGCCCCTCACGCATCCACATCAGTCCAGGAATGACATCGATATGGAAGTAACAGGTTGCGCTGGGGCCAATTAAACAAAAATTGGCCCTCAGTTTAATTTTTGGGGCCCATTTTCACTGAATTGGCCCCTGCACAGCCCGTGACTTCCGCGTCGTTTCAGGAATGACGCTGTTCCTTGCCCAGTGCAGGGCCCCCCACACACACTGCACCCCTGCAGACCAAGTGGAGTGCATGGAGCTTCCCCAACAAGCAGCTGCAAGTCTCTAGCCTCTTCCTTTGTGGAGATATAAGGAGAAAGGCATCTGTCCACAACAAAAGGGGCTACAGACGTACTCTTTTTAAAATAAAAGCTGGGCATTCAGAGAACTTGATAAACATATTGTTATAACATTATACCACGATAATAATATTCAACTGCTGTTTTTTTTTAAAAAAATGAAAAAGCGCCTGTGTCCTGGGGGAGGCTGGGGGTGGCTGGTGCTGGGGGGCCGGGGCGGGGAAACTGTGGGGAAACCAGCCATGCGGGAGCCCCTTTGCTGTGTGCTGGCAGCAACAGAGAAAACCACACAAGCCTGTCCTTGTAGGGGAAATAACCCAATCAATGTATTTAACGTCAGGGTTCAAAGGGACCGCGCAGGTCATCCAGTCCAAACCCCTGCCGACGGACACTGCAACTGTAACATCTCTGACACACAGGTACGCAGTCATCACTTTAAAACCTCCAAAGATGAAGAATCCGCCTCCTCAGGAGGGAGACTGTTCTAGTGCTGAGCCCAGCACACCAGGAGGAAGTGCTTCCTCAACGTGGCGCGACCTTGCGGGTGCAGGGAAGCCATCTGGGAACAGCCCTCCTAGAGCTGCCCCTTCTGCCTTGCATGCCGTTGTGTGAACTGTCTCATCGCCATTCATTCCCCCGAGAAAGCCACCGGCTTGCATACAGTGGCATTGTGTGAAACCGTGGCATCTTTTCGCTGTGGCTGGTTTTCAGAAGCAGGGCTGTTCTTGCAGATGAACACTCCCGTCCTAGCTGGTTTCCTGGAATGCTGTTTCCCCCCCCCACCCTCTCCATAGCCAAAAAGCAAGGCAGGACCGAGCCAGGATTTTGGTGCAAGCACTCCATATAATTTAAAAGTAGTTCAGCAGTGGAATCGGCTGCCCGGGGGTGTGGTGGGTTCCCCCTCATTGGCTACATTCAAGGAGCGGCTGGAGGAATCCTTGTCAGGGATGCTTGAGGCCGTCCCTGCATTGGGCAGGGGGTTGGACTAGATGGTCTTTAAGGACCTTCCCAGCTCTAGCATTCTCTGGTTCTGTTTCACCCCAGCAGCTGAGCCCTGGCTGGAGGGGGAGGGGCGGTATAGGAAGCAGCTGGAGAGGCCAGAAAGAAAGGGGGAGCCACGCCCATGGGCAGCAATTGAAAACTTTTCTACGGCAGGGCCACGCCCAGGTGCTGGGTGTTAAAGGAGAATGCTTGGAGATATTTTGCAATAGAAGGCAACAGTGGGATTGTCTCACTTGAGGAGATGGCCAAGCGAACGCCCGTTTTTGACCTGTTGTGAGGGTTAGTGGCGGTGCAGTGGCTAGATCCTTGGACTAGGGTCTGGGTGACCTGAGTTTGATTCCCTGCTCTGCCCTGGGAGCTCATTGAGTGGCCTTGGGCCAATCACATAGTCTCAGCCTCACCCACCTCACAAGGTTGTTGGGAGGCCAGAATGAAGGAGCGGCAAATGATTTAAGCCACTTTGGGTCCCCACTGGGTCGAAAGGCAGGGTATAAAGAAAGTAAATAAATAAACACATTAAACACAGCTTCTTAACTGCACCTCTTTACCTCTCTGGGTCCTTTTTTGTCACTTTGTTCTAGTTTCATTTGCAAAGAACTGGATTCCCATGAAGAGTGTTGCTTTCCTCGGGCAGAAGGAGCTTCCCCCCGTGACGCCCCCCCAGAGAAGAGAGATGGGGGAGTGTTTCCCTGGGGGGCGGGGGGGGAGGTTCAAATGCAGGTCTATCCTGTACCGCCCCTCCATCAAAGCTGCACAGGGAAGCCCCCTCAGAAAACCTGCCCCACTCCAGCATGTGACAAATTTGGAGGGGGGGGAGGTCAAGTTCCCACCACAGACACAGACCAGGAAAAAGAGCAAAGTCCGGGTCCGATGGTCTGTAAGGTGCTACTGGACCGGGATCTTGCTCTTCAACTGCAGACCAACAGGGCTGCCCATCTGAGACCAAGAAGAAGGTGGCTAATTTACAGCTCCATAATTTTTTTTTGCACCTTGGCAGCCCTGATCAAAGAGATGGGAAGTGGTTATTGTGACTTCAGCAGTTGTAAAAAGCCTGGAAATACCTGAAACAAAGGGGAGGGGTCGCCTCTGGGGAAAGGAGCCAATCTGTGAGCCAGTAACTCTCCGAAAAACAATATTCTATCGCTGCAGACTCTCTCGGGGCCTCTGGTTTGGCTGCTTGGGCTGACCTCCTTCCATGAATGAACTCCAGGAGATCCCAATAGCCTATTAAGCAGGATTGTGTGCAAATGTGGGGGGAGGGGCAGCTATAATGGCATTTGAAGCCGGGCATCACCTGCTGACCACAAATCAGACGTGTGCCTGCATTTGGCAGAGTTGCCTACATGTAGGTCTTTGTGTCTTTCTTCTCCAGAGAAATGTTAAATCTGAATTCCATGTCATTCTGTATTGGAATTTGCCCAGATCTCCTGAAAAGCAAAGTTATTTGCTTTCTACAGTGCTGGGCTGCTGTAAATGGCAGTTAGCGAAATATCTTCAGTTTGGCTTGGGATTTTCGCTTGCCTTTGCTATTTCCAGAGACACCTGAAAGGGAAGGTGGCGAGACTGGAAAAATGGATGGATGCAGTCTGGCAGCATCTGGCAAGTGGGTGGGGGACAACTGCAGGCATAACTGGGGGAGGGGTACGCAACCTGGAACAAAGGGCCTGATCTCCCCAGGAAGGTGGATGTACCACTAAAGGCTGCCCTCACATCACGTTGCGGCAGAAAAAGAGGAGCGGCAGATTTCTGTAGCAGAGGGTGAGGTTCTTTCATGAGCCTTGCAGATAAAGAGTTGTTTATCTAGTACCTTTTTATCCCACCTTTCCTCCTGCGAGCTTAAAGCAAGGTACATCATTCTCCCACTGCCATTATATCTATACAACAACCCTGTGAGGTGGGTTAGGCTGAGAGAGACAGAGACTGAGAGAAAGAGTCAGGTCTCCAGGTAAGTTTCCATGGCAAAGTGAGGATTTGAACTTGAGTCTCCCAGGTACTAGTCTGACACTCTAACCACTAAACCACATTGGTTTAAATTGCAGCCACCCCCCTCAAGAATGTCAAGAGTCTTTCTTATGGTTTCTTTTATACCCACCACCATTGTATCCATCCATGACAGTCACCCCAGCAGCCCCCCTTCGTCTTTGGCCTGCATCACCTTCTAGAACAGAGCCCCCCTGCCCCCTGCCCCCCCGAAGCAACACTTGGTGCCTAGAACCGAAGAGGAGGCCAAAAATAGCAGCCAGGCCGTTGCTCCATCAGCTCAATAAAGCTGGCAAGGCCCCGTGCCCCCCCACACACACACATACACCCTGCCACACAAGATCTTTGAAAAGGAGACTCTGAGGGTGGCATAGGAGGTCTTAAGCACCCACCGTCTCTCCTGGGAGGGAGGCAGAGCACAGCAGCTCCCCTGAGCCTGGCTGCTTGTCCCTTTTGGCCTGGAGGGTTCCCTTGTACTTTTAAAGACGAGGTCTCTTGGTTAAGAAGCTTATCTCATCCCATTAGATGTGATTCAGCCTGTCTGGATTTGCAATTTTGTCTGCCAGCTTCCCGTAGATCTGATTAGGCAAGAGAGCAATCCTGGATGAATCCCAAGTTGGGCTTCGTGGCTGGAGGCAAGTGGTCACCTTCAGTGTGGCGAAGGTGTCAGAGGTCTTGGATGGAGCCAGAACTCTGTGGGAGCCCAGGAGAGGGGTCTGGAACAGGCACACATGCTCTCCCCCCCCCCTTGTGTTTGTAACCAGCCTTGCTCTGCTTGTATATATTCTAAAGTGCAGCTGCCTGTGTGAAGAAGACTTTTGTGAGACCTATAAGTTTGCTTTCTCTACATCTAGAGAAGTTGATCTAATGACTGTGTAGGGCTCAAACTGGCAGCCACCAGGAGGCGCCACCTCCTCACCACCCAGTGAGCTACTGTGATACTCAAGAAAGCGCAGGAGCGTGTGCTACCTGCTGGGATGTTGCTGGGGGAACCCTCACACCCTGGGGATGGGGGGGCGGGGGGGGGGACAGGAAGGAAGGGCTGCACGCTGGAGGTGTGTTGAGAGGCAGGAGGGAGAGGGTGGGTCGTATCTCAGAGGGGAGCTGATTTGGGGCCTTGGGGGGGGGCAGGTCAGCCTCCCCAGAGAGCCAAAAGGTTGGCTGAATTTGTAACGTTTGGATTCCAGAGAACAGACCAGATTTTTGGCTTCTGGTCCCAGCAATAGCAAAGTGCCTTGCTCAGTTTTGACTTCCAGCAAGAAGTTATAGAGTTTTGCTTGGTTTGTTTCATTTTTTAAAAATACAGTCACTACAAAGCAGTTGGGGGGGGGGGTCTTGCACTGAGCGCCTGAAGTCAGAGACTCCCACCTTCTCTGCCTTCGGGTGTTTAGAAGCTTACAGGATGCAGCGGATGGAAAAAGCCTTTAGGGGCAAGGGCTGCTTTGCCCCTCCCACCCAGCCTCTCTTTTCCACTCTAATTCCATGCCCAAGCCCTGCGGGCATCCTGGACTGGCACTCTGTGGCAGCCAGGCCATCACACAGTTCTGCTTTGGGTGAGCAGGCCCTGGGAAGGCCCCCCCCCCCAAGGGCTCTCTTGCTGGCCGGCTTTTCTCACCAACGTGAGTCAGACCAGGCAGGAGCATCTCCATCAGGGCAGGCAGCGGGGCTGGGCCCTGCAGAGCCATTCCACCGTGGGTGGCCCCTTCTCCGGGGCAACGGACTGCGTCTTGCGCAGGGGGAGCTCCTTGCCTGGGACCAAGCACCACCGTGATCGGAACAGATCCCAGGATCCAACCCATAGGGCATCATGTGTCACTACGAAAACACTCCAAAACGAGTTGTGGCTTCCATATTCCCATGTGGATCAAAGGAGCTGTGACTCCTCAGCCCGGTTTCTACTGCCTAACACAGCAAGGTGCACTTGCGGATGGGCCGGGGGCAGAAAATCAAAAAGGTGACAGCAGGCAGGTTTCCTTGTACAAGAGCTTTGGACCAGGAGCAGTCTATCTGGCAACGGAGAACCGGGCATGTCAGCAATGGTGCCCTCCAAGGGGACACTCGACTAGTCTTAACTCTCCCTGATGCTCAGGTGGGAGTTGTGTCAATAGAGCCCAGAGCATGGAGAAATGATGGCGTTCGGCAACAGCAGCCAAAAGGGAGTCAGGGCTGCCTCCTTGCTTCAGGCCAAGATGGGGGGGGGGCAGCAAGGGACTTCCTCAGGTCAGCTGCTCTTCTGGCGACTGCCCCTTCCCTGAGCTGTTATGGACCTCAGGAGTCATCGCTCCCTTCTCCCCCCACCCCACCCCGTTTCCCCCACCGCAGCTCTCTCCTCACCTCAGATTTTGACTACACTGGAGGGAGTGGAGTAGGACTCTCCCTCCCTCCGTCTCCCCCTGGGATGCAGGTGGATTGAAAAAGAGCAAAAGGAAGTCAGGCTTCACTCCTGATGGCGCTGTGCCCCCCAGCCGCCAGGCAGCAGGAGACTGCCGCAAGCCCCAGTCAGTGGGGTCAACTCTTTGTTCCCCCCTGAGACCTGCAGGAGACTCTCTTCTTGCCCGCACAGCCAGCCACAGAGATGGGGACAGCAGTTGCGGTTCCACTTCAGGACTTCAGAGGTGGCGGACCAGGCTGACTCCCCGCCCAGTGCCCCTTTGCTGAGACCTGACCTGCTGCCCTGGAAAGGACTTTGGCCCTCAGATCAGGGCTGGTTTCCTCCTGTAGGCCTAGAGGCCGGAGTCTGGACTCACCCAGCGGGTGTGGCCGTTTTAGTGTCCCTCTGTGTGAGCAGCCCATTTTTCCTTGCCATAGTCATGTGACAGCCACGTCAAAGGGGCCGCATTCGCTCCCCGTCCTGCACCTTTGGCTCTGGGAGTCCTTGAAAGAGGTTCATGAACCTGGAAACCAAAAACCATCTGGATTCGATTGCAAGCGTTCTTCTTTTTCTTGTCTCCTTTCCCCAGTTATTAAGCCCTGCCCTCTGAAAGCCTTGGTCTTGAGCGCTCCATTTAATAGACTCCCAAAGAGTCACGGCATTTGCTCTCGCATAGATGGCACCATAATGGGCAGCAGGGAGGAACTGGAAAATGAACATTAGCTCTCTCTGAGCTGATTGCACGCTCCTGTGTCATGGCGAGGCCCCTTTGGAGATAATTGCATTTGATGCTGTGGAGCTCCATCTCAGATCTCTCCTGGGGGCCAAAGGCTCTCTCAGCGGGTCAGAGGCAGGTTTCCACACAGGGCAGGCCTTACAAGGAAACCCTCCGTGTGTGCATTTGATCTCTGCAGGCAAGAGGCCCAGCCCAGCCCTCCACGGTCCCATCAGAAGGTGCCCCCTCCAAGGCAAAGAGCGCTCTTTGCTCTCTGTCATTTCATGCATGTTACTCCGTGACTCTCTCCCTTTTTTTGCCTCATTATGACGATGGCTTGTGCATGGCCAGGACTCCTGCAGGTGAGGGCCAGCCACTGACATGGCCGATCTGGCCACCTGGAACTATGCTGTCGGACTGGTCACAGTGATCCTTGACTACTTTGATGTGCTGTACACAGGTCTCCTTGCTAAGTTGACTTGGAGACTCGGACTCCAGATGGTGCAGAACTAGAGAACTAAGAAGAGGGTGAATATTATTCCCATTCCACAGTCACTCCACTGGCAACCTATCACTTATGGGGCTCAGTTCAAGGTATTGGTTACCACATGGCCCAACCTCTGTACAGGACTGTCTGCCCCCGTGTTCTGCCACGGCAGCTTCGCTCATCGGAACAGGGCCTTCTGCAGATGCCCCCCTGCACGTGGCCAAAATCAACACCTGCCTGCACACAGGCTTCTTCTGTGGTGCCCCCCGCCCCCCCCCCCCCGCCCCGTTATGGAATGGTCTACCAGAAGAGATCAGGAAAACTCCCCCTCTCCTGGCCTCCCTCAAATGGTGCAAAACAGAATGATTCAAGAGGGCTCCTTACTCAGAGAGGAGGAAGTGCTCTCAAAGAGATGCATCAGTGAAGAGACAGGGACCAGAGACTTTACTGCCATGTGCTACGATGTACTGTCTGCTGCTTTAAGTATGACCCTACTGGGTAGTTCGTTGTTGTTTAGTATGTCAGGCTTAGAATTGCTGATGTTCTGGTTCAGCATTTGTTCCACGCTGTATTGGATTTCAGCTGATGTTATGTCTTTGCAAATTCACATTTCTGTACCCTATGGCATTGCTTATTGAAGTGTCCTTGAAACTGACTGTACTAACCCACACTGTGTAATTCACCTTGAGTCTCAGTGAGAAAGGCGGACTATAAATACCGTAAATACATAAATATGTTTTCCTTTCTACGAGTCAATGGACAAGTACAGGACAAAGTATCCCAGCCGTCTCTGAAACTGCACAAGAAGGAAGCCTAGATCTCCCCTCCTCCATCGCATCCTGTGAGGTATGGCTGGCCCACAGTCCTCCACTGCTGCTTGGATACCCACCCTGAACCCTGACCTCCCCAGCCTGAGGCAGAGGCTCTAGCCACTGCACCACCCCATCCATCGCATCAAGAACTGAGCATCCTCCCCCAGGCCCCCCATAGCCACAGGTCTGAAGACGTCCTCTCGTGCTGCACAGACCACCTCAGACCCTGCGGACCTGCCAGTGCAGATTCCAGTGCTGCTTGCATCAGGTGCTCAGATCAACTGCCAACCACGCTGGAAGGCGACTGTCCCCCTCCAGCTCCGTGCACTCGCTGCCATTGTGAGAGCAGATGTGGGCAACTGAACATGCATGTTAAGACTTCCTGCCTTCTCTTTCAGAGTCAGACATGCGTGCACATTTTGTCCTCCCTGTGTGCCAAACGCTGCTTTGGTCTCGCTATTAATCGCCCACCACCTTTTTGGGTTCCCTAACTACGGATTCTACAGCAGCAGCTCTGGCTAGCAGAACTCTTGAGGAAGAGCAGGAGGAAGTGGGAGAGGAACGGGAATGTTGAGTTCCAGGAGTTCACCAATGGAAATGATGCCAGTTTTGCCTTCCCGAGGAAGCCATGGCACCACACACGCACGCGCACATCCCGTGAGAAGGCTCTGCCCCGTATGAAGGGCGAACAGGAACCTCCTCTTTCGTATCTACAGTCCCACCTCTAGGAACCTGCTTGGTTGCTGCCTGTGCCCTTTTCTACCACCTGCTCTTCTCCACTCCCCAAACACTTCCAGGTTTTCTTCTTGTTGCTTAAAGGGATTTGTGTGAGCACCACCAGGACAGAGAGGAATATTTTCCTTTTAAAAAGCAAAACAGACAGCAGAGGAATGCTTGCTCATATGCAAAGCCGTTGCCTTTCTGCAAACTAGCCATTAGCAATCCAAAGCAATCACCCTTGCATGGGGGGGGGGGAGACGTTAGTCAGTAAAGTTCTCTGTATATAGCACCATAACCAAAACGCTCTCAAAACTACACTCAAAGATAAAATGGAATCAATTGCATGTCATAATCCATAACAACCAATAAAAGCAGTAGCAATAAACAACCCTAAAACAAGGGAAATGTCAGCATATAAAATTACAAATGATTCAGGTTAGCAGCAAAAATGAGACAAATAAACAGATTAAAATGATTCTGTTTAGTGCAAATAAAACCCAGTCAGTTTATATGTGGAAGTGAAAAGAGAGGGAGTTGAATATCCAAAGACTAAAGCTTAGCAAAGAAGGCACAGGGCAGATGATGGTGGGGAAGGAACTGCACAGAAGGGCGGCCGTCCAAGAGGAGGCCCTGCCCCGTATGGCCACCCCCCTCAGTAGAGAGGGGCACACGATCCCTGGGGTCTCTGATGCGGATCTTAATATTTAGGCTGGCTGACTGGGTGGACACTGTCCTGAGCCCCAGGGAAATGCTCGGGATCAAACTGGCAGCCACTGCTGCTCTTCAGAGTCTGGCAAGATAAGTTCCTAGGCAGAGGCATTCATCATCAGCCCTTCTGCTGCATTCTGCACAAACTGACGTTTTCAGGCAGTCTTCAAAAACAGCCCCACGGAGAGTACAACGCAGCATTCAAGACCGGATGTGAGCACAGCACGGACAGCTGTGGCCAATTCTCACTTTTTCCAGGGAGGACATAGCTGGCAAGCCAGTGCAGATCAATGCAAGGGCGTACACGCGACAGACAAGACCTGCAGGGAGGTATCTGCTAGTCCTCCATTCCCCAAGATGTGCACCTCATCCTTCAGAAGGTGTGCAACTCCAGCCCCTCCACCGCCTTTCCCTCTATGGATTGGCAACCATATCACCTCCGTTCACTGGCCATCAGCCAGCCCTGTTCAGAAGGCCCACAGCCTCCCTTGATGGCTGCAGAGGAGAGGAGCTGGTGCCCTCCACTTGCAGCCAAACCCCCAGGCAACACTCCTCGCCGTTTCATTATTTGAGTCCGGCAGCTCCTTAACAACCAGCAAGCTTTCCAGGGTGTACGCTTTCGAGAGTGTCTGATGTTGTGCTTCTACTGTAGATCAACACAGCTACCCACCTAAAACTGGGATTGCTTCAAGGTTCTGATTCTCAGCTACAAAATGCTCAATAGATCCAGAGGAGTTGGCCGTGTTAGTCTGTAGTAGCAAAATAGAAAAGAGTTCAGTAGCACCTTTAAGATGAACCAACTTTATTGTAACATAAGCTTTTGAGAACCACATCTCTCTTCGTCAGACACATCATCAGCTTTCTGATGATGCACCTGATGAAGAGAGCTGTGGTTCTCAAAAGCTTATGCTACAATAAAGTTGGTTAGTCTTAGAAGTGCTACTGGGCTCTTTACTAAAACGCTTAATGGCCTTGGGCCGACATTCCTGCAGAACTCCCTCGCTTGCGATGCTCCTCCACAACAGCTTCACTCACCTGAGCAGGGCCTTCTGCAGGAGCCCCCCTGCAAATGGGCAAGATCAGCAGCTGCCTCTACTTGTGCAATCTCTGTTGTGTCTCCTAGTTGTGCAAAGGCCTGCCTGAGGAGGCTCGAAAGGCTCCCAGTCTCCGGGCTTCTGCAAACTGTGTAAAACTGGGTTACTCCGGAGGGCCTTTTACCAAGGCAACAGGGCTGTATCGTAACGGAGTGGTTCCGGAAGATGCTTTAATCCAGCAAAAGGGGCTGTGAACTCTTTTCCAAATGACCTGCCAACATCTTTTCCACACTGTGACACGGAGAGATCTCCGTCTTTTGGTGCTACACCTCTGAAGATGCCAGCCACAGCTGCTGGTGAAACGTCAGGAACCACAATGCCAAGACTATGGCAATACAGCCCGGAAAACCCACAACAACCATCGTTCTCCGGCCGTGAAAGCCTTCGACAATCTACTAAAGTGCACAATACGTACTACCTGCTGCCATATGTGTTATCCTATTATGTAATTATGGCACTATTATTTAATTATTATTTAATAGGCTGTGTTAATACTTGGCTCTGTTTCATCTTTTTTTCCAGGTTTTTACTCGTTTTGAATTTTTGCAGCCCCAGCTCTCACATTGCTTATTGAATGTCATCCTATTGTGGCTGATGTTGTGTGATCTGCCTTGGTTCTCGGCAAGAAAGATGGAGTATAAATAATGCTGCCCAAGGCCCAGGGCCAGCAGACCATGATGGCTCTCGACTACGTTTTTCAAGGTAGGGACTGAGCCCTCCACACAAACTTGGAAGAGCCTCTATGGCCTATGAAAAGCGATTCCTGTTCCAGCAACAGAAAAGAGCAAGAGTCCAGTAGCACCTATAAGACTAACAAAAGCTTTTGAGAGCCACACGAAGAAGTAAACTATGGCTCACGAAAGCTCTGAAGAAGTGAGCTGTGGCTCGCGAAAGCTCGCACCCTACCACAAACCTCGTTAGTCTTATTGGTGCTACTGGACTCTTGCTCTTTTCTGCTGCTTCAGACAGACTCACGTGGCTACCCATCTCGATCTGTTCCAGCAGCCGTCAGTCACAGAAAACAGTGTTTCTGATCCATGTGGAGAGGCTGCCCAGTGAGACGTTGCCTCCATTTTATCCTCAGTACAACCCTGTGAGGGGGATTTCTATGGGAATTCTAGGGAATGTCGATGACCCCTATTCTAAAAGGCCTGGGTATGAGCATTTGTTGGAGCTGACCTGTCGCACAGAAGGCAAAAGTGTTTTCTTGTCGGCAGAATCCTCCCTCCACTCTGGTTACGGAGGGTTAGAGAGCCCTATTATTGCAAGGCCAGTATCCCTCTTGTTCTGACTTTGTACTCAAGGATATAGCTTGGATAAGCCCCCTCTCAGGAAGACGCCCAAGATTCCTGGGTGGCACTAGACACGCAGCATGTTTCTATTAGAGAAAGAGTTTACTATCTTGTCAATCGGGCCTGTATTGGTGCCATGTCTCCTGAAGAATTGTTTGTATCGAGTTTTGTATAACAATTTTATCTCTTTTCTGAAAACAATTAACTTTGGAAAGTATATAAGATTCTCTGCTATGGCTGAGCTTTATGCATGTGTCAGAACATGGCACTGCATCTGGGTTTTATTGAAAATAAAGCTCATTAATTCTTTATGGATCACAGGTTCTTGGTGTCTTGATTAAACGTGGGTGATGGCTATTGGGAAACATAATCTGAACGCAGAATACCTTTAAGAGATTTTCCATTAACAGTAGGTGAGGCTGAGTGTGTACATGGCCCCAAGGCCCCCAACAAGCTCCCGTGGCAGAGCAGGGATTCAAAGCCAGGTCTCCCAGATCCTAGTACAATACCCTAGCCACTACACCACACTGCCTCTCGTGTTTGAGTAATGGGGGAGGCATAACTGGAACTGGGGAGAAGCAGTTGCTCCCTGCCCCCTATGTACACATGCACCAACTACCTTCTCTCCAGAAGCCAGGTCCTGAAGCTTCCTTTAGCCTGCCAGGGCCCAATCTCGGGGCCTGGGCACCTGCTTGCCTGAGGAAGACCTCTGGTTCTTCCATGTGCACCTCCAGATTAAGGGTCCCTGGAAACAGACCATTGCCTGGGATTTTGAGAGCCTGTGGCCAGTCAGGAGACACTACTGGCTGGTGGGACAAATGGGGGGGGGGGGGCACAGCAGAAGGCTGTGCTGTGTGTGAGATGCTCCACTGGCTGTGCAGCAGCCCCAGTAGAGCCTCCCCAGGAACCCAGAGCCGCAGTCAAGCACCAGCAGAGAGAGGTTTGCCCCAGTGTGGTGACCAAGGCGAAATAACTCCAGGTTTCCAAGGCAGGGGCCAAGGCACACATCCTGCAAAGCCTCAATGCCCACACAGAGCCAGCAGTCAACCTGACCTCAGCATCAGCCCTCAGACTGCAACAGCAAGGCAGCGGCACCTTCCCAATCTGGCTCAGACCTGAGCCCACAATATGACACGTCATGTTTGTTCAGAGTCTGTTGGAAGGGTGGGCTGGCCACAGGAAGGCGCAGCATTGACTGACTATAAGAGCTGGTGATACATACCAGTGAGAAACCCTGGCAGCTTCCACCACAGAAGAGCAGCCTCTTGCTCTCTCTCTCTCTCTCTCACACACACACACACAGGTGCCAAAGACACACACTCTGTCAAGTGACAGGGAAGCCAGCTGGCCTTCTTGCTGTCAGCAATCTGTTTGGCTGAAGCCACGAGTGGGAGAGCCCACCGAACAAACACTCTCTGCACAATGACATGAGTGCCTGTCTTGTGTTGCCACGGGTCGAGCTGTGGCCACTTGAGTCTTTGCTTTCATCCTCCAGAGCTGCAGGTGTTTGAACGGGCATCTGGAGAGCTTGCCTAACAGCGCTTGCAAAGGGCCTGGCCCAGCGGGAGAACGCCTTGGCCAGTGAGCAACGCACGGCCTGCTGGCTGAGTGGAAAAGCAAGATTCCCAGAAGCCCTGAAGTGTGTGTTTGTGTGCGTGCGTGTGTGTGTGTGCTTCCCCTGCCCTCAGGAGTTTATGTAGTGGTTCTGTGGTCAGTCAATATGTCCTATCTGCAAAGCCAGAGTTGTCTAGGGATACCATTCATAAAACATAAGAACAGGCGGGGTGGGGGGGTGGGGTGGGGTGGCAGCTAATGCAATCAACAGACTGGTGTGGTGTAGCTTTCCCTATTCAGGCTACAGACTGGTCCTTGGAATGCTTCCTCACAATAAGTCTCCCTGCTTGTAGAAAGACAGAATGTCAGGGCTCTTCTACTGGTTTTGCATACGCAAGATTTTTTAAAAAATATAGACTGGGGAGCAGTCAAGGAAGCAACCCCTGTGTTGAGAACAGGCTGTCTCTCTTGATTTTTCTGATAAATATGAGCGGAGTCAGGGGCTGGCTAATAAGGGGCGGATGTCGGCTGACTCAGAGACCGGCGCTCCCTCCCTCACTCTCCCGCCTCGTGCCAGCCCCAGTGGCTTCTGCTGCAATTTGCAGGAATCATTTGGACAATCAATTATTTTCTCATTCAGTCTCCTAACAAAGCCCAGGAGATTCAGATAAGAGGACGGAGGATTTCTAGCGAGACCCGCTTAAGGAAGGAGGCGGAGGAAGTGCGGACTTTTAACATCCACGGGACAGGCCCTCGTGCCGAAGAGAAAGAAGGAGCGACGGGACATCTCAGAACGAGCACGACCCCCCCCCCCGACTGTTTGCACGCCTCTGACCATGGGGGGGGGAGTTGCAAAGCTGGTTCCCAACTGGCGGGAACGTTCAATTCCTGGTGGGGGAGGACCAATTAGCATCCTCAAGCGGAACGCCAGGGATCCACCTGCCAGGGATCCGGAAAGACCCAGCCCTGCTCTGAACTGGTTTTGTCCACCGAGGGGGTGTCATCTGTGCTGTTCGCCGTGTTGCGGAAGAGAAACACCGAGAGAAATCCTGGGGCGGAGAGCTGGCTTTGGCTGGCCCTTCCCGATCTCCCTCGAGGAGCCCTGCCAAGCGCGCTTCCCGACCCAAGAACAGCCTCCACGGCTGCTTGCAGGGGAAAACACGCGTCCTTGGCACGAACGGGCGTCGGAGTGGAGCGACCTGGCCGCCGCCGCACGGCCCCAGGGCGCAGGCACAGAGGCGCGGGGGTTGTCACGCTTCTCCTTCGGAAAGGTGCGGCTCCGCAGCGGGCACGAGCCCAAGCCTCTCCCCCCGGAGCTGCGCCGCGGCGGCCTCCTCTCTCCCCGCCGCGAATCAGAGCTCGGCCCCCGTCCCGCCCCGAGCGCTTCCCAGCCGAGGCACCCGGGCGCCGGGAGAGGAGGGCGGGACTCCTGGAGCCCTCCGGGGGGCAGCGCCGGGAGCGCTTCGCAAGGCGGGCACGGAGCTCCCGGCGACGCCGCAGAGAGGGCTGAGCCGCCCAAGCGAGGGGCCGCAGCGGGTCCCGATCCTGCCGGCCCGCGCGGAGTTTTGCCTCCGGGTTGCGCCCTTGCGCGCCAGGGGAGCCCCGCGGCCGAAGCCTGCAGCGCCACCCGCCCGCCGCGGAGCTGTCCAGCGCGGTGGTGCTGAAAGGAGGCGGCCGCCTCTCGCCGCCGCCCTCGCTCCGAAGAGCCCCGGCGGGGCAGCGGGCAAGACAGACCGGAGCTGCCGCGGAAGTGGCCCGACTCCGGCCCGCGCGCGCTTGCTGCTCCGCCGCCCGCCCGCCCGCCAAGTTGGCCCCGGAGGCCGGCCTCGCCCCCGGCTCGCTGGGAGGCCGCCCAGAGGACGGGGCCAGCAACCGCGCGGCGGCTGGGCCCCCCCGGCCCCCCGGCCCCCCTCCCGCGGCGCCCCGAGCGAGCGGAGTCCTACCTGGGAGGCGCCCGGCCGCGTGGCTCTCCCGGAGGAGGAGGAGGAGGAGGAGGAGGAGGCAGCCGAGCAGGGCCAGCCCGCGGGGCCCCGGCATGGTGCTCCCAGCTGCCGCCCTGGCCGCCTCGCCTTGCTGCCTCTCCCAGCCGGGCGCGGCGGCGGCGGCAGCGGCGGCGGCGCTTCCGTGGCGAAGCCGATCTGGAGCCCAGCGAGGAGGAGAGACGGCGGGAAGGAGGCGGCGCGGCGAGCGGAGCCCAGCCGAGGGGAGGGCCGGTGACGCTGCCCGGCAGAAGCCCCGCCCCCGGCCAGGCCCCGCCCCCCCGGGACAGCGCCGGCTCGAACGGGCGCCCGGGAAGCTCCGCTGGCGCCGGAGAAGCCCGGCCAAGAGCGCCCCTGTGCGCGTGCAGAGTGCCGCTGCCCTCGCGAGAGCCTCTCCCGCCTCGCTCTCCGCCCGCCTCTCCCGCGGCCTCCCAGGTCCCGAGGCGGGCTGCCGGAGTCGCTCCCAGCCTTCGGGGCAGAGCCTGCCCCGGGGACCCTGCCTCCCTGCCCCCCGTCCCTCGCCCGTGCATGTTCCGATGGAAACTCAGAGCCCCACAAGCAGGGAGCGAGCCTGAGCCCGCGGCCCTCTGAGCCCGGGCCTTCCGACTCCCCCAGGCAACTCGGGGCGGGTTGGGAAGCAGCGGGGCTGTCCGTGAGAACCCCCGAGGCAGCGGCCTGTGCAGTAAGGGCAGAGCAGGCGCTTCCTTTGCTGGCCCCCAGCTCAGCCTGCCCCCTCCCTCTCTTGCTTTCCTTTTCCCAGTTAGCAGAGAGAGCCTCTCAATGGGACTGGCCATCCCGCTGGGATTTAAAGTGCCCCCCCCCAGCTCTGGACGGGGCTGCTGCACTGCCCTTGAAGGGACAGGTCTGTAGCCTGGGGGGCCCTTGGAGTAGGCCTACTGCTGGGCAAGTGGGCTGCAGCCAGGGGTGCCTTTTAAAACTTCCCCTGGTTAGCCAGCTGCCGCCTTTCTGGCTGCTGGGCCGTGTGCCCTGGTTAAACCTAGAGGAGATTATTGCCATGAACTCTACCTGGGGCTGCCCTTGAGAAATATTTGCAAATGTCAATTGGTGCAGAATGCTGCAGTCAGGGTGTCGAGTGCAGTGGGTGGCAGGGCCATGCCATTCCAGTCTTTGCCCATCTTCACTGGCTCCCAGTCTTTTTACAGACAATCCAAGGAGCTGGTGCGGACCTTTAAAGCCCTCTGTGGTTTGAGACCAACATGTCTGCGAGACACGTACCTGCTCCCTCATGGGCCTACTTGACCACGGCACTCGTCTTCGGAGGCTCTGCTTCGGGTGCCCTGCCTTCCGAGGTGAGGCAGGTGGCCCCCCGGGAGAGGGCCGTCTCAGCCGCGGCGCCCAAACCCTGAAACTCTCCCGGCAAGGGAGGCGGCCTTGTCCCCTCCTGCTTCTTTTCGTCTGGCATCCTTTCAATGACCCCTCCTTCCTGCCCTGCATTTTAATTGCCGTTTCTCTGTGCCTTTACATATGTGCTTTGGTTTTGTTTTTTAAATTATAATCGTTAGCTGCCTTGCTGGCCATAACGGGGCAGAAAGTTGGAACACAAATTTCACAAGTGAGTGAATGAATGAATGAATGAATGAATGAATGAATGAATGAATGAATGAATGAATGAATGAATGAATATACCTTGCATTGCCTCTCTCAGAATGCTGTGCAAGTGGCAATACAGGATACCTTCTCTCGTCCCCTCTCCTGGTCCACAAGGGCAAAATTCAACGGTCCCTCTGCGGAACAGGCTTCCTCGGGAGGTGGTGGGCTCTCCTCCTTTGGAGGTATTGGCCCCGGCAGCGATGATGAGCCTATGACTCAATATGAATGTACACAGATCAGGAGAGAGCCGGAGTGAAGGGGTGAACCTGTGCGAGGCTCTCGCGGCCCTTTCTTACATGCCCAGGGCAATGCTGGTCACCATTTGGGGGTCAGGAAGGGATTTCCCTCCAGCCCAGGCTGGCTGGGGCTTCTGGAGGTTTTTTCCCTTCCTCTGGGCATTGGGCGGGGGGAGGTGGCTGTGGATGTCCTGCACTGTGGACTAGACGGGGGTCCCTTCCAACTGGATGGGACTGTGATCCACTCAGCTCCTGCCTCCCCACCTATGACTGGGGCAGGGGCATGACAGTCGGCACTCTGGTGTGAGTGGAAGGGCTTTCCCTGTGCAGGGACAGTGAGGCCTGTTCTTCCAGTCTTCAGGGGCATCGAGGGGGAAAATATCCCTCAATGCACCTGATGATGCAGTGAACGTGAACCCCCCCCCCCCACACACACACACGTCAGGCTCAGACAATGATCATAATCTCAGCCCTGTTTGTGCTGCTGTCTAATAACCCTGCATTACCTGGTTGGTTGGGTTTTTCCCTCTGTCAAAAAAACCCACCCCAATTGTGCTGATTTTGGTTTCCTCAGCAACAGTCATCACAAAGCGGCATCATGGAGGCTGTTGATGCAAACGATGAGTCAAAGGAGAGGCAGCAGGGCTCTCTTCGGAACTCGGAGCGGGAATTCCCTTGCGCTTGGGTGTCTGCAGAAGTGTCCCGCCTTTATGCTCGGCAATGGATCAGGAGGTGGCGTCCAGCTTTTGCACTTTTTGAGCAAAAGGAAAACGGAGGCTGGGCCCAGGGCTACGCTGGCATCTCACCTGGCAGCTCGTGGGCAGGTGATGTGGATGGTGGAGGGGGGGGGAGCCAGTCCTCCTCTCTCCACCTCTCGTCTCCCCAGGACTTACAGGCAGCATAGGCAGCAGGAGGAAATTATAAGCGGAGCCGTTGTGAGCCACCTCACCCAAAGCTCGGGGCCACAGGGAGTCCTGCAGGCACCAGTTCAGGCTCTTCTCCTTGCAGGGCTCTGCATCCATTGCTTCAGGCAGGAGAAGAGAGACAGCCGGCAAAAGGACAACAACTGTAGACAGAAAACCAATAGCCAGGGCACCAGATATTTCACAGCCCTTCTTCCGGTAGGTGAAGCCAACAGCCCAGCTCGCGTGCCAAGGAACCCTGGCCAGGGGAATTGCAAGCCCTCCATCCCACCTCTGCCTCTGAACCATCTTCCCAGGGGAAATAACAGTTTTTAAACGTTTTTATGGTTCTAATTTGCTTGGCATCTAAGTAGCCGATGAACATCAGTGCCACAGTAACCAAGGGACGGCACACATTTTGGGCAAGTTTGAAAGAGAGAATAGCCAAATAACTGATTTTTTTTTAAAAAAAACTTTTTTAGATGGGGTTGGGGGGAGAAACCCCAACAGAGGGAGGCTTCGAGGCGCCTGTCCTGAGCGTTCCCTTGACATACAAACCCAATCAAACTCTCGCTGGTTCTTTTTCTGCAGAAAAGCTGCTGGGCTCTGTTACTTTGTACCTCATGCTTTGCCTGTCATTGGTAACAATGCATATGTACCATCCTGAATATTGTATTCAGGCCAGTGGACTATAATGAACTAATTCTTCAGTAAAAACCCTTTGGAAACAATGGACTGTTGTCTGATTGCAGAAGGTAGTCTGGAGTAGGGACATTATCTAGCCACAGCTCTGACACTCTTCCAGGCAGGCATCTCGGCAGTGTCCTGGGGCTATGACACTTGCGGGACTCATGGGCACATGAAACTGCCTTGTGATGAGTCAGACCCTTGGTTCAACGAGGACAGACTGGCAGTGGCTCTCTGGGCGAGTAGAATATCCTCAAGGCAGATGGGCTGTAGGATTTCCAGGACCTGCTGCGCCTTTGAGATTCACGGAGGGAGGGGCTCATCGTGTGCCTGGCCCAGTGTGTGGACAGCCGCGGATGGTCTTCAACACAGATTGAATGGACGATCTTTCCAAGCAAGGAGAAGCAGAGTTTAAATCAAGCTATTACAGCTAAGTAAGTGGAACAGTCATATCTGGGGGCAACATACCTCCAATTACCAGCTGCTGGGGATGTGCAATCTGGGAGGGGCTATTGGTTTCAAACGTTTTGTCCAAGGTCAGCCTTTCTCCCAGACCTACCTAGGCCACTGCAGGTGGGCGTGGTCCCAGCCTCGACCTTGGGGCTGCCAACCACACCGCTCCTCCACATCACCACGTGGCCCCTTTAAGGAGCTGCTGGCAGCTGGGCCAGGCCAGCTGGACTCTCAGGCACAGGGGAGGCCAGGGCAGGAGGGCAGGGCAAGCTGTTGGGGGAGGGGTGATTAAATCTGGCCCATATAAGGGCCCAAACAGTCAAGGAGGAGACTCCAGTTATTCTCCAGACTTCAGAGAAGAGGCGGGGGGGGGACCCAGGTGGAGTCCGGCCCCTCCGCACTCTGCACCTGAGGCCTCTGCTGGCCCCAGGGTCTCAGCTGGAACCATGGAGATGGGCAGGGTGGACTCAGCAGTCACAGAGCCCCTACATCCACACACACTGCCCAGTTATACACTTCAAGATTTGAGAGCGGTGTGGTGTAGCGGTCAGAGTGTCAGGCTCAGACCTGCGGCTATCAGGTTCAGTTCCCCGCTCTGTGACGGAAGCTCGCTGGGTGCCTTGGTCCACAGCACTCTCCCTGCTCAGCAGCCCAGTCGAGTGGCAGTGCCGCGTGTGTGTGTGTGTGTGTGCCGGTTCTGATGGAGATTTGAAACCCGACTTCCTTAAGCAGATTGGAGGCTGAATCGCCCGCCCCCACGAGATCTTGCTTTGCTCTCCAAGGTCTCCCAGCCCAGATACCCGTGACCCGGGGCCTTGTGCCTGCAATGCGCACACTCCTGTCGTCGAAACGTGCGCTCTCTCACTCGGGGCGGGGGAGGGGAGGGGTGGCCCATGCTTCCTTCCAAGTAGTTGCCTCCAAGGAAACCTGCTTGACCCCTTGAGAGGCCCCCACTGCGGCAGAGCCAGACCTCTTTGCCTACCCTGGGCTGTTGCCAGCCCTGTTGTACTTCTGGCTACATTGGAACAACCGGGTTGAATGTCAGGGAGTCCCAAGGGGCTCCCCCTGCCCCTCTGCTGCACTGTCCACCCGGCCCTCAGCTGGATTGCAACCAGGTCCCCAAGTGTCCCCCTGCTTGCCTCCTTCTGCCGTGGGGTGGCCGGCTTTCACCAGCCCAGCCGAGAATAGAACCCTCCAACCCACCCCTTTCTTTTGGCCTCGGAGCTCCTGGTTCCACCCCGCACACGCACGCGCGCGCGCGCGCACTCGTCTCTGGTCTTCTTCTTTCCCTTCCTTCTCCGGTGACACCTCTTATTTCCCCCCACGGGGAATCTGCAGTCTGGAGCTTCGGTTTTTAGGGCTCCGCTCCGTCGCCGCGTGTCTTTCAAGGCTTGATGGCTTTATCGATTCAAGAGTAAAACGCCTGACAAGAAATCAAATCTGGTGTTTGTACGTTTTTGACAGAACTGTTTATAGATTTCATACCCACTGGAAGGGTCTCTGGGCCCCCCTTCTCCTCCTGGCTGCGTGCATTTGGGGGAGGGGAGAACACCCCCTCCCTCCCTCCCTCCCTCCCTCAAAGCGTCTGAAATACCCTCATGACAGAATCTTCCGTTCGTAACTTGCACTGGCTCCGGGCCTGGCCCTTAGAGCTCCTTTGCTGCATCCCAGCGCGCACACACAGGGCGCCGCCTTACGCAGCACGGCCTCAGCCCCTCAGCCGCTCAGGGCTTCCCGTGCCTGCTCAGCCTGGCAGGGGCCCTCAGGGGTCGCGGAGGGAGGTCTTTCTCATCACCTGCTGCCTGGTCCTTTTTTAAGAACGGGAGGCGCCAGCAGCAGAACCCGGGCCCTTCGGGAGGCGAAGCAGAGGCTCTTCGGCTGAGCCGCCCCAGTGACTTCTGCTTCCCGTCCTGATCATATTAAGGCCCCTGCTTCACTTTCTCTGGCAAGGCGTGTGCTGGAACGCACCTCTTGGTGGGGCAATAGGGGCTTCCAAAGGGCCTGGAATTGAAGCCCCGAGAAGAGCCGGGGGCGCTTTCCTTCCTGGCCTTCCGGTGACCCATTAAGACCGCTTGTTCTGGGGGAGCCGCTTCAGTGGTCAGGCGTCTGCTCTGCATGCAGAGGTCCCCGCTCCAGTCCCCGAAAGGACGAGGCAGGGGCTGAGGGGAAAGCCCCCTCCCATTCTTGAGACCTGGGGTGGGTGGCACGGCCGGTCGGAGGGCTCCAGGCTGACCCGGAGCAGCAGCCAACAGTCTGACTCGGAGAAGGTGGCTCCTGCCTTGGCCTGTGCTTTGACCTCCACTTCTGCTGATCGACTTTTATGGTTAATCCCCGACTGAAACTAATTCCGAGCATGGGTGCCTGGAACAAACGCCGGTTCTGCCCCGTCCATTTCCCTCTTCTCCCTAGTGGTTGGAGCTCAGACTGGAAGCTCTGAGGGGCAGAGCCTTTCTGCATTGTCCTTTGCAGTGGGCTGTGGGCCCTGGCAGCGCTCGAAGAAGGGTGATGGGATGCCAGGGCCTGCTTCACCTGTTGCCTGACCTCATTTTCCCCATCACTGTTGTGGGTATGTTAAGCCAAGGAACGTGCCCTCCTGGCTCCCCCTCACCCCAGGGTGGCATTCTCCAGGAGACAGGTGGCGTGGCGCTGCAGCCAGATGCCAACCCCAGATGTCTGCGCAAGGCTAGAGGAGCATCGGCCCTGCAGTCAGAGGCCAGGGTGGAACAGAGGATGGACCACGGGGACCCCACATTCAAACCCACAGCCTGCCAGGGAGGAGTGCGAGCTCCTTGGAGCCTTTCCTTTTATGCTCATTACATTTTCCCCAATGGTTTCCATTCTCTACTTTTGCAGTTAGCTTTGTATATTTGTTTGCACTGTGCGTGTAGTGTTGTAGGTTCTCATAAATAATATTAAAATGTACATGGAATGTAAGAATATAAGAATATAAGAAGCGCCCTGCTGGATTGGACCCGTGGTCCATCCAGTCCAGCAACTCGTCTTGCACAGTGGCCAACCGGTTACGCTAGCGGGCCAAGAACAGGGCATAGCAGCCAAGTCCTTTCTCTCATGCTGCCTCCTGGCGCTGGGATTCAGAGGTTGTCTGCCTCTCGGTATGAAGGCTCCCTTCAGCCACTGGTAGGCCGATCCTCCACGAGCCTCTCCCCTTCAACTGGCACAAGGCGGGGGTGAGCCTGCAATGGGGGTGCCAGGAAGAGAACGCCCAAACCCTTCCTGCTCACTGAGTTGCCTGGGGTTACCCACTCATACGACGTCAGCAGGGGCATGATATAGGCAACAGAGACCACGAGCCAAAGGATTTTGTCCACAGACAATGGCTAGAAGTACACAATAGACAAACGAGACGCATGGGGAAAGCTACTTTATATCGACTTGAAAGCCAAGGGGGCCTCCGCAGCCAGAGACTGGGCCAATGGGGCTCTGGGGAGGAGCCTCTTGGCATTCAGGTGCCTTAAGAAAGGGGCTGCCCTCTCCCCACTGCCCACCAGCGGCTGTGCTCTGGCCATGAGAGTTTTCACCTGCAGTTGCTGGGAGCTGCCTTCCCACCCCCAGCCCCCCACCCCGGCTTTCTTTCACCCCGAGGGCTGTTCCAGACACCTGCCTGTTCTGGGCCATTAAAAGGGGACAGAGAAAGAGGCAGGGCAGCCCTGGAAGAGCAGATCCAGGAGGCGGAGCCATCCAGCCGGGCTTCTATTTCCAGCACCCCCCCCAGGAAGCTTCCAAAGGGAAGGGCAGCCTCTGCCGCCTGAGGAACAGGGCTGCAAACATGGAGGTTCCAGGATATGATCGTAGTGGTGGCTAAGAACAAACGACAGACCCAGAGTTTGACACTGAGAGATCTCTGTCTTTCAGTGCCACACCTCTGAAGATGCCAGTCACAGCTGCTGGCAAAACATCAGGAACTACAATGCCAAGACCACAGCGATACAGCCCGGAAAATCCACAACAACCATCAGACCCAGAGCTAGTTATGCTTCATGGGAAAATACTCCCTTTTATACTAGAGGGTGAAGCCAAATTCTGTTCTGGGGAGGGTGGGAGGGAATGCCTGCTTAGTCTCCATTCATACTTTTACGCATTTCTATGTGCCTCCCCTCTCTCCCTCTCCCTCCGCCCCTGAGCCCCATATCCAGTTTTACAGGGCCAAGGCAGAACAGTGCCGTAGTGTGCTGGGTGCAGAGGCATTCTCCCCCCAGCCCTTTAAGGAAAGGACAGCAAAAGCGAATCCAGGCTCTGGGCTCCTCATGCCAAGGCAGAGTCAGGACCCTCAGCGATTCTGGATATTTGAAATGGCTGAGTGGCTGGGCTGGAGCCTGAAGAGACCCCTGCAGTCCTGCCCAGCCCATGTCCAGTCCCTAGTTTCCATTCCATCTAATCTTTTTAAAAACTCCTCGGCATCGTTCTTCGGCTTCTTAAAATGGATTTCCCAGCAGCCAAGCACTTGGGCTGGGGAAAGAAGTCCAGCTTCCTTGCATAAATCCAGAGCAGAACTGGCACTGAGAGCCAAGGTCTGGCGCAGCATGGCAGAGGGGGAGGATGTGATTGGCACTCGGGGGGGGGGCGAGCAGCAAGTGGTGGGCATTGGGGTGGAAAAGCACAGAAGCCTCTTGACAAAGGGAGATGTCTTTTGCTGCCCACCAAATGTGGATCTTTGACTGCCTCGTTGGCTGTTTAGTATGCGCCATTAACCCATCGCCTGCCCTTAGCAGAGAAATATTGGGAAGGGTTCAGAGACTCCTGGTAAATATTTGCAGAGGAAAAAGAGTTTGGGGGGGGCTGTTCCTTCTCCTGCTTCCACTTAGCCCATTCACTGGCCTCGATAGCACCCAAGTGGAGGAAGCAGAGGTGTCCAGGGGATTCCTGGGACGCCCAGCCTGCCTTCCCTGGTAGCTGCTGGTTTGGCCTCTGTTGGCCAGGATTCAGCCCGCTCTCCCTGTTCCAGGTCATCGTTGTGACACCCAAATCCTTTTCCAGCCCACCCACATCTCCCTTTGCCCCCCAAGGCCACAGGCAGGGGGTCTCCAAGGCTGAGCAGAGGACTACCAGTCTCTACTAGTTCTCAGCCTTGTCAGGGGAAACAAAGATGGCTGCGGCCTCCCGGCAAAGGGCCCCCCTCATTGATTCAAGTATCTCAAGCAGCAACTCCTTCCCACTGCAGAGTTGCCCTTTGAGGGAGCATCGCAGGGCTTCCTTGCTCCGTCTTTGGGATTCAGAGTCCACAAGGCGAGGGGGGGGCTCACTGTAGCAGAAGCTCCCAGCCCACTCCCTCCCTCGGGGCCTTAGCACTTCCTGCTTGCCTGATACAGGCAGCTAGGGTTGCCAACTCTGTGATGGAATGTTCCTGGGGATTTGGGGGCAGAGCTTGGGAAAGAGGAGGCTTGGGGCACAGAGGGACATCAGCAGAGTGTAACGCCAGACTGTCCCTCCTCCAAAGCAGCCATTTTTTCCAGGGAAACTGATTTCTGTCACCTAGAGAGCAACTGTTATTCCTTGAGATCTCTGCAGGTTGGCAACTCTACAGGCAGGCAGTGCTTTCTCTGTCACCAGCATTTGGCTTCCGCACCTTTGTTCGTAGTTTTCCTGGCCCTCCCCTTCTGTCCTTCTCCCCTCTCAGTTCTCAGCCTGCTACACTCAGCAGTTACTCTCTTAGGGGTGTGAGTGAAGCTGAACTCCCAGCCAAATAGACACTAATTGCCACTGAAAGCATCCGCTTTCCATGACGTCACACCAGCTCAGCCAATTTGAGTTGGGTTTTCTGCCACAAGAACAATACGCAGCGGAGGCCAGATGAACCGAATGCTTAGGGCAGTCACTGGATAAAAGAAACCTTAACCAAATAATCACATGAGTTCTAGTTGATTAAACTGTATACACATGAACAAAAATAATAAATAAAAATAAATAAATAAAGCAAACTTTGTTTTTAGCTTGTGGGTATGCCAGCCACTTTCTTACACACAGGACATTCGGAAAGCTAGGGAGGTGGTGAGCTCCCCCTCACTGGCAGTTTTCAAGAAGAGGCTGGATGAATACGTGTCAGAGATGCTTTAGGCTGATCCTGCACTGGGCAGGGGGTTGGACTAGATGGTCTGTATGTCCCCTTCCAACTCTATGATTCTATGATTCTATGACAGAATGCCTCTTTGAAGACAGTGCTGTTTCCCAACCTCACTTCGTATTTATATCATTTTAAAAAGTTTTAATCTGTGGATTGATTAATGAGAGCACAATTCCAGCCAATTTAAATACTTTTGATTGATTGATTGATTCCCCCTCTGCAGTGGCAGCCCTGCTTTGACTGATTTTTACTGTTGTGGTCTCGGCAGAGCCTGGGCTCTGGGGAGAGGGGATACATTTGCACAAATAGTTACCAGCTTACAATCTTCAGGGGTTACAGCACCACTTTTCAGCCTGCACGTTCCAGAGGTTGCTTCTTATTGTCTTGAAAGCTTTCCGAATGTGTTCCTGCCTGCTCGAGTGCCAGTCCTACCCACCAAGGCAGGACTATTTAAACTAGCTGGTTCAGTCCCAGGATTCTTTGCAGTCCTGCTTCTTCCCAAGCAGTGCAGTCCTAGTTTTAAAAACAAGATTCTGTGACCCTTTCCAAAGCAAGACTTCCCCATCTCGCTTCCCGAAGAAAGATCTCAGCAACCGAGGCACAATCTACATTTTGGCCATCTGAGAATGCGAGAAGATTAAGTTAACCCTCAAAATAACACAGCAGTGTTAGGAAAAATTTGCCCTCTATATGTTGTTCTTCTTTAGCAAGGAGAAGGACCTGTCCTGTCCCACTTGTGATGGGGCCTCCAATTCCTTTCTCCTGTGCAACTCATTAAAACACAAACTAGCAGCACACTTCTCACAATCCAGTGACAAGCAAATACACATAGATGAAAAATTCAAATTCTTGAATTTGAGAGCCAGTTTTTGGTGCAGTGGTTAAGAGTGCGGGACTCTAATCTGGAGAACCGGGTTTGATTCCCCCCTCCTCCACTTGAAGCCAGCTGGGTGACCTTGAGTCAGTCACAGCTCTGTCAGAGCTCTCTCAGCCTCACCTACCTCACAGGGTGTTTTATTGTGGGGATAATAGTAACATACTTTGTAAACCGCTCTGAGTGGGTGTTAAGTCATTCTGAAGGGCGGTATGTAAATAGAATGTTGTTGTTGTTGTTGTTGTTGTTATTGGTGAACTTGAAGCCTCAAGCCACCTGTCAGGGGCTCGCCCGGCTCTCATGCTCTTCCCAGAGAGAACAAAACTCAACAATCCGGAGTTTGCCGTGTTAGTCTGTAGTCCAGCAGCACCTTTAAGATAAAATAGTAGAGTCCAGTAGCACCTTTAAGATTAACCAACTTTATTGTAGCATAAGCTTTGGAGAACCACAGCTCTCTTCGTCAGGTGCACCTGACAAAGAGAACTGTAAAACTCAACAAGGTGCTTTTGCATTTCAGACCCGCTGTCAGAAAACGGCTACAGCCTCCGGCTCCTGCTTCGCTGGCCCAACGGCAGCAATATTTCTACCTGCTGGGGATCTTCTAGTGGAAGAATTGGCACATTGACTTTATTACGCAGGAACAAAAGGCCGAGATGGAACTCTCTTCAGTGGAGTCTGGGGCTGAGAGCAAGCAGAAGTTCACAGCAGTGTGCGGGGAGGGGGACAATGGTGGCAAACACCCCTCCCCTTTGAGGTGATCAGCTCAAGGCAGGAAAAGGGCTGATGTTCTGTCCTTCCAGGCGATGCAGTAGCCCTCACGGGGAAGGAGATTTCATACCCTCTCTTTGATTGTGCACCCCCCCCACACACACACACACCCTCAATTTAGCACCCAGAAGCCCAGCCATCCTGCAAGTCAGGCACTAATTATAATGCTCCTCTGCATGTATCATACAACCTGCGTGCCTGCAGAATCTGTGCCCCCAAGACCGGTCCTGTAGCAAAGTCTTCAGCCCCTGGCTTCAGGTGCACAGGGCCAGTGGACTGACTAGTCCTGCAGTTTCCTGTCCAGTCCGGGATGGCGCCTGGCCCTCCTCTACTGTCATCCCGGGGCTCCAAGTGCCCTTTCTGCGTTCCCAGCTGAGGTCTTCCAGACCTACAAGCCGTCGCCAATGTGCCCCCCCCCCCAGCCCAATGAGACTGGTGCTGCGGCATTTCCCCACCTTCAGGCTGGCTGAGCTCTTTCCAGACCCAACGCTGCTCTTTGTGCGGTCTTTTTAAAAAGCAGCTCTGGCAGCGCTCCGGTCATTCCGCCGCAGAGGAGGGCAGTCAGAACTGGGACAGACTGTTTCCCGGGGCCTGGATCCGAACAGGAATTGCCCTGAGGCTCTGCTGGGGTCTGTTCCTATTATCATGAGTTGTAAATCTCCCTGTTTAATGAGACAGGTTGTCGCTGTGCCCATTTGAGGCTCATAAATATGAAGGAGATTTTCCGTGAACAAGAAACTGATGGAGGCGGCGAAGGAACTGCCTTCGCTACTGCAAGTGACAAGCATTTGTATCAGCTACTGCAGGGAGGGGTTTTTTAAAACCCTAAATAAATAGAGAGGTCCTTATTTCAAATTTGTTCCATCACCTCAAGGGGAAAAAACCCTTCTGGGCCTTGCAAAAACCTCTCCGTCTTCTTCCACATCTTAATGAATGATGCTTCTCTGGCATCAGCCTAGCCAAGGATGGGAGGGGGAGGCACAGGGGCGTGGCCGTCTCTGATACCGGGGGGGGGGGGCTGCTTCCAACATCGCCTTGCCTCTAGGGCTGCAGAACAAAGAGGACCACTCTGAAACCACAGTTCCCATGGCAACCCCATCACGACAAGTACTGGCAATTAAAAAGACATGGACCTGTCCTGGAAAGGCGAAGAAAACAAGCCACCTTGATTGTTCTAATCTAGGGCAGTTTCTTGTAACGAGGCCCGTCCCGAGTAAACCTCCCATCAGGAGGACTCAAGTGCTGAAGAACAAAGAAGGGACCTTGGAAAGGACCCCCAAGTCGGGGAGGGGCAGCCCCAGATCAGTGCTGAGCAAGGGGACCCAGTACACAGCTCCACACACTCACATTTCTTTGGGCTGCACAACTGGGAAGGGGGGAAGGCACAGGTGGCCACGTGGAGTCGCCTTGTACTGAGCCGGGCCATTGATCCGCCGAGGTCCGTGTTGTGCAGTCTTCTCTGGGCTCTCCAGGGTCTCCAGCAGAGCTCGTTCACGTGGAGCCTGGGACCCTCTGCGTACCACTGAGCCACGCCCCCTCCCCTGACCCGGAATTTTCCTTGTGCTGGGCACGGCTGCGATGGGCTTCCGCACAGAACGCTGCTCTGTGGTTCCTCCGCCCGGTTCTTCCCAGCTCCTGCTTTCCCTTCTGCACCAACAGAGGGTGTTTTTTTTAAAGTTAGCAATTGATCCCTCATTTCACTGTTTTAACAACGTGTCTATCAGGGACTCGGAATTCTTTTCTCTCATGTTTTTTTTAAAAAAGTAAGTAAGTCACTGAGTGGCTTTTCTTCCCGGCTTCAGCACGGCAAAAGCTCCGTGTCTTCCCAGGGCTTGATCCAGCCTGCTCTTCACCAGGACGGATGTCTGATCAGGTCAGCAAAGAGCAACATTCTGCCTGTTTCTGACCTGGGGAGGAACGGAAACCAAGCTTTTGGGGAAGGAGTTGTCATAAGCTGGGTAGGAAAGTAAAATCTTCCTTCTGTGCCCCCCCCCCTCCACCCCCATTCTGGTAATCTGTATTCAGAATCTCTCTTCCTCTGAGCGGGGAGGCTTCCTTCAGCCGTCGGGGCAAATTCCATGGCGAGATGTCTCCTCCATGAATTTTTAAAACCATTTCAGCAAGTGACAATTGCTACATTTGCAGCCGTGAAGTCCATAAGTTACCACATTTATAATTAAAATTAAATTATTATAAATTTCTAGAGCAGAAAGCAATGAGAGGTATATAAAGTCCCAGGAACTGACAATTAGATGTTGTGACAGTTTTGCAAAGTTCTTTGCTAAGAAAACCTCTCAGACATGCTCTGATCTGGGTGTTGATTCTAATGCACCGGAGACTCTAGAAACGTCCATCCTAACGCCCAGCCCCTTTATAGATTGCCTTGATCTGCTTACTGTGATGAATGCTGATGGGATCCTGGGATCTGTGAAGGCCACAATTTGCCCTTCAAATCCTTGCCCACCCCGGTTACTGAACCCGTGCCAGGAGCACATCCGTGAGTCCCCAGCGTCCATCCTAAACCAGTCACTGACTCTGGGCGCCTTTCTTTGGGCCCTGAAACAGAAGTCGTGTTCACTGCTTTGAAAACCATCCTTAGAGAGGAATGACGGGGCCAGTGGCCACCCAGTCCCTGATTTGCCCCTCCTGGGCAAAATGACGGGAAAGGCGGTTGCAGAGCAACTCCAGGCCTTCCGGGACCAATCCTCTGCCTGAGACGCCTTTCGGCCTGGCTTCAGGCTGGGCCATGGGACAGAGACCGTGCTGCTGGCCCTGCCGGGTGGCCTCCAGAAGGGCATGGGGATCCCCACTTTTGAGGGGGTCCAGCTGACTTCCACTGCTGCCGTTAAGAGCCTAGAGACGATACTCAATCCATCCTGGTTGCAATCTGATGCCGCTGCCAAAAAAGCGTGCTTCCCCCTCTAGAAGACGGCCCCTTACCTTGACTCAGCTGACCTGGACATATGGATCCATGCTATGGTTACCTCGAGGCTGCACTACTGTAATGCACTTTACATGGGTCTGCCCTTAAAGACAACTTGAAAATTACGGTTGGTCCAGAATTCTGCCTCTTGGCTGCTACCAGCCTCAGTCAGCCAGAGGGATCTGCAGACATTCCATTGGTTACAGACCAGGGTTCAATTCCGGTCTCTTTTCAGTCTGGTTTTAGGCCGACCTATGAGATGGAGACGGTTCTGGTGGCTCCAGCTGATCAAGCCCACGCTTCCTGGTGGCTCCTCCTGGATCTACCTGCTGCCTTCAACACAGTAGTTCATGCCATGCTGTGAAGGTGTTCGGAGGCAGAAGCAGTTTCTGCACTGCTGAATATGTCACATCAAGTCGCTTATGCTTTGTTTCAAGATTGTTTCAGCTCCGTATCAGATTGTTTTCAAATGTCTGCAAATCATACCCGATGGATGTTTATGGAATGTCCCAGCCGTTGATCATATTGATACACACTGTGTGATCCACCTTGAGTGTCAGTGAGAAAAATAAATAAATAAATAATACAAATATTATAAGTAAATAAACAAGATGATACGGTGTCACCTAAAAGCCATCAATGCCACTGGACCCGCTTAGCTGCAGGAACAGCTGCAGGGCCGCCCCTCTTGCCATGTTCCTCTGCCGTAGCGCCACGCAAAACTTTCCGAAGGCCTCGCCCTGCAAATGGGTAAAGGTGGCAACTGCTCCTTCACACGCGTTCTCAACGGTGGCTTCTTCATTGTGGAATGGTCTACCTGAGGCTACCTGGAAGGCCCCTGCAGGTCTATCGTTCTGCAAAATCTGCACAACAGAATTGCTCAGGAGGGAAACAGAACAAGTTAAAATTTGCGTGATAAAATGGACGCAAAATTTTGGAGAAGAAATAATATTTCAACAGTGGGAGAATCTTTGGACAAAGGGCATAAAGTTCACCGCAAGCCAAACTCTAAGGGAAAACTGGTATAAGACGTTTTTCAAATGGTACATCACACCAAAAGACTTTGAGAAAATGGATAAGAAATATGTGGGGTCATGCTGGAAATGCAAAGAAGCAGGTGGCTCCTTTTAGCGTATGTGGTGGACATGCAAAAAAAGTAAAAAAAATTGGAAAGACACACATGCTGAGACGCAAAAAATCTTAAAATTCAATTTTGCCATGAAACTCCAGACTATGCTGTTGGGAATAATACCAGAAAATATTGATAAAACATCTCATGAATTATTCAGATATTTGCTGATGGCAGCAAGAGTGACATTTGAAATGAAGATGAATGCCCAGCCAGGGAAATCTGGGAAGACAAGATGGCAGGATATGCAGTGATGGCAAAATTGACAAGTTACATAAATAGAAGCCCAATAAGAATGGCTCAGGAGGGCGTACTTTCAGAAGGACCAAAGATGTGGTGTAACGGTTCCAGCTCAGGAGGTGAATTTTATTGGGGATAAAGTCTTTCCTATACTGACTGCCTTGTTGCGGTGAACAGAGAGGTTTGCATGTGTTGTTCGGTGGGGGGGGGGGTGGCAAGGCACACCCCTGTTCTACAATCCCAGCCTAACCATGTTTTTGGTCTTACTAGAAATTTTTGATGTTAGATTCACATGTTATCATATCATACTCTGCTTACTGATTGGTAAGGGTTTTTTTTTTTAAATCATACGTGTTAGTTGTAATCCACCCTGGATCCCAGTGAGAAAGGGGAACCAGCCCAGCCTTGGTCCAAAGGACCCTGGCCGTATGCATCTTTTAAAAGTCTGCATTTCAGACCCTGAGAATTACTTCTCTGGATTTTAAAGGCAAAGCAAAAATGTGTTTTGATTCCAGCGGCACCCTTTTCCCTGCCGGGTTTGGGCAGAGGTGAGCAGTCTTGCTGCTGGCTCTTTCTGGGAGAGACTTTACATTCCCAGCGGAAGGAGCAGCAGCCTCGCTGGCTGCTCCACAAGTGTTATTGCTCATAGCGGCATGAGATGACAGCCAGGACTCATCTGCTCTTAGCAGAGATAAGGCAGACACCGACCAGGCGAGGCAGTGCAGTTGTGAGGAGCTTGGCCGAGAGATGGAGCCCCCTGGTCTCTGGACTGAGGTCTCTTGGACCAGAACGTCAGGTCTGCCCCAGGCTCTTAGCGCATGAGCAGCATCCCACTGGCTCTTGGGGCAACTTCTGTGCCGCATTTCCTGCCACAAGGGGCATTGGCGAAAAGGAATGCTGTGGCTTTGCCTGATTACTGATTAGCACATTCAGACGCGCAAGAAGCAGGTGGAACTTGGCACAAGCCTGCCGGGATCCAGAAGCCCCCCGTGTGGGCGGCCACTTTGAGGTGGGCCATCCTGGCCTACGGATGTGTCCTGAAAGGGAACGCAGACAGTGCAATCCTAAGGAGAGTTACTCCAGTCTAGGCTCATTGAAATCAGTGGGTTTAGACTGGAGTAACTCTTCCTAGGATTGCGCCATGAGGCTCTCAAGTAGTGGCACTTCTTGTTCATTGAAAAGGGAGATGGGGGTGGGGGAGGTCCTTGCAGGCCTCTGAGAGTCCCTGAGTGCTGTCCACCCCCCACCCCCCAAAAAATAATCCAGTTTCAGAAGAGGGCGAAGAGCCCAGCCGCCACCCGCCAGCTGCACAGCCTCAGCACCCCCCTGCTTCCTGGGAATTTCATATGAATGTGGGGCCTGCCTCCCCCTCCCCTGCCTGCTCCCTTCTTTTCTCTCTCCTGTTCTGTGATCGTTACCTGCCTGCAGGCTGGTTTGCTTCTTAAACTTGGTAGACGGCCAAGCCCCTAAATGAAGATCTCCTCCCCTGCCTAATCCCTTCCCGAGAGCTGATGGTCATACATATCCCCACCCCACCCCCACCCCGGTCATCTAGTCACACCATCTCCTCCGGGAAATTCTTGTGTCTGGGAGTTCCAGAGGCAGACTTTATGCATTCCAGTGTTCTGGCTGCAGGCAATGCAATTATGCAAGGCGCGGCTTCTCCCCAAAAACAAGACCCAGGAGTCATTCTGGGGTGGGGAGTGGGAAGAGGGAATGTTGTACTCTGAGGTATGTTTCCTTGGAAGAGAGCTCTACTGTGGAGGTGACGGGACTCACAATTGGCGCTGTATGCTAGCAGAGAACAGTTGAGAACAGGTTCAAGGTTCTGGTTCTGACCTTTAAAGCCCTTAGCGGACTGGGACCAGTGTACCTGCAGGACTGCCTCTCACCCCATATTCCCTGGAGGGTGCTCCGTTCGGCAGAAAAACGCCTGCTGGTGGTCCCTGGCCCCAAGGAGGTCCACCTCGCCTTTTTGGCCCTGGCCCCAACCTGGTGGAACTCTCCGTCTGAGACCAGCAGGACCTGTTATCGTTCCGCCAGGCCTGTAAGATGGAGATGTTCCGCCAGGCTGTGGGTGGTTGAGGCAAACAGGCCTCCTCTCTGGCCTCCTACTGGGGCAGGGGAACATCCTCCCCCCCAGCCTTTGTTCTTTTTATTTGTTGTTTGCCACTGGCCACCGTGGGCCCAAAAGACTCTATGCAGGCCTGGGCAATGTGCACTGCTGAGAGTGGGTTGTGAAACTGCAAGTGCTCTTTTTATGCCACCAGTTTTAATTGTTTATTTCTATATTTTTAAACTGACGTGATCTGCTCTGGGCCTGCTTGCAGGGAGAACAGACTAGAAATTGAATGAATGAATGAATGAATGAATGAATGAATGAATGAATGAATGAATGAATGAATGAATGAATGAATGAATGAATGACCTTAGGGGGAGATATCCGTAACAGTGAATGCCACAGCCAGGGAGAGCAGTGGGGAGGGGGTGGAGGTGCAGCAGTCTTGCCCAAACCCTCTTCTGCTGCCCAACATCTCCTACAAGATTCCTGCTTTTTGACAAGGCTAGGATTCTCTTTCCACACGAGCCCGAAGCCCCCGTCCACGTCGGTTGTCTGCCCGGGGAGCTGCTTGACTGCCTCCTTCATTAGTGCATCAAAGCGACTGCAGCCTCAGTGAAGCGTCCCTGGTTTGCCGGCCTTGCAGAGGCTCTGGTGGGCCTTCCAATGGGCAGAGCCTTTGGCTCTCACCGCTGAGTCCTTTGAATCTGCTTCTTGGGCTCTGGAAAAGATGCTTCATTTCTCTCCCCTGCAGAACTTGGAAGTTTGCAATCTGGGCAGAAGGCAGCAGCCCCACTCTCTCGAGAACTCTGCCGCTTGCACTAGGAAGTACCCCAACCCCTCTGGGTCCCCCTCAAAGCGGGCCTCTAGTTCCTGTAGTCTCCACGGCGGCTGAGGTGGGGGTGCAGCATCAGCCCAGCTGGCGCTCCTGCTGGGTGCATGGGTTGGGGTCCCGGCACTGGAGCTGCTTGCCCGTCTGGGGGATGGCCGGGCAGTTGGTCTTGTGGCCCTTGGGTGGCTTGACCTGGTGGTGTGGATGCTCCTTGCCTGCCTGGCAGGGCAGGCTGCTGGGCTCCCAGTTGTCCAGGCAGGACGGCCACTAGCAGCTGCCGTTGAACAGTTTCCATGAACACATACACGTGAGTGGGATTTTCCGTGAACATACACACATCGTTCCTTAGCTCCCCCATCTCATCCCGCAACTCGGCCACTCCATCAACGGAGGCTGCTCCCCTTCCCCCTGGTTCCTCTCCTCCGCTGGGATCGTTCAGTGGCTCTCCTGAAGACTCTTCTTCCTTGGACCCCAGCTTGTCCGTGGGGCCTTCCAAGCTTCCCTCGGTCGTGGCGGTATCTGCAGCCAACACTCCTGCACTGGGCCCACACTCTTTGGCTCTTTGGCGGGATCTTTAAGGCTTCCCTCGGCCGGCTCTGCAGCACCCGTCCCCTTGCCTCCCTCAGCAGCCATGGCTCAGAGTTAGGAGTCTGCGGTGACTCAGGTCCGAGGGTTCAAAGAGTCCTAGCAATCTGCAAGGATGCCAGGCACCTCTCAAGAGGCTTCACTGCAGGAGCTAAAGTTCTCTATTGATAAGATGCCAGTTCCGTGCTCTTACGCCACCCTTGCTAGGACTGGCTGAAGAAGCACAGAAGCCTGAAGCAGATCAAGGCTCGCCCGGCTGCTTCTAACCCCCCTCTTCCTCCTGGCAGCCCTCGAACCCTAAAAGCGAAAAAACAAGCCCTGGGATTCATAGACTTCTCAGGGCCAGGCAGGCTCCCGGACTCAGGAGAGATTACAGCGGGCATCAACAACCGCGTCCCGTCCTCAGTTTCTCACCCCAGGGCCAGAATCACTCCAGCAGCCTCAGCCTTCGCCGCAGGGGCACCAAAGACGACAGGTGATCCCGAGCACCCGATTACCCTCCCCACTCCAGGCTCCAGCCCCAAATCTCCAAGAATTTCCCAACCCTGAGTTGGCAACCCCAGTACCCCCATGTGTGGAAGGAGGCAGTGCAAAGAGAAACAGCGGTTTAATGTACTTAATCAGACTTCTGCTTGCCCCGCAAGTGGGCTCAGAGTGGATTACAACCACAATATAAAAAACAAAAAGATGGTAACATAAAACAATATAAAAACATCAATATCCAGTTCGTTGAGAACCAGCAGTAATAAGCTCCCTCATCATAAAAAAACCATCTGCAGCTGCCGTATCCAGAGTCAGGCCGTTGGGACTGGCTAATATGGCTCCGGGTCGCCTCCTCTGGCCTGCAGCGGCTCTCCGGGGCCTTTCCTGGCATCTGATGAGGGCCTTCAGCGGGAGAAGCCAGGGAGTGACCCCGGGGCTCCGTACATGCAAAGCAAACCACAACTTCCCTCCCTTTGCTTGGACTTTATAGCCTTATATCCACTTAAGGCAGTGGCCGTCACAACATCTGAGGGCAGTGAATTCTGGAGGTCACTGGTAAATCCTGTCCAAAGAATATGTTTGATTTGGGCTTTGGGCTCGTCTGGAGGGACTGGAGGGGAAACTCCTTGAGGAGCTCCAGCCCTACTCTTCTGTCCTTTGAAGGGTGACCTCTCCACGTGCACACGTAACGCCCACCATTCGAGTTCACCGGCTGATTTCCCAGCACGGATGGTACGCCTTCCCTGGCGACGGGATTGTTCTGTACCACACATGGGGCTCACTCACTCACCAGCTCAGCCCAGAGAGAAGCGTGACTTTCACATGTAAAGGCAAAAGGGAGTCTTTTTGCCAAGGCTGTTATTACACAGCCTAAATTTGCAGTCCAGGGTCTGAAGAGATCCAAAGCTAGATCTAGGAGCTCACCGTCGTTGTCCCTACTGCAAAAAGGCCGGCCAGTTACAAGCCTTTGGGAACAGGTCCGGCAGGATCCCTCCCCTTCCAGTGAAGCTGATGCATACAGAGCCCCCTTTCCCTTCACCCCCCCCCCACTAAGCCTCCCCGCTTTTATTTCACGAAAGGACAGTGATAGATGGTCTCATTACACCAAGGTATGTTGCGTAGCGCATGAACAAAAGACAGGTAATTTCCTACAGGCTCTGCAAAGAAGAGCAGGGGGGCCCATTGCAAAAGATCCTCCTCCTCACCCGCCAGAAGGGGGGATACCAAGGGAAGATTTGTCCACAGCAAGAGGCTTCAGTCACAGCCTCCTTCAGAAGATGAAAACTGACAAGCCACTTTTTTGATCCCCGAAGGAGGGGCTGGAGTGTGAATCGAGACGAGCACCTGGTAGATGGAGCGCTCCTTGGGATCTTTCCCAGCTTCCGTTAATTAAGAAGCGGGGCTGCAATTCACGAGGCTGCGTTGGTTCTTTTAAAACACTTTACTGATTTTTTTTAAACCTCCACTCTGCTTTGCCAGATATTTAAGGTGGCTAGCTGACAGAGATTATCGCATACATTTAAAAACTATAAAAAAATACCATGCTATTCATAAGAAAATGATAACATCTCGAGGCAGCTTCCTATCAGCCCAAAGTTAACCTGGACGAAAGATATTTGCATAAGCTGCATGTGAGGGTTGCCACATTTCAAACAGTACCTGCTCCTGCACCTTTCAGCACAGACACCAGCTGATCCAGACATTTGTGCCTCCTGGCTGGGAGGAGCCTCGCCTGCAGGTCTGGCAGTCAACACATCACAGGAGCAGGCCAGACGTCTCTCCCCTACAGCACCCAGCACAGGAGCAGGCCAGACCTCTCTCCCCTACAGCACCCAGCACAGGAGCAGGCCAGACCTCTCCCTCCTACAGCACCCAGCACAGGAGCAGGCCAGACGTCTCTCCCCTACAGCACCCAGCACAGGAGCAGGCCAGACCTCTCCCTCCTACAGCACCCAGCACAGGAGCAGGCCAGACCTCTCTCTCCTACAGCACCCAGCACAGGAGCAGGCCAGACCTCTCCCTCCTACAGCACCCAGCACAGGAGCAGGCCAGACGTCCCTCCCCTACAGCACCCAGCACAGGAGCAGGCCAGACCTCTCTCCCCTACAGCACCCAGCACAGGAGCAGGCCAGACCTCTCCCTCCTACAGCACCCAGCACAGGAGCAGGCCAGACGTCCCTCCCCTACAGCACCCAGCACAGGAGCAGGCCAGACCTCTCTCCCCTACAGCACCCAGCACAGGAGCAGGCCAGACCTCTCTCTCCTACAGCACCCAGCACAGGAGCAGGCCAGACCTCTCTCCCCTACAGCACCTAGCACAGGAGCAGGCCAGACATCTCTCCCCTACAGCACCCAGCACAGGAGCAGGCCAGACGTCTCCCTCCTACAGCACCCAGCACAGGAGCAGGCCAGACCTCTCTCCCCTACAGCACCCAGCACAGGAGCAGGCCAGACCTCTCCCTCCTACAGCACCTAGCACAGGAGCAGGCCAGACCTCTCTCTCCTACAGCACCCAGGGGCTGGGTGAACTGGTGGCCTAGCTGCAGCCCTACAGATAAGCATACTTACTGGGCACTCAAGTACTACTTAAATCAACTAATTTTACCCCTGGCAAGCATGCCTCAGCCTGAGCCCTGTTGCTGCCATGGCATTTATTTATCTACACCCCACCTTTCCTTTGTGGCTGACGGTGACTTACAAATCCATATTTAAAACACACCTAGTAAATGAGACCTCCAGGAATCCCCCCCTTCCCCAAATGCCTGCAGCCGACACCCCCAGTCCATCACGGAGCTCCTTCCCCCGCCCAAGGCAAGTGAGTTTGTCTGTCGGTTTCTCTACAAGAGACCTCTTTCATAAGGAGGGAGACACAAGGTTAGCAGGGAGCCTGAATTTTAAAAGACAGAGAGGCAGGCTTTGTCAATTTCACCTCTCTAGAGCTGGCAGAGATCGCTCCTGGGTGTGTGTTCGTGTGTGTGTTTATTTCCTCTTGGTCTCCCAGAAGGGGGGGGGTGAAACTGACAGAGCCTTCGCGGAGGCGTACGTGGGGCCTGCTGGCATCTGCCGGCCCCTTCCATTTGCCCAGTGGGAATTAGCCAGCCGCTGCTTGCACGTTGCCTGCCCGGATCAGCCTTGCTTGGCCTTAGCAGTTCTGGCCGGAACTGGAGCCAGCTGAATGAAACTCGGACACCTGGCTGGCCCAGGGGTGGTTATTTGGCAAGAACCTTTGCATCACAAGAGCTAGAGAAATGCATTGCAGCTTATAATAATTAAAATCACACAAGATGGAAGAGTGCGTACTTGCTCAAGTGTCTTGGGCTTTTAGTGTGGTGGGGTTCCCACATACCGCTGTTCTCAAGGGCAGGGCCAGCCCGACCATCGGCAAACCTCAGCAATTGCCGAGGGTGTCAGATTATGAGGGGACCAAGGAGGACAAGCGGAGCCTCTTCGACTGGCACGAAGGGCCAGAGCTCGGCTTGAATGGGCTTCTAGAATCTCCATGTCTTTTGACTGTGCCATAATGGAACATCGAGGGCTTCTAAAGAGCTGACTGGTTTTTATTTTTCACACTTTTCATTTTGAATGCCTGGTGAGCAAAACACTCATTCTAGACATTCCACTTTTCTCTCTATTGAGTGCGGGGTGAGGCAGGAGGTCAAAATCATCGCTTGGCCTGGGCACCCAAACCCTTGGGCCGGCCCTGTCGGGGGAAAGATGCTCTTTGAGAGGCCAGACCAGGGGACATGGCTTGGAGAAGGCAGGTCTGCAGTCTCAGGTATAGCAGGACGGGGCACCCGTTCAGGATCTCCGCTTCCGCCAGCCCTGGCCCTCTGCTCAGCTTTGATGCAGCTAGATTATCTCTGTGGGATCCTCATCTGAAAAAACTCTCATAAAGGGGAGGAGGAATTCCAGCTTACACAGCCTTCTGCCCCCCCCCCCCCGCCCCAGAAGCTGCACTGGCCATGTCACCTCAGGAAAGTGAAGCTGGTTGGGTTGTGGGGGAGGCAATCAAAGGATGTTGCAAATGTTCTCTCTATCAGTCATGGGGTGTGTGGGGGGGGGGGGAGAGACCCATGGCATTTCTTCCGAGTGGGAGGCAAGCGTAATTTTGGATGAAGGCAGCAGCCGCCCGATCAGGACGTTCAGTGCAGCAATTCATTAGGTGCTGCTCCCCCCCCCGACTCCCTTTGAAAAGGAGGGGGAGTATGGGGGGGGCACGCCCACGGCCGGGAAGCTCAGCTGAGGGAGGCTTCTGGCCAAGCTGGGCTCCGAGTGTTTCCTTTACACCGTGTTCCTGTAATTACGCCGTGATTAATTTTTTTAACTGATCCATCTCAGTTACACCAACATATTATTTCTTTATTACACAGCAAATCAGTTGTCTTTCTTTACTGGCAGGCAGCAAAAATGGCGTGTGTGTGTCTCTCTCTCTCTGTCTTTGTGTAAAACTACCGAAGACAGAAAAAAGCCCAGGGCAAGCGGCCGCATCCCAGGGGGAGGTGTTAGGGGGGCAACGGGGGCACCGTGTAGCACCAGCTAAGGAGGGTGGCGCAGGACACGTGCAGCGGGGGCTCTGGTGCCACAATTTGTGGCTGGCCAATGCGCTGCTCTTGAAGGACTGGATCCAGAAGCTGGAGTGGAGCTGGAGCTGGAACGCCCCTGACCCCTGCGGAGCACGTCGTGGAAAAGGCCCGGGCACTGACACTCCGGTGTGGAGAGGTGCGCACGCTGGGGGGTGCGTGGCTGCCTGCGGGAGACGTGTGCTTCAGTCCACGGGCTTGCTGGGGAGGGGGAGCCACGGGAAAGCAGTGCAAGGAGCAGCCCAGCTCCCGACAGCCCCCGTCTCTCCCAATGAGGACTAGCAACCTCCGGGCTGTACCTGCAGCTCTCCTGGAATGACGACGGATCTCCAGGAGAGAGAGGCCAATTCCCCTGGAGAAAAGGGCAGCTTTGGAGGGTGGACTCTATGGCGTCACACTCTGCTGAGCACCGCCCCCTCCCCAAACTCCCCTCTCCACAGGCTCTGCTCCCCAATCTCCAGGAATTGCCCAGCCCAGAGTTGGCAACCCTACCCTTGATGGGGGCTGGGAAGTAGTGAACTGGAGGCTTGCAAGTCATGAGTGCTGGTTTATTTTTAGCTGCCTTGCAGAACGCGGCCTCTGGCTAAGCACTCCGCAAGCCCATTATGCCGCGGAACAAACGGTTCAAAGGCAACCATCAGAGCACCTGCGGGCCTGGTGGGGTTGCATGCAAATGCTCCCCCCCCCACCTCTGAGCAATGCAGTGAGCGTCCCAGGCTTGTGCCTGAACAGCAGCAATGGGCAAAATGTGCAGGAGACAAGGCCGGAGGGAGCCTGCTTGGGAACTGCAGCTGTTTGTTTTTTAAAAAAAGAAAGAAAACGAAAGAGACACACCCTGGCCTTTCCTAAAACAACAAATTCAGAACGACCCAATCTCCAGAGAATGAGGTTAGGACTGGAGAGACCAAATTCCCACTCAGCCAGGAAACTCTGGGTGAACTCTGGGCCAGTTACTTCCTTTAGGCTTGACCCACCTCACAGGGTTGCTGTGCAGGCAAACTAAAGGAGGGGCTGCAATGAAGACCACCCCGAGCCCTTGGAGGAAGGAAGGGTGGGGTGACACGGTGAGCAAGAGAGCAGCACCTCACTGCCACCCGAGGAACTGCCTGGCGCCAGGAGCATAATAAGATGGGCCCGATTCACCGTAAGGGCTTGGCTTGCCCCCCAGGGGAGGTGACCCCGGACCAGTCTCGCTTCCTGGGCCAGCGCTGCCCCCCCCCCCGACCAGCTTGAACCTGGCCGAGGTGAGTTGGTGGCAGAAGAGGCTGAGGCCGTGATGGGTGAGCCTGGCTTGGGGCAGTGACACAGCCAGAGCGTTTCTAGTGCTTTTCAGAACCTTTCCACGGCTGATTCCGCAGGTGTTCATGTTGCCTGTCCAGTTGGCCCTGGCAACAGAGATTCCACACAGGTGGCACAAGGGAACCTCACCCTTTTGGGCAGTGGTTTGATGCAGATTGAATTTCCCCTCCTCCGCTATTTTCGTGCCGCAGCCATGATTCTCCACTTACCTACGGTTATGTATGCATGCCTAGCACCACTCAAGAATAATGCAATGCCTGGAAGGCACCGGCTGTCCCATTATGGTCATCTGCACATCTACACTGAAAAGACTAATTGCCCCCGTTGCTTGGGGGATGGAGAGAGAACGTCAGGAACTTTTTAATGCAGAGAAAAACACTTGCCCATGTATTGAGTATGTAGTAACAGTGTTATGATGTTGCCTGCATTTCGCCCCGCCAAAAATCTCAGCTTTGTTGGTGTCAGAAAGGACACCCTGGCCGTTCATTGTGAAAATACATCAGGAGGGGGCAAAGGGGGGCGAGTTTCATTCAAGCACAAGTTGTACCTTCCCTCCTGGACCCATGGATGAGATCGTGCCAATAATGCAAAGCCTGGAAGTTTTTTCCTCTGGGTTTTTGAAAAAGCAGAGTTTTTAGCCCGAAAAAACCAGGTCGTTCATGATATCAGCAGCAACGACGTTCAGTGGAAAGAAAAAGAGAAGATGCGCGACTAGAGTTGCTGACACGGAGAAAAATCTGTGTGGGTCTCAGGCTTGCTCTTGGTGAACTTGATCTCCAGCGGTGAGCTCGTCCAGGGTCCCGGAGCTCTTCATGGTTCCTCCATCTGCAAGGATAAAGAATCCTTCAATCGCCTGCCTAGAACACTGCATGAAAGGGGGGGGGGGCCCTCAGAGGAAAGGAAAGCCCCAGCAGGCTCTGAGCCCAGGGGCACCACGGAGACCAGCAAGATTTCCAGGGTGGAAGAGTCAAAGCTCCCTTCTTCAGTTGCAGCATTCCTTTATCTGAAGAAGGGAGCTCCGACTCTCCCACCCTGGAAACCTTGCTGGTCTCCGCGGTGCCCCTGGGCTCAGGCCCTGCTTTTCTACTGCGGACCAACATGGCCACCCACCCGAAATGACCTGCATGAGAGCCACAGCCTCCCAGGGAGGAATTCGGCTTCTGTCCCCAGCACTTCATTGCCTGCCCATTGCCACCCGCTTGCGCTGTCTCTGTGCCCCCCACTCTTGGTGAATGCTGGGGGGGGCTCTCCCCTGGCAGGCAGCCACGTCGTGGAATATGCTCCTATGTTTCAGTTAGAGCATTCTGCACATGCTCAGGGTCACTCCTGCCTTGAGTGAGTGCAGTCCTATAACTGGGTGACTACCTTGAACCCCCAGCTGAAATTTCTAGTCCTTCGTTCATGCCGTTCCCCACCCTCAGCCCCCCCCCACCGCTGCCACCACTCCAGCCCCACAGGAGAGGGAATGATCGAAGGGGGCCCTGCCAGGTCAGGATCTTGGGGCCAGTGAGACACAAGATGGAATGGCCTTGGAGGCCAAGGCCTCATCCTGCTGGCTGAGGCCAGAGAACTACTCCACTCCTTTCCTCCCGCAAAGCGTGACACACAGACACACCCACACACCAGGGCACCCAAACTGAAATCTAAACTTCCCCAGCTGAAGCTCCTACACGTTGCTGATAGGAAAGAGAAGACTGCTATTTATTGCTATTTTTATAAAAATCTGGGCGGCTGTGAGCATTTCTAACAACAGGTTTCTGTAAACGGGGGATGTACGAGTGGAAGGCGAGAGAGAGAGAGAGAGAGAGAGAGAGAGAAATGAGGTGGGTGTCCTCCCGAACTGCCGAGGGCGCAGGCAGCAGCAACAGCCGCTCGCACAGATCGCAGGCCGGGAGAATTCTGTACACGGGAGACTGGCTGAGGCAGGTAAGAGCCTGGCCCGGCCAGCAGCCAGCGAAGGGGGGGTCCCTTGCCCAGGAGGGAGCAGGCCAAGGGCATTTCCCTGCTCTGTCTCAGGTGCCAAACTGCAGCAGGTCAGAGTTGCTTGGGGGGTTCAGAGAACAACCTTCTTTCGAAACCCACCCCCACCCCCTCCCCCCTGTGAATTCACACGGCTTTGTTTTCACGTTGGGGGCAAGGAATCCACCCCCTGAACAACGGCGGTGTGGGGCCTGCTGAACCTGGCAGTTAACTTATCTCATGAGGGGACATCGTGTGATGTGCTCTCAGATTCTTATTACTACCGCTGCTTTCGTCGCATGAAAAGAAAGCACCCTTTCAGTGTTGGAAGCAGGGCCTTTTTTCAGTGGGAATGCGGTAGAACAGAGTTCCAGCACCTCTTCAAAATGGTCACATGGCCGGTGGCCCCGCCCCCTGATCTCCAGAGAGAGGGGAGTTTAGATTGCCCTCCACGTCACTGGAGCGGCGCAGAGGGCGATCTAAACTCCCCTCTGCCTGGAGATCAGGGGACGGGGCCGCCGGCCATGTGACCATTTTCGCCGAGGGCGATTTAATCTTTAAAAAACTCCCCCCTTGTTCCAGCTGACCCAAAGTGAGGTCATTGTGCGGTCCTGAGTTCCACCATCTCTCTTCCCAGAAAAAAAGCCCTGGTTGGAAGAGACAGAGGGAGAAGGGGGCTGGAGGGGCACTGTGGAGGGGCAGCTTCTCTCCCTCTCTCTCAGGGCAGCCTTGAGCATGTGCCTCGGGGTCCCCTCTTTCATGGGGGGGGGGGCTCCTGAGCTGCACTGTGGCTTTGGGTCAGCACCCCAATCCCTGCGCAGCAGTAACGAAGATGCAAGGGGCCCTGAGCGCCTCGGGAGTGTTGTTCTCCGTGCCTCTGCAGCCCTCTAGGAGAAGGAGAAGGCAGCTGTCCAGCGTGGCCTGCAGGCTAGACAAGCCTGGTAGAAATGCAGCAGTACTGACCCCCCCCCCAGAGTGAGGAAGGCCTTTGCCCCTTCCCCTGGGGGTCAGGATGACCCCGGCTGGCCTGATCTGGTCGGATCGCAGAAACTAAGCAGGGCCCTTCCTGGATGGGAGGCCATGAAGCAAGGCTGGTGTGGCAATGCAGACACAGGCACTGGTACTGCCTCTGTCTGTCTCGCTTCAAAAACTCTGCAACTTGGCGGCACTTTGCACCACCACCTGGGAGCCTTGGCCCCCTTCTTTTCCTCCGAGGGTCACGGGGCTGCATAGGCCTAGCGGTGTTTATATTGCTTGCTGCAATCACATCCTGCCAAGCAAATGCCATTATTTATTCTGATGAAATGTGCTTACGATTGCAAAAGGGATTTGCCTAATTGAAAGCACAGGCAGTGTCTTAATAAAGCTATAAAGAGGAGGGTGTAAACACACACGCACGCGCACACACACACACTGCAGGGGCCTTCCTCATTGTCCACGGCTGGCTGTGAGCTCACCTCCTCCACCCCCCCCCCTTGGCAGAGAGGGCGAGCCGGAGCCCCCCCGACTGGGCCGTGCTGTGAAACAGAGATTTGCACGGAGGAAGCCGAGGACTCTGCAGGTTCCTGGGCTCAGCAGCCCCTGCAAAGAGGTCGGCATTTCTGGTTCTGGCCACGGCCGCGTCCCTCCTTGGGCTTCTGAGTCAGCAGGAAATTGTGTTTCAGGTGGCACCACAGTGGGATGCTCCAGTCACGCTGCCAGCAGCCACAAGGCAATGGGTTGGCACCGGACCTGGGTTGCCAGGCAACCACCTGAAAGAGGCCCGGCTTGGCTGAACGCAGGGCCTATGCCTCATTACTGCACACACCCACCCCGGGGCTTCTTTGACGGGAGGCCTTCTGCCCAGTTGCAGAGGGGGCAGAGGAGCGCTTCTCTCCAAGGGTGGGAGGAAAGGTCTCTGGTGCCTGAAATGACCTTAATGGCCACTAACCCTCTCATCCCTAACCTCTTAGGAGGACAGAAGGCTGCAGCGGGAAGCTGTTGCTTTAGATTCCTAGCGGAAGCAGTTCCTTTGGGGTGGGCAGAATCCACCCCCCCCCCACATACACACACACAACTCCCTTTTTAGTGTTCTTTGGCTCATTCTTCCCCTTGATTCCTTTCCGAATTAGGCCTGGGGGCGATCTGAGCTCATCACAGCTCCTGCAGCCCGTGGGATGCTCCGTGGTGGGGGCACGTGGACCACGGAGGCTTTGTGCCTGGCACCGGATGGACCTGCTGCTCCTGCGTTGTAGAGGAGGGACTGATCCGGCCACCTGTGCTTTGGCGGCTGTTTTGTTTAAAAGTGTTGCTCTGTGGCAGCAGACGGGTCAGCTGATTTTCCAGAGGGTTCTTGTTCTTTCTGAAGCAAGACACATTCGAACAGATTAACTTGTGCTTTCTACTGCCCAGGGCCCTTGCCTCTCCCCCGGCCATGGCTGCAGTTTTGCTCTGGTTTCCAGTGGAAGGAGGAAGGCGGGGGGTCCTTGTAGGCTTCAGCTGAATTGTTCACACAAGAGACAAAATATGATACCAGGAAAGGTACGACCACCTCTGGAACCCTCTTGCATTTGCCTTTCTCAGGACAAACTCCTCTTAAAGCCACATCAGCTGAGCAAGCCCCCCACCCCTCAGGAACTTAGCTGGAACCAGGCATCGGGTTCAAGTCATATCACATCTGGTCAATTTGTTATTGAAATCTCCAGCTGCCTGAGTTTCTGATGCAGCAGATGGGCAAGGGGGCAGGGGTTGCCTTATTGGCAAGAAAACCCTCCTAGAAGACATCAGACAGCTCAAGAGGGGCGCAGGGAAAGGGAGAAAGTTGCAAATGACCGCCAAATTCCTGCTTGTGGCTCGCATCCTTGGCAGACACATCTGGCTCTGAAGAGATCCCTTATGGTCACGCTCTCAGAGCACCTCCAATGGACGCTTTGCCTAAAGTTAGAAAGTGGCCAGTTTGCAAGTTTCACCCTGTCCTTGGAGGAGAAGGCAAGGGGGCCGTTCTCTTGTTTCTGAGGGCCTTGTGCGTTCGCTTTCCCCCTTACCTTTGGGTTCCCTTCCCAGGGGGTTTCTGTTGGCAGATAAGAAACCGTCCAGGAGATGGGTCTCCTGGAAGGGCCCTGTGCAGGTGACTGGCTGGGCAGGGCTGGGTGAAGGGCGCCTGCCACAGCTGCGTTGCCCGTACTGAAGACTGACCCAGTTGCATCTCCATCTTCTCCAAAGGCGCACTGAAGGGGCAGGATGCCTCGAGTTGTCCGACAACTCACTTTTGACTCAGTTATAGCTGATGGGCATGGCGTGGCATCTTGTCAAATGCAGACAGAAGGGGGAAAGAAAGCAAATCTCCCACAGCCAGGGAAGATCCCAAATCTTGCTACTTGCCGAGGAAAGCCATCTTCCCACCCTGCTACCTCCCAAGCCCCAGACATCTTCCCATTGTGGTGATCCAAAAAATGCCCCTCGGCTGCTTTCTCCCAAGCCGAGAGACAGGCAGAGGCCTCTTGGACCCGCTTCCCTCTGGCACCAGCAGCCACAGGGGCTCTGAGGGAGCCTCCTGTGAGAGTGGCCCCCTTAAGCAGGAGGCCTTGGCTACACCAGGTTCCTTTGGTCCCAGTGGGGATATGACTCTGGAGCAAGAAGGGTTGCCGCCTCCAGGTGGGGCCAGGGCCTCCCTGGACTGCAGAAATCCTCCCCCCTGGAGCAAATGGCTCCTTTGGAGGATGGCCTCTAGGGCCTCTCAGTGCTGCTGAGCACCCGCCCCTCTCTAAACGCCTCCTTCCCCTGGCTCCACCCACAGATCTCCAGGAATTTCCCAGCCCAGAGGTGGCAACCCTAGGAAAATCGATGTGGGGTACAAAACCGTGCGGGATTAATCCTTCCCTGATGCCCGTCAGCTGCTCACTTTTACGTGGCAGCCACAGGTAGTGCCCAGCTGGTGTGCGGCCAGGGGACCTGGGCTGGAGGAAAGCGCCCTTTCCAAGCGTAAGCCCTCTGAGGTCATTGGTTTAGCCCAGCAGGGTGGAGTCAATAGCTAGAGGCAGGCTGGGGAGGCGGAGGCTGGTTGCTGGGGAGCTTAATAATAATTGATATGCTCTTATCACCTTGAGTAAGGTAATCAAATGTTGTCTGTAAACAACATGACTTAAAGTGGCGTTTGTGTATTGTGTTTGGTTGGTGTTACTGGGACTGTATTATTTTTGTAGGGTGGTAATTCCCCAACAAGAGGGCAGAAGCCTGGGCTACAGTTGCTTCGAATGAGTGAAAAAGGACTCACCACTTCATGGGATGTTGAACTGTTTTACCTTTTCAAAGACATTGTTGATTTAAAGTTTTCCGTATGGTTGCACTTACGAGTTTAGTTTTTAAAAAACAGTTGTATTTTATTAATGGTGTGAAAGTTTGCTTCCTAAGCCCCATAGAACCCATAAGAAGAGAAGCTACCCAAGCAGGGTGGCCCACGTGCCGGAGGGCAGCGCCAGTACTGCTGGGCCCGCTGTCCTTGCTTGGTTCACGCTCTCTCCCCCTCTGTTTAGAGAAGGCTGATCAGCACAGCCAGGAGCTGCTTGTGTCTGACCTGCTGGAAGAAAACAGACTGCAGTGAACATGGGAGCCAGGCCCAGAGAGGGGGTGGTGGCCATCACCCATCGTCCCCTCTACGGTTTACAGGGAGATGTTAATATGACATGATTGGCGTCTTTGTCCTTTTGTCCAGAAAATGTAGTCGAGGTGCTCTTCAATTGACTCTAGATTCGGTGGCGTGCCCTAGACCTGCTGATTCACACGTAAAAGAGACCCTGCTTGCTAAGGCGAACACGGACTCTGCGAACTGGCTCCATCGATCAGTGCTAGGGTCGAAGTGATGCGAAGGGGCGTATGGCCACTTTCCCTGTGGCATCTGAGCAACCGTTTCACACCTGCAGGGCATTATCCTTCTTTGTCTTTGCAAATCTGAACTGTGTGGACTCACCTCTGCGAACTCAGCTCAGTCTATGAATGGATGGGAACGAAGGGGTCGTCTAAAGATTCCCTGTCCCTTCAGAATGAATTGGCTGGAAACTCGTCTAGCCTGACTTCCAATCCGTTCTGGAGCGCTTTTAAGAAATGGGGCCACTAATGGTGCAGAGGAGCCTGTTCCCTAATGGTGTTAATTAGAAATCTGGCAGGCTCCCAAAGGCCGCTGGCCCCTTTTCAGCCTGATGGAGTGGCTCTTCCTTCCTCCGGAGCGTCTACCTTTCTGAGCACAGGCTAGGTTAGATGTCGCAGCAATGGGTTTGGGGGACCACTATTAATCACACCAAGATTGCTTTCCCTGCCAACTGGCTCTGAGCCAGGTGCCACTCTGCCCAACAGGCACCCACTGCAGCAGGGTCTTCAGCAGTCAAGGGGCAGAAGGTGTCTGTCTTGAGGGAGACAAAAGAGGAGCTCTCAAAATAAGATGGCAAAGAGCCCGACTCTCAGCACAACTAATGACACAGGAGAGAGATGAGAGGCCTGGCGCCCGTAGAGAGAAATGGCTTCCCAGTCCCAGCAGCAGAGGAAACGAGCCTGTCCTTCTCCGGCCTAGAGGAAGAGGAGAGCTGGGGTGATTGGCTGCCTGCCCCTTGAAAGGGAGGCCATCTGGATCCTGCCGGCACAAAGAGCCGTTTCCCCTCTGGGGACGCTTTGAAAGGCACAAGGCCTGGAAGCGGCACACGGCACACGCTCGGCTCCTTTCCCTGAGCGGTGGAGGGGGCTGCAGCCCTCCCCGGGCTCAGAAACCAGCGCGTTCATTGATGAACTTCCGTAAACCAGGGGGGCCTGGAGGACTCGACAGAGGTTGCAGGCGCCCATCTTCAGCCAGCCTGCAGGTCTCCCGGACTGATAACTGATACCCAGACTACAGAGATCACTTCCCTGGAGGAAAGGGCAGCCTTGGAGGATGGACTCTCGGGCATTGCATATCTGCAGAGCTCCAGCCCCTCTCCAAAAGTCTGCCCCCCCTAGACGCTACCACCAAATCTCCAGGCAGCCCTTACGCTCTCTCTTAGCCCAGCCTACTTTACAGGGCTGTTGTGAGGATAAAACAGAAGAGAGTTGAATAACGTGGACCATCCTGAGTTCCTTGGCAGAAGGATGGGATTAAAAGGTACCTGCAAAAAAAGTTTGTTTTAAAAAACAAAAGATGTTCCAAGCCAGCATCTTGAGGTTCCTTGTTGTGATGCTGTGCAGAGGAGGTCAGCCGGCGGCAGGGCTGCTTCTGGGCCCCAGGGTCCCTCGTGCTGCTCTCTCCCTGCTTCTCCCCCACCCCCCGTTTTGGCTGCAAAGTTCCCCCAACCCCTTTTGAGATGATCTTTTGGAAAGACTGCAGTCAAAGCACGTTTGCACGCCAGGTGGGTGAGAAGGTGCTTATGTTTGGAGGCTCCATCCACATCACCGTTGTCCTTCGCCGGCCCTCCCTATGCCCCCAGAGGAACTTTAGAAAGGGTCACTAGGTGACATATAGCTACAATATTCTGGTGATGCAGCAATTATTGAGTTTTTCAGAAGCCTGAAGAATCCCCACAGGTGGCGTGGATGGTGGTGGGGTGGCTGAGGGTGCAAGGCGTCCCCCAGGCCACACGAAGACTCCATTGCCACTGTAAAAACGCCTGCATTTGTAGCAGCAATGAGCGCCTAACAGGAACCCCTGTGCAGATACAGCTTGGCCTCAGCTTATCATCACCCAAAGCCACCCTCATGCCTCATTTCCCCCTTTCGCCCTGCGATCGAGCGCTGTTTCATCACAACCTTTCTTGCTTTATGTAACAGCCTGTGTTGCCAGAGAAAGCAGCAGGAGCTATTTAAGGTTCGATCCGATCGTCCCAGCGCTCCCATCTAAGGGAGGGGATCAATTACTGTAATGAGTCTCATCGCTACTTGTGACGGGGGCTTTTGCAAGAACTCCCAGATGCAATTGGGGGGGGGCAGTTCCCCCCAGCACTTCCAGGGTCAGCTTCTCTGGCAGCCAGGGGCCCCCTTGAGCCTGCACCCCACGAAGAGAGCCAGAAATGGTTTATCTGGAGGCAATGCAGAGGGTGTCGGCGGTGCCAGCTGAGGCCATGCCAATAGGCAGGGGGGCCGTGCTCACCCCCAGCTCAGAATCTAGGGCCTGAGGTAAATGTAATGTCTGAGGCTAAATAAATAAATAAACAACAACAACAACATTCGATTTATATGCCACCCTTCAGGACAAATGACCACCCACTCAGAGCAGTTTACAAAGTATTATTGTTATAATGAGAACTCATTAGCGGGGCTGTGTGAATGCTCAGCATCGCCCTGAAGTGGGCTGCCATCCGGTCCATGTGGCTGCGTGGGCAGAAGCCCCCGTTTAGCCCCCTGCAGCATGCAGCACTCTTTTGCCCAGAAAGCAGCGGCTCAGTTTCAACAAGATGCTGTGTAGGTTGCCGAGCTCTTGGACAACTGGCTGGAGGCACTCAGGAGAGGACACAGAGTCCGGTCTGTGTTCGCTTTGGCAGTGACCCGGGAGAAACGCAGACATCTTGCCCAGGCCATCTTCTCTTTGCTTCCTTTCATTTGGCATAAGCCACCCACATGAATGTGAAGGGGACAAATGCAAAATTGGCCATTTGGGGGGAGGCCAAAATCACTCTGGCCCAATGAGTGCAGGAATAGGTCCTGTTTGTGGGTGGACATTCACTGCCGCTTCTTCACAGATACAGAGGCTGTGTGGGGATCAAAGAGGCCTCAGCCCCTGTGGAGACAGACGTCCCAAGGCCACACTGATTCTCCTGCTTGCCTTTCCTGTCGTGGCATTTGCAGCCTGCCCACACAACTAGGTCGGTTGCAAGATTCCAGGCACAAGTGCTGCATTGACTGACAGGTTGTTGCTGCTACATCTGTGAAGCAGCCAGCTCACATGCGGCACCCTGCACCTAGGCCCAGGCGCATTTGCTCCTTGCACGAAGACAACCTTGGTGGCGTGGAATGGCCCCCGAGGCAGTGAGCGTTTGAGCTATGGCTGAATAATTCATCTGACTGTGGCTTGTTTGGGGTTCATGCAAGTTGGCCTCTTCCAACGTAACAAGAAAAGCTCGGTGAACTGCATAGAATCTCCGCTTCTCTATTTAGTGTCCCAGACAGATTTAAGGCAGCGAGTGCCTGCTCAGCTTTAAAAGCCGAACAATTTGGATACCACCCCCCCCCCCCCCGAGGCTGCAGAACTAAGCCGATGGCAGATGCGACGCACCACTTCAGAGTGTTATTAGGCAGCTCCACTTCCGTAGGTCAGCACCCCTTGGACTGGCTGCATTTGCCCCAGCTCCTGGTCACGCTGGGCAGGCTCCGTTTCTCACACCCCACAGAAAAAGTCTTCCCCCCCCCCACTGCAGGAGGCGGCAGCAGCACTGAGACTTGAGAGGAACACAGCAAAGGGTGGCTGTGGCAGACAGAGGCAGGCAGGCAGGCAAGAGCTAAATCCTGAGCACGCATTTCCCTCCCCAGCCCATGCCTGCGGCCACAGCTTTCCCACCCCAAGCAGGACAGAGGGTTTCCCCCAGGCTGACAAAGCCCCTCCCAGCAAGCCGTGCTTCTGCCTGCTGCCCACAGTGGGCTCCGTGGCCACGCTTGTACGAAATCTGGCTGGTGATTATCTGATGCGTTGGGACGATGGATTGATCTTGTGACAGAGTCAGATTTGTGTGTGTGTGTGTGTGTTTATGTGTATGGAGCCACAAAGGGAGGGAAAAAGTAGCCATATAAAACGGACACAACAGATCTCTGCCGCTGCTCAGGAGCAGAACAGCTGCCAACCAGCCCCCTCCCAGCCCCCCCAGAGCCCAAACCAGCAGGGACTTCTCTTCACTACCACCTCTCTCTCTCTCTCTCTCTCTCTCTCTCACACACACACACAACGCACCGTCCTTCACTGCTTCTCTCTCTAGTACGGTTTCACGCCTTCTGGGTGGTGACCCTGTGTTTCTTTTGTGCTCCGTACAGCACCTAGCACCAGTTTGGGAATGCAGGAGTAAAAAAGAGGGACCCTAATGTGATGTTCAGAGCAGGGGGCTCCACAAAGGCTGTTTAGTCTGACCTGTTACACCATATTGGAAAGAAGGGGGGGAGGCCCCATCTCAAATAAGCCAATGTTTTATTTTGTATAAGTCACAGAGAGCTCCACAAACAACTTCTGTCTCTCACACATCTTTGAGCGTTCGGGTTGGAAACACAGACAGGGCCAAGGGAGGAGAAACCACTGCCTGAGGTTGAGAGTGGTCCAAATGGATCCATCTTTGATGCCACTTCTTGTTGAAGTGCCTGGATGAAAAGAAAGAAATGCAGAGCCTGGAAATTCGGACATGGACTTTCTTCGAGGGTGTCATGTTTCCATCCTGGGGGAGGGATACCCTTCAATTTTAAAGAAGATCTCCCCCCCCCCCACCTCCCATCACTTTGTCTCTGAAGTCCAGATTGACCGGATGACTTTGACTTTGGCCCGACCATTTCCACAAGGCCCTGGTGACGGAAGGAGAAGGTGTGCTCGCTCATCAGCTCAGAGCCCCTAGAAAGGCCACCCGATTGGCGGATCGATTAAGCATTTGCTGAAGTAGAGCTGCTCTGATCTTGTTTCTTAATTGGCTCACTTGCTAGCAAGCTAAGCAGAAGCCGTGACAGCGAGGAGCGGAACCCGGATGCCCCTCATCTGGCAGCCTGCCCTCCAGCCTGGGTGGAGCTGAAGGCGTGGGCTGTCAGGCATCTCAAAGGACGGCAAACACGACCCCACACCCGCCACACTCTCCTGCCTTCGTCACAAGAAGCAACTCCACCCCCCCCCCAGTCCTACCTTCGCTAAACCGCATGGGTTTTCACCGTATGCCGAGAATGACAAATGTGTGGCAATACTTGGGGAAGGGTTAAAGCATTTCACACGTGATCTTGCGGCATTCCTTAAGCAGCCTGCCCTCCAGCCCTGGTGGCAGCCTGCCCTCCAGCCCTGGTGGAGTTTGAGGCGTGGGCTGTCAGGCATCTCAAAGGACTGCAAACACGACCCCACACCCGCCACACTCTCCTGCCTTCGTCACAAGAAGCAACAGTCACGAGAAGCAACTCCCCCCGCCCCAGTCCTACCTTCGCTAAACCGCATGGGTTTTCACCGTATGCCGAGAATGACAAATGTGTGGCAATACTTGGGGAAGGGTTAAAGCATTTCACACGTGATCTTGCGGCATTCCTTAAGCCACCCGGCAAGGTAGGTGGCTATTATTCTCCCCCCCATTGCTGAGAGAGAAGGGCTTGCCCTGGCAGAGGCCAGTTTCCAAGCAGAGCGGTCCTCGCGGCCCCCCGATGCCTGACAGCTCCCCAGAAGCATCTTGGGGCACCTCCTGCTTCCCTTCCCCCTCCAGGCTTGGGGCCTTCCGAAGACTCGCGGGTGCATGGATTGCAAAAGGTGCACCTGAGTGGGGAGCCTGCATTTTCTGTTTGTGAAAAGCGCCTGCCGGGGTTCGGCGGTTCTGGCGTCTTTAATATCCCTTCCCGTGTTTCTGGGCTTGGAAAATGGTTTTTGGGGCTCCAAGTGCCGCCCAATCTCTCTGCCCCCACACTCCAGTTCCCCATGACTGATTTGAACAAAGACCCTGGGCCACCTCGGTTGCACAGATGGCGTGCCCTAGAAAGACATGTTTTATTAACACATCCAAGGCTGTTGAGGTTGCTTCAGCAAACTCACTCAGTCCCAAGGCAGCTTCATCATCGAAAGCGTCTTAATTTGGTTTAAGCACTTAACTGCAGCGATGGGGGTTCATTAAGGCAGCGAAGCTGGTTCAGGGCACTAAATCCTAAGTGCCTACGTGGCCAAGTTACTGAGGATTTGGAGCCAACACCAGCCTATAGGAGGCAGAAGCAGAGGGGTTTCTTCTTACAGAAACCAAAAGCATCAAGATAAAAATACCTCTTCAAACAGATGTGCCGGGATTGCAGAGACATGGAAATACAAAGGCAAAAGCAAACATCACAAAGCAAGCCACCGTCTTGCTCAGGTTTGGAGGGAGTTCTGCAGCCTGGTGTCTGCAGAAGGGAGCTCTGACTCTCAAAAGCTTACACCCTGAAAAATCTCCTTGGCCTCTAAGGTGCCCCTGGACTCGAATCCTGCTCCAGCCCGTGAAGTCCCTGCTGCCTCCTCTCTCCATGCCCCTGGTGCATGGGTGGGGCACAAGACAGGTCAGCTCCTGGTTTGTTTTAAAGCCTGTGACAGCCCAGCAGGGAGGAAGTGGCCTGAGGGCAGTGCCGTAAGACCTTCGATCTACAGCCCCACTGGTGTGCTAAAGAGGCATCGCTCTGTCTTTGCCATCATCCTTTCCGGAGGATCTGCTTCTCATGCCCCGAGGGACACAAGTCAGCTCTGCCCTCCACACGCTGGCCCTGCCTTGAAGGGCAAAGGACACACTCATCATAGCGAGCAAGACAGAAAATACTTTCAGCACTTAATCCAGGCCACAGGCCAGCAGGGCCAGAGTCCAAAATTGGGAGACTCCCACAGGCATGTGTTGGTGCTAACCTCACGACAACGGCATGCTGCCAAAGACTTCTGGTGCCTGCCCACCTCCCTGGCTGTGCCCAGATCGGAACTGCTAGATTGGAGCCCAGGGGCATCTTAGAGACCCACAAGATGTTCAGGGTGTGAGCTTTCAAGAGTCAGAGCTCCCTTCTTCAGGTAAGAGAAAGCTCAGACCCTGCAAGCCTTGCTGGTCTCTAAGGTGCCGCCGGACTCAAATCCTGCTGTTCTACTGCAGGCCAGCATGGCTACCCACCTAAATCTGTCCCACTGCTAGGCTCTGCTGGGTGGGCTCCAGCGACCGGCTCTTCTTTAGTCCTCAGGGCCTCCAACGGAGGGCTGTCCAGGCAACTCTTTGGGACACGCAGGCCCAGACGGTCTGGGATCTGAACGTTGTTTGGAGTGGGCAGGGGTTGTGTGACCTCTCAGGAATAAAAAGGTCCAAGCAGAGGTTGTACCCAGCGGATGCTGAAGGCTCAGCAGCGGGGCTGCCTTCAACGCCTAACGATAGTGCATGGAGTTAGCCAGCTGTGCTTTTGCAGCCAGAGTGAGGGCGAGGTGGAAAGAAAGCACAGCCAGCACACTTTGAATAAGTTGCCACACTTTCAGGAGGAGACCTGAACCTTCGCAGCCGGTGCCACTTGGTGACAGCAACGGACCTCCTGAACACACCCACGTGCCAAAGCACCAGCGCCTTACCTTACTCTTTCCCCAGGTATTTCATCATGATGCTGTTCACGTCGTCATCCTTCCCGTCAGCCTCAGACCGCCCGCCATCTCTGGTGCTCGTGGAGTTGGCTTTCTCAACACAGCCTTCCCCCTCTAACCGCTGCACTCCTGGCCGGCTCTTGATGCTGTCGGCGCTTTTGAAAGAAACAACAGAGCCAGAAGACGAGGAGGAATCGGAGAGGTCTCCAGGGTCCTCTTTGGGTCTTAGACTTGGGGACAAAGGGCTCTCAGAGAAGGAAGTGCGATCCGCGGAGACCTGGTCTTCAAAATGGACACTCATGGGCCTGTGGCCTTCCTTCCTTCCTTTGGGGCCTCGGGACAAGCTGCTTGTGGACTGGGTCTTCCGGATGGCTGGGAGGATGTCATCGTATTCAACATTTGTCTTTCTTTCATAGCTTAAAGTTGGTATTTCCCAAGAGAACGGGTTGCTTTCCTTCGCTTCGCTCGGGGCATCACCAAATCTCTTGCTCTGAAACACCAGAGGATCTGTGGCTGGGGCAGTAGCCATGGTTCCTTCTAGCGATGCTGCCAGGCAACTTCTCCATGGCTTATACCTTGATGGACTGAACGTTTCTCCTCCCGGGGCTGGCGAACCGACTTCTGCGTGTACATCACCTCTGTTCTGAACAAGGGAGTCATAGGAACCGAACCTGGAGGGCCTCTTCAGAACGGGCGAGGGGGTTGTTCGCGTCAAGCCTTCGGAGGAAATGCTTCTCAAGCTGGAGGACCGAATCAGACCAGCTGCAGCAGGTTCACCCAGTTGGTCTGGTTTCACTGGGAAATCATCATCGTCATCCTTCAAAGTCCTGTATCTTCTCAGGGATGAGGCCCCGGTAGTTTGGTAAATGGGCAAGGAGGAAGCCTCATCCGATGCCAAGGCCCCTGGTTCTTTGTCTTTCAGTCTCTGTCTCCGCAGTTCTTCAACATATTCAGAAAGTGCAGAAGAAGAGCGTAACAACTTGCCATCAGTTGAAGGAGACATCCTTCTAATCACCGATGGGGATACAGGACTTGGCAGTTTTTCTTCTGCAGATGCTGCTGGAGACAACCTCTTTCTCATCACGGGTGGAGATCCAGATCCTAATTTTTTGGGCATGTCAGACTCCTCTCTGGAAACGAGCTTCCCATATTCCCATCTCTGAGCTCCAATGGAAGGGCTTGTGGCTTTGCCCAGACCTTCTTCCCCTGCATTTTTTCCATATTCCCATCTTTTAACACTTAATGACGACAACGCTGGAGGGCTCCGGGCACGATCCTTGTTTATTCTGCAACAACAGGTAAAAGACAGCACTGAGAGACAGAGAGAGAGAGAGAGCACAGCATATGTGCAAAAGAGCACCTCGCCTGGACTTAAAAACATGCACGCACAATTGTCATATTAAGTATAAATATTTAATTTAAATATTAAGTTAGAAACATCTTCTGGTATATGCAGCTACTTCACTCTGTTTTGAGTAATATAATTTCTGAACATGATTAAACTAATAATAAAAGGCTGAAGGAATTAAAATAGCTGGGAATCAGAGCCGCATTTCCAAGAACACAGTCAAACTGGCACTGCTGCTGCCCCGTCCATGATTTATTTACCAGCTTAATTATGGCTGTACATTTTATTGCATTTTTAGGTAAGCCACCTTGAGTGATACGCATACATGTTTTAAATGTTCTACAGCCCTGTGTCTGCACAACTTTGCCATGAGCAAAAGGGAAGCTGCCTAAGCCAGCGAGTCCTGGAGGGGAGAAGGAAATCTCCCGAACATCTGCGGCTGCTCTGTGCAGTTGTGAAGCCAGTGAGCTTGGCGTGTTACTAGGAGTACAGAAAGCAGTCCCTGGGTGCCTTGAGCATGTAAGTGGCACAGTCACTGCACAGAGGCAAGCATGCCAGTGGAGAGCTGTCCTTCACGTCTGCCTCACAGCCTCCGCAGGGCTCAGAGCTCTGCTCAGCTCTCCGAGGCCTTTTCTCAATCCCCAGCGTAGCCCCTGCTCCCACCGAGAATGTCACACACAGCCGAAGGCCCCTTTTTAGCATGAATTCAGCAGAATTCTCAGCTCCCATCTTGCCTTCATGCATACAAGAGAGATAAAAGGGGAGAGGTCCTCCCATGCCTTCATGTTCAGTACAGGGGGAGGAAGGCTGAAAGAGCCCTTGGACCTCATCTTTGTCTGGGAAAGCCTGGCTCAGGGGGCCGAACCAACCTTGCTGGCCCTGCAGCCCCAGCTGGGTTCAGATCTTGGCTGGCAAAAACTGGCCGGAGCTGGAGGGCCAGGCCTTCTGTCTTGGCAGAGGACGAAAGGCAGGATGCCTCTGCTGGCTCCCGAGACCCCGAGGCCTGTGTTGTACCACTCACGGTGGCCAGGCTTCAACCCACCCCCTGGCTTTTTAGCTACCCAATGGAGAAGGGCTACAGCCAAGCCTCTGCCATGAAACTATGCTCCTATGTGAGGGCAGGGGCATTTTTTCCTCCTTTGACAAACGCAGTTGTTAAAGATTTAGCCTTGACAATAACCAATCCTTCTGGCTAGGGAGAAAGGATGCCGTTTCCATAGCAACTTTATGCCAGTCTCTAGTCTGGCAGACAATGCTGGGCACACGGAGACCAGATTCGGCTGACCTGGAACAAAATTTGCACACAGAAACCTCTTGTGGCATCTCTGCCTCTGGGGAGAGGGTCCACCTCAGGAAGGGGCTGGGAAAACCGAGCAGGGAGGGAAGCACTTCTACAGCAGTGGCAGGATGGTGGCAAGGGAACGAGCAGGACGCCCTCAGCAAGAAGGCCCTCAGCCCCCGGGAGCAAGAACTGGAGGAGGGGAGGCACCCTGGGCCCGAGGTGAGGCAGCTCTCCCTGGGCGCACCGTGGTGCTGCTGCCTGGAGTCCTGGCCCGGCACAGATGGCCACACACCCCCATGCGCAGCTTGGAAGTTGCCCAGCCGCATGGAAGCAACATCACTGAGCAAAGGAGGGGAAAGAGGCGCTTCCAGCCATCTGGTAGGAAAGGAGCAAGCTGGCACTGCCCTGCCCTGAGCCGGAGCAAAGGACCCGAGCAGGAGCTCGAACTCCTCAGAGCTCCAAGCTCTGGGTGGGGGGGTGGGGGGGATCCATGCAGACTGCACAAAGGGATGTGAGAGGGACCTGGGAGAGCCCTGGGGCGCAGCTAAATCTGCTCATGGTCTTTGCCGGACACTCTGGCAGTGCTGGGAAGGATCCCTCCTTCCGATTCACCGAAAAGGTTGCGTCTTCCTTCAGTCCCCCCCGCCCCTTCTTAGATGCTCCTCTGCATCAGCACTGATGGGTTTGGTGTTAACTCGATCTCTGAACGGAGGCGAGAAGAGAAAGAAGAGAGAGCAGCCTGCTTCCCCAACAAACAAAAGCCGCGTAAGTAACAGCCAACCTTTTAAAAAGGGAATGCGCCCGAGTGCTTCCCAGGAGGGGATCCCACCCCCTGGACCTCTCTCTCTTCTGTGACATGGAGACCATCATACTGGCCTACTTTACAGGGCTGTTTGGGAGACGACAGAGATACAAATTGGCTTGAGCAATTAGGAAATGCTTGTGGCAGCTGTCAGGATTATTAACAGCTTCATCCATCCCTCAGCATCCTTTCCCCAGCATGCCCCCCCCCCGCTTTTTTAAAAATCAAAAACAGGCTTCATTCTTAACTGGGAAGGGATGACCCCCCCCTTTTCTTTCCAAAACAACAGCCCTGGAGCCTGAGCAGCGTGGTGTAAATTGGCCATCACTTATGCAGTTCAGCTCTGCTTTGCAAAGGCAGACTCCCTGAGCAGAAGCGTCCTGCGCAGCAGACTCGGGACCAGAAGCTCCAAGAGGAGCAGCCTCATATTCCAGGGTCTGCAGAGAAGGAGTAACAGAAGGAGGAAAGGCTTCAAAAAGCCTTCAGGTGAAGAGCAGCTCTGGCTGTACCTCTTGGACAGTCACCTAGAACAAACTCAGGTTCTGTGGACTCAAGGGAAGCACATAAGGGAACGTCTCTCAAGTCTATCACAACAAGAGGTCTTTGCTGGAATTCCAGCAACCCAGGAAGCGGGCCAAGATCTAGAGAACCAGCAGCTGGGATCCACTGGAAATGGGCAAGTCACCGTCCTCGTTTCAGCCACTCCAGTGGAAAGGCGTCCCTGGCCGGCCATTCACCACCAAGCAATAAGATGCTGTCCTCGGTCTCTACATAAAACCAGGAATTTGGGTCGCCCCCCACTTCCCAAGTAAAAAACGGCAAGCTAAGATCCAATAGGAGACTCCGAAGGCGTCCTTAAGCCAAATGGAATTTTGTAGTGTGCAATCTACACCAAAGCAAATGACATACAACAGTAATTAGTGAAGATTACACAGTAATTAGGGTGATTATGCTTATGCTCGTTGAAATCATTTATGCAATAATATCTGTACTTGAATTGAAGCACAGGGCATGGCCAGGGACAAAAAGAGGAGAGGTGGGATTCCAGGACAGGGCGGGGGGGGGGGGGGAGGTGAGCCACATGGAAACAGGCACTCGTGTGTGCGTGCGTGTGTGTGTGTGAGGGGGCCCTCTGGCAATCCAACCAGAGGGCAGGCATCCAACAGGAACTGAGCTCCAATCAGCCCAACGTTCCTCCTTCCCAACCCTCACTGCCCCCTTCCTTCTCCTCAGCCTTTGAGCCTTCACTTGGTTCTGCTGGACCCTGCCCTCATCCTCCATCCGCTCCCTCCAGGCAGCTCCCTCCCCCAGCCTCCCCCCTCTTCTCCCCTGAGTTCTCCGGCTCACCCAGGCCCTTTGTGACTGCCAGACCCTTCCTTCACCACTCCCTGCACATGTTGCCACACCTCAGCTCAAACGAATGTGCAGGGCACAGCCGCAGCCACTACCTCGGGGTCTGCAGCCAGGCCCTCCAGGTGCACCAGTTAATTTAGAACACCCCCACAGGCAGGGAGGGCCCCCAAAGACTTCTGCTGCCTGCCTGAACCATTCCCCACGGCAGAGAGCACAGCAGCAGGTCTTGCTCATATCATGTGCACACGTTGGGGCCGGGGAGGGGGGGGGGTTCAAGTTTTGCACGGCACGTGCGTGGCCAGCCATGCAGAATGAATGCACTCCAGGACCTGAAGAACGGCAGTTCCATGTAAGCAGGGTGGGAGTACAGCTTCGGTCAGACCAAATACGCACAGGAGGCCAGGGGCCTTGCGGACAGCCTGTGTCCAGGAACAACGGGGCCCCCAGCTACCCTCCTTCGATCTCTTTTACATCTTCTCCAGTTTTCCTTCCCTTAAAAATTCTCAGCCTACAGCCCGCACCCCATCCTCAGAGCAGGATGAGCATCTGGTGTCGTCCTGACCCTCTCTGGCCAGATCTCTGACCAGGCCAGTGACACAGACCTGGAGGGCTCAGAGGAAAAGCCCCGAGGATCAGTGGGGCCAGGGCAGGCCTGGTGCGGGAGAGGCGCCAGCGAACCACACACCCGCAGCATCAGGGGCCGCTCTGCCAGAGCCTACGAGTGAGCCCCTGCCCCCTGCCTCGGAGACCACCACTGAGGCCCCACCAGACAGGATAGGAGCCAGGGCTGATAGCCCCTCCAGCAACCTCAGCAAAGGAGCAGGGCGGAAGCAGCACAGAGATGGCAGCGCACCGTCTCTCCGCCGGCGCGGGTCAGAACTCTGACCGTGCTGCTGCTTTGCAGGACCATGGCCAGGGCACCGCCGAGACTCAGAGCCTTGCTACAAGTGACATTTTACACGTGAAGGATAAAGGATCATTTTCGCAAGTCTTTCTGGGAACTGAAGTCCCTCTCCCCCACCCCTTTTCCTTTTTGTTCCTTCCCCTCTTTGTTAGAATGGCTGCCTGAAGAGACAGAGAGAGCCTACGGCAACATCAGCTTTTGCAAATCGTCTTGCTGGGGGGCAGGGGGAGGAATGCTCCGGAGAAAGCTGAGAAAGTTGCAGCTGCCTGCCCCAAAGATCGTTGAGAGCAGGCTTGTGGCTGGAGGAACGATTTGCAAAAGTTGCTGTTGCCGCAGGCTTTCTCTGTCTCTTCAGGCAGCGAGGGGAAGGAACAGAAGGAAAAGGGGTCGGGGAGAGGAACTTCAGTTCCCAGAAAGACTTGCGAAAACGATCCTTTATCCTTCACGTGTAAAATGTCACTTGTAGCAAGGCTCTCAGTCCCAAGACCTGCTGACACCTGCGGGCAGAAGCCGCTGAGCCAGATCACCCCTCAGCTTATTTAGGCTGCGCTTGGCAGAGCTTCAGCTCTGGATCAACCAGCCTGGTGTTCCGGGCTCCAAGCTCCCTCCCAGGCCAGCCAGCCAAGTAATCAACACCTGAGGAGGCCATCCACCCAGGCGCAGGACAGGTGTGAAGCCTCCCCAGGCAGGAGTCTCTCATCAATGATCCCCGGAGAACACAACCTAGGGCATCTCTGTCTTGCTTCAAGTGGGGTGCTTTGAGGTGCAGACTTTCGTCCTGACTTGTGGCTCGTCCCATCTCATGGCAGCCACCTTCCTGGGTCTGATGCTTTGCCCTTCAATATCCGCATCGCCCACCATGCAGCCTGTTCCACCTTTCTGGCACCAGTCCCTTGAGATGCTTGCTGCTGTCCCCTCGATGGAACGCAGAGCGCTTGGCTTTCGAGTCTGCTGCCCACTAATGTCACAACAGTCTATGATCTCCACACACGGGACTTTCCTCCATAATTAAAGAGCCTATTTCTGCTGCCCCCTTTCTTTCCTCTTCAGTCTCTCTAACAGTGAGCATCATAAAATGCATAATTTATAACTTACTGTATAAAATTTTCCTACTTAGCATGTTTATGAAACTTAAATGACTTAGTTTTCTACCAGTAATGTTGCAAATTAATCCAGTTTGTGTGAGTGTGCGTGAAAGAGAATTGCAAACTGCAACACGCTTTGCTACCTTAGCACATGTATCAGAGGTAGCAAAAAATGATAGCCAAAAACAGAAAACAGAAAACACAAATCTAGTATTGAAGAAAACACAAATCTAGTATTAAAGAAAATAAAGTGTATTATCTGCACTGAAACTGTCATCACTTGGAGATCGAGAGTGAGCCATCACCACACACATTATAGCATATAGCATATTAATTGTGGCCAAAATCAGGCACGTTTAAACAAATACAGCAAACATGCCCTACATGTCTCCAGCAATATCTTCAAACCTGTGAGCAATTCTGGAATGTTGAGAAAGGGTCGTCAGCATCACCAGAAAATGGCTGCTGTGGAAGCTAGTCACAAAATGCCAGGAATTTTTAAACTATGATGGAGGGTAGGGCCATCGGCTTTGCATACAGAAGATCCCATGTTCAAGCCCCAGCAACATCTTCAGTTACAAAATGCGTTTCTGCTGGGCCACTTTTCTACTTCTTTAGCCCAGGGCAAGCCCCCCTTCCACATGTGAACCCAGTTTAATGAAATGTCCACTGGTATCAGACACATTCCTTTCCCAGTCATTCCCAGAAAAGTTTTTGCTTTGCTGCCCACCTGTTCTCTCTAGCACAATGCACAGGTAACTCAAGCAAATAAGTCAAGCTGCAAACTGCATTGGGGAAAAACAAAATACACTACAGGATAGGGGACCATGCAGGCTTTTGCTAAGCTCTTTAGCCAATGAGGACCTTTTAAAAATGCTTTAATATTCTGTGCATTATGCAAACTTTCAAGACCCACAGAACTGTTCAGATTTCATTGGCATAGCAAAGTTCTGGGATACACCCAGCAGAAATGCTTGCGAGTCCTGCCTACGCACGCACTCCTGGCATGGAGCCAAAATTATTTTTTGCTTAGACGACAAACAAGAGCAACAGCCAGCAAACACTCTTCTGTTCTGACGGGCGCAACCTCGTAACACGGGGTCAGGGTGAGTCTCCTCCCATTAAATCCCACCTCCCGCAGCAGCCACACTTAACCTACCTCTCAGCAGCACCCCACACGTGAGTGTTTTCCAGAGGGGATCCAGTCTGTGTAGTTGCTGCCCCAGCAGCCAATACAGTACCGCGGCAATGGGGTGTCTACGTGGCAGGATCCCCTGCCCCGGCCGTGGCCACCCGCCCCCTCCTGGCTCATTGGGACGATAGCCAATCAGCAATGACGTTATAGCAAGCTGCACACCAAATCCACTGGATTCCCAGCTTGCATTTTTTTAAGAGCCTCTGGTCTCTTTCATTATATCTCCAGAAAGAGATACACTTAGCTTAAAAAACAAACGCTGGGAATCCAGAGACCCCGTTACACGCACTGTTCGCATGTTACAGTGATGTCATGATGTCCAGTAACGGATCAAAAGTCCCCACGTGGCAGAGGGAGGCTGTCAGTGCTGTGGGGGAAACGTCTGCCATGCGGACAGGGAAGCCTGAACTCCCCCCCCCCCGACCTGTGCACGGGTGCCACCCATCCAGGCTTTGCTATAATTGTTCCCAAAACTTTGTAGCAAAGCAGGCTTGGGAAAGAATGGGTGTGTGTGTGTGTGTGGGGGGGAAAGCTGGGAGAACCCCAAGAGGGGCACAAATGCGCTGCAATGCTGTGGGGAAGCAGGAACCCCCCCCCCTGCTTCCCAACAGCATGGAACCCGGGGCAAATAACTTGGGTAGAAACCGCCTTGGATTTGGGGCCGTACAAAATGTGGTACAGGAAAGCAGCTGTAATGGTAATTTTTTTCGAGAAAGAAAATGAAAAGCAGCTCTTGGGCAATTTTTAGCAGCCAGCTGGGCCTCCCCCCCCACCGACTGCCCATCTCCCGCCCATCTCCCCCTCACACCCTGGTTCAAGTTTCCCGGTCCAGAGCCATGTTCGCCAAAGCCAGTGATAAAGGTGCCTCTGCCAGGTGGGCCGGAGCTGGGGGGAGGGGCGGTGAAGGAAGTAACTGGCCCGGGAAGTCTCCAGTTCAAGTCTTTCCTCTCCCATTAGGTGACCTTAGGCAAACCCCTCCCTCTCAGACTCAGCCCCCCCCCCCAACTATAACATCAGAATGTTTGCCAAGAGCACAACAACACAATGAATGTGAAGCACTTTGAACATCTGAAAGTAGCGGGCATTAACTATTCTAGTTGCTGCCTGGGGCAAGGGACGGCCTCTCGGGCGACAGCTTAAAATTTTTTACCAGAAGAGGGGGACTGCCAGGGCTCCCGTACATGCATTTGTGACACACAATTTGTGTGGACTGAGCCAGTTGCTCCTCGAAGGGGCAAATCTGTTGCTGCCGCCCCCCCCCCCCGCCCCCATTCCCAGGGGGGGCCCTGCGCAGAGACGCTCCCTGAGGAATAGGAGACGGCGGCGAATCCTCCGGCTGTTTGCTCTCAAAAGACCTGCAAACCTTTGCAGGAGCGAAATACCAGCAAGTGACCTGGATTGTGAGCAAATGCCACTGCTTTGGCGCTCTTTAAAGAATCTGAAATGCCAAATATGTGGAGATTTCTTAAACCTCCGTTTCCAAAGCAGGGTCAGATTTGTGCCCTACGGACTGCAGTGGTTTTTTTCCTACAGAACTGCAGGAATTGGAAAGAGGAGGCGGGCCGGACGACTTGCCAGGAGCCACACACACACACTCACCCCGCCAGTTCCTGAGGCAGAATGTGTAGGGAAAGAACCCTAATGGTACAGCAGATCACCTTGACGATGCATACAAAGCACCCAATGCCACTTCAAACACTACAAGCAGCCCTGTAATGTAGACCTGCACCCATTATTACCAAGCAAGGAGGTCAGAAAGAGAGTAGCTTCTCTAGAGCTACCTTTGGGGTGGCCCTAAGCAACGGAAGTGCCTTCAGCTCTGAGGTGGGGTGCTGGTTTGCATGCCGAAGGTCCCAGGGTCAGTCCTCAGAATGCCCAGGGAAAAGGACCCCTCAGGTCACAGGAGGCAGGAAAGTGCTCTCTGCCCGAGACCCCGGAGGGTGGCTGCCTCTCAGGGCAGAGCGGACCAAGAGCCAGTGAGGTGCAGAGGCTAGATATATCTTGACTCGGTTTATGCCCTGCCTTTCTCCCCAGTGCAGACACCAAGTAGCTTGCATCCTCCTCCTCCTCCTCCTCCCCTCCATTCAATGCTCACAACAGCCCTGTGCGTTGGGGCCAAATGAGACGCTACGTTTTTTAAAAGCTGAGTCCGGGTTCCAGGGAGCGGGCTCACTCTTCCTGCGGCTGCAAAGCAGTCATGGGGAGAGGGAGTCGCGTGTGCCGAACCTGGACCCGATTCTTTCAAAAACGCAATGTCTCATGGGGCTCCTAGGCTAAGTGTGTTATGAGTTCGGTTGAGTGGCAATGGGTCACCCAGCAAGCTTCCGTGGCAGGCTGGGGATTCCAACCCGGGCCTCCCAGATCTTCCCCTGACATTCAAATCACTACCGGGCACTGACCGGACTAATACCTGGGAGAGCGAATTTGAACCCCCCCCCCCCACTTTCTGCCATGGAAGATCGTCAGAAAACTTCCATCAAATATGAGGGCAAAAGCGATGGAGGAGTGCCCCAAAGTCAGCCCGGTCTGATGGGAAGCTCTGTGCAGGCTCTCGGTGCAGCTGGTGAGTGTGCGCGGGGAGAGCGGCCGCTGCTCAGCTGGGGTCCGGGCTGCCTGCATGCAGTCGGCAAAAACAAAACAAGGGGAAGGATTGGCTTGAAAGGGGAGCCTGACCAGGGAAAACACCGGAAATGCCCTTACACCACCCCGAGCATCAGAACTTATTCCCTGTCCTACCCATTTGCTTCTGGGTCTTGGCTCTGATCAGACGTAGCCAGCACAGCTTACGCTCCCTGCATGAGGCCGCACAGTCCCTTGCATCCGCTAAGGCCGCAGCGTGAGGGCGGGAAGTGCACAGCTCACCCAAGCCCTGTGCACGACCAAGCATCCAGCAGGCAGAGGCCAGCCTGCCAGGCAGTTCCAGGAGAGGCACCCTGGGCGGGGAAGCTACGGAGTTCTGCTTCCGGTTTGCCCCTCAGGTAGGACTTGGCTCAGTTTCTCACTGGGGATTGCCATGCCAAGGTCCAGACCTGAAATGGGATTTCTTCCCTGGGGTGGCACTGGCAGGAAGAGAAGAATGACACCCCCTGCCCCCAAGGAAGAGGCAGAGAGCACGTGGCGGCTTGGCTGAGTGTGCGCCAAATGCCCAAGAGGAGGTGCAGGGGGACGGGAGAGTGAGCGGACACGCAGAAGAAACTGGACGGCGCCTGTGAGCTCTGTGAGACCACGAGGTACAGCCACCCTGAATGCAAAAAAGCAAATTCACCTGGCCAGAGCATCCCGAACTGAAAATCAAAGGCCCAACTGACACCCAGTACCAGAAGCTGCAGCAGGGAAGGGCTGGGTGCGCAGCCTCCTCTGACGCCCAGCGGTGCTCCAAGGCCTCAGGTAGGGGAAACGCAAACGCCAAACAGAGCTCACCTGGTGATGGCTGGGGCGGAACTCGGGACCAGGAGGGCGCAAAGCAGGTGCCGTCTCCAAATCACAGATCATTACCAGGCAACCGTTCTTCGCCCTCAGCAGGATGCGACTCCACCAGGGCCCAACATCCCTCCCCATTGTGCAATTCAAGCGTGTGGCAATGCATGCTGCCCTTGCCTCAGGAGACGTCCCCGCTCACAGCCCCCCCCCCCCCCAGAGGCAGCCCCTCTCACCTCAGGCTCTGCGCGCTGCGGCTGTCTGCAGGCTGTCTCAAGAGGGATCCGGCCAGACTCGCGCCTGATGCAGAGGACCAGCCAGATGCCGAACCCGACCATGACTGGACACTTCCTTCCGGCTCCAGGTTTATGCTCCACGTGGACCCCAGACTGAGCTGGCTCTCCCTGCAAACAGAGCCCAGAAAGCCTCCCTTCAGCAGCAGGCGCAGCAGAGCCACAGCTTGGCGTGTGCTGGGCCTTGGCTAGCTTTAGCCATCACACATTTATCCTGCCCTGCCTTGAGGGACCTTGGAGCAGGGCATGTGGTTCGCCTCTCCCCTTTTTTATCCTGAGAGAAAATAGCTGACCCAAGGTTAAACAAAACCAAAGTCCAGTGGCACCAGCCGGGCGAACATCTATTACAAGATGACCTTGCGTGAGTCACAGCTCACTTCCTCCAAAATGTGGAAATCAGTCTGAATGTTGTGAGTCTTTAAGCTGTCCCTGGACTTCGCTTCCATTTTGCTACAACAGGCTCACAGGGCCACCCTTTTGCAGTGACCCACGGCGACCCAGATACTAGTCTGGGGACTGGATCCTGCCTCCATCTTCCATACCCTCGCACCCCACTATTTATCACCCCAAGGGAATCTCTCCAGGGGAATAAATTTATTGTGTAAAGGGTTTGCCATAAGTCAGCCATGACTTGAGAACAGGATTTCATTTTTCATAAATACCTGTATTGCCAAGAATGAATATCAATAACTGTATACAGAAAAATGGAATCAGGGCACCCACTTTTTTTAAAGTTCACAACACACACACACACAAGCCCTGGTTCAACAACTTCTCACTCATAACATACTTCCCAGCACTGGTGCAGACTCTGGGATCAGGGCCTGCAATAAACCAAGATGCCAATTCTGTCCCCATATTTACTCCGACAGCACAATCGCTGGACCTCATGGCACCGGCGATACTCTTTTAGGTTCCTCCACTATGTTCATCTTCCAGTGTTATATCAGCTATCAAAACGCCCTTCCACTCTCTACACTGGTCACACAGGTTAGTCCCTTCGCAAAAGAATAAATGGCCATAAATCTGACATTCAAAATCACAACACTCAAAAACCAGTGGGAGAACATTTTAATCTTGTAGGACATTCCACTGCTGTCCTAAAAGCAGCTGTCCTCAAACAGAGAAACTTCAAGGGAGGATCACAACATGGGACTGCTGAAACGGAGTCCATTCACAGGTGCCGAACAAGGCCCCCCCCCCCCCCTCTGGGCTGAACAGACTCTCGGGATTCGGATCTCACTACAGATGCTCCTTTCTGCCTTGGTCAGGCTGCAGTGGACCACGGAACCTTCATATCATGACATCTTTCTTTGCTGGGATAGGAACGCTCAGGGATCTCCATTCCTGCTCATATCTGAAGAAGGGACTTTGACTCTCAGAAGCTTACACTCCGAAAACCTTGTTGGTCTCTAAGGTGCCACTGGACTCCTGCTGTTCTACTGCAGACCAAGATGGCCACCCGCCTAAACCCCTCAGAAATCCCCCAGTATCTCATCCAAGGCCCTCCCTGCACCATCTCCCTTCCCAATGTACAGCATTCCATCCAGCAAGCAAGCATTGCATGGCTGCCAGTTCTCTAGTCCCACACTAGCCAGGGCCCCTCCAGTTCACTTACGTCTCTTGCTTTGAGCTGAGCGATTCTCGAGCTGTCTGGACACTATAAGAAAAGGGAAGGGGGCGTCACTCTTTATTGGTGCTTCACGATTAAACACCACCATAAGCCGGCCCCTGCGTGGCTTGGGGCTGGGGCCAGGATTTGCATTTCTTCCTCATCTGTTTGGCCTCACGGAGACTTCTTCCTTGGGGTCGGACTGCCTTACCATCCATCACAGCTCCACAAATGGTTGGAAGGTTTGCGGCTGCCTGGAAAGGTGCAACTTCAAACCCTAACCAAATCCTATTGCACTGCTTAGTGGATGCCCCATTCCTGTTGATTTAACTGTCTTGCCGAGTGACCTCTGATTTGCCTTGAGCCCAGAGAGACAGGTGAATGATGTAAACAAACAAATAAACCCGTGGCCGTGGAAAAGGACTCCTTCGCTGCCAGCACAGGGCCTTATTCCTGCAGAGCAGCGGAAGAATTTCTGGGGGGCGCTTTAAACTTAATCATCATGGGCAGGGCAAAGAGGAATGTTTGGCGTTATGGAGGAAGTTCGCTTTGTAACCACGCCATGCTTTCATGTTTGGGGATATGCCTACTTCTGTTTACCTCTTTTTATTCGTTTCGTATAGGAAGAAGGGAGAGGATGAAACTGGCATGGAGAAACGGGAATGCTGGTATGAAATTGGGGCTGGCAAGAGGCAACGCAGCTCAAAACATTTTAATGGGGCAGGCTTTTCCTCTGAAGCCAGCTCTTGGGACTGTGCCCGCACATCCACTGCTGAAGAGCAGCACAATTAATTCTCTCGGCTGCCAGCCAGCACTTGTTTTGCCATGAACAGCAGAGCCTCTGTTTGTACGGAACTATGGACAGCTCCACTTTTCCAATTAATTTTATTTCATTTATACCCCGCCTTTCTCCCCAACAGGGACCCCAAGTGGCATACATCGTTCTCTTCTCCTCTCCATTTTTTCCTAACAACAAATCCAGTGAGGTAGGTTTGTGGCAGAGTGGGGAATCGAACCCGGGCCACCCAGATCCTAGTCCGTCACCCTAGCCACTACAGTACACCAACATGCTCTGTCCTCTTATGCTGTGTGGCAGTAGCTGGAGCTGGACCGAGGATGCAGTGAGGGGCGGCCCCAGGCACAGACTGCTTTGAGACACACTTCCCTGCGTCTTCGCTCCGGAGGCCGTCGGGTCACAGCTTCTGCCTCAGGGCCTTCTGCAGGTCCAAGGCACACCCACCCCTGCAAGCCGGGAGCCATTCGTTTCCAGGAGCCTCTCATTAAATATCCCCAGCACGGTCCTTATCTAGGGGCCGCCAGCAGAAAAGATACATGCTCTGAAGCTGTCAGACTGACTAATGACTGTGAAGACGGTCCCAGATGGGTCCCCCGGGAGAAGACTGCTGGGGAGGGGAAAGAGGGAGTGCTCCTGACTTTGATTTTGCTCATCAAAAGCCATTCCAACTGCTTGAGCAGGACTGGGTTGGGAAGGGATATCAAAGACCAGCCACGAGGGAGCCAGTTTTCAAGGGCTAGGCACTCTCCAAGTCTTTTTGGGAGCCTCTGCCCCGTAAGGTTCTGCCTCCCAATCTCAGATGACTGCAGAGTAAATCAGAGTGCTCCGTAGGGAGGGAGTGGCACTCTGCACATGCTCAGTGGCATGTCAAGCAACAACAGCAGGGATATCTTCTGAGAGAGTGACAGCAACAGCTCAGCTATTGATACGAGGCTGCCCCAGGAACGGATTCCTCAAGACTCCAGAAGAGGCTTGATTCGCCTTCAAGCCATCCCGAGGGGGAATCCGGGCTGGCAGGTTTTTGCCTCTATCAACAGGGAAGTCCTTCAAACATTAATGCTATCCAAGGTAGCGGTGGTGGTGGAGAGTGCCATCAAGTCACAGCAGACTTATGGCGACCCCTGGTGGGGTTTTCATGGCAAGAGGCTAACAGAGGTGGTTTGCCATTGCCTGCCTCTGCACCCTGGTCTTTGTTGGATATGCAGATAGATAAATAAAATTAGCAAAATAGATCAACACCCCCCCTTGGAAATGCAGAATCAGATTGCTGTCCGCCTGCCCTCTCTAGCACAAGGCCCAGGTCACTCAAGCAAAAAAGCCAAGCTGCAAACTTAATGGGGAAAAACAAGATCCTCAGGACTGCCCAGTCAGTCTCACCCAGCCCAGATATGGTGACCGGTTGCACCCTTATTCCCCAAGTCCTCCACAAGGAAACGCCTGGGTCCAACTTCACCACATCTAAGGTTCTGTGTGTCCAAAAGGAGGTATGTATGTGAGTGGGGCAGAGAACCAGGGCTAGGAAAGGGAAGTTCTGGCCTGTGTTTATAAAACCAGGTCCACTATGGTGATCTTGGGAGGGAGGGCAGCCTGGCACAGCCCAATCTTGTCAGATCTCGGAAGCCAAGCAGGGTCAGTACTTGGACAGGGAACCAGCAAGGAAGACTCTGCAGAGGAAGGCCACGGCAAACCCCCTCTGCTTCTCACTTGCCTTAAAAAGCCCTGGTTGGGGTTGCCATAAGTGGCTTGTGACTCGACGGCACAGATCTGGTGGAGAAGCAAGGGTTAGTCCGCCAGTGCAGCCCGCAAAGAACGGCACCCCAAGCGTCTTGCCCTCGTCCTTCCCTGCCTGCTGGCCTGGGCTGCTGGCTCCCCCACATCCCTCACAGCTTCATGACTCTCAGGAGGAGAGGAGCGGCTGAGCGGGTGGGGGTGGGGTTGGTCTTTCCTCTCTTGTCATCACTTGCAGATGCAGGGCAGATTTTGCACCAGGAAAAGGCAGAAGCACCTGCAAGAGCCATGCTCTCCTTCTCCCAATGCACCTTTTCTGGCATGGGACGGGTGCAGTTTTGGTAAGGTTGCTAACAAACTAGAAACATGCCCTCCTTTTTGTTTGTTTTCAGGACAGTTTCCAGAAAAAGAGGCAAGGCACTCTGTCACTCCCCCCCCCACACACACACACCTTGGGGGAGGAGTTGCTCTAAATCTTAGTTGGATAACGCTCGCATTGACCTCCCTCTCATCCACTGGGCTCCATCTTTTCACCTATGTTGGGTTCCATCGACCAGATCCTGGCCTGGGCCCAGCTTTCTTGTGTAGTTCAGGAGTTGGCAACCTGACTTTTCAGCACCAAGCACTTGTAGCCATGTTGCCAAGGCCAGCTGGACAATCCCAGATGGTGACCAGAGGGCTTCTAAGGCAGCTTAAAGAGAAGGAAACCTGGGGCAGGTGCTGAAGCTCAGGGCGGCAGACCCCCACCCCACCTCGCCCCACGAAAGCACGCTCACCTCTCTGTGTCACTTTCATCACTTGACTGCACTTCCTCCAGAGCGGCCTGCAAGTCCGCAATGCGCCGGATGGAGGTCTCGAGGTCTGCCTGCAGCGTCTGCCTCACTGCAGAAAGCTCCCCCACCTGCTTCTCCTAGTGAGACAAGAGTTCGGGGTTAGTGTTCAGCTCCGTAACGTGGCTTCAGAGGTGTGGATGGGACGGGATGAGCTGCCCCCTCTGCCCAGCCCTAGCCGTGCCCCACCTGAGCACTGGTGCCTGAGCATCGTGGCCTTTTCCGGGCACGAGTGCCACGAGAGAGAAGCTGCAGGGCCTTGCGAAGGAAAGGGTCCGGCTCACGGGTCTACTCTGCCCGCTGGAAAGCATGAGCTCCCCCCAATCAAACATTGCAGTCAGGCAGGCTGCAAAAAAATGCTGGCAGGTTGAAGAGCCAACAAACCCAGAAGGGCAGGGAGCAGATTGGAGACTCCACAGAAGGAGCAGAAGGCACAAAAAGAACTAAAGCCCAGATTCAACTCAGGGACGCTGGGAGGGAGGCGGAACTGTCACAACAGGCAACTGAGGCCGGGAATTAAGATGGGGAGGGAGCAACTCTCTCCACCTCTGCACCTTCTTCCTTGATCCACTCCGCTTCAGTCCCATGGAGAGCGGGAGGGAAAGAGGAAGGCAGGCACGTGGTGGGGGAGGGATTTGCTCCACGCACTTCTGTGGAACTGGCCTCATTTTCCTTTAGACCAGGGCAGATGGAGGCGCAACAAGGGGAGCGAAGGCAGCAGCCCCCTCCCAAAGGAAGCGGAGGGACGGGCCTGGCTCTCTGCAGGCAGGTGGGGGCACGTTTGAAGGGCCGTGCATGGTTTCAAGCACTTAGAGAGCACTCTCTTACAAGAGCTTTCACTTGACAAAGGAAAGGGATTCATTATTATTTAAAAGCACCAGAACAGGCAATCCAGCATTCAGTTCTTCACAATGGGCCCTTTTATACAACAAGATGCTAATTTATGCAATGGCTTCTATTTGCATGCGCCACCAAGGGAACTGGTTGGGGGGGGCGGGGGGGGCGCTTCTTCATTCCTAGGTTTTATACGTTCATTCAATTTTTTCTGTATTCTGTGTTCCAAAAAAAAAACCCAAACAGGTTCCGAAGTGGATTTCAGTCCCTCCCTCCCCTTGAAACCAACGTAGACACAGAAGGTGCACAGAAAGGATTTGGGTAAAGGTGCCACGTGACACTCTTGTTGACAAGTTGGCAAAATGTGGTCTGGATGCTACCAGAGTTCCTTCCAGCTCCATGTTTCGATGTTTCTAACCCTCAACTCCCAGACCACGGAAGCCACTAGCTGGGCAATCGCCCTCTCCGTGGTGACCCAGAGAGTGATGAAGTGCACACGGGTCTGGGGATCCCAGCCAGTCACCGAGCACAGGAAGGAACGGAAGATCCCGGTTGGCAGGGATCGTCAGCCATTAAGGGAAAAGATGCTAGACTCTGGGTGGCAGAGAAGAGCAACACGGCTTGGGAAATGATCCCGGCAGGCTCCTGACGATGCCCAAGCCCTCGAAGGTTTGGGGGGAGAGAGGCCCAGCTTTGGCTTTCCACAAATAGAGTCCCCTTCCATAACCCAACTAGCAAAGGGATGTGTATCCATCCATCATTGGGAAAAACACGAGCTGGCGCCCTGAGAGATCTGGCCAAAGCCCCGCGGGCCAGCTTTGCACACGGCAACACACACCAGAGATCCTGAGGGAGTCAGGGCGTGTGCCACAGGCCTGCAGTAAAAGCCACATTTGGAAAGAGCCAGTCAAGAGGGAGCCTTTGCCAGGAGAACACCACTTGGGCACAAAAGCCCCCTCTCAGCTGGGCAACCGCCCACCCATGCAGGATTTCAGCACTGGGGCAGGCGAACTAGCAGAACAGTTCTCGGCCTGCAGCCCTAGGGACACTCCCTCCACGGGGGGCTCCCCCCGCCCTCGATATCTCCCTCTGGTACCTTTTGGGGAAAACCAGAGCTTCTTGCCTTTCTCTCTGTCCCTGTCTGTGCTTCAGTTCAATGGCAGCTACTTGCACAAGCGGAGAAGCACCAAACACAAGAACATCACGCCGCCATGTGGGTTTCTTTCATCACGCATGACCGTGGGCTCATGGCCGGGGGCAGGCAGCCCTGATGGAGCACGGCCCTGCACTTAGGAGGGACCACGGCCACCAAGGGCTTTGCATGTGATGGCCAAGACCTTGAACTGAGCCCAGGAACTGGTAGGCAGCCAACGGAGTGACTGCAGAAGGGGAGTGGTATGCAGGCTCCCCCTAGCTCCTGACAATATCTGAGCTGCAGTGTTCTGCTAATAACCTGATTTTGCAGGAGAAGTGAAAGGTCATTTGGGGAGAGGGAGACGCAGGGGAACACAGAGGCAGCCTCAGCGCCGCCCCCCCCCCCATAGCAGCGAGAGCACCCCTCTCCCTAGGCTGCACCACAGCAGCTTCCTTCACCTGAACATGCTCTTCTGCAGGTGCCACCCTGCACCCTGCACAGGGGCAAAATCAACTGCGGCCTGTACACGTGCATTCTCTGTAGCGGCCCCCACCTGATGGAACGGTTTGCCTGAAGAGGTCAGGAAAGCTCCCACTCTCCGAACCTCCTGCCAACTGTGCACACCTGAATCATTCAGGAAGGCTTTTTAACACAAGTAACAGGACCGTGTGTATGGAGATATTAACAACAACAACAACAACAACAACAACATTCTATTTATATACCGCCCTTCAGGACAACTTAACGCCCACTCAGAGCGGTTTACAAAGTATGTCATTATTATCCCCACAACAAAACATCCTGTGAGGTGGGTGGGGCTGAGAGAGCTCTGAAAGAGCTGTGACTCACCCAGCTGGCTTCAAGGGGAGGAGTGGGGAATCAAATCTCCAGGTTAGAGTCCCGTGCTCTTAACCCCTGCACCACACTGCTTCGATAAAGGGACAGGGTCTGCACCTATACTACTGTGCACTGTCTGTTACTGCAGTTATTATGTCACATCAAATTGCTTCCATTGTGTTTCACCATTGTTTCAGTTCTGTACTGGATTTCTGCTTGTTCCCAGGTTTCTGCAGCCCACACCCTCCTGCATTGCTGATTGAACGTCCTGTTGACCGTATTGACTCTCACTGTGTGATCCGCCTTGAGTCGCAGCGCGAAAGGCTGACTATAAATAAGCCACATAAATAAATAAATAAATGAATAAGTTCTATGCAAGGGCTGGAGCCCACCTGCCAAGCCTGGGGCCCCAGCAGCCTGAAACAGGGTGGGCAAGAGCTACTTGAACAATGGCCAGAGAAGAGTTAAAATGTCTGTGTAAAGAACACCTCCAGAGAAAGCTCGAGCCACTTGATGCTGGCAGGGAGAGGCTGCATCTCTCAGGAAGGGCACCCTGCTTAACAGAGAAGGGTAGCTGTAATGGGCAATTTGTAAGCGAGAAAGAGGGAAGGAAAACAACCTATTGATTGCAAACAAACTCAGTCCTTTCAACACCATGATAAAGGCAAGCTATTAAACCAATTCTTCCCCATGCCGCCCCCCTCCCATCCCCAAAGATAAAATACCGTTCGTTGCCCTTCACTGTCGGGGGTCTTTCTCAGGAGCCTCCCCTCCCTCTGCTTCTCCCTGACATCTGAGAACACTGGCATGCCAACAACAAGGGAGAAACCATTTGGCAAGATCCGGAAATTTTGCCACCACCTTCTGTCATGATTCAATGCAAAATATAAAAGGCTCACAAGCAATTTTCCAAATCTGGAAAACATTAACAAACAATGCAATCTCCAGGGCTTTCATTAGCGAAACAATTCCTGTTCTCTGCTGCAGATGCCCACATATGCCAGCCTGCCACTTTTTCATGGCGCTCATAAATAGTGTGTGTGTGTGGGGGGGATCTCTGAGTTACAGCCTCCTGGTGGAAGCTGAAGGCTGTGATGTTTGCAAGCTGTCAAAGAGATTCAGGTGTCTGGGCTCTGGGTGGATGGAAGCAGGACTGGAGAGTGAAACACACAAGAATTGGGGGTGGGGGAGGGACCCTGAGGCTTGTGCAACACGGAAGGTGTACCTGCCCTGTGTGGGTGTGGCTTGCAGGGGGCTACAAGAGGCAAAGCTCACAGCCACGCAGCCACCTGAAAGACTGGCCTCTCTCATTTGCCACCCAGTCCTGGGCCGTTTCCAGATGGCTTACCTGCACCCGGAACGTCGCACCACGTTTTGCGCGACATCACGCGACGTTGCGCAAAACTCACGCGAGAAAACGCGATATTTCGCGTTTTCCCCGCAACGTGGCGTGACGTTCCGGGTGCAGGTAAGCCATCTGGCAACGGCCCTGGTCTGGCCCCCAGCCTCATCTCCTGAGTGAAGGGGGGCGGTCTGCATACATTGTGCACAACAAAGTCCGGATCGGATCGACGGGGCAGCTCCTTTACCCTCAGCCTAATTTGCTTTCCTAATAGGGACCTTCCCTGTTTCCTTCATTGTGGGATCCCATGGCTGACACCACATGGTCCGGACTCAGGGGGGAAACGCTTGCTTGTGAGATTACTTTTGGACAGCGCTATCCTTATGTGCCCAGCCATAACATCCACTGGGGAAAGTGGTCAGAGTCCTACACTGATCGGGACGTCATGAGCTCCCTACGAGACAGACTGACAGTCAAGCCTGTGTGGACTTTGCTTGTGGAAAAACATGCAGAGCGCTCACAAAGTCCAAGACAGAGAATATTTTTCTTTTTGTGGCCAGAGGTTCAGTGCTGAGTTCTTTACATAAGGTATGTTTCTATGCTCATAATGACACCACCACAAATACTCTTGAGATCTCCAGCTTTCCTGGAGACACAAAAGGCTATTTTTAAAGAAGGTCTGGAAACAGAGAATTAGTCCTGAAATGGAAGCTGATGCTGCTCAGACAGGCCTACTTTGTATGCAGGAGATGTTAGGCAAGGATTATTACAAGGCATGTCAGATTGTTTGAAAACCTGGTAAGTTAAGTGTGGAGGCAGTTATTTTCAGTAGGAAAGGCAATTTAATGCTGTTGCTGAGGTGGGAGTTGCACAAATCTACCTCCGGGCTGGGAAAGGAGGGGGGGGGGGGAAGAACCTCCTGGAAGTGCAAATGGGGGGGTTCCCGCCTCAGGGGGTCCTGGCAAAGATGTGCGACTGGCCACTCTTGGGGCTCCCCCCACCCCCACCCCCACTGGCATCTCCTTTCTAAAGGTACTGCCCTCACCTCAGAAACACATCCTTGCCCCCCCCCCCAGCAAATCCTGCTTTCGGCCACCGGTCACGCACATCATCTTCTGCCTTCCAACCAGTATAGGAGAAACACTCTGGCAAAGTGCCAGAACTAGAGCCGGTTTGCGCAACAAGAAAATGGACATCTAGTTCCAGGGAGGCCATGCAGAGAGGAGAGGAAACGATGAGTCGCGTTGGCAGCTTTCTTTTGCATGAGCAGCTACAAGACCGGCATTCTGGTGCTTGGGCTGAGACGGCAGTGGGCGGACTTGCCAGTGTCTCTGCCGAGTGGCAGAACCCTCCCTCCTCCCCATTCTTGGCACAAAAGCCGTAGGGACCTCGGCTGATCAGCAAGGGTCCCAGACGCAATACGGTTTTAGGTCGGTCGCTATATTAGTCTGCACTAGAGCAGCCCCGGACTTGAGTCCAGCGGTTTGAGACTAAGGAGGTTTTCAGGGTGAGAGCTTTAAGGCGCCAGAGCCCCCCTCTTCAGATACCCATATCTGGGGCACCAGCCAGTAGTCTTTTTGTTTTATACAGGAAAGATGACAGAGATGGGGCAGAGGCAGGGGTGTCTCGTGGGTGCCCATCTAGTCCAGCTTCCTGTCTCTGACAGTGGCCATTCAGTTAGTCTGGAGGGCCAACAAACAGGAGGAGGTTTGGGGGGAGCGGTCCAACCCTCTGGGGAAGGGGGGACCGAAATGCCCTGCCCTTCCTGAGGAGAGAGGACAGGCAGTGATTACTGCTTTTTTGGGGGGGCTGGGCCTCATTGTGGGGATTTTAGCAAGTGTTTCCGTTTCAGTCATGAAAGAGTGAAACCGTTTTGTGTTACTTCATTAGTAAACTTACTTGCATGTAACCACTTAGGCCTCGAATCTGGATCCCCACCATAGAAATGGGAGTCTCTAAGCATAATGAAGTAGAATTAGGGGGTTTTCTATTGGACAACCTGTTTATTGGTGGGGGGGGGGGCAATTAAGTGATGCTGTATACTGAAGTTTTATTTCTCTTTGTCTCAATCACTTTTCTAGCAAGATGTAGTTGGTTTAGCAATTTATTATTTTTCTCCAATGTAACCCTATTTTTATCCTTTAGTAAAGCATTCTTACAGAGCTACACTGGAGTGTGTGCCTGTTCTAAGGTGAGCTCAAGACCGTTGCGAGGCGCTTGCCCCAGCACTCAGCCTCGGGGGTTCCTGGGTTAGAGGCCACAGGGCCCTGGTGCTAAGAATGGCACTTTCTGTGGGAGAAAGAGGCTCAAAGAACAGATCTGGACGATCCAACCTGTTATTAAACGGTAAACAGCACCTCTTGCTGCCTGTTCTGAAGCAACCAAAGAGCTCAGGTGAGATGAGACGAAACTTCCGCTAGTTGCCCCCTCTTTGCGCAAAGGCAGCCATTGGAACGGGCCCAGCCCGCCCGTCAGTGCTGGTTCTTTGCTGCCAGGCTGAAGGACGGGCTCGATACAGAATTACGTTCGTACCAAATGTGAATCACCTGGGAAAATAAGCTTTCCTGCCAATGAGCAAGCGAACACTCAGCAGGCGCCTTGTGTCACTTTCTCCCCCCTGCCTTCCCGCACAAGAACACCGGAGCTTGTTCGTTTCTTCTGGTGGCTGGGAGGCGGGGAGGGGGGGCGGCCCTTTCCAGGAGTACGAAACGGCCCTCTGCTTCTTCTGTCAACTTGCAGCCAAAGCTGAGAAGCCATTAAAGCGTGCAGGCGAGAAGCCAAGGCGGGAAAGTGCAGAGCCACCCTAGGCAGGCTTGTGATCGCACTTCTGCAATTAGCAAGAACGTCTCTCCTGTCAAGAGCAACGCTGTTGCGCAACATGCTGATCACCGGAAGGCCAAAACGGCAGGCTGCGCAAGGAGATCTGGTGTTGGGGGCGGAGGGAGGCCTCCAGTTTTCAGTCTTTGTGGCTCCTTACAAAACCACCCCTGGGGAAGAGTGATGCGCGCAGTGATCGCCTGGCCTCTAACTTGCCCTTCCTCGGCAAGAAGACAACAGAAGGAGCAGCGGCAGAACAACTCCGGGTCTTCCTGGATGACCTTCAGCCCAAGACCCCTTTGAGTCCAGCTGCAGGCTGGGCTGTGGCCTCCGTCAGTGGGCTCTGTCTGGACGTGGACAACAAGGGCCCTGCCTCTCTGCTCTCTGCTGCTCCTACTGGATTTCTTAGCAGCATTCGACACTCCACCCGGTTCAGACTTCCGGAAACAGAAGTTGGGGTTCGGGGTTCTGCCTTGGATTGGTTTAAACGATTCCTTACGGGCAAATCTCAGGGCCAAACCAGATGTGAAGGCATCCTTGTCCAGCAGTGAGGATGCCGCCTCAACTACTTGGGCCCTCAGAGGATTGCTGCTGAAGACCGAGCGCCATCACGGTGGGATTTGCCTTGCGGGTTCCATCTTATCCCCCATACTATTCAAACTCCCATAGAAGAAACCATCCGTGGAACTGGAGCAGACCGTCATACATATGCGGAGGACACCCAGTTCTATGCCCCTTTATCCACATCGCCTGGTGATGCAGCTGAGGCCCTAAACCGGGGCCTGACTGCTGTAGTTAAATGGTTATGGGTAAACATGTTCTCCAAGATCCTAGTCTTTCACTCTGACCACTGACAAGACGGAGCTCAATGAACCGAGGGGCTGACGCAACAGAAGACAGCTTCACATAGCCATATGTCATGTGCCACCCAACTCCCCTTCAAACCCCCACTAAAATCCAAGCCACGGGGTCATTAGAGGTGCGAGAAACGTTGCAGGGCTTGTGCTGACTTGTTGAGAGGATGGGGTAGGGGAACCAAGACAGCGGTAGCATTCATGTAGGTTTGTCTGCTTCAGTGATGCTCTGACCCTATGGAACAGCCTGTCTGAAGAGGGCAGGAAAAGCCCCACCCGCCTGGCTTTCCACAAACAATTATTCAAAAGGCTTTCTTACACAGATAAGAGGGCTGCCCTGGAAGGAAGGAAGGAAGCTGTCTCAAAGGGATGCATCAGTAAAGGTATAAGAACCACAGACTTTGCTACTGTATACTGTCTGTTGCTGTAAGTATGATCCTACTGGGTGGTTTGTTTAATATGTCAGTCTTCGGATTGCTTACGCTCTGTTTAGCTCTGTACTGAGTTTCTGCTAGTTTTAAAATAGTAAAGAGACTAGTAGCACCTTTAAGACTAACCAACTTTATTGTGGCTGTGGCTCTCGAAAGCTTATGCCACAGTAAAGGTGGTTAGTCTTAAAGGTGCTACTGGACTCTTTACTATTTTGCTACTACAGACTAACATGGCTAACTCCTCTGGATGCTTGTTTTAAAGTTTTGCCAGTTTGCATTTATATGCTCAACTACATTGTTTATTGAACATCCCAGCTGTGGAACATATTGATTTACACTGTGTAATCCGCTTTGAGTCTCAGTGAGAAAGATGGACTATAAACAATGGAAATAAATAAATAAATAAAAATAGGGGGGCGTTTATATGCCTTTAAAAGTTGGTCCTGACCTGACAGTATGGCTCGGGGCACTCAGAGGCCATCAACACTTTTCTTAATTCTAAGTGTTGCTTGGAATACTGAAGGACTGCAGCATGTACAAGCTTGCTTGCCAGCCCTTTTCTAGACTAGCTTTCCTATGCCTTTCCCTGGCTCCATCTACCTTCTGCTGCTGCTGCTGCTGCTGCTGCTGCTGCAAGTCCCCCGGGTAGCCCAGGACCCCAGCCTGTCCCTCGCCATCGCCCCTTACCAGCTCCACTCTCCTGCGATTGGCTTCCAGCTCCCTCTGTGCCAGCTCCGTCAGGTCTGCCTTCATCTCCTCCATCCGAAGCTGGTAGTAGCGGGCATTCTCCTTTTCTCGCACTTCCGCTTCCTTCGCTTTCTCCACCTCCTCCCCCACCTTGATGACGCTGTCCCGAAGACGAAGAACCAGCATCTACAGAGAGACCCACCGCAAGCTGAGGAGGTGCTGGACCCAGCAGCCCTGAGTCCAGTCCGCAGCTCTGCCCAAGCGCAGGAGACGGCACGGAACTCGGCTCCCTGAGAAAAGCAGTTTTCATTTCTATTTTAAAAGGAAGGTTTCTAGCCCTTCTGACTGCCAAGTCTTGCCTGCGTGAGCAACAACCGGCAAAATCTCAGGAGCGGGAGGCGCTGGTAGTTCGGGCGTTGGTGCCATTGTCCTGGGGCAGAGTGGGATGGCCCGCCTCAAGAGCCATGCTTTGGGGCACCACTACGGGGTCCATCCAATGCATTCCCAACATCTTTGGCCATCCCCATCCAGTGCTTCATCCAGCTCCATAGCGGGCAAAACCGGAACCAATGAAGCAAAATAACCTCTGCTGCAGCTCCTCACAGCTACCGGGGAAGGGGAACCCTGCGCTCTGAGCCCCTTGTCCTCGCAGGAGGACAGACGACTGAGCCCAAGTTCCAAGCCCCACGCAGAAGGGGCGGAGGCCACTGTCTTCGGTCTCCATGGCCAGATTTGTCAGTGAAGGAAAAACAGTCAGAGCTCGACCCGCTGCAGCAGTGGGAATCAATGCCCAGGAAACCAGCAGCTTTCTATCAAAATGGCCCATATCCGTCCCAGTGCACAGCAACTTCCTCCCTCTGTCCTGAGCTGCTGCATTCCCCCAACCCCACCCATCTTTCAAGCAGGCATATTAGGGGCTCACCAGACTGCAACAAACACAGCTGTCAGCACGACTGTTTTGTAGGCACACTGCAGGGCAGCAGCCAGAGGATCAGTGGCAAAAAGCAAGGCAGAGCGGCAGGGGGTCATCACAGGGCCAAGCGAGGCAGGACAAGCCGGAGACTTGGGGAGGGGGATTCAAAGGCTATGGCTAGACCACAGAAGGGTCCTGGTGTCTGACTGCCTCAGCTTCTTCCCAAAGAATGGGGGCAACTGTCATCTGATGAAGGTGTTGTGATTCTCTGATAGGGATACGTGGCCTCCCATCACTGAACTGCAGTTCTCAAAGCCTCCGTGAAACCAGCAGTATAGTTATTGTCTGATATCTTTTGGGCCCTGCCCTGGATAGCCCAGGTAAGCAAGATCTCATCAGATCTCAGAAGCTAAGCAAGGTCAGCCTTGGTTAGTTGTTGGATGAAGACCAGGGCTGCAGAGGAAGGCGATGGCCAACCACCTCTGTTAGTCGCTTGCCATGAAAACCCACCAAGGGTCGCCATAAGCCAATTATAACTTGAAGGGCACTCTCCACCACTCCCAGCTCTTTTTACCCCTCCTCGTTGGGACCGTTGATGCCTCCTGCGGCACCAGTACTCAGCTGACAGCGGCTCACACACACACACACACACACCCCATTTCAGCAAGTGCAAGAAACCAGCACCTCAAAGCGCTTGATCTGAACCCTCTGGAATTCCATCTTGTTTTCCAGGTCACAGATCACGGCCTCCTGGCGACTGACAATGGACCGCTCCACCATCGACTGTTCCAAGTAGGCCAACCGGGTCTGAGCCGCCTGCAGCTGAGTCCAGAAAAAGAGGGCACCTATCAGGCCTTCCTGCCACTTGATCTCCTTCCTACAGTTTAAGTTCTGCATTTTGAAGTTATGGGCTTTCAAGTGGATCACAGTTCAAAGCTATAACATCCATTTATATTGATCTCATAAAACAACAACAAAAAGAAGAAATCCACCTATACAGCGTGGGAAGACTGGGGAAGGGACGGATCGAGGCAAAAGCCACACTCACCCTGGACTGGACCAGACCCGTCCAGGTACAAGAGGTCAGCCAGTAGGATGGCGCCCAGACATCTGGGTATGTTTAAGGACTGGCCATGGGGTGGCAGCAATAGGCCTTCTGCCCTCTACACACACCATGCCCCTGATACAAGCTGGTACTCGGGGCAACCCAGGAACGAAAGAGAGACAGAAAAAAAGCTGGAGGTGGGGAGAAGGCTGCAGAACAGAAGCCCAGCCTCCTCCTCGGCCACTTGGCCTGGCTGTCATTCATTGCTTTCAGTATTTTTCTCCCCATCAGAGAGTTTGGCTGGGAGAGAAATGAGGAATGAAATGGAGGGGGGGCTAGCAGGCAGGAGGGGGAAAGGGATACACTCCCCTCACTCACAGGCTGTCTGTTGGCTGTCTATGGGCATGAGGCCCCCCCTACAATGATATGCGGTAGGCAAGGACCTGCCTCTACCTACTCAGCAAGCAGGAAGCGTGACTGCCTTTGAAGGAGGGGCAGCTCCACTGGGAAGGAATTTCCCAATGAAATTTTTAAAAAATGTGTTACAAAAATGGACGCGCAGGGAAAAGTCTTACAGAAGACTAAATTAAACGGGGAAGCTACTAAAAGCACATCCCTGATTCAGACTGGCCTCTGAGCTCCCCACCTCACAGGGTGATTGTTGTGGGGATAATAACAACATACTTTGTAAACTGCTCTGAGTGGGTGTTAAGTCATCCTGAAGGGCAGTACATAAATCGAATGTTATTATTATTATTATTAAAAAGAAACCTGCAAAAGACCTCCAGTGGTCTATAGGGGAGCAGGGAGGCAGGGCAGATGTAACGAGGCCGGCTGTGGAGGACAACTCTTGTCCTCAAGCCAGGCCACCAACGGCAAGTACAAAACTGCCTCGAGCAGCAGGCAGGTAAATGGGCTATAAATTAATTAATTAATTAAGCTGTTGCCCTGGGAGATCTCAGTACCAAGAACCAAAGGTCAGAATTTCTGCAGTTTTGAATATTACAGACACTGCAAAATTGGGAGTGGGCTTACTTTCTCGTGCAGGCTGTGCTTCTGCGTCTTCACCTCATCCAGCTGCGCCTGTAACTCTTGGATCTGGGCAATGTCTGTTGCAGACTGCGAAAACGGAGGAGAGCTCGAAAAATACACGGCGGTGGTGGAGAGTTTGGCTATCAGCAGCACATGTTTGGGGGAGTGTCTTTCTGGAGCCTTGCGGTCTTTCTGGAGTCCACCAACCGCACAGGTGAGTGAGAGGACTTCAGTGCCCCTCTGTGCCACACGTGTGTTAATTGACCCATGGCTTCATGAGGCTGGCAGCTGAGCGTAGGGAGGAGTGGCTGCCCAAGAGGCAGTGGCAACTTCCCAGAGAGGGAAGGCGCACCTGCCCATCTCTCCTGAGATGCTGGCCAAGCTTTCTTGGGGCTTGTGTCCCCCCGCCCCTTTACCTGAGCGATCAGGGTCTTGTGTTTGTCCATCAGCTCGTTCAGGTCTTCCTGGTCCTCTTCGATGCGCTTCAGGAGATCAGCTCTTTCGTGCTGCAGCTGATACAACTGTTCATCAACCTGGGGCAGAACAGAACCACACACGCTTCAGAAATTAGGTGTGGAAACGAATTCACAACCACCACCATAGGGTGTGGCAGAATCCTTGCAAATCCCACCAGTCTCGGAAGGAGGCAGAAGAGCTGGGCTCCAAGACACTTCTTAGGCACAGACGCTGCAGTGAATTTCTGCAACAAGCTCTAGGCCTGGCTGCTGAAGAAAGGTCCTATTAGGGCCAACCCCTGAGGCCCTAAAACAGCTCTTCCCAGTAGGTGAAATTTGTAAATAAGCTGTGGTGGGGAGGGGAGGGGAGCAACCCTTTCCCATGGTGCCATTTCCCCATTTTGGCGATCATGGTGTCTCCCCTGCCAGGTCTTCAAATGACCTCCTGGAAAGTCACCTTGCTGGAGTAAACAAGCCCACTGCCTGATGTCACCAGGATGTCCCCCCACAAGAAGATAAACCCCTGCAAATCCTAAGGGCCATTTAAAGCTGGGAAAAACACCCCAGGAAATGGATTACTCTTTCCACCTCTGCATTTGCCTCGCTCGTGCGGGAGACCAGTCCCTGGATCGGGACCCACGTTCTCCAGCTGTTTGGATTTTCCATCCTGAGCGCTGCAAGGCTCCCCGTCCCCCGAACTGGCTAAGCCCTCCTAGCCCCGCAGGGCACGCACCAAGTTCTTGTTCCGGGCGACGGCCTCCAGCTCCGCGTGCCTGCTCTCCAGCTCCCGAGCCAGCGCCTCGTGGGACTCCTGGGCCGCAGCACGCCTGGCCTCGCTTTCCTCCCACTGCAAAGAGCAGAAGGAAGCAGTTAACGCCATCACACCCCACTGACTGCACAAAGCCCACCTCGCCTCGAAGTCCCCCCCCCTGCTCCCAGAACGCCGCCAACTATTGCGGCACGTCACCATTTGGCCTGGTTAGTCACATCCCTCTAGAGACATGTTTTCCAACACAGCCTCCCTAGGAGGGCCAAAAACACGGCTTGTGTCTGCAACACACACGCGCGCGCGCGTGGGGACTCTGTGAGCATAGGGGCGGGGGCTGGCCTCTTTCCCCGAACACTTCCATGCCCCCCTTGGTACAAATCCTTGGAAGGAAAAAAAGCCACTGCTTCCGTGCTGCATGCCCAGGCCGGGCCTCTCGAGCCAGCCGCCAACTTCCTCCTGCCAGTTGCCTGGCAGATCTGGTCTCACTCGTTTGCCAAATGACGCAAATTCCATGTAATTTGGGAAGATTACAGCAATTCATGGGGCAGAGTTTGCCACTGGTCTCCTTTCCTCACAGCATGAATTGCAGCTTGCAGATCAGCACAAGACACGACATCTCACAACAAGGGGCTTTGCTCTCAGCTCCTTCCCCATCATGTGCAACAATAACATTCGAACACACACTGCCCTCCAGGACAATTTATACGCCCACTCAGAGCAGTTTACAGGGTGCGTTGTTATTATCCCTACAAGAATCACCCTGTGAGGTGGGTGGGGCTGAGAGAGCACGGAGAGAGCTGTGACTGACCTCAGGCCACCCAGCTGGCTTCAAGCGGAAGAGTGGGGAATCAAACCCAGCATTCCAGATTAGAGTTCTGCAGCTCTTAACCACTACACCAAACTGGCTCAAAGCTTCAGCAAGGGAGCGGGGGGCATCCCAGAAAAGCCAAAGAGGGGGAGGTAGAGGGTCCCTCCTTGCAACCTCCAAGCCCTGTTGAGGCTGTCACTCAAGCTCGGCCCACAGCTCAGACAGGCTGACCTCTGTTTCCCCCTCCTTCATAAACAAGCACACCTCTCTGGGCACTAAGGAAACTAGCATGGCAGGGGAAATGAAATTATTCTATCTGGCCTTCTCCCTGAGATACTGCTTTTCTCACTGCAGGGAGTTTTCCATAACGGGAAGAATTTGAACCTTCAACCAATGCAGATTTGAGGCTTGGGAACAGGGAAGCCCAGCCCCAGCCACAGGCTGACCAGAACTGGGCCTTCAGCTGTCCTCCCGTGGCCCCCAGGCCCTTTTCTGGTGGGCCCTCTCAGCTTCCATCAGGGAAAAGAGGCCTTTCAGGCAGAGCTGCTGGGAAAAGGAGCCTTTCCTAGCCACAAGGCTGTCCTTGATGCCCCCTGCCACTGCTGCCAGAATATGCTTTGAGAAGCACGCAGAAAAACACCCTGTCATCACCCGGAGGAACGCCTGGTGCTTTTCCCAACAGGAACCGACTGCCTGGGCCTCAGGGCCAATCAGTCTTGGACAACCCTTGGAAAGACGTCTCCTGGAGAAAGCGGCCGCAACAGTTCCCTTGCAGGTCATGTGGAATAATACAGTGCAAACCTCCACCACCGGGCCGTAGCAGCATTTAGCATTACCAAGGCAGGAGAAACGATTATTAAAGCGATTCCACTGCATCTATGGCAGGTCTGTTGTGATGAAACACCTTGTAATTTACTGTCAGTCCTGCAGGCAAGTCTCAGGGGAGAGTTTCGGCTTCAGTAGCTGCATAGCAAGCCATGGCAAATCCCTTTCCACGCACAAACTGAAAATAGCTTAGGTTTTTATGCATAGCACTTCAGATATCATAATTGAAGTTTCCTTCCCAAGGGGCTCCAGGTGATATCAAATACCACGGACAGAAATAGCAGCAGCCGACTGCACAACCGCCCCTCGTGGGAAGGGGATGAAGCCGCTTTCCCTGTGCTTTGATGGAGGAGGACGGCACGTTTTAGGGCTTTTGAGAGCAATGGCATCATCTAACCACTTTCCAAAGACGTATATATTCTGCTTCGGCATTCACATCAGGACCGTCAGCCCCCCCCACACAAGCCGCACAGTTACATTCAAATTGCCCCAACCCATTACTATTTCAAATGACATCTCCACGTCCAGAGAGCGTCTGCCTCCGAGGGCCAAATCCTGGGGACAATCCCTGGGAGAGCACTCTGGCCCTCTTCCCCCGTTCACGGGCATTTGGGCCACAGCTGGAAACAGGGCGGTGGCCTAGGCACAGCCCTTCGTGGTCCGATCCAGCAGGGCATGTCAGATGTTCAAATGGAGAGTGTCCATTACTAGTTGCCACCAGCCATCAAAGTTCATGAACACCCATACTTAAGCAAGCATCTTCTAGTTGCAGGCGTGGCAGAAGCCTTGTGGGCTGTGACTGGAAACAGTAACCTGAAGGAAAGGCCATCTCGATACTGGAGAGCTCTTTTACCCTCTTCCTGGTTTTATGTGGTTATGCCCTGCATGCAGGGCCTTTTTTCAGCTGGAACGCGGGGGGAACGGAGTTCCGGAACCTATTGAAAATGGTCACATGGCTGGTGGCCCCGCCCCCTGCTCTCCAGACAGAGGGGAGTTGAGATTGCTCTCCACACCATGGTGTGGAGGGCAGTCTCAACTCCCCTCTGTCTGGAGAGCAGGGGGCGGGGCCACCAGCCACGTGACCATTTTCGCAGAGGGCAATTTAAACTTTAAAAAACTCCCCCCTTGTTCCAGCTGACCCAAAGTGATGTCATTGTGCGGTCCTGGGAGTGTGCGTGCACTTTGCGCATGCACATGTGGTACCAGGGGCACTACCTCCCGCCAAGAGTTGCCCCCTGTGCAGGCAACCCACTGGGCTCCTCCACCTCTTTTCCCAGAAAAAAAATCCCTGCCTGCCTGTACCACAAGATAGTTCCTGTCTGGAGTCGAACTCTGCCCAATCTCACACTAATTAAATGGGTTAGAAAGAATCTTGCTTTATCCTTAAAAACACAACTATATTTATATCTTTATCCAACTGTAGCATCTTTCTGTGAGTTAACTTCCTCTTTTGCAAAGCTGTTTCCACACATCCATGCATCTCTCGTGGGTTTTCTTCTCTCTCTCTCTCTCTCTTCCTTTCAAAAAAATCTGCATAATGCCATTTGTTCCCAAGTGGGAACAAATTGAAATTCCCATCCAATAATGCATAATATATGAGCAGATCAACAGCATGAAGTTGGCAACGTTGCACCGTATGTTAGAAACGCCACTGAAATTGGATGCTTAGACTGGAGTAGCTCTGCTTAGGATTTCACTGGCAGTCTGGATTTTGCTGAACACACAGAACACAACTTTATGCACAAAAAATATCACTCCCCCCCACCCCCTTCCACACACACACCCCCTGCTCTCCTTCCTTCTTAAGCTGACTGATGAGAACAGGAGAAGATCTCTTTCCAGGTGTGTGCGTGCGTGTTTCTAAACCTGGGACATCCTAAATGACCTGTGCACTCTTCACCTGTAGAAACACCTGAATAACAGGAGGGGTTGTGCTTTTCCCTGTTACGTCTATCCACAAATTTTGCAAAAGAAGGTTACGGAGAGGCCTGATTCTAACTTTACGTGTGCAGTAGAGGAAACTCTTCCCACAATGCATCAAACCTGAGTGGAACAGGAAACCATGTGGCCACCCAGGACAGGCACCTACGCCACCTAGGTATGTTCAGAATGAGACCAAGGGGTATTGGGGGGGGGGGGTATGCAGTGCAACCGGTAACTCCCGAACTAGTAACATGAGAAGCTGCCCTGCACGGACTCACAGCATTGGTCTATCAAGGTCAGTGTTGTCTTCTCAGACTGGCAGCAACTCTCTGGGGTTTCAGGTGGAGGCCTTTCCCATCACCTGCTACCTGGTCCATAACTGGAGATGCCGAAGATTTTACCTGGGACCTGCCAAGCACATGCCCTAGCACTGAGCCACAGCTTGGTTGGACTCCACCCCCTTCACCCTGCACAACGGCCCTTCTCTTCTGCTTTAATATGAGCAGAGTCAAACCAATCCAGCAGTGGAGACAGAATTACCGTTTGTCTTTCTGGCACTCAGTGGCATACCGCCATTGTACACGGAGGTTCAAGTTAGCCTCTTGGCTATTAACTGTTGCTGGGACTAACCTCCATGACAGCGCCTATTTCTCTTTTTTGACAGCTTCTTGTGTCAGAGGGTTCCACCGGTTCCTCGCCAAATTCCCAAGTCCCCCATATTTCCCTCTGAGGCTTCCCAGTCAACAAGCCTTCCAGTGTCCCCCCCACACACACACACACTCGTGGCTTGCCAACCAGTCCCTGCCTCTCTCGGAGGCTGAACATCTGCTTGGACTGGAGGGCCATTGGTACAGTCAGCTCCAGCTCCACAGACAGGGCTTTCTCCAGGCTGCATTGTGGCAGCTGTCTCCTTCCTGGCTTATTTCCACAGAGCCAAAGGCCTCACTCGGCAAAGGCCCCAGGCCTGGGCTGGCCCAGCAGGGGAACTCAGTATCCTCTGCCAGCATGTGAGAAAAACTTCCTCCCCTGGAGAGCCTGACTTGGCAATCCTCTCCAGCACACCAAAGGAGCTGGCACAGGGCTTGCAGGTGCACCAGGGCTGCACCAAAAGCCTCTTAGTCCATACATGCCAGCCTCCACCTGCGGTGCTGCTTGGCGGACATGTTCTCCACACAGGTGCCCAAGCGCTCAAAGCTGGCTCATCCAGAAGACTCCTGCTTGTTTACCACCTTCATGGCGCTTAAAAAGCCATTTCTGGCCTTAGCAGAGCTGCTGCAGAAATCCAAGGGTTTATCCTCCATCCATTGCACTCTATCTCACCCCCCACCCCAGAACTCATCAGCCAGCATAATAATTGAAAATACAGGCAAACATACCACTGCACACACGTGTGGGTGAGTAGAAATAGTTGCACGCATCACTCTCAATGGATCTCATTAACAAAGAGAGCAGTTTGCAATCTGGCTCTCAGTTGGAGGGAGCTGTTCCTTGGGGGCAGGTTTACTCCCCAGCTCAAGGCTGTTTCTGAATGCTCCCCCCCCCCCACACACACACAATTTTCAAGGACTGCTACTGACATCTTGGGAAATAGAGCCAGGGAAGCAAATCTTGCTTTTTCTTGAGGGCTGGCTCGGCCTCCACTAGCAAGGGCCCAATCTTTGCAACACCGCCCCCCCCCCACCGCTCCATGGGTCTCTGTGCAATAAACCATTCATTCATACAGGCTCCCCACCTGCTGTCTAAACAACAAGCACTCTGCTAAGTACTGAGAAATAGCCAGCAGCTCTGGGCAAGCCGAGCCAATGCTCCTCGTACCACCAGGTGTGAAGGAAGGTTGCCGTGTTTGCAAAATAAAAGAGCAACCAGTGTTTGGTAAAGGCCTTTGTCAAATCATAACAAACTGCCCAATTAAGCCCAGCTGAGATGAACAGAAAACAAAAGGAAAATACAGGCGGCCTCGAGTGCCAAAGAGGGACTCAGCAGATAGGTGGGAACGTGGCATCAGCCCCTGAACGACACTCTCTGGGTTCACACGCACGATTGGGGTCCAGAGGCACCTTAGAGACCAACAAGCTCTCAGGAGCTCTCTTCCTCAGACGGATTCTCATGGAAACTCAAGTGGAGGCGTGCCGTTGACCCGCACAGGGGATTCTGGCAGAGGCTCCTGTCCAGCCATGCTTGGAACAGGCACCGCATCTAAGAAGCCAACCAGTTCGGCAGTCCTGGCAACTCATCACTTACTGGTTTGGAAACCCTCCGGGGCATGCAGGGCGGGCCAACCGTGAGCCCTCTTCCATTTGGGACATGGCAGCCTCTCTTTAAAAGCGTTGGCTAACTTTGCCAATTAACTGCCCAGCCCGGTCATAGCTGAAAGAGCTGCTGTGGCAGGCGCTGCAGGGGAGCCAAATGTAGTGCAGTTTCAGCCACGGGCAAGAACAATTATGCTTAACAAGAAAAGGAGAAATGGGAGTGGGAGGCCAGCCGGCCACATGCCGCAGTGGCCACAACCGAAATGCAAGTTCTCTCTCCATGGCGGGAAAAACATAAATCTTGCAATAGCTGTGGGGCTGGCGCCCACGTTCTCCTTCAGATACACACCGCGTGGCACTGCTAAGAAAGGCATGAGTGCCTCCTGAATAATTCAGTTGTGCACAGTTTGCAGGAAGCCAGGAGAGAGGGAGCTTTCCCAACCTCTTCAGATGGGCCATTCCCTAAGGTGGGGCCACCACAGAGAAGGCACGTCTGTGGGCAGCTGTTGATTTTGCCCAACTGCAGGGCGGTGTCTGCAGAAGGCAATGTGGATGACCAGAAGCACTGTGGGAGGGGGTGTCCAACACTGGGCCGAAACAGAAGCCCTGATTCGAAGACTCTGCTGGACCTCAAATGTTTCTTGGACAGCTAGGTGGCCTGCTATTAGCCACACTCTGGTCTGTTCTCTGCCCCTCCTGACTTCACCTCAGCTTCTTCCAGCTGTACCCTGTGGAAGGGGAAACAGCTGAGATGGAGGAATCGCAGCAAAGACTGAGGGCAGACAAGAGGTCAGTGGCCCCCTCCCTACTGAAAGCTGTCCCCCCCCCACAGGACTTTTGAGCAAAGCATCAAGCCCCACTTGGGTTTTCATGGTATCTGAAGAAGTGAGCTGTGACTCACGAAACCTCATCCCCTACCACAAATTTAGTTAGTCTTATCGGTGCTACTGGACTCTTGCTCTTTTCTACTGCTACAGACAGACTAACACGGCTACCCAGCTCGATAGCTCTGGGTGTGCATTCAGTTATGTCCAATCCAAAACAGTGACCCAAACTCCCAGTCGAAGGGAGCTCTGGCTCTCGAAAGCTCCTACCCTGGAAATCTAGTTGGTCTTTAAGGTGCTGCTGGGCCTGGGCCTGGACCTTACTCTCTGCTACAGACCAATGTGGCTACCCACCTGAAAGAAAATTCCCCGATCAGTTTTGCAAGAGAAATGCCCAAAGTGAAACAAAATAGGGAATTTGGGGCACTGTTTCTGATGGGAAACATCTGAATGCGCATCCCTACACACGAGTGGACAGCGGGTGCTTTCAACCAACCAGCAACTTATCTGTTCCTGAAGGGCAGCCAGGCAAGCAGCGGGGAGCTGCCCACTCCCAGCCTCACCCCTTCTTTAGGCCAGGCGGCAAGAGCAGCTTCCCTCAGGGCAGAGCGTTACCGAAGTGTTCCTGCCGCAATGGCAGCACCTCCAGAACGGCGTCGCTTTTGAGGGAAATGAGCAAGGCGGACCGTTGCTCTTATGGCTCAGGAAGGCTGGTGTCACCGGACTGGCAGAACTCTTCCTGGCAATTTTTTTCCAGGACTGTTTGGGGCAGTTGCAGACATTTATCATGGTAATCCCTGTGTTCTCCCATACCTCTGGCGTTGTACCCAGATTGCGGGCTTGTATCGGAGCCCCGAATAAGCAACTCTGAGCAGAAGCCAAAAACTTAAATTCAGAAAAGGCCTTGGAATGCCTCTACACTTCCAAACACAATTAAATGCAACATGCCTACAGACCTTCTCAGGGGAGCACACCCAAGCCCTCCGGCCCCTCTGCAAATGGTATTTGCACATTTCTCACAGCAATGGCATTGTTTCCCAACATTCTGTAAGTGAGCCTTTTGCTTCAGACAGAAGCTAGAATGTTTGTGGACATGCCATGATATTAGAGCTGTCCAGCCAAAGGCTGCGGGGGGACAGGAACTCTTACGAAAGGACATGATTTCTATTCAATTATACATTTGGCAAGAGGGAACAAACAGAAGTAGCAACATGTAAAATAATTCAACTATTTCCTACTTTAGTTCACATCCCAGAATTGAGCCCAGATTTTAGTAGGTAGCCAGGAACAAAACATCAGAAGAGCCCCCCAGATCAGGCTAGGGATCCCACCTCTTCCTGCAACCTGTTTCATACAGCAGCCAAACAACTGCCCTGCAGGCCCAGCTAACAGGGCTCAGAGGTAACGCCTTCCCCAACGCTGCCTCCGGGTAGAGCCCGGGTAGAGGAGAGGGGAGGGCAAAAGGGGAATCACTTTGGCAGCTTGCTTCTGTACAAATAGCAAAGCAATTGGCATTCTGCCAAGCAATTACTGGTGGCCCCTGACCCGAGGGACGTTCACCTGTCTTTGACCAGGGCCAGGGCCTTTTTGATTTTGGCTCCAGCCCAGTGGAACGCACTCCCGTTGGAGATTTGGGCCCTGCAGGATCCGTTGCAGCTCCACAGGGCCTGTAAGATGGTGATGTTCCGCTGGGCCTTTGGTTGAGGACTGGCATCTGTCTTCCATCTTTTTTTCTGACTGCCATACCCCATTTTCCATCCTGCTCTGGGTGCCATTCCACAGCCGAACCAGTAGAAATTGAGCTTATGCCTTTTATAGTGGCCTTTGTACTTTAACGACGTCTGGAGTTGAATTACTGGGAATGGCGATAAGTTTTATGTGTTTTTAAGACTGTATTTATTGATGTTAGCTGCCCTGAGCCTGTTCGCAGCAAGGGCGGGATATAAATCTAATAAAATAAAATAAATTCTGGTGCTGGGACAGACCTGCCGGTGTCTCTGATGGGGGGCAGAGGCTCCCTGCGGTGCTATGGTTGCCCAGACAACAGCCTTTTCTTTTTACACAGGACAAAAGACACAGACGGGGTAGCGACAGGGGTGTCTGCTTGTGAGGGGGGGGCTGTCCGCCTAGTCCAGCAACCTCATTCCCAGAGCAGCCAATTGGCAGCCAACAAACCGGGCAGAGAGGCCATGGCCTCCCCTGGTGCTGGTTGCGGCACTGGCATCCAAAGGTTTATTCCATCAGAACGAGGTTCCCCTTTACTTCCATGACTAGTACCCACTGGTGGACCTCCCCTCCATGAATCTGTCCAAGCCCCTTCTAAAGTCATCTATCCTCCACCCCCACCCCCAGCAGGGGGGAAAGGTGGGGGAACAGGTCTCCCAGGTGCGCTCCCGGAGGGGTGCAACAACGTCACTCCCAGGAGTCCTTGTGGCCCAAATCGGCCCCCTGCAAAGCACAGAAGCACTTCCGGGCCCTGCACAATGATGTCACTTCCCGGAAGTGATGTCATCGCACCACCCTGGGAGCGTGCGCACGTGAAGACATCCGAAAAGATGAGTGCCAGGTCCCCCCTGCTCCTGCTGGGAGGGCAAGGGGAACTGGCAACCCTAAATCCCATAATTTAATTACTTGCTGAGTGAAGCAATACTTCCTTTTCAGCTGTCCTGAGCTTCACAGTAGCGGAAGAGGGACAAGTCACTCCCTCTATCCTCCTCCTTGCTGGGGTTGCCAGCTTGTGGTTGGGAAATACCTGGAGATTTTGGGGGTGGAGCCTTGGGGGGCGAGGTTTGGGGAGGAGCTGGAGCTCAGCAGGTTATAATGCCGTTGAACCCTAACCCTCCACAGCAGCCATTTTCTCCAGGGGAGCTGATCTCTTTTGTACGTGAAAATCCGGGAGATCTTCAGACCTCACCTGGAGGCTGGCAAACTATTCTCCACCCACGCATAATTTTATAAACCTCTCCCCCGTCACCTTTTTTCTAAGCTGATGTCCCAGACATAGGAAAGGTGCGTCACCCGCCCACCACCAAGCACACACTGCCAGCATTTCCCCCCTTCAGACCCAACTCCCTCCCCATGTGGACTGGAGAAGCCATCTGCAGTCTTTGCAGAAAATGCACGGCGGAGGCCAAGCCGGACGCCGCTGAAGAGCCAAGCCAAGCCCGGAGCCCGGTGCTCTGATTTGCTACTGACTGGGGAAGCCTTCGGAATTCTTTTTTCTCTGACAACAGATGTTGAAAGCAAAGTCTGGTAATTACAACTGGGTAGAAAGGCAGAAAACACACTGAGGAGGGAGCAATTAGCACAAGCCATGGAAATAAAGACAGAAAACTATCTATTTAACTAATTGCCTTAATTAAAATCTAAATGCTTCCTAAGAAGGATTCCTGTCTGCACCGAAGGCACATTTTCAAAGATCAGGTTGGGATGTTTAGATCTTAATTCTTAGCAGTGAGCCCCGCCCGCCCCCACCGCTGCATGTCTGTGTGCACAGTTAAGACCCAGAGGTTGGCGCCAAGCACAACGAGACTCCCCAATCTGCAACTTCACCACCTCGGTGGAATAGCAGGGGTGGGGGGGCAGAGCCAAGTCAGAACTGAGTTCTCCTTGTCAAGGTAATGCTGCTTGCAAGCCGGGAGGTGAGCAGCACCTCCCCCAGCCCCCCCCCCCCCCGCAAGGGAGGAACCGGCCTCGCACATTGCAACGGGGGAGCTGGAAATGTCTACTTGAGAGCCAGTTTGGTGTAGTGGTTAAGAGCGTGGGACTCTATGGCTCTCTGGAGCTCTCTCAGCCCCACCCACCTCACAGGGTGTTTTGTGGTGGGGATAATAATGACATACTTTGTAAACCGCTCTGAGTGGGCATTAAGGTGGTATATAAATCGAATGTTATTATTGTTATTATTATTATTATTACTACTTTCCAATTAGGGGCTTGCTCCTAATAGCAGCCTTGTTTGCTTTCCACCCTCTCCCTGGATGCGGGAAAGAGGCAGAGCTGACACCCCAGGAGTAGGGCATCCATCCCCTCCCTTCTCCCCGCTGTTGGGGATGAGCAGCCTTTTCAAATGGGAAGCAGCCGGGGGGAGCACGGATCCCTTTCCTTACAAAACTCAAGCACTTTACCACTGCAAATTCACAGGAGAGCAAATTACTGCTCTTTGGAATGGCAGCAGCAAAAGCAACCCTCAAATAATAATATTTTTAATGGAATGGCTCTGGCCTCCCATGTGGCTTTACAGAGAACAAAAATTCAGACAGACGTCTTGATCTCCTGCAACATCCCCATCCTCGCACACACTCTAAATCTGATGATGGGGAAGGCCAGCTAAAGACCCCTCGTATGTCTCTTAACACCCAAGGGCCTTGCCTAGTCAGAGCCTGGCTCCGTCTCTAAGCTGGAATGGCCACTTTTGCCTGGCAAGGGCTCTCCGGGGTCCTGGGCAGCAGGAAAGGGCTTTCCACAGCACCTCTGACCTCAAACTTTCCTTAAAGGCATTGAGGGCACATCTGGGACCCTTCTGCAGGCAAAGTGCGCCTTCAGCCGTAGAGGCTCTTAGAAGACCTTCTGCTGCCCGGTGTCATTGAGGGAAAGCAAGGTAAGATGTGGCTTGCCAAGTGTCTCCCCACCAATCAGTGGCACACAAACAGGGCATTGGCTAGAAAATGCTTCCATGCTCGAAAGTTACCAGGGAGATGCAGGGGGTGACCATCAGGGGAACACAAGAGGTCAGAAAGGCTGGAGTTGCCCAAAGTACCGTGCAAGGTGAGGACCCCTGGGGTTACTAGGCAGCATTCTCAGTGGCGCAAAGGATTCACCAACAAAGCAGCACAAGCAGGCGCCGCAGCCGAGTCAGAGCTTGCAACAGGTTTGAGGTTAACCGTGAGGCAGGGAGACCCAGGAGAAGGCAACAGGCAACGGCCAGGCAGGGCTGACGGGGCCAAGCACGGGGTCTGGCTGTGCTCCTGGAAGCCTCCCGTGAAGGCCCACTGCACCAGGCCTGTCAAACCCTGGAGCCAGAAAGCCTCCTGGACCACTCCCCAGCTGCAGAGTGGCCCACAAGGACGTCACTGCACTTGGGTCTCCAACCTGGCTACGAAGCTTCTCCAGCTCCTCTCGGCTTCCCAGTGGACCAGTGTCTCCCCCGGCGGTGGCCAGCAGAAGCTGCACATCAGCCAGCAGAGCGTGGGTCCTCTTCAGGTCGCGCCGGAGCCTTTTCTCCACGTCAAAGTCTCGGTGACCGATCTGGCATGGGGGGGAATGAGTCCACTTTCATGTGCCGCTGGCCGCACATCCACAGCAGAACAGCAACCCAACCTTCCTTCAAGCAGTGGGCCCACTTCCTTGCCTGGGAAAACGAGCCCACCCACCCTTTCTGCATTCCAACAGGCCTGGACAAGATCAGGCGAGAGCTGAGGACAGCCAGAGTTCCCCAAGCCAGGCCCGGGGAATCACAGCGTGGCTTTGCACCGAGGGCCCACGATCCACACAGTACAAAACCACGGTGGCCACCCCAAGAACTTTCCATTAGATAGACACCTGGAGTTCCATGCTCAAAACTCAGTTCTCAGGCAAGCGTGGGTTCAACTGGGATTGGGACCATGGCCCACGGAGAGAGGGGGCTGACGCCCACCCCACTTCCCCAAACGGAAATGACCCTGTGAAGCCACGACTTGCTCCACTGGGGTGTACGTGGAACCACTCAGTGCGTGCCCAGTGGGACAAACAGCAGCACTCGTTTCAGACTGAGAAAAGGGCAGAAGCCCCGTTTGCCCATGTGCCACACCCCTGCAAATTAAGTTCCAAGGACAGAACTTCCAGAGTGGGTCTGACTCGTGAGGCCACTCCAAAACATCATCGGGCCCTGAGACTGCCTGCTCTAGCGGCCTTTCCTAGCACCTGAGATCTGAGGTGCTGGTGGCTGAATCGGGGCCCTTCCATACACAAAGCAGGCGCTCCACCCGCTGATCCGAAACACACTCTCCTCTGCAAAGCCCTGCTTTGGGGACGGCCCAAGGATTCACACCACACTGGGCAGTCCAGGGGTATCCTCCTGCCTGCCAACTACATGGACTGACGTGGCACTTTGGTGTGCATCCGTGTTCTGGGACAAGTTGGCTTTCCTTCCAGCGCAGCAAGGTGCCCATGGGATGGAGATATTCCCCTCTGGGGCTCCTGCCGCAGTGGGGCTTCCTCTGCTCCTCCATTGGTCCCACTAGTGAACCCAGATCTTGGCTGTGCCGCCTTGAAACCTCGCTACTCGTTTGCCTGAAGGGGAACCAGCGCCAAGCATGATGGCTCCCTCCTCCCCCTTGTAAAAGTGGTTTAGTGGTTTGTGGGCTTGGCCAACCCTCGCTCGGAGCTTCTTCGCTCCTGCTGGAAATGCACGGCTCAGCGGCAGAGCTCCTGCCAGGCCCTCTCCTCCTCGGCTGCCCTGATGCTTCACTGCCACAGCAAATTAATCCCGTGCCCTTAAGACAGATCTGGGCTCTGGCCACTCCTGTCTTCAGAGGTGGGCCGCCTCCGTCCTCCCACCTCACTCGGGCAGCTGCAAACTCCCCTTTGCTGGCCCCCTTTTGGGTCATGATCCACATTCCTGCTCCTCGCTTTCACTAACAGCAATGGCCACTGGAAAGGTCGGCCACGGGCAGCCGCAACATGTGGAATGCCTCATTTCCACAGATGCTCAGCTGGGAAGAACGTTCCAACCTCTAGGCAAAAAAAAATCTCTGTTGGGTAGAAAACTTGACCCCGAGGGGAAGAATCCCTGTCTTGTTTCTCCTTGTTAGCTTTCTCTATGCAAAGATTTGTTTTTGTTTGGGGGTGGAGAAGCATTCAGCCCTGTGACACCCCCCCCCCAACTCCGCCCCCCTGCCTGATGCCACCCAGCCCAGACACGGCCAGACTGGCTCAGCCGATGGGAGCCCCGCCCTACCTGCTCGCAAAGCGTTGCAATGAGGCCTTCCAGGTCCTGCTTCTCGCGGAGGATCGCCTGCTTCTCGTCCTGCTCCTGCTCACACTGCATCTCCAGCTGGCGAAGCTACAAACAGGCCAAGCACAGAGGGGAGCAAGCCTTAGCGAGCATCGGCGCAGCTCAGGGGGCACCACTTGACCTACGGGGAAGTACCGGGGCCTGGAACTGCACTGAAGGGACGGGGAGCATTTTGCATTGCGTTTCCAGCGTTGGAGAGCTACTTGGAGGGCACTGCCAGTCAGAGGGACAGAGATGGAGAAGAGAGACAACACCCGGCTCCATGTTCTGTTGGAAGCCAGCCAGCCTCCCAAATCTAAAGCCGGGCAGAAGCCTCTGGCCTTGTTCTGGGTGTCGGGCTGCCAGGTCCCCCGGTAGGGGCGGGGGGAAAGATGACTGGAAAGGCGGGAATGACACCCAGGGACAGCTTGCTACAAGACAAGCCCAAAGAAAACAACAGCAGAAAACAACCGCTGGTGGTCACCTGCAGCTCACAACTCAAGCCAGCCCAACGCATTATCAATGACCTACAACCCAGGCTGGATTGTGACACTGCCCTCGCACAGGCACTGGGGGGGGGGACCTTTTCTTGCTTACAGACAGCCCGCTAACCTAAAACTACTCACCCACAATGATAAACTATCATGGACTCTGGTACCGAGGCCTGCAACAAACCAAGGTGCCAACTTTGCTCTCATATAGATCCGAGCAACGCCATCAGTGGACCCAACAACATCAGCCGTACCATCTCTGGTTCATACTCCCGCTCATCCTCCCATGTGATTTACCCCATCACGTGTCAGCAATGCCCCTCCCACTCTCTCCATTGGACAAACTGGCCAGTCCCTTCGACAAAGAATGAATGGACATAAGTCTGACATCAGAAACCAAAACATCCAAAAATCAGTGGGGGGACATTTTGACCTTCCAGGACATTCAGTGGCTGACCTAAAAGTAGCAGTTCTCCTGCAGAGGAATTTCAAAGGGAGATTAGAAAGAGAGACTGCTGAATTGTAACTGATAATGAAGCTCAAGACAATGCGTCCACCTGGACTGAATCAAGACCGAGACTTCCTGTCTCATTACCAATGCTGATTTCTCCACATCCACATACCCCACCCTATCCCATCACACCTGCTATTGTCATTCAGCTTCTGAAATCACTCCACTCCCCAAGGTATAAGGACAGACGGACTCACGTTCTAGCTGCATCTGAAGAAGTGAGCTGTGACTCATGAAGGCTCAGACCCTACCACTAATTCTGTTAGTCGTACAGGTGCTACTGGGCTCTTGCTCTTTTCTACTGCTACAAACAGACAAACACAGCCACCCGTCTTGATCTATTGTAGCTTCTCGTCACTGACAGATCTATTCAGCAGGAACTGGTCTAATCCCTTTTTTTAAGCCATCCTAAGCACGAGGTAGGAAAAGTGGCTTGGCCAGTGAATTCCACACTAACCCCCAAGTGCAGCCACCCCCCACACAGGCATATGAAGCTGCCTTCCAGTGAGTCAGACCCCCTTTGGCCCACCTGGCCGCTCTTGTCTCCTCTGACTGGCAGTGCCTCTCCCAGTCCCGGGCGGAAGAAGGTCCCTCCCATCCCTCCCGCCCAATCCTACTGGAGACTGAACCGGGGACCTTTCGCATGCCAAGCAGGTGCTCGGCCACTGAGCCGCAGCCCGTCCCAAAAGCACACCCTTTTCTGGCAGGACTGCCGGACGTCCTCCAGCTCCTCCTCTTTGTCTTCCAGCTCCTTCTGGTGCAGCTGCTTCGTCCTCTCTATTTCCAGTTCCAGTCTCAGATGCAGCTGGGGGGGGGGGGGGAACCAGGAAGACAACCGGGCTTAGCACGGGGCACTGCTTTCAAGTGGCCAGAGAGCTTTGCAGGCCTGGCTGGTTGCCCTCTTGGCCACACCCTGTAAGGGGCAGGGCAGAGGGGCTGAGACAGGGAGTGCACTGGGCAGAGGAGAAACCCAGACTGGGGGGGGGACCCCCACTCCTAGCACTCCTGCTCACAGTGGAGACGGAGGCCTGGCCTGACCCCACCCCGCCCCCTCACCTGTTCCAGCTGCTCGATGGTGCGTGCTTGGCAGCTCAGCGCCTGCTGCTGCTCAGAGGCACTCGCCTCCAGGTCCCAGAGCTTCTTCCGGAGAGCGGCCACGGCAGTGGGATCCAGGCTGCTGGGGGAGCTCAGCTCCTGCACACGGGAACCCAGCACCGTGATCCGCTGGCTGAGGCTGGCATTTTCTGATTCTTTTTCCTGGGGACATGAGAAAGAAGGAAGACCAGGCACAGAGTTTGGCCAGCTAAAATGTCAGGAGCAAGATCTTAAAAATTATTTTGAAAAGTGAGGATTCTGAATTTGGAATTCATCTTGGAGATTTCACCCACACTTGCTTTTGAATGCCCAACAGCACCTGAGCCAAATCCACGGAGGAGCTGTTGGGCAGTCCAGTGAAACAGCCACGCATTGACCTCCACCACCCACAAAACTCTGCCTCCCACGCACACACCCCTTGCAGGACTCCAGATGTGCCCTTTCTCCCTCAGTCACCTCCAAGCTCCGCTGCAGCCTCGCCAGCTCATACTGCAAGCTCGTGTTCTCCAGAGCCACTTTCTCACGCAGGCTTTTCTCGAAGGCAGATTCTCCCAAGGCTTGGGCCAGCTGCATGTCAAACCTGCAAGGGGGGGGGAGCATTCCATTGGCCATCCACCAGGAGCAGCCCGCACTGGAACGTGACCCGGAGAGACCCCAGGATCAATTGCTGGAGATGGAAAAACTGGAACCCGACCCACAGCAGGCAGGAGGACCTGGCAAAAGTGGATGCCTGAAACCAGGGTCCCTGGCCCCCTACCAGCCTGCCTCTTCATTTGTAGGACCTGCTTCCCTTCTGCGGTCAGGACTCAGGAGCAGGGCCTTTTTCAGGATGGCACCTCCGTAGGCAGCGCACCCTCCTCACACAGCCGAGCTTCAGGCACCAGTTTAAGGTGCACCTTTGCCCCCCCCCCCACATCTTCTGCTGACTTTGCTGTTGGGGTTCTTCTTAACCCCCTCTGTATTACATGACACGAACCTCACCCATCAGCGGCGCCGCAACCTCCAACTACCCCCTGGAATAGTCCCTTTGTGTGATTTTTTCCATGACTCAGTGCTCTGGATTGTCTCATCATTTATACTGCAGTTGCTTCTAAGATCTGGATAGATATTTTATTGCTGTTATTTACTATGCATTTTTATATGTTTTGAGTGTTGTTATAGAATTATAAACCACCTCAGTAGCCAGTTTGTTTCATTAATCGAGAAAAGCCAAGGGGCTGGGCCACGTCAGACATTTCCTCCTGCCGCCAGTCTTGGGGGCCGTGGCTGCACGCTCCCCTCTGCTCTTCCATGCCTGCAGGGACCGCTTGCATGGGGCCCCAACCGGGTCACCAGGCTGAGTTCTTGATTCAAGCCTCAGAGGCACTGATGGGGCCAGCCTCAAAGCAGAAGAAGGAAGGGGGCCGCAGGGGCCACCACGCACAGGACACTCGACCTAAAACGTTCTGGGGACCTTGACTGGCCATTATGGCAGAGGCTGAGCAAAGCTGAATGATTCAGCAAGAGCCACTGAGGCAAACCAGTGGGTGCTCCTGGGACAGCTGAATGCTGGGACCCGCCCCCCGCCCAGACATTCTGCTGCACAAACTAGGGGACACTTTGCATGTCACATTTCTGGATTTAAGTCCAGACCTAAAAGCCTAACGTATGAATGCAAACGCATCATGTAGCTGCGCCCAAAAAGGCAGGGTTGGCTGTTGCTCCCTGCAGAGCTTGCCTGGCATTGTGTGTGCAGCCTGCACTCGACTGTCCCTGCCAGGGGCAATCCAAACACTTGAGGCCTCCAGCAAAAGGGCAGCAAAGCTGGGAAACAGCCTTGCCCCAGAGGGTGGGGGCCACTGAGAACGTAAGTCCGGTGGGACCAATCTGGATCTATTTAGAAAGTATCTGCGCTGCCTCTCCAGAGAAGCTGCCCCAAGTGGCTTATGGTTCTCATAAAACAGACTAGAAGCAGACTGCAAAACCCATTTTAAAAAGCTCAAGCCTTTAATTAAAAGGCTGGCTACAAAGGAAGGTTTGGGCACGGTGCCTAAAAGACAGCAGGGCGATTTGTTCAAAATGCCGTGATAAATATCGATCTTCAAACATGCAGCCTCCAAGAATTTCTGCATAAGTTGATACTTTCCAATAATGGGAGGAAATTTGAATTATTTGATTAGATAAGCAATTCATGGCCTTGCCATTTATAATTCATGCCTTTCTAATCTAAAATTCAGTGTAAAACTCTCACTGCCTCCAACGGACGGACTTGGAGTTTCAATGTCTTTAACAAAACATGTGACAGAAGCTGCCGCCGATTACGAACAGAGCTCGGGTCTGGGGAGGGAAGTCTGAGATGGATCGGAACCTGAAGGGCTCAGAGCAGGCAGGAGGAAGCAAGGGGGAGGAAGATTCCCCCCCCCTCCTTCCTTTTCGGAAGCTTCTGGAGCATCTCTTCCCAGATTCCCCCTCTGCTGAGGACCACGGCCCAAATGCAAGCCCTGGGCAGGGCCTCGAGAGGGCTTCTTCTCCTGCCCCCCCACCCTCCCCAGGCCCCCCAAGCCATACTTCTTCTGCTTCTTTTCCAGCTCGTGGTTGCGGCTTTGCTGGCTCTCCGTCAGCACCCGGGTGTCCTCCAGGTCACAGGTCAACTGCTTGCACTTCCTCTTCAGCTGCTGCGCCCCCCGCTTGGCTCCCTCGTAGGCTTTCTGCGCCTCACTGAGCTGCCAAGGGGAAACGTCCGGGTGAGAGAGCACGCGAGAGAGGCGCTAGCGGCCCCAAGCCGCTCTTCGGGTGGGAAATGTCACAGGCGGGCCCGTGTTCCTTTTCCAGTCACGGCCGGATGCCTCTGGGAAGCTCACAAGCAAGACAGGAAAGGGGGTGGCACGCCTCTGCCTGGGAAGTGGCGCTCAGAGATAGAGGGCCTCCAGCATGTGAGTTCCACCATGCTGTCACAGCTAACAGACGGTAGTTCTGTCTGCCACAAATATGTCTAACCTGTCCCTCCTTCTTTGAAGCAGAGGCTAGGTGGCCCTCTGGCAGCAATGCTGATGCTGTGAGCCTGGGCAGACCATGAGGGGGAGGGCAGAAGGGGTCGCATCAGAGCTTGGTTCTTGTGGCCCCTTCTTAACACACCCAAGGTAAGGCCGATCGCCACCTTGGGGTCAGGAAGCAGTTATCCCCAGGCCAGTTTGGCAAGGGGTCCTGACGGTGCTTTGCCGTCTTCTGGGGCATGGAGCTGGGGGGGGTCACTGTGTGTGGGGGGGAGGTAGTTGTGCTTTTTCTGCATTGTGCAGGGGGTTGGACTAGATGATCCTGGAGGACCCTTCCAACCCTATTATTCTATCAATGTATGGCGCAAAGATGCCTTTCCAGGCAAATGCGTCCGAACTGAATGCGCCATATGCAATCAGACAGCAGAAGTCTGCCTAGCTGTTGACTTCAGCGCCAGGCACAGCCCCTCTTCCTGTGCCAGTCAGGGCTGCAGTTTTCACAAGATTTTGCATCCTCAGACCTTTGCAGAGAAGGGGATTCGAAGTAGCCAAAGGTGCTAAAGAGTGACTTAAAACAAGCAGAAGATTGAACGGATGAAGCCTGTAATTCAGAGACAGGGTGGCTGAGTGCAACCGGGTCGCTTGCCTCCCCTCTGGCCAAAGCTTGCCTCTCCCCCAGAATGGCCAAAGCCCCACTGTGTCTCAACGTACTGTGCGCTTGGCTGGTTATTTCTGCCCGTCCTTTGCTCAGAGTGACTCGCCTTTTATCCACGACTCTTCATGGGAGCTTTCTTTCCTAAAGCAGACTGGGAGTCCCAGCTGGAAGCATTCATGCAGACCTCCCCCCACTCCCCCCCTGAATTAAACAGAGGTCTTTCCCCTTGAAAAGCTGCACCCCCCTCGAGAGGATCCCACCCCCCCTGAATTGCTGCACAGGTGCCCCACTCATGCTTCCATGGAAGGCTGGCACTGAGAGCTAAGCCATAAGAGACGAATTACATGAGGACACTCGTGTGAAGGGAGTCGCAACGTTAGCCAGGAAGCTGAGTTTTAAAAGAGACCAGAAGGCTCTGCCAATTCCCCCTCTCTGCAGAGCCAGCAAAGACGGCTCCTCAGGGGGTTTGCTAATTTCCTCTTCACCTCCTGAAGAGGCTCTGTCGGTTTCACCTCCCCTTCTAGGAGGCGAAGAGGCAATAAACAAACCCTCCCAGGAGCTCTACAAGTGCCCCCCCCCCGCTGAAGCGCCCAGCCTCCACGGCCCACCTTCTGCTCCAGCTCTTGCTTGGAGTTCTGCTCCGACTCCACCCTTTCCCCCAGCTGGGAGATCCTCTTCCGGAGAAACCCGATCTCAGTCTGTGCACAGTCTAGGCGCATTTGCCATTCGCCTTCTGCCAGAAACAGTTGCATGATAGCGCCCTTCCAGGCTACCCAAACGCAGGTCCACCCACATGTGCAGACAGGTGTACCCCCACACCACCTGTGAGTCTGCAAGGGCTCCATCCTGCCCCACAGGATCCACTTAGGCTGAACGAAGCAGGCATGGAGAGGGGAATGGGGCAACACCCCATGATGACCCTGGGTTGGCCCTGCGATCAAGATCTTCCGTGGCTTTTCAATGTTTCATTAGCAGCGGCAAGTGGCTGCTTTGAAGACTGGGGCAGAGGGTGTTCGGTCTTCTCCTCCCATGGCTTAAGTGCTCCCCCAGAGCTGCAACTGGCCATCCTCGGGGGGGCGGGGGGAGAGGTCCAAACATCTTGGAGAACAGGTGCTTGGAGAATGGCAGACCTGAACCTGTCATTGCTGCCGAACTAACTTTAAAGGTATTGTCTGGGTTCAACCGGCCAAGGGCAAGCAAGAAGCCCTCCTGCCAGTTGAAGGAGGCTGCTTTCAATGGCACAGGTATGCGGACAAAGTGTGGACCTGAACCATGAATCTCTGCTTTGATAGGGAAAGCAGCCTGTGGCCCGCCATGTCCAGGGAGTGGGCATGCTACTCCTGACCTTGGGACAGTCCCAGCTCTTCCAGAGCCCTCTCAGCCCCACCCACCTTGCAGGGTGATTGTTGCGGGGTAATAGCGGCATACTTTGTAAACCACCCTGAGTGGGAAATACGTTGTCCTGAAGAGCGGTGTATAAAGCAAATGTTATTGTGATGATATTATTATTTCCCAGGCAGAGTGATTTCCCAGCCAAGGGGAACCTTTGGCACTTCTTCATGCACCGGGCCGCCCAGCCAGCACCTGCAAGAGGAAGCTTGGCTCGTCTCTCACCACCTTCCCAGTGACCTTAGCTGTTTTACAAGCACACTCCGTGAATCTCAGGACTGCCTAGGAAATCAGGTGCTACCGAGTCCTCTTGACATATCTAGAGCACAAATCCTCCAGGGCAGCAAAGGCTTTACACAAACTGACATGCTCCAAGTTCATGCCAGTGCTTCTCCCCTCTCGGAATGACAAGGGGCGACAGATGCCACCCCCTGAAGTGGTTAGATGGTGCGATTTGGAGTGACAGAGGAAGAAACAGGCTGGAAGGAGGGCAGCACACGGCTGTGAGGGTGGAGGCTCCAGCACTCGGCTGAAGAAGAGAGGCCGGGTCTCTCACACGCAGGGATCACAATGTGCGGTGGAAAAGACCTGCTCCACAGGGGTTATTTGCCCTGGGTTCAGTGCTGTTGGGAACTGGGCTTCCCCCCTGTTTCCCCACAACAGCCGGGTGCATTCAAGCACTTCCCAAGTTTCCCCCGTTTTTTCTCCAATCTATCCCGCACCTGCTTTGCTGCAAAGTTTTGGGGAAAAAATCACAGTAAAGCCTGGATGGTTGCTGTGTGGGTGAGAAAGTTCATATTTTCCTGGTCTGGCCCACATAGCAGCCATTTCCCCTGCCCTGTCACTGATCCTTTACCCAGCAGTTGATTATCATCCTTATAACAGAATAATAATCTGTGTATCAGATTCTCTAATTTTCCAGCTTTCATTATTTAATAAAGAAGCCTCTAGCCCCTTTTGTTTTAAAGACGTAAGGGGAAAGGCATATCACTGCAAAGAAGGGCTGGAAGCTTTTATTTTAATGAAAGCGGAGAATTCAGAGAACCTGATTCACAGATTGCTATAACATTACACAACATTCAACTGCCATGGGGGGGAAGAAACCGGAAAAGGCCCTGATGGCGTGGGAAGGTAGTGGCTACTGCTGGGGGACTGGGGCGGCAGGGGAATTTGCCATGTGGAAGCCACACTGCTCCTGTGCTGGGCGGGAAGCCACACTGCTCCTGTGCTGGGCGGGAAGCCACACGAGCCTGAACTGGAGGCCAGAGATGCAGCACAAGGCAGAAGGGGGGAGGGGACTTTTCCTGGGTCAGACCACCCCCAAACAAGATCCGGGTCCAGGAGCACCTTAAAGACCAACTCGATTTCCAGGGCAGGAAACCTGGATCTTGCTCTGACATGGCTACCCACCTGAAAGAACCCTTGACGAGAGATGGTCTGCCTACCTTCCCCAGAGCTTCGGGCTTCAAGGTCACGGAGCTGCAGCTCCTGCTGCATTTCCTCCAGCTGTTTTTCTGCAGACTCCAGTTTCCTCTGTAGCTGGTCATATTTGCTCTGAAACAGAAAGGGCTCGGGGTCCGTTCTGCCCTCGATGCAGCAGCTGATTCCGTTACCTGCCTCTGTGGCCTGGCGAGGGGCTGTGGCCCAGTGGTGGAGCCTCTGCTTGGCATGCAAAAGGCCCCAGGCGCAATGCCCGGCAGCGTCTCCAGTTAAAAGGACCGGGTGTTACGTGGTGTGAGAGCTGCTGTGCGTCTGAGCAGACAAGGCCAACCTCGATGGACCAAGGGTCTGATTCAGCCAAAAATACCTTCATGTGTTCAAGCCCCCCCCCGCCCCCGCCCAACATTAGTCGATAAAGGTTTCTTGCAGCAAAATGGCACAAGTGTTCCTTTAAACGGGCAGGAGGCCAGACAGGACTTGCCAACACATGCCTACTGGTGTGTACCAACTCCTGCCCATCATTCACCTGCTGGGTAGGAGTCTTGCTTGAGGTCTCATACTGCAACAGGGTAGGGCCCATACAAATGGTGTCACCTGAGAGAGTCTGCTGAGAAAGGCAACCTCTGGCTTGAGCTCTACCCATGGAGGGAGGGCCAAACTGCATCAACCAGCCCAGGAAAGCTAAAGCGCCTCAGGGCCTCAGCCAGCAGCCTTGGGAAAGCTGCCGAGTCCATCTCAGTTTCGCAGTCTGAACAGATGAGCTCTCCGCCGCCCTCCTGCCTCTACCTGCCCCAAACCATCCTCCTCCCCCACACAACGTGTTCCGGGTGCGAAGGGAGGTTACTGTGAGAAGTCCAGGTGGCCCCACCCCATGGCCGTCCACAGGTGTGAGATCAAAGCATCTCTTCCTCTGAAGCTCGAAGGGTTGTGTGCCATGACCGGCTGCGGCACCCCCTCCCCTGCCCATAAGCCTACATGCCTCCCCTCTTGGAAGAGAATGCAAGAAAGGGCCTCTTTCGGGTCGGCACGTGGGCCACTTGGCCCTGACTTCTCAGCTATTACATTAAAGAAGAGAGGAAGGACGTTACGGCCATTTTTATTTCTTGAGGTTCTTTTTAATAATGAACTTGTATTACTGTGGCTCCATGTTACGTTGTAGATGACCCTGAGGGCTACAATGCAGCCATGTGGCAAGATAAAAAAGCAAAATAAACGTAAAAGTGGTTTCCAAAGACGCCATTAAGAAGTGCATGAAGTGGAAGAGCAGCTCACTGGCAGCAACCACGAACTGCAAGAGGCAGCAGACCTCACCTCCCAGGCCCCACTGGGGGCACTGGGGGGGGGAGCTTTCCCCGAAGTCTTCTGCCCAGGACCCTCCCCGCCGACATTTACCTGCAGCTCTTTGATCTCTCGTGCCCCTCGCAGCCTCTCGGCCTGTTCCCCTTCCAACACCTGGCAAGCCACATCACCTTTTAGGCGTTCATCTGATAGCTCTGTCGTGAGATCCACAATCTGAAGAAAGACACCAAGAGGGGGGGCATTTGTGGCCAGTTCTTCCCAGGCATCCCTGAGCTTCAGCACTGATCACACGGTCCTCCAAAGAGCCACCCAGGGGAGTGATGGAGGAGCTCTGCTTCGGAATTTGCTTGGGTCCAAATGAGTTGTTACCGGAAAATCTCTCCCTCGAACCCAAGCCCCTCCCTCCCAAATTCAGGTCCTCTTGCTTGCTGTCCCGAGGATGCAGGCAAGGATGGGAGCATTAAAGAACCTGCAGCCCCCCCCTTCTACCTTCCCCAAACTGGCAGCGCCCACAATGCCTGCCAAAGCCTCCAGGCCAGAGTCTCATGTGGCCAGAAGATGCGGCTTCAGCATGCCCTCTCCACAGTTGGGAAATGATGGGGGAAACAGAAATATCACAAAATGCATTCTGCAGGATCATGCAGATCCGCAGAATCTGGTCTTTCTTGTCACAAAAGTTGTGGCACCTCAAATACAGTGTAAAAATAGAAAAGAGTCCAGTAGCACCTTTAGGACTAACCAACTTTACAGTAGCATAAGCTTTAGAGAATCACAGTTCTCTTCTTCAGATGCATCTTCTTCAGAGAACTGTGATTCTCGAAAGCTTATGCTACAGTAAAGTTGGTTAGTCCTAAAGGTGCTACTGGACTCTTTTCTATTTTTGCTACTACAGACTAACACGGCTAACTCCTCTGGATCTCAAATACAGTGTGTTTTCTAAGCTCACAGCAGCCCGCACTGCCTCTTGTAAAGCCTGTGCTCGGAGCATCTGGCAACACCTGTGGTTAAAGCCTGGCCCACAGGTTCAAGAGAACAGAAAGCTCCTTGGCTCTGAGACAAGCAGGTGAGGCCCTAGGCCCCGGGGGGGGGGGGGTTCTTGCATCTCAGCCACAACAGAGGATTGTGGGCCACTGCTGTTGGCTGCAAATCTCTCTACCCCTGCAAATCCCTTCCTCCACTTTCCTGGACTCCTGAAACAATCTGACAGCCTCTGGGGTGCTCAGAGCATAATGACAGCGTTAATTAATTAAGTGCTGAACAGAAGCGCTGCTGCTGCTTGCCAAGGCCGTGACTAACTTTTCCACACAGGTGAATGTGTGGGGAAAAAAAACCCAAAAGCTGACGAGAGACAAGCGGCCACCAAAGGACAAGCCTGTACACCACCTAGGGGGTGAGGGTCCAACTGAGGCCAGCGTCTGGCTGGCCAAGCACTGCTACGCACACCTTGGTTGAGTTCCCACTGGGGTGACATTCAGCCACGCTCACAGGCGAAGCTATTTTGGCAGGATGGCTGACGTTTATCCCACCCCTCAAATGCCTCAAAAGCCAGAACATATCGGGTGGGGGTGGGGGTCTGTAAGACTTACAGGACCTGAGCCACAAACTCTGGAAGCCAGACCCAGGCACCTGACTCTCTGCGCCACCTCAGCAGCTTACCGGGGGAGGGAGCAACCGGCCCGCTTTCTGCGGCACTTTAGCTCCCCCCTCGAGGCTGGTCGGAGGGTGGTATTGCAACGGCTGGGTCTGGTGATGTCACACAGGCTCAGCAGCAGCTCCCTGGGTTCCTCCACGCCCACCCACCCCCACTCACCGTCCAAGGACAAGGTGGGCTACGCTGGCCCTCCCAGAACGGCTCATCCTAGAACACAGCCCCAGCCCCACGGCCTGCCTTGCAACGCCACAGTCATCCCTGCACCCCCCCCCCCCCTTGTGCAGAGGGAAAGAGGGACACCTGTTCCTCGCCGTAACCCTGGCGGGGCTGGAGACAAGCCTGAGGGCAGACAAGGCAAGCCACTGCCGGAAGGCCCCTGTGACCCGCAGGGGGCTCCTCTCAACGCCCCCCTCCCCCCATCTCTCACACTTTGTCTTTGCCTCTCCAGGAACATGGATTCTGCAGGCTTGCCTGTGGATGAAGGAGCAGGTCTCCAGCTCTGAGTGTGTCAGACGTGGCTCTTGTCAAGCAGGGAGCAGACAGGGAGGCAAAAGGCAGGCCTGGACCTGACCCGAAGAGCAGCAGCAGGGCGACAAAGGAGCTGCTCAGGCCGGGGAGCCAGCCTGACCGGGTAGCCTTTATCATCGGTCGGGTATCCTCTGCTCTGGCCCACTGGCCGGCCCCTTTGCTGGCTCTCCAGGAGTCCCTTCCTCCCGCCCAGGTTTCTGGGGTGGTGCACAGGGGCCTGCTGCAGGGCAGCCCTCGGGTCTTGGGTTCAGGACCCAGGGGCACCTGGGCTCCTGAGAGTAAATAAGAGGGAACCTTAATTAAGAGC